>NC_136855.1:41337886-41937886 GCF_951799975.1 Gobius niger
TTTGTCTTTGGTCTTGTCCTGTTTTATTTTGACATGTGTTTCTGTCCTGGTGATTTTGCTTTACTTCCCTCGTTACCTGCCTGCCCCGCCCTGATGTGTTTCACCTGTGCCCCGTTTCCTCTTGTATTTATACCCCTGTGTTTCCCTTGTCATTGTCTTTGTCAGCCCCGGTTTTTGGTTATGTCTGGATTTTGTTATTTTGGTTTTTGTCAGTTTCTTGTTTCTTGATTTTTGCACATATTAAATCTAGTTCCGTTGCAGTCTGCGTTTTGGGTTTTCTTTTCTTCACTCCACCACCAAACCGTGACAGTATAAGCTACGACTCGAGGACAAGAGCTGCTGTTGTTTCTGCCGAATTCATTTTCATTTTTTATTTTTTTATTTCATTCATTTAAAAATGAAACAACAGCATTTAGCATGAATTTAAAGGAGCAGAAAGAAGTAAAAACGTATAATGTCTGCCCCTAATCAACACAAAATCATTTACAGATCCAGTTCATTTAAATGTCAAACTGTCTCAGGCAGCGTCTTTCTTTCTTTTTCTTTTTTTTTTTCTTGACATCAAAACACAAAATACATAAATAAAGTTGATCTGCTCGTCCGCAGTGTCATATCTTTGTAACATTGATAATTTTGCATATTTCTTCAACACATCAATGGACTTAGACAGTGTTAATTTTGACAACATATTTTATTTTAGTTTTAGTCTTAGTCTTTTGACTAAAATGTAATGTAATTTTAGTCAAGATTTAGTGACTTAGAAAAAATATCTTCAATTTTAGTCTAGTTTTAGTCGACTAAATTTAAGACTAATTGAGTGGACTTTGCATTGATAATATTGATTCTAATCATGTTTAATGTTGTTCCTCTGCTTCATGTTTCTGCTCCACATGAACAAAGCTCAGAGCTGATCCTTTAAACATGATCTGAGGCTCTTTCAGACGCTCAATACAAGTTTGGATGATTTTAGTCTCTCCTTTTCAGTTTTATTTAGTCTCATTTTAGTCATAGTTTTAGTCTCATGAGAAACTTTTAATTTAGTTTTAGTCCAATTTTAGTCACAAAAATATCACTTTGACTAAAATTAAGACTAAATATCTTAGTCGACGAAATGAACACTGAACATAGAAGTTTTAACTGTACAATCAAGACTGTTCCACAGAGCGACTCCTTTGATTGAGAAACATCTTTTCTTTTACAGTCGATGGAAACCTGGGTTTTGTAAAAACCTCTGTACCTTTTAGTTCATATCTGCTTTTTCTCTTATTGAATCTGTTTTGTAAATTATTTGGTAAACTTTCCAGGTGAGCTTTATACATGTTTTTTAAAAGGTTAAACTCTACTAATTCACAAAATGTCGGTGTTTTCAGTTGTATGAATAAACGATTGCTCTGGTCTCTGTATCCACTTCAAGCTCACGCCTCAGAGACTCAACTCTTTAATCTTCTCATTTACAACTTGAAGGAACTTTTGTAAAATGACTTAACAATCTTAAAATGTGCGTTCCGTTAATGAAGTTCCACTCGCGACTGTGACACAAATAAACTTCTCAAATGATCGACTGTAGATGAAGATGAAACGGTAAAACTCACCACAGAGTCACAGAGGTGAGGAGTGAGAACAGAAATCACAAAAAGGCCAAACATTGTAAATCCTTTCAATGGAAACTAGAAGATTTACAAACTGCACTGACGACGAGGGGCAAGAGTCACCTGACAACTCCCAGCAACCTACTCTGACAGTGGGAGAACCTGCAAACCGCACAGAAAGGCCCCGTCCAGGGATCGAACCCCAGACCTTCTGGCTGTGAAGCATGAGCGCTAACCACTGCGCCAAAAGCAAACATGCAGCTGCTTCATGAACTCAGATATGATTGTTTGTCCAGTGCACTTGTTTCAAATGTCATTGACAGTATTTCTTTCCGTTTTTTCTCCCATTTAACTCTAATAATGTTAAAAGTCCTCTCTGATTTGTGAAATAATGTTTCTCAAAATCATCCTAAAGGCCAGAGGTTCTGTGCTGAAGGGCTACTGTATAATTCTACTTTGGTATTCAAAATGGCCGCCATAACAACAAAGGTCACATGACTGAAAGGCATGTATAAAATGGGGGTAAAGAGATGCTTTGTTTTATGAAAAAGTGACTTCCTAAACCACACCTGAGGGACACACTGCAGATACACAAAGATCTGTCCATGTTTTCCATAGACTCCGCTTGTCACCCGCTCGCCTCCTCCCTCTCTCCTCCGGGAGCGCCCGCCTCGCCGTAATTACAGGTGCTGACGGAAACTCGCTCCGGTCGGCACTTTCCACGCCATTATCTCCGATTGGCCAGGAGCTCCCCGGCAGCCGCTGACCTGAACAAACAGCGCCGCACGCACTTCCTGGTCCGGGCCCGCGTGCATCCGCTTATCAGGGATCACTGAGCACGCCGGCGCCCATCAAAGAGGCCACGCGGGAGGCAGGGGGGGAGGTGGGTGCTCTGGCTCACTGCAGGGCAACGCTGGGGTAATGGGAGCGCATAAGTGTAACGCCGAGGTACATTTAGAAACAGAGTCGGGCGAATCACACTGCATAACATTTTGGACTATATTTTGGACAGTACCAGTACAGTTTCTATGGACAAAAAAAAGACAAAAATATGACAAAAAAAAGACAAAAATATGACAAAAAAAAGACAAAAATATGACAAAAAATGACAAAAAAAATTCACAAAAAATGATAAAAAAGTGACGAAAAATTGATGAAAAAATTACAAAAAAATGACAAAAATGTGACAAAAATGACAAAAAATGTGACAAAAAATGTGACAAAAAATGACAAAAAAGTGACTAATAATTGACGAAAAATTTATGAAAAAATGACGAAAAAAATGACAAAAATGTGACAAAAATGACAAAAAAATTGACAAAAAATGACAAAAAAGTGACAAATAATTGATGAAAAAATGACAAAAAATGTGACAAAAATGACAAAAAAGTGACGAAAAATTGATGAAAAAATGACTAAAAATGTGACAAAAAATGTGACAAAAAATGGACAAAAAAATGGACAAAAAATGACTAAAAAATGCAAAAAATTGACAAAGAAATGACAAAAAAATTGACAAAAAATGACAAAAAAATAACAAAAATGGACAAAAAATGGGAGCACATGGGAAGCGTAATGCCGAGGTAAATTTAGAAACAGCGTTGGGCAAATCAAAGGACGAGGCACAAAACGCTGTTAATTTAAAGGCACCACTGCGTAACTATACTGTTGCCATCAGTACAAAACATTTTTTCTAATGCCCAGCTCGACACAGAAAATGCTATTTCTGCAGTGGGTGACCAAAGAATGGATTTGGATGAGGACCAAACCTGTTTAAATCTCAAATTCTGCTGACTTTAGTCACATCTCCATGGAGACGAGCTGGAGACGCACCCACTCCTGGTAAAGTTACGTCATGTCTTAGGAGAGCTGAGCCGCTCACAGCAAAATTATGTTTTTTTTATATGTTTCAATGCTGAAAATATCTGTCATAAAATAAAAGCTTGTATTTCATTTTTATTTTTTGGGTAAAATTCTACGCGGTGTGGCTTTAACCCCTGAACTCCCGCCTGAACCGAGCACATTTTCTCCAGTTTGGCTTTACCCCAATCCAAAAGCTTCTGGAAAAAAGGTGTAAAAATAGCAACAAAACTGAGACGAAAACAATGATGGAAATGTGAGAAAAAAGTGAGAAAAATTGATGAAAAAATGACAAAAAATGGACAAAAAAATGTCAAAAATGTGACAAAAAAATGACAAAAATGTGACAAAAAAATGACAGAAAATTGACAAAAATGTGACAAAAAATGACAAAAATGTGACAAAAAAATGACAGAAAATGGACAAAAAATGGACCAAAAAATGGACAAAAAAAGGACAAAAAAATGACAAAAAAATGACAAAAATGTGACAAAAAACGACAAAAGAGACAAAAAAATGACAGAAATGACAAAAAAATGACAAAAAATGACAAAAAAATGACAGAAAATTGACAAAAAAATGACAAAAAATGTGACAAAAAAACGACAGAAAATTGACAAAAAAATGACAAAAATGTGACAAAAAAATGACAGAAAATTGACAAAAAAATGACAAAAATGTGACAAAAAAACGACAAAAAATGACCAAAAAAATGACAAAAAAATGACAAAAATGTGACAAAAAATTGACGAAAAAATGACAAAAAAGTTACAAAAATGAGTTGAATACCCAACAAAAAAATAATGGAAAAAAAATCAGATGACGTGAGGAAAAAGATCCTCCCGGTTCAGGTGGGAGTTAAGAGGTTAAAGGTCTTCCTTGGAAGTATAGAGAGTATAGAGAGTATAGAGAGTATAGAGAGTATAGAGAGTATAGAGAGTATAGAGAGTATAGAGAGTATAGAGAGCATAGAGAGCATAGAGAGCATAGAGAGCATAGAGAGCATAGAGAGCATAGAGAGCATAGAGAGCATAGAGAGCATAGAGAGCATAGAGAGCATAGAGAGCATAGAGAGCATAGAGAGCATAGAGAGCATAGAGAGCATAGAGAGCATAGAGAGCATAGAGAGCATAGAGAGCATAGAGAGCATAGAGAGCATAGAGAGTATAGAGAGTATTGGAGCTCAAAGGAACACGAGGCAGGACATTAAGGCTGTGTTGCTGAACATGATGGGAACACGCTTTGGACCGAGACATTAAAGACATTCACGTCAGTTCAAAAAGAGGACAGGGGGCGGGGCCTGAACTGCACTAGCCTAGCACTAGCCTAGCACTAGCCTAGCCCCGCTAAACTCTGCAAATCTCTTCCTCCGCACGTCTGTGAACTCATGGATCTGCTCTGCGTCCTTCCTGGTCGTCAGTGAGGGACGTTCAGCAGCGTCACATGACCCTCCCCTCGTCCTCCTCGTCCTCCTCGTCCTCCTCGCCCTCCTCGTCCTCCTCGTCCTCCTCGTCCTCCTCGTCCTCCTGCTACAATCCAATAAGGCGTAATCTGATTAGCGGCGTGAGGTTGTTGTTGACCGGGGGCCGACACTGTGGGAAATGCAAATCACCTCATGAGCCTGATGCTTATCTAATCCACGGCGCTGATATCAGGGCTCGCTGCTCGCTGTCGCTTCATGTTAGGACAGAAGGGAAGAGTCACACATGTCACCAGTAAACAAGACGGTTCCCGGCACTGGAGTGTCCTCAAACAGAGAAGACTGCAAAAAGTGCCCGACTAAAAACAAGGAAAAAAAATCTTAAAATAAGATGTTTTGTCTTGTTTTAGGTCTGGTTAAATCCAGCTCAGACTCTGGTTTAGGGAGTGTCGTCTGTAATAAAGTGAGCTCTATGTGGAATATTGGATTTACACTAAACTATTCTCCAGTTTGTTGATATTTTCTCTCCTCAGAGCTTTAAATGTACCTCCCAAAACCTCCTAGGCTTCGGGGGAACTGAGAAACATCACAAGTTTGTTCAACCCAAAAAAGTGACAAAAACTCAACAAAAAAGTGACAAAAATTCAACAAAAAGTGACAAAAATTCAACAAAAAAGTGACAAAAACTCAACAAAAAGTGACAAAAATTCAACAAAAAAGTGACAAAAATTCAACAAAAAATGTGACAAAAATTCAACAAAAAGTGACAAAAATTCAACAAAAAAGTGACAAAAATTCAACAAAAAAGTGACAAAAATTCAACAAAAAAGTGACAAAAACTCAACAAAAAGTGACAAAAATTCAACAAAAAAGTGACAAAAATTCAACAAAAAAGTGACAAAAACTCAACAAAAAAGTGACAAAAACTCAACAAAAAAGTGACAAAAACTCAACAAAAAAATGACAAAAATTCAACAAAAAGTGACAAAAACTCAACAAAAAAGTGACAAAAATTCAACAAAAAAGTGACAAAAATTCAACAAAAAAGTGACAAAAATTCAACAAAAAGTGACAAAAACTCAACAAAAAAGTGACATAAATTCAACTAAAAAGTGACAAAAATTCAACTAAAAAGTGACAAAAACTCAACAAAAAGTGACAAAAATTCAACAAAAATGCGACAAAAACAACCAAGATCATGTTTTATGTATTTCATGTTGCAGACTTTTGATAATAATAAATCAGAGAGAACAGATGGAGACTGTTTTTGTTTTGGAATTTGCTGATTTTGAAGTAAAACACTCTAACTTACATGTAATATTTTAGTGACTCTTCCCACCTTAGGCTAAAGCTTTATTTAGCCTTTGTGACGTAGCGAAGCCTGATATTTTTTATTATTCATCAGCCTGTTGAAAAACCCATGAGGCAATAGGCGCATGACCGGTGACTCCGGCGCTCGGACTTCACGTCTATGTATAGGCCGCCCGCCGCACATACCTCCACGTTAGAGCGAGCGTAAGTGGGTCAGACCTGAGACACTGTGTTCTCTGCTTGGTTCCTCCAGAAATAACTCTCCATTGTGCACAGCGGTCTTTGAAGCCGACCACAAGGCCCCACATGTTTTCACTGGGGGCTAACCTGCTCTCACCAAACGCTCTGTCGGCTCACTTTGGTTAGCACAGACTCACAACAAGACCGGAGAGGCTTTAAGCGAAATGTCCACAAATTACTCAGCACAGTCCAGTCGATGGTGTTTGTGACTCGTCAAGCATCGAAATAATCAACAGCCTATTCAGAAGTGAGGGTTAACCTCTTAACTCCCACCTGAACAGATCCCATTTTCTCCAGTTTGGCTTTGCCCTAATCAAAAAGATGCTTGGGAAAAAACAGCAAAATAGGCACAAAAAATGAGAAGAAAACAAGGATGTAAATGCAGCAAAAATGTGACAAAAATTCAACTAAAATGTGACAAAAATTCAACAAAAAAGTGACAAAAACTCAAACAAAAAGTGACAAAAATTCAACAAAAATTCAACAAAAACTCAACCAAAAAGTGACAAAAATTAAACAAAAATGTGACAAAAAATCAACAAAAAAGTGACAAAAATTCAACAAAAAAATTACAAAAATTCAACAAAAAAAGTGACAAAAATGTGACAAAAAATCAACAAAAAAGTGACAAAAAATCAACAAAAATGTGACAAAAACTCAAACAAAATGTGACAAAAAATCTACAAAAAGTGACAAAAATTCAACAAAAATGCAACAAAAACTCACCAAAAAAAAAACATAGAAAAGGTGACTCAACACAGCAACAATGCGAGAAAAAGATCAGTTTTGTGGGTCTTAGCTTTCAAATGAGGTGTTACACAGGCCTATATAATGGCCAAAGAGGACAGAAGGCATTTGGTTCAGGCGGGTGGCCAGAGGTTAATATGTCGGGATTCAAACCCAGGATCGTTGGACAAACGCTCGATTTCTGCTCGAACTGGGAATTGCGACATAAAACTCTGAGACGACCAGACTGCTCTGAGTTCAGATACGAGATGAAGAAAGCAAGGGCGCCCCCCAGTGGAGGAGTGACGTGAACGTTACTTTTGGTCGAAGCCTTCAATAGAACCTTACGAAGCACATCTTGGAGAAACATCTATATAACGTCAGCATCTTAGCTAACTGTTTTAGCATTAGCTGTTTTGTTTACATACATACATTACATTATCAGTATTATCAGTTATTTGCAAACACAGCATTTTAAATTGAAGATTTACCTAAACTTTATAAATCGAAAGGTTATAAAATCACTTCACTGTGTATAATACGAAGCTCGCTAGTTAGCAAATAGCTGATAAATGGGCGGCACGGTAGCACAGCAGTTAGCGCTGGTGCTTCCCAGTCAGAAGGTCCCGGGTTCAATTCCCACCTGGGTTAGGGTTAAATGAGTTGAATTGAGGAAATGTTTCTTGTTTCGAGCGGTTTTCACTCATTTAGACACTTTTCCTGATCGGACCGAGTTTGCTTTGCTTGTTTGAGGACATTTCAGACCAGTTCTAGGGTAAATCTCGCTTGAAATAAGAAAGTAAAACTGCCAATGAGATAAGACCAATTTTCTTTCCCCATTGGCAAAGAAAATGACCTGAAATAAGGACGAAATGTATCGAAACGAGTCAGAAACATCTCAGAACAAGTGAAATAATCCGGGACAAATGCCCAACAACTTCTTAACCAGTCAGAACAACTCAAATGTGGATTATTGTGCTCAAACTGAGATGTTTATACTGATCTAGTTCATTACTTTTTGCAGTGTGGACCTCGACAAGTGACCAGAAGTAGGCGGGACTGAGCTCTATACACAGCACTGGACAGATAATAACGGCTTACACCAACAACACCAACAAATCGAAGTCCCCACGGGATCTTTTCCTGGACAATGCGTTCGGTGCTGTACTTCCTGTCCCGTATCTTTCACATTCACGATGCGCAGGGTCCCAAACAAATGTAGAGGAAACGCCAGTGCTCGTCAAAGAGATTTATTCTTGGAGCTAAAGGCCAGTGTTAAATAATGACGATGTGACATGGAAACGATTCAAAACAATTTAAACTAATCACTTTACACAAATGTTTATTTTGTGTTAGCCGTGTTAGCCTCAAGACAAAAACACCCACCGCTATGAACACGTGACAGGGACTAGATGGAAGTTGAGATTTGTATACTTGCTACTGCCACCTCAGGTCATACGCGTAACTGCAGTTTCTATATTAAAGGGATGTTTCAGGAGTTTTGACATAGGGCCTCATTATAGTTATCCAGAGTGTTGCTGATTTCTGGAGATATTTTTTTTTTTGTAATTCATGCAGTTCTTCTGTTTGGAGAGTTTCGTGGCGCTAGGCTAATGCAAGGCTAGCGCATCTCTATGGTATCAGCTAGCCTGTCATGTAAATGTCTGTGTCGATAGAATAATTTTAACCATTTTGCATTTAAAATAACTTATAATTGAGCAGCATCAGCTTCGTGGTTGTATAAGCTACGCGGCGGCGGAGTGATCTGCTAGAAAATAGGCCCTCAAAATGTGATGCAGGTCAGTTATATTCCAAACATGACTCTTAGGACACAGACATGTATATGGTTAGTCTGGTTAGTCTGGTGTCACACTGTTTTTAATGCAGGCTAGCTGATACCATAGACATGCACTAGCCTAGCGCCACGAAACTCTTCAAACAGAAGAACTGCATGAATTACAAAAAAAAATATCTCCAGAAATCAGCAACACTCTGGAGAACTATAATGAGGCCCTATGTCAAAAGTCCTGAAACATCCCTTTAAAGCCGCAGCGCTGTCGTGTTTCCCCGGAACATTTACTCGACTGCACGAGTGGACGACAAACAATCAAGGTAGGGCTGCTCGATTATTGAAAAAATGATAATCACGATTATTTTTGTCATAATTGAAATCACGATTATTCAAACGATTATTTGTTGCCTTTAAAAAAAATCCATCAAAAAAAGACAAAAATCCATCAAAAAAAGTGACAAAAATCCATCAAAAAAAAGACAAAAATCCATCAAAAAAAAGACAAAAATCCATCAAAAAAAAGACAAAAATCCATCAAAAAAAAGACAAAAATCCATCAAAAAAAGACAAAAATCCATCAAAAAAAAGACAAAAATCCATCAAAAAAAAGACAAAAATCCATCAAAAAAAGACAAAAATCCATCAAAAAAAGACAAAAATCCATCAAAAAAGTGACAAAAATCCATCAAAAAAATGACAAAAATCCATTAAAAAAAAGACAAAAATCCATCAAAAAAAGACAAAAATCCATCAAAAAAAGACACAAATCCATCAAAAAAAAGACAAAAATCCAAAAATTT
The DNA here is from genome assembly GCF_951799975.1 of Gobius niger. Lineage (NCBI taxonomy): Eukaryota > Metazoa > Chordata > Actinopteri > Gobiiformes > Gobiidae > Gobius > Gobius niger. The sequence continues at coordinate 41,347,625 of NC_136855.1, forward strand.
GAAAAAGAAAAAAAAAATATTGAAAAAAAGAAAAAAAAGAAAATTATAATAACTGTTGTAATCGAAATCGTAATCGAATTTCGATTAATTGCACAGCCCTAAATCACGGCGTAAGTCGCTTTGTGTTTGATTGGTTCACTCTCGTTCAAACTGCGATCCTTAGCCCCGCCTCCAGTCTCCATTTGTAAATTGCTTCCTATTACCACAAGTCCAGACTGTCTTTATATGTATCTATAAATATCTATAAATACATAAAGTCAGTCAGGCTTTATCCCGGGCTACATTACTGGAGCATGAAGGGGGCGGGACATACATAATTTTAACATTTTTGAACTCCGTCTAATCCCTTTATGTCGTCACATCTTATGTAATGTTTTGAACCTGCTCCGGTCACATCCTACATTTATTTATATCCCAAATCTGGAGCTGTGGCTTCATTAGCAGGAGCGGACCGGCCACGTGTCCGTTCTGGAGGAGCACAGAAGGGCCACCGGTCCCGCCTCAACCCAGCTTTACCCAAATCTAAAAGCTAAAAAGGAGAGCATCGAAACAGCGAGAAAAAGAGGATGAAAAGTTGACAAAAACGTGAGAAAAACACAACAAAAATGATAGAAAAAATAATTAAAAAACAACAAAAAACTGACAAAAATGTGGCGACGCGACGAAAAGTTTCCGTCACTTTTGTCGGTCTTCGCTTTCAAATGAGGCGTTACATTGTTGATCTCCAGTCGAGAAGCTTTTAGATTTGGGTAAAGCCCAGTATATAAAAAACATGAATCTAAAAGGTTCAGTTTTGGGACCGTTATTATTTATTATTTATATGAATGATTTTGCTTCTGTTTCTACGACCGCCTTTCCCGCTCTTTTTGCTGATGATGCCGATCAAAACAATAATAATAAAAAGCCGAACTGGGGGAAATGCACTCGTTAGTGTTAAGGCGGGAGGTTAGAGGTTAACCCCTTAACTCCCGCCTGAACGAGCACATTTTCTCCAGTTTGGCTTTACCCCAATCCAAAAGCTTCTGGAAAAAAGGTGAGAAAAGAGCAACAAAACTGAGACGAAAACAATGATGGAAATGAGACAAAAAAGTGACGAAAAATTTATGAAAAAGTGGCAAAAATGTCACAAAAATTTGACAAAAAATGTGACAAAAAAGTGACAAAAATTGGATTAAAAAAAGACCAAAAAAAAGACCAAAATGTGACAAAATTTGCCAAAAAAAATTACAAAAAATGACAAAAAAGACCTAAATGTGACAAAAAAAATATCCCCAAAAAAGACAAAAATGTGATAAGAATTTGATAAAAAATTGACAAAAAAGTGACGAAAAATTAATGAAAAAGTGGCAAAAATGTCACAAGAAATTCACAAAACATTGATGAAAAAATGACAAAAAAATGGACAAAAAAAATGACCAACAAATTGACAAAAAATGACCAAAATGTGACAAAATGTAACCAAAAAAATGAAGAAATATGGACAAAAAAATATCCCAAAAAAAGACAAAAATGTGATAAGAATTTGATAAAAATTTGACAAAAAAGTGACAAAAAATTAATGAAAAAGTGGCTAAAATGTCACAAGAAATTCACAAAAAATTTACAAAAAATGACAAAAATGTGATAAAAATGAGACAAAAATAAGACCAAAAAATGACCCAAAAAATTGACAAAAATGACCAAAAAGTTACAAAAATGAGTTAAATACCCAACAAAAAAATGATGGTAAAAAAATGTGATGACATGAGGAAAAAGATCCTCTCGGTTCAGGCGGGAGTTAAGAGGTTAAACATGTATTTGTTTAAGTGTCACATTTACGCTAATTTGGACCAGGCTGGTCAGAGTCCAGGGCTGTGTTTCAGTCCCGGTCCAGCCCCTGCTCATTAGTGGGACCTGCTCATCTGAATGTAAAAGACACGGGACAGGAATGTTTTTGATCACATGACACCATTTCCCTCCATCCTGCACCTAAAAGCACTCATAACAACCTGCTGGTGTTTAACCAAGCCCAGGCCTGTGTTCTCCATCAGCCTCCTGCACACAGATCTCCTCTCAGTCTGCACACACCGTATCATCATCTCCACACGTGACCATCCATGCTCGTGCCACAGCCACACCAGCTCACATCAATGACACCCCCCCCCCCCCACAAAAAAACATCCAACACAACAAACCCCCCAAACCCAAACGTCCGCGCGGGGTTCGCTTCCCACTGCGCGGTGCCGTGAGCGCTGCGCCTCGCCGCGGCTGCAGCAGAAGCAGCAGCAGCAGCAGTAGCAGAAGCTAGCCTGATCATGCTACGCACTCTCACCTGAATCTCATAGAAGAAGAAGAAGAAGGAGAGAGAGAGGGGGGGATTTCGCCCGCTTTCCGCCCTGGGGAGGGAGTCAAACGCCCGCTGCGGAGGTCCGGCACGGTACGCTGGGTGCGGAGCGCGGAGAAGCGTCCATAACGTCCCCGTGTGGCGGCGCGTACAGCGGGGCGGCAGAGGCGGCAGAGGCGGCGGCAGAGGCGGCGGCGGCAGCCCGTGTGTGCGCGCGCGGCGGAGCGGGGCTGAGTGGATCTAACCTGCCGTAGCCCAGTGCGTGAGGAGAGGGAGGCTGACCTGGATCACCGCTTAACCCGCGCGGATGACGACAGATCACAGGAGAGCGACGGGGGGGCTATAAATAAGTCAGTGTTAACGCAGAGACACCGCGAAGGGGACGCGTGGAGGCGCCTGTGGTCAGAGCTGCCGCCTGGACAGTCACACTCACTGCTTTATCTGCGGCTCAAGCGGCACAGGCGGTATTTACTCAAGTAGTTATACATTTACTCAAGTACGAGTGACTTTTACTCAAGTACAAAAGACCCAAACATTCAGAGGGTCAGTCAGTGGGTCAGATTAACCAACCTTATATATGAAAATAAAACGTTTTTATTTTTATGTAGGATTATAGATACAGACGCACCTCGTCATAGAAGGGGGCGTGGCTTCCCGAGGGGGGAAATAGAATCTTTAGAGAAACAGAATTTTCCTCTTTTTAGCCATTTTCTGGTGGAAAATGAACTTATTTATCACATATTAATAAAGTCAGGTGTAAATTAGGCCCATGTGGATATTTATTCACAGCAGATTGTTCAGTAGAAGCGAAAAAAAAAAAAAAAAAACGGCTGTCGTAGCATTAGCACAATGCTAACATGTAGCATCAGGTTAGCATTCTCCGTTATTCATGTGTTTATGGGCTGTTGAACCACTTGGCTCCTCCCCATGTCTTTGCATCATTATTTAGTAGAAACTATATTCATAATTCAGCGTTTGTTACAGTAGTTTTTGAAATAATTAGAGAAAGTTTATATTTTTCTCCAAATTGTTTTCCCCCTTAACTGTTTTCCAACATGACCAAATATGGGCGATTCCAGAGATGCCACTGTATACATACAGACGCATCTCGTCATAGAAGGGGGCGTGGCCTCGCCGAGGGGGAAAATAGAATCTTTAGAGAAACACAATTTTCCCTCTTTTTAGCCATTTTCTGGTGGAATATGAACTTATTTATCACATAAATAAAGTCAAGTGTAAATCGGGCCCATATGGATATTTTCTCACAGCAGATTGTTCAGTAGAAGTGAAAAAACGGCAGTTGTAGCAAGCGCTAGCTAACCGTTAGCATTAGCCCGATGCTAACATGTAGCATCAAGTTTGCATTTTCCGTTATTCATGTATTTATACAGACGGCATCTCTGGAGTCGCCCATATACGGTCATGTTTGAAAACAGTTAAGGGGGAAAACAATTTCTCTAATTATTCAAAAACTACTGTAACAAACGCTGAATTATGAATATAGTTTCTACTGAATAAAGACACAAAGACATGGGGAGGAGCAAAGAGGTTCAACAGCCCATAAACACATGAATAACGGAGAATGCTATAAGGCTTCATGCTAGCATCGTGCTAATGCTACGACTGCCGTTTTTGTTTTGTTTTCCGCTTCTACTGAACAATCTGTTGTGAATAAACATCCACATGGACCTAATTTAGACTTGACTTTATTTGTGTGATAAATAAGTTTATATTTCGCCAGAAAATGGCTAAAAAGAGGGAAAAATTGTGTTTCCCAAAAGATTCTGTTTTCCCCCTCGGCGAGACCACGCCCCCTTCTATGATGCGATGCCGTCTGTATCTATTCCCCTTATTCCGGAGGTTCGCGTGGGCGTCGCCATGAATAGTCCCGCCCCTTTTCTCCTATGTGTTAACATGGGGCTGGAGACGTCCACGTAAAATCAGTCTCTACAGGAAAACAAAGCCGTTTTCAGGCCGACAGAGAAACGCTGCAGTGTCGACATGTCGCTGCAAACGAACATCGGACATTTTACACAAATCAATCGACTAAACATCAGGTTTGAGCGGAGAATATTTTCCCTCGTTCTCCGTGAAAATGAACGACCGGAAGTGTCTGGACAACGGAAGAGCCGGGACAAGGCAAAAAGAGGCAAAAGTGGGCGGGGCGGAATAAGGCGAATAGTTCTGCTCTTGACATGATTTGAACTTGACATAATAAAAAAAAAACACAAGAGTCATGATTATTATGAGGAAAAATATTGCAATTTTACTGTTTTTCATGATTAGTGAAATTAAAGCAGCACTAAGTAACGTGTTTACCTTAATAAATCCTTTCCCTGTGGGGGTGATACAAGTGTTTATGGGGTTTATTGGAGGGTCTTTCATCGCCCCCTGGTGTCTCTGGCCACAATACACACTAATGGAATCACGAAGAAGAAGCTAACAGGCTAACGGGCAAAGCTAACTGTGGGCTAACGTCACTTAAACAGTATTTACAGCCAAGTCTGAGTGAAAATAATGATCTCCATTGTGTGACTGGATGAACCATATCCCTCTGTCCCTTTGTCTTTTCTGTCAGCGTAGGATTTACTCTCACGGACAATTAATGAGTGAAAAACACAACATGCTACGACACCTGCAGTGGCGCTTACGGCCTCTAGGGGCACGAGTTACTTAGTGCTGCTTTAAGGAAGAAAATCTTGAAAATGTCTTACAGTCCTGTCTAAATAAAGATTTAAGGGTTGTTTTAATCGAAAACCTATTGAACATTCAGCCTGTTTTTTTTTATGTTTATGCTTTTGTCATTATAAACACTCATCATTGTCACATAAAGCTGCTTTTTTGTTGTTATTTAACCTTTATTTAACCAGGAATGTCCCATTGAGATTAAAAACTTAATTTTCAAGGGACTTTTTGTTGTTTTCTGTCGCCTTTTAACCCTTTTTTTTTGGCCTAGTTTTCATCCAGTTTTTGTTGCTATTTTGACATCTTTTTGAAGAAGCTTTAGGATTAGGGTAAAGCCGAACAGGAGAGCATGTGCTTGGTTAAGGTGTGGTTAATGCCGTGTATCGATGGCACAGTGTGACGTCACTCATAGAACCAGGAAGTGATTGTTGTGTTTCACGAAGAATCCGTTTATTTAGTACAAACAGCCATGATTATGTTTCATTACAGAAGCTCATTAATGAATCCGACTGTTATTAACCCCGACAGGTCAGAGTGGCTGGAGAGAGAGAGACTTCGGCGTCCGGCCAAAAATAAACATGTGCCAGTGTTTGCCAAGTCGACTCGTGCCAAGAGCGAGCGCTGAGTGAACGCTTCAGTGAGTTCTGACTAAACAGAGACGGAAAACACGGGTTTGACAACACGGAAACAGCAGATCATCAGAGATACGACTGTGTGTCATCTGACCAGGATTATTCAGTCCCACAGCACCAGTCTATATCTCACTACAACGATGACAAAACCTTCTGCTGGTCTGTAAATGCAGTAAATTAGAATAACTGCCTTGTATAAAATGTCTCTCTCAAAATGGCTGTAGTGAATGACTTGAAATCGGCCTCTGTCTCTTTAAGAACCTCTGAACTCCCACCTGAACGGATCCCATTTTCTCCAGTTTGGCTTCACCCTAATCAAAAAGCTTCTTGGGAAAAAGCACCAAAACAGCCACAAAAAATTAGAAGAAACCAAGGATGTAAACGCAACAAAAAAGTGGCAAAATTGCGACAAAAATGTGACAAAAATTCAACAAAAATGTGACAAAAATTCAACAAAAATGTGACAAAAAATCAACAAAAAAGTGACAAAAATGTGACAAAAATTCAACAAAAATTCAACAAAAAAGTGACAAAAATTCAACAAAAATGTGACAAAAATTCAACCAAAAAGTGACAAAAATGTGACAAAAATTCAACAAAAATTCAACAAAAAAGTGACAAAAATTCAACAAAAAAGTGACAAAAATTCAACCAAAAAGTGACAAAAATGTGACAAAAATTTGATAAAAATTCAACAAAAATGTGACAAAAATTCAACCAAAAAGTGACAAAAATGTGACAAAAATGTGATAAAAATTCAACAAAAATGTGACAAAAAAGTGACAAAAAATCAACAAAAAAGTGACAAAAAATCAACAAAAAAGTGACAAAAATGTGACAAAAATGTGATAAAAATTCAACAAAAAAGTGACAAAAAATCAACAAAAAAGTGACAAAAAATCAACAAAAAAGTGACAAAAATTCAACAAAAACGAAACAGCCACACGCTGTCTGTGGCATCAGTGGGGAGGGGGTTCTGCTGAGGAGCAGTGGTTGGTTACTCGGCTGGTGACCAAAGCTCGGAGGCGTCTCCAGGAGGTGGGGGCGTTCCTAGGAGGACTCAGGCAAACCTATCCCTAAAATGGCCGCCATCAGAGTTTTTACAGATTACTCAGAAATACGTGAATGTGCCAAGGCAACACTTCAGCCATGTTTTTAATGAGGGAGTGACAGAATAAAAAGTCAATTTTGCATAACACCCCCCCTTTAAACATGCAGATCCTTAACTGAGCACTTTCCCTTCAGTTCGACTTTACCCAAATCTACAAGCTTCTGGAAAAACGTCAAAATAGCGACAGAAATGAGGATGAAAACGCAGCAGCACAGGCGACTACAAAGCAACGAGGACTCCCTTGAAAAAGAGGTTTTCAATCTCAATGGGACTTTCCTGGTGAAATAAAGGTTTCAACAAAAATAATAATAATAAAGCGACAAAAACACGATAAAAATGTGACAAAAAAGCACCAACATCGCGGTCTTAGCTTTCAAATGAGGCTTTACACTGGCCTATAGCCTGTAAACCAGGGGTGTCCAAAGCGGGGTCCACGGGCCATATTTTACGTTGGCCACGTTTGCGCCGCATCTGGTTAATAACGGCCGCTGGCTGCTCTGCTTTATGCCCACGACACTGGAGGCCGCCATTGCTGTAGTACCTCCATATCGCCACTAGGCCCCCATTGAAAAGCATTGGAGTTTAGACACATTAAAAACTACTTTAACGCCTGGTTTCGAGGTTTTCAACACTAGACTAGGCTGGATCTTCCTCCTGAGATAACGCTGGTTCACAGTTAAAGAAACCAGGCTGGTTTTCATAAGAAGAATTTTAGAAATCTGGTACTTAATGAGGGGTCGGACTGTTAGCATTGGAGCAGCGCGAGCTACACGTCACGCAAGGGCGGAGTCTACAGTGAAGATCCCGCCCTTATGCCCTTTTTAGGAACATGCTTCGTCAGAGCTGGGGAGGGGGAGTCTGTAAATCTGTGGTCATTATGGTAAACGGGGAGGAGTGAGGAGGAGACGTCCGTTATATATACAGTCTATGATACCAACTCCCATTCATTCTCAATGGGAAGTATGGATGCAGTACAATGTTTGACCACCAGTTAGGGTCAATACCAGGAGTAGTTCGAAATCTGCGCAGTAATCTTCACTTTACTGCGCGGATGCCAAACTACTCCTGGTATTATTACGCCTTACAATATAGTCCCCCCTTTTATCCGCTTAGAAAATCCACATGGTTTAATTGTGTGTAATTATACTTTGTAGTGGAACACTTCACGTAACCATATTTAAATAGGGAAAACGTGGAAGAGCTCGGTAGCTTCTATCTTGACCTGTTTTGGAGCTATAGAGGAGAGAGGGAGAGGCTAAATGCTAACGCCGTCTGCGCTGTGTTTACGTGACTGAAGATCAGACAGGTCCTAAAGAACTCGTCACAGCTCAGGTAAGAACATATCTCAGTATGGAAGAACGCTGGCCTGTTCCTTTAATCGTGGTTCTCTGCTTCATGGAGCTGCTTAACATGAACAAAGCTCAGAGCTGATCCTTTAAACATGATCTGAGGCTCTTTCAGACGCTCAATACAAGTTTGGATGATTTTAGTCTCTCCAAAAAAATGACAAAAAAATTGGCCAAAATGTGACAAAAAATGACAAAAAAATGACCAAAAAAAGACAAAAAAAAGAAAAAAATGACAAAAAAAATGACAAAAAAAATGACCCAAAAAAGACAAAAAAATTACAAAAATGTGACAAAAAAATGACAAAAAAATGACAAAAAATGACAAAAAATGACAAAAAAAAGAAAAAAATGACAAAAAAAATGACAAAAAAATGACCCAAAAAAGACAAAAAAATTACAAAAATGTGACAAAAAAATGACTAAAAAAAGAAAAAAAAAGAAAAAAATGACCAAAAAATGACCAAAAAAATGACTAAAAAATGACAAAAAATGACCAAAAAAAAGAAAAAAATGACTAAAAATGTGACAAAAAAAGGAAATTTCATCCCCATTTTTACTCTAGTTTTAGTCGACTAAAATTGCAAGTAAATTTGAGACTAGTTGAGTGGACTTTGCATTGATAATATTCATGATAATCATATTTAATGTTGTTCCTCTGCTTCATGTTTCTGCTCCACATGAACAAAGCTCAGAGCTGATCCTTTAAACATGATCTGAGGCTCTTTCAGACGCTCAATACAAGTTTGGATGATTTTAGTCTCTCCTTTTCATTTTTATTTAGTCTCATTTTAGTCGACTCAAATATCTGGACATTTTAGTCACAGTTTTAGTCTCATGAGAAACTTTTCATTTAGTTTTAGTCCAATTTTAGTCACAAAAATATCACTTTGACTAAAATTAAGACTCAATATTTTAGTCGACGAAATTCCCACTGCTGAACACAAACTGCTGCTGTTCCTCCCTGAGCCTGTGTCGTCCCCCCTCCCTCAGTGATCGCCCCCCTCCCTCAGTGATGCTTGTTTGTGCACCGACCTGGCTCTGTGGGCGGCGATCCTCTGGCTGCAGTTCCCATGGAGGTGTCCGTGGTGGGGCAGCGGGCAGTGGCGCTCCTGCCCCGGCGCCTGGTCCGCGGGCAGGGCCTTATGGCTGGCAGCGTAGATAGTGCATCCCATGAGAGGAGCGCGGGAGGAGAGAGCGCCGTCGTCCCAGACCGTCCCCGCCAAAAGCGCCGCCGCTGTCCTGATGCCACAGCTGCCGCCGCCCAGCACCTCGGAGCGAAGCCCCTCCCCCTGCGAGCCTCTCTCTCCGGCTCAGCCTCGCTCCCCTCCCCTTTCCCCTCCCCTTTCCTGCTCGCTGGGACTGTCCCGCGGCGCACATGCACACACACACACACACACACACACACACACACACACACACACACACACACACACACACGCACACAGGATTATCAGATTTCATGTTTACTCTGGATAAAATCATCCCCAGTGCGAAACAGCAGCGGCTCAGAGGCAGTGTTTATGTCAGAGGTGGAGGAGCAGAAACTGTGAACGAGACGTCGAAATATCCACAACGCTCTGTTTATAATACACATTTTATAAACCCATAATTATTACATTAACGGACAGTCCATCGTTATTATGTTATTGGCACAAAAGTGTTATTATGTTATTTACTGTTGTTACGTAATCGACCTTTATATCGGCCGTTATTACATTATCGACTATTATGACGTTATCGGCCGATATTACGTTATTGCCGATATTACGTTATTGGCAGATTTTAAGTTTTCTGCCGATATTACGTTATCGGCCGATATTACGTTATCGGCCGTTATTACGTTATCGGCCGATATTACGTTGTCAGCTGATATTACGTTTTCTGCCGTTATTGCGTTATCGGCCGATATTACGTTGTCAGCCGATATCACGTTTTCTGCCGATATTACGTTATCGGCCGCTATTACGTTATCGGCCGTTATTACGTTATCGGCCGATATTACGTTATCGGCCGATATTATGTTTTCTGCCAATATTACGTTATCGGCCGATATTATGTTTTCTGCCGATATTGCGTTATCGGCCGATATTACGTTATCGGCCGATATTACGTTATCGGCCGATATTATGTTTTCTGCCGATATTACGTTATCGGCCGATATTACGTTATCAGCCGATATTACGTTTTCAGCCGATATTACGTTATCAGCCGTTATTACGTTATCGGCCGATATTACGTTATCGGCCGATATTACGTTATCGGCCGATATTACGTTATCGGCCGTTATTACGTTTTCAGCCGATAATACGTTATCAGCCGATATTACGTTATCGGACGATATTACGTTATCGGCCGATATTACGTTATCGGACGATATTACGTTGTCAGCCGATATTACGTTATCGGACGATATTACGTTGTCAGCCGATATTACGATATTATATAGGCCTACAGTATATCGGCCGTTATTACCGCATACGTCTTGTTTCGCCCTGAAGGTTCTTATTTTCCCGATAATGATCAGCGTTCTTTACATTTTCCCGCACACGACATAAACTTCGTACACTTTTATGAAGGTCGAAAGGTTTATTTAATGACTTCCATGACAAATAGTTCCCAAAAGTTTGCGCGTTGCTCGGCCACGTTTGGCTAGGCTAGAAGCAGCAAGGCTAGCAGCTAGCCTAGCTACTTAGCTGAAGGTGCAGTTGGAGGAATGGTGGTGAATCTCTGGGTAAGTTGAAAGTCAGACTCACGCTACCTTCACGAGCGATTCCCCGACTTCTCTCTCAGTGACGGGACAGATACAGAGTCCGGACCTGTATTACAAGCATGGACTCCGTTGCCATTGGCAGTGGTCATTATTTATGGAAGAAAATGGATGGATGGTATAGAGTTCGGGAATGTCCACAGTTACCATGGAGATCGGCCATCTTTGCAGCTGTTAGCATACATTTCCATAGACTAACATTAGCTAAAAACAGTATAAAAAGTGGAGAAAAAAAACAGTGGAACGACTCCGTTAGCTGCTGAGATACTGCTGGTAAACATATCTAACACACTGCGGTGTCCAAGTGTTTTAATGTGAACAATAACTCCAGTATTTTAACTTTTAAAATCTCCATTAGTTTACAATGGCTGCTAATCCCATAATGCTTAGCGATATGACGACGTCACATTCCCGAACTCTATACGTATGTCGTCTTACCATTGTTAGTATAAAATGTTACAATATCACAATAAGGCTTTAGTTATTCATGATTTATTTAATTCTGTGATTGCTCTGTCACTTAATGAGTCCATAGTTTGAAAGAAAATGTAACAAATATATGTATTTATTTAAGATGGGACAGTGCAGAAGTCCACATGTAAATATGCCATTCAGCCACAATGGATCGTTTGCATCTGCAGTCCTGTATTAATGTGAAATGTGGATTGATTTATTGGTGTTTTTGGGTCGGGACGGTGCAGTAATAACTGTAGCCTTGGGCCACACTCAAGACAAGGGAGTCAATGAGTTTTCTTCTTCCTACTTTTCTTTCAGGCAAAATTAGAGCTTTTTTGTTGTTGAAATGAAGGTTATTTGCCTGTAATTTTTTTTTTTTAATTAAATGAAAATAATAAAATAATAAGAGTTTACAGATCACATTTTCAAAAGTCTTCCTTTTCTTTTCACTAAAACACAGAAAAAGACACTCGGGACCAGATTCTCTCATAAAAAGATTTATTTTGTCCAGCCCAAATTTACAAAGGCAAGTTACAGAGTATTGTATAAAAAAGAACCATGATAATGTACACTTTGCACAAACTCCTGAAGGGGCGAGGAGGAGGAGGAGGAGGAGGAGGAGGAGGAGGAGGAGGAGGAAGAGGAGCAGGAGGAGGAGGAGGAGGAGGAGGAGGAGGAGGAAGAGGAGGAGGGGGGGGGTGTGGACTGCTCTCACACTAAAACAACGCTGTAAACATCCGGCCAAAGCACCCGCTGGAGCTTTGTGTTTGGGAGGGAGGGAAGAGGGGAGGGGTCTGCACACCGGAGCCCCTCCAGGATCAAACACAGCGCCACCTGCTGTACGGAACACACCGATGCCTGGGGAGAGCAGACAGCGCCACCTGCTGTACGGAACACACCCATGCCTGGGGAGAGGAATATCAGTCTGGAACCCCCCACCCTTCAGACCAGATCAGTCACATGTTCAAAAACAGTAGGTGAGGGTCATGATTCAGAATCCTGCGCGAATGCTAATGCTAATGCTAATGCTAATAACACCGCATCAACCCTTCGCTGATTGGTCAACTCCACTTCCTGTTCGCTTGTGTCTCTATCGCTGCGGTGACCCAGACTCACTCGTCTCGTCATGGAAGGGGGCGTGGCCTCGTCGAGGGGGAAAAACAGAATATTTTGCGAAACACAATTTTTCACTCTGTTTTCTGGCAAAATATGAACTTATTTATCACAGACAAATAAAGTCAGGTCTAAATCGGGTCCATGTGGATGTTTATTCACAGCAGATTGTTCAGTAGAAGCGAAAAAACGGCAGTCGTAGCAAACTCTAGCTAGCCGTTAGCATTAGCCTGATGCTAACATGTAGCATCATGTTAGCATAGATACAGACGGCATCTCTGGAGTCGCCCATGTATGGTCATGTTTGAAAACAGTTAAGGGGGAAAACAATTGAGAAAAATCTCTAATTATTAAAAAACTACTTTAACAAACGCTGAATTATGAACATAGTTTCTACTAAATAAAGACACAAAGACATGGGGAGGAGCAAAGTGGTTCAACAGCCCATAAATACGTAAATAACGGAGAATGCTAACTTGATGCTACATGTTAGCATTGGGCTAATGCTAACAGTTAACTAGCGCTTGCTACAACTGCCGTTTTTTCACTTCTGCTGATCAATCTGCTGTGAGAAAATATCCATATAGGCCTGATTTACACCTGACTTTATTTATGTGAGAAATAAGTTCATATTCCACCAGAAAATGGCAAAAAAGAGGGAAATTGTGTTTCTCTAAAGATTCTATTTTCCCCCTCGGCGAAGCCACGCCCCCTTCTATGACGAGATGCGTCTGTATCTATACTCCGTTATTCATGTATTTATGGGCTGTTGAACCTCTTTGCTCCTCCCCATGTCTTTGTGTCTTTATTCAGTAGAAACTATATTCATAATTCAGCATTTGTTAAAGTAGTTTTTGTATAATTAGAGAAACTTTAGATTTCTCTTCAAATTGTTTCCCCCTTAACCGTTTTCAAACATGACCATATATGGGCGATTCCAGAGATGCGTCTGTATCTACATCCTGCAGAAAGTCAGTTTGGGATTGGGTCAAACTCGTCATTGGTTTTGCAGGATTTTTATAATTTGAAATGACGTCTCTGTAAGGATGACGCCATAGAAGAAGAAACCGCTAAATCAAACAGATTAACCCGAGGATGACTTCACATTACAAGCACTGAAGAAAGAATGATCATTTTAAGGAAGAAATGACATAAATGTACTCGGATTAAGAGATTAAATCCAAAGTTTGAGTAGTTTGGTTTAGTCTTAGATAAAACCTCTTATTGACAATGGAACAAGCACAGTTTATCAGATTATTTTGAATCATTTCAAGTGAAAAAGAAAGATAATTTGTTTCATTTTATTTGGGATTCATTGTTTCAGTGGCATTAACATTTTTTTCTTGGCTTAATTGAGTTAAAACTGATGCAAATTCATCATAAAGAACCTTTATTATTATGTAATTGTTAAGTCAAAGATGGTGTCGTGTTTACTCCAGGGATGTTGTTTAAAAAAAAAGGATTTTGCAGGAAATGTCCACTAGAGGTCGACCGATATATCGGGCCTATATTTGAGGATTTTACAATATCGGCTATTGGCCGATCTAGCGCCGATATCTCCGGGACGGAAAGTGACATTTGCTTTGGAAAGAGCGAAGTCTGTGTTTTAAAACCAGTCCTTGGTTATACAAGTTTGTTCAACAACTGAAAGTGTTTTATCTGCACTCTGCGAAAAGTATTTAACTAGATCAGTATAAACATCTCAGTTTGAGCACAATAATCCACATTTTAGTTGTTTTGACTGGGTAAGAAGTTGTTGGGCATTTGTCCCAGATTATTTCACTTGTTCTGAGATGTTTCTGACTCGTTTCGATACATTTCGTCCTTATTTCAGGTCATTTTCTTTGCCAATGGGGAAAGAAAATCGGTCTTATCTCATTGGCAATTTTACTTTCTTATTTCAAGCGAGATTTACCCTAGAACTGGTCTGAAATGTCCTCAAACAAGCAAAGCAAACTCGGTCCGATCAGGAAAAGTGTCTAAATGAGTGAAAACCGCTCAAAACAAGAAACATTTCCTCAATTCAACTCATTTAATGCTTGATATTCACTTTTTGCAGTGCACTCTCGCCTTTTACTGTAATTAATTAATTTTATGTTGATGTTTTTATTGATTTGATCTGTTTTCTTGGATTTATGCAACTATGAAGCACTTAGAATGGCCTTGTGTGTGAATTGTGCTCTACAAATAAACTTGTCTTCCGGGATCGCTGAGTTAGTTTTAACATCCGCAATTGTATTTTTGATCGCCACAGCTAGCAAAATTATGCTAATGCTAACGGCAGCATGCTAATGCTAACGGCAACTAATCAAAGCTGGGACAGAAACGAAGATTGAATCACTTAAAGCAGGGGTCGGCAAGTTTGCTTCGAGGAGGCTGATTTGTTTGTTTGTTTGTTTGTTTGTTTGTTTGTTTGTTTGTTTGTCCTCTGCATTTAACCCATCCGATTTTCATCATTGCCAAAACACCGAGTGCCGCACCACCATTGTAGCTCAAAGTAAAGCACCATTTCCTGCTAATGCCAATGTTTTACATTATATACGACATATAGATACAGACGCATCTCGTCATAGAAGGGGGCGTGGCTTCGCCGAGGGGGAAAATAGAATCTATAGAGAAACACAATTTTTCCCTCTTTTTAGCCATTTTCTGGTGGAATATGAACTTATTTATCGCATAAATAAAGTCAGGTGTAAATCGGGCCCATGTGGATATTTTCTCACAGCAGATTGTTCAGTAGAAGTGAAAAAAAACGGCAGTTGTAGCTCTCGCTAGCTAGCCGTTAGCATTAGCCCGATGCTAACATGTAGCATCATGTTAGCATTCTCCGTTATTCATGTATTTATGGGCTGTTGAACCACTTTGCTCCTCCCCATGTCTTTGTATCTTTATTTAGTAGAAACTATATTCATAATTCAGCATTTGTTAAAGTAGTTTTTGAATAATTAGACAAAAATTTAGATTTTTCTCAAAATTGTTTTCCCCCTTAACTGTTTTCAAACATGACCATATATGGGCGACTCCAGAGATGCCGTCTGTATCTATTGGAACGTTTGGCCAAGAAACTTCAGGAATACTGACAGAATCTCCAGCATTTCAGAGTTCTTTAACTGATATTTGATCTCTTGTATAATAATATTTCTCAAAATCACCTTGTGGGCCAGAGGTTCTTGTGCTGGAGGGCCGGATTTGAATATCAAGCATTGGCTTAAATGAGTTGAATTGAGGAAATGTTTCTTGTTTTGAGCGGTTTTCACTCATTTAGACACTTTTCCTGATCGGACCGAGTTTGCTTTGCTTGTTTGAGGACATTTCAGACCAGTTCTAGGGTAAATCTCGCTTGAAATAACAAAGTAAAATTGCCAATGAGACAAGACCAATCTTTTTGCCCCATTGGCAAAGAAAATGACCTGAAATAAGGACGAAATGTATCGAAACGAGTCAGAAACATCTCAGAACAAGTGAAATAATCCGGGACAAATGCCCAACAACTTCTTAACTAGTCAAAACAACTAAAATCTGGATTATTGTGCTCAAACTGAGATGTTTATACTGATCTGGTTCATTACTTTTTGCAGTGTGAAGAAATAAAATAAAATCGGCCAAGTATTTATGTTTTTACAGGATTATAGACATTTGGGAAAATCAGCCAAAAGTATCAACATCGGCCGATAAAAATCCCCAAAAATCGGCCTGAGAAAAACCCGTATCGGCCGATTTCTAACGTCCACTTTAAAAATGTGGAGGAACAATATAATAATATGGCTATGAGGGGTTTGGATACACACTTTAAATGCTCGTTACAGCACAGAACTGTTCCTCCCATCCGGCAGGTGGCGCTGTTCGAACACAAGGGGGCGTGTGTGCTCCGTCCGGCAGCAGACTCCTCCCTCTTTTTCAGGCGGGGTCGGTGTCACAAAAGGCGGGTCTGTGGGGGGGGGAGGTTGGGGGAGAGAGAAAAAACCAAACAAGCAAGTGTCTCCGCGTCTTCACAGAATGTCCAACCATAGGCACCGAAAAAAAAAACCGAGACGACCTGGAGAATAAATACAGCCTATATCACCATGGAAACGAAGAACAAACAGCCAAGCACTTTCCAAATAACATCTCGGGCTTTGTCATACACGTCTCAAGAATATATGGACTTTTTCCCGCTTCACTACTGAGATAACACGACTCTCCCGAGAGAACAAAAGCACTTTTCACAACCATTGTCTTTTTTTTTTTTTTTTGGATTCGAAAAATAACTATATGTATGTCATTAATGCAGTCTGGACTTTTTAATAGTTATGACGACATCACAGCTGCCTAGGATACCCTCACGTTATACAGACACCAAACACTCCAACCATAGATGCAAAAAGAATTAGTCACGGGCGCAGGGTTGCCAGGTCTGGGCAGCCGAACCCAGCCGCAAACACACGGCGCACCTGGAATTTTCAATGTTTTTTTAAGTATTTGCTCTTCTTATTGAAAAAGCAAGCCTTGGATTTCAGATTTTGTGATTTTGATCAAAAAATAAGACATAAATTACCCACTTTACATTGAAAACAACAAGGCAAAAAGTTTATTTCACCGTCATCTGGCAACCCTGCATTGTTGCTCAAAGTAAAGAACCATTTTCTGCTAATGCCAATGTTTTACATGATATACAACATATAGATACAGACGCATCTCGTCATAGAAGGGGGCGTGGCTTCGCCGAGGGGGGAAATAGAATCTTTAGAGAAACACAATTTTTCCTCTTTTTAACAATTTTTTCTGGTGGAATATCAACTTATTTATCACATAAATAAAGTCAAGTGTAAATCGGGCCCATGTGGATATTTTCTCACAGCAGATTGTTCAGCAGAAGTGAAAAAAACGGCAGTTGTAGCTCTCGCTAGCTAACCGTTAGCATTAGCCCGATGCTAACATGTAGCATCAAGTTAGCATTCTCCGTTATTCATGTATTTATGGGCTGTTGAACCACTTGGCTCCTCCCCATGTCTTTGTATCATTATTTAGTAGAAACTATTTTCATAATTCAGCGTTTGTTAAAGTAGTTTTTGAATAATTAGAGAAAGTTTAGATTTTTCTCCAAATTGTTTTCCCCCTGAACTGTTTTCAAACATGACCATATATGGGCGACTCTAGAGATGCCGTCTGTATCTACTGGGACGTTTGGCCAAGAAACTTCAGAAATACTGACAGAAGTTCCAGCATTTGAGAGTTCTTTAACTGATGATTTTGATCAAAAAATAAGACATGAATAGCCCATTTTACATTGAAAACAACAAGGCAAAACGTTTATTTCACCGTCATCTGGCAACCCTGCATGGGAGGGAGGGGTTATGAAAGTGATGATTATGGAAAATGAATCGTGAAATGGGAATTTGTTGTTGTTGGCGAATCATCTATGAACAATAAACCTTTAGATAATCTTTTCTCATGAGCCGATTGTACGATACGGCAACGTTTGTGTTTAACATTCGGTCTGTGATGCTAAATTTACGATGAAATTCTAAATCACGAGGCGTTTTTTGCAGTAGTTTTGCCGTCGCTCGTAAAAACACTATGCAACCTGAGCATTCGATTTGAAATGTTTCTTAAAATGTGCTCAAAACATTAATCCTGCTATAGCTCGATCAGACCAGGGGGGCCAAACTTGTTCCACTGAGGGCCAGACAGAAAATGATACAAACTGGGCCGCTCAGAGGTCAGATCTGATAATATAATAGATCCAAGGGTCAGATGTATAACTTAAACTCTATTGCATTAAGGGGAGACACTACAGGCAAAACTACATTTTTTTTCAGTTTTCAGGTTTTGGGCCAAATCTGTCTCTGAACATACAAGCTTTCACCCGGAAACAGAAAACATGCTTAATCTTCACAATAACATGTTTAAAGATTGCGCTGATTCAAAGTTCCCCCATAGACTTACATGGGAGAACGCAATTTCAAGGGCCTTTTTCTCCAAACACATGTTTCTGTCATTGTGGCGACACTATGTCCACGTCAGTCGGACCTAAAGACTTCACATTTTCCAGCCTCGGACTGAACAAGATTTGGAAGGTTTTTTCAGAGGGATTTTTTATTATTTAAGGCGAGACACTGCAGGTGAATAGGGAAAACATTTAAATTTACAGATATCAATTTGAAACTTGTGTTGTCGATCAGTGGCATAAATGTGAGAAGAAAATACATGGCAAGTTTTCTGTCATTTTATCTTTTCATATCAGAACAAGGTGTTTTATGCCTAAAAATGCCCCAAATTTCCCATCTTTTCGGCGACGAAATCTGAATAATGGACAGAGCTCAAATTTATGGTTTCATTTTATTGATGAATGAGTTGCCAAGACTTTTTCAGAGGGGATTTTGGATTTCTTGTTTAGTTTTAAAATAAACAGTTTTTTAGTGGAAAAATGTGTAAAAAATGTAATTTTCGCCTCATTTTTTGACATTCAAAACTCAATAAATGGGGCTTAAGGGATTAAATAATAAAAAATCCCTCTGAAAAAATCTTCCAAATATCGTTCAGTCCGAGGCTGGAAAATGTGAAGTCTTTAGGTCCGACTGACGTGGACAAAGTGTCGCCACAATGACAGAAACATGCGTTTGGAGAAAAAGGCCCTTGAAATTGTGTTCTCCCATATAAGTCTATGGGGGAACATTGAATCAGCGCAATATTAAAACATGTTATTGTGAAGATTAGGCATATTTTCTGTTTCCGGGTGAAAGCTTGTATGTTCAGAGACAGATTTGGCCCAAAACCTGAAAACTGAAAAAATTGAGTTTTGCCTGTAGTGTCTCCCCTTAATCCCTTAAGCCAAATTTATTGAGTTTTGAATGTCAAAAAATGAGGCGAAAATTACATTTTTACAAAATTTTCCACTAAAAAACAGCTTATTTTAAAACTAGACAAGAAATCCTAAATCCCCTCAGAGAAAGTCTTGGCAACTCATTCATCAATAAAATGAAACCATAAATTTGAATGTAGCTCTGTCCATTATTCACATTTCGTTGCATTTTTCGGCATAAAACACCTTGTTCTTATATAAAAAGATAGATAACAGATAACTTGCTATACATGTTTTCCCTCTTCACCTGCAGTGTCTCGCCTTAAATTCAGCAAATAAATAAAATGTTAACCATGCTCAGTGTTTCCCCCAGATTTCATGGGGACAGTGGTGGGAGAGAGCGCCCCCTCGAGCGAGTCCGGGGAGATTTTCTTATTTAATTTAATTGTGCTTTCCTGCATTCTGGTGCATTTTAAGCAATAAATAATAACTATTTTTGGCTCTGTTTAATACACACAGGGTACAGCTTTTTTTTAGCACAAACTAATGTATTAGTGGGAAACCCTGATGCTTTTTAATTGAACATGCTTAAAGTACTAAAAACAACAGCCTTCATCACAGCTTTCTATTAACGGATTTTCATTTATTTCATGTATATTCAATTAAGGCAAAAAAAATATAGAAAGGAATGTTTATTTACTTTTTTCAGTTATATTTTTAGAATTTGCCGTAGTTTGGACACCCCTGGATTAGACAAAAGCTCATCAGTGGAAAATAAAATACTAAATTGTGCGTTTTGCAGCGTGAATAAACTGAATGAGAGCTTTAATATTCCAGACTTTTCCTGCAGGTCGTCCCTGTTGTGTCTTATCTGGATGTATTTAACAGGTTTTGTCGCTGAGCTCCTGACCAGAGCCGGGACAGTCCCCGTTCAGACCCCTCTGTCCCACATCCCTGAGGATCTGTCCCACTTTGACACCAGCTCTGTCCCAGGTGTCCCTTTATTTCCCCACCATTGCACTTCCTAAAGTCTGCACCGGCCACATGAACACAGCATCATATTTTTAAGACCTGCTGAGTTTTTGTTTTTATTTTTATTCCACAAAACCCTCTGGCATTGACTCGCCTCCTCCTCCTCCTGCTGCTGCTGCTTCTTTCAGAGGCCGAGTCCGACTCTTACTCTGGGTTTGCATCTCATTAGATCCACTGCAGACCAGACACATCACTCAATTATGAACCAGGAAAAGTTACTCCATATTTAAATGTACAGAAAACTATTGATTTGGACGTTATATTTTCCTGGATACTGAATTTGCCTGAACTTTACATCGTCTTATTTTCTGCTCTGTTTTATTGCCTTAATGTTTGGTGCAGCTGTGAGGAAACTCCTGTTGTCATAATGCAGGGGTTCTCAACCTGGGGGTCGGGACCCACTTGGGGGTCGCGAGACAAATTTGGGGTGTCGTCAGAGCATATAGATAAAATATATATTTTAATATTATTATTATGGTGTCGTAGCATACATGCTATTTTACCAGGGTGCCATTATTTGTTCTAAATTTAATTCATTTTTGTTTTAACCATTGTTTTTTCTTTGTTTTTTAAGAGTTATATAGGTTAGCCTCTTAACTCCCGCCTGAACCGAGAGGATCTTTTTCCTCACGTCATCAGATTTTTTTTCCATCATTTTTTTGTTGGGTATTCCACTCATTTTTGTCATTTTTTGTCACATTTTTGTTAATTTTTTAATCACATTTTGTCACATTTTTGTCATTTTTTTTGTCCAATTTTTTTTTTTTTTTCATTTTTTATCACATTTTTGTAATTTTTTTGTCACATTTTTTTCATTTTTTCGTCATTTTTTTGTCAATTTCTTGTGACATTTTTGCCACTTTTTCATACATTTTTCGTCACTTTTTTGTCAATGTTTTCTCACTTTTTTGTCACTTTTCCATCATTGTTTTCATCTCCGTTTTGTTGCTTTTTTCACAGCTTTTTTTCCAGAAGCTTTTGGATTGGGGTAAAGCCAAACTGGAGAAACTGTGCTCGGTTCAGGCGGGAGTTAAGGGGTTAATGTCCCTGTTTTTCCCATGGTCTGACCCGGGTGGGGGTCACGATCCTAATTAACTGTTATAATGGGGGTCGCGGCTCCAAAGGGTTGAGAACCACTGTCATAATGGGCCGTACAAAACTATTGATTGCAAATTGCAATTTAATAAGCCGCAACTAGGGATGAAACTGAACTAATCGATTATTAAAATAGTTATTACTTTAGAGCTCAATCGATCGTTGAATGGTTTACACAGACTGAAAAGGAGCAAAAATAACAAGAACATTTAGTATTTCTAATAAGTTCGGGTAGGACTGGGCAATAAATCGAATTAATTCAATTGATTAATCCTTTTAAAAACAAATTGTAAGATCGAGTCTGCCGCTCCATGTTTGTTTATCAATCAATCAATCAATGAGACGGTTCGATCACAGCAGAGGCATGAAGATAAAACTAACACACTTTTGAAAACTCCATGGCTTATTCAGAGGATTTACTTTTGAGAGCAGACGAGGAAATAACTATTTTTAAATAAAGGGTTATCTTAAAGGGGCTATACCTGATTTTGTTTCTAGTTATGGAATGAATTTTGTTTTGTCCTCCTTTAGTTTATTGTTAACTCAGACATTTGTGGGTAAAACCCTGTAGATCTAATTGTAAAGCGTTTGTATCCAATTTATGAACTTGCAAGCGAGTTTTGTAGCATTTCTGTAAAAGTGACCCTGAAATGTCCCTGTGAAGACCTTGGATGCTACAAATATGTTCGGAAAATTAGGAATGAGGAATGTTTGTACCACAAGGAACATTATTATTTAGTGGTTTCCTTTTCCATTGTTTCGAATAAAAAAATCAGGTATAGGGCCTTTAACGGGCCTAATTGGAGCTACTAGGGACGGGCGATACCACATTTTTTGGAATCGGTACGTACCAATACTTTTGGGGTCATTTTTGTTGATACCGATACTGGTCATTTCATATGGGTGAATGTATTTCAATCAATATAGATTTCTAAAACTGGTTGTTTTATATTTTATATTATATTACTTAAACTAAAATTAAATTAAACAATGCTAATGTGAAAGTAAATACATAAACAACATTTTAAATTAATACTTAAATGACAAACAGAACCTAAACCAGAATGATCAGCCCGGCTCAGTTCAATCCTTTGCTGTTGTGACTGTTTTGGCTCAGAACAAAGAAATAAATCATCCTTTTGTGTTGACAATTGCTGCCCCGCCTTCTTTTTACATATGCAAATTAGTATCGATGCTTTTTGCCCAAAATCGATACTTAAAAAGTAGCCGTTTGGTATCGATCCGCCCATCCCTAGTAGCTACATTATGAAATATTATTGAGCAGGACTCAGAAGATCAGGAGACTTTTTAAAGTTTATTTCTTTTTGGCCATATCGCCCAGCCCTAAGTGAGGGTTATGACTATTTTGTAGATTGTAAATTTCATAATTATCTGTCTCTCTCAGGGCAATAATACAATCAGAAAGCAGAATTAGCACCAAGAGCCTCCTACAAGCGCTCACTTTAAGTTTACTCAATCAGCCGCTTAAGCTAGTTTTGTAGCATTTCTGTAAAAGTGACCCTGAAATGTCCCTGTGAAGACCTTGGATGCTACAAATATGTTTGGAAAATTAGGAACGAGGAATGTTTGTACCACAAGGAACATTATTATTTAGTGGTTTCCTTCTTCATTGTTTAAAAAATAAAATAAAAATCAGGTATAGGCCCTTTAACGGGCTTAAATGTAGCTACATTATGAAATATTATTGAGCAGTTTTCTTCATATGAAAGATCAGGAGACTTTTTAAAGGTTATTAAAAAACTGAGCAAATTTTTTTTTTTTAAATCGAGATTTTATTTTTTGGCCATATCGCCCTAAGTGAGGGTTATGACTATTTTGTAGATTGTAAATTTCATAAATATCTGTCTCAGGACAAAAATACAATCAGAAAGCAGAATTAGCACCAAGAGCACTCACTTTAAGTTTACTCAATCAGACACTTTATGTCGTAAAACAGTTGGGGGAGAAAAAAAAAACATTTTAATGCTCCTTTCACAGCCAAAGCGATTCATCATAAAATAATCTGCAAAATAATAACAGCAGCCCTAGTTGCAACTGAAATAAAACTAAATTTGTCACCACAGGGTTTTATAATGTATAAACTCACTGTCGTTTAGCCTTCTACAAACGCATTTCTGTATTAGTTTGGCAGCTCATGAACGTAAATCGCTCATCTAAAAATCACAAATAGAAACTGTATTTTTCCCCAAAACCCGAAAATCCCAAAAAATGTATGGTTGAACCGTCCCCACTGAGCAGAAACAGGGCACAGAATTTCCTTTTTATTTCAGGGAACAATATCGACTAACATTCACTTTACACATTTTATAAAACCATTAAGTTACGAATTCCCGAGGCCAAAGTTACATAGTGTTTCTTTAAGAGGGCGACGAAACCGAGAGCGACGCCCGGTTTCCCCGCACTCGCCGCTAACCTTCGCCCACATATAGTCTCCATATAGATTTACGCGTGGAAAAAGCACGATTAAAAGGCCAAACTTTAGCGTTAAACGTCGTGATGAAGCCACATGAGCAAAGCGCCATGGCAACGCTTCAAAAACAAAACACATTCCCGAAAAAAAAAAAAGTGTTTGACGACGATTTCCCCCCCCCCCCCCGTGAGATGACAATAATAAATCAAAACAAAAAGAAACAAAATGGCGTCCGTAACTCCGCACGCACCGTATTACAAACCGCGATGCTAATTTACAGTGAAAAGTCTATACACAGTTGCCCGCTGGTATACATATATAAACATTTATGCACAGACTGGAGGCTGAAGATCTATTTTACAGCAGAAAAATAGAGATAGCAAATTTCACATTGTTCAGTGCACAGTCGTAGTGGGAGAGAGAGGGGACAAAAAAAAAAAAATACACAAAATAGTGGCTCCGGGGGGACGAGACAAGGTTGCTCATATGGCTTCAACGTGTTTTCCAAAAAACGGGGAACATTCAAAGATGGAGCAAAATGATATGAAACAGAACGCTTTCTATTGACGACGCATTGTGAGGCGTTAGTAAAGCCTTCGTATAAGCTTAATTACCGGTTTACGAAACATTTAAAGAGTTCCTGAACATTTGTGTGTCATTTATGAGCACCGAAAGGGAGATGTGGTGTTCCCGCCTTTCATGATTCTACAGAAATTGAGAAAAATTGAAGGCTGTTTTGTGAAAAGGAATTTTAATCATGAATTTAACACTATTTTGAGGGTAATTTCAGAAGGATTTGTCGTTATCTGATCCATTATCTAATTTAATAACCTTTGAAGCCCCAAAACAAGGCAATTTTTTGTTTGTTTTTTATTTTACAGATTGTTCCAGTAATAAATTCTTTACATCAATGAATGAAAATAAGTTAAACCACAAAGTGTAGTTAATGTATAAGAGTGACAATTAATAAAAAATTTTATTGAAAGCCCTATATTTGTATTGAATACAAGTCAAATATCACAACATACCATCAAAACAAACATTAATAATGAATGTTTTAAATGAGGTGAAAAGTTTGGAAACCCCCGTTCTAATGCAATCAATACAATTTAAAAGATTTTACATTTTGTACTTTTAATTCTTTAATTTAAAGTAATATTATCAATAAAAATATGATGTTTCTTTGTTGCGACTTTTTGAAATTTACTTTTGGTTTGAAACCTTTCTAATGTTAATGTAAAAAATGTTAAACCTTATAAAATGTTGTTTGTATATGAGAGTAAAACTTCCCCCCTCATAAATATGTCATAAAATTCCATTCCTATACATTTGTGTATCATTTATGAGCACTGACAGGGAGATGTGGTTTTCCCGCCTTTTTCAGGACTTTTATGATTCTACAGAAATTGAGAAAAATTGAAGGCTGTTTTGTGAAAAGGAATTTTTATCATGAATTTAACATTATTTTGAGGGTAATTTCAGAAGGATTTGTCGATATCTAATCCATTATCTAATTTAATAACCTTTGAAGCCCCAAAACAAGGCAATTTTTTGTTATTTTTTTATTTTACAGATTGTTCCAGTAATAAATTCTTTACATCAATGAATGAAAAATAGTTAAACCACAAAGTGTTGTTACTATATATGAGTGATAGTTGTTCAAATTTTCCAGGAAAGGTCACGAGACAATATTTAAAAAACAATTAATATTTTTTTTTATTGAAAGCTTTATATTTTTAGTGAAATCAAGTCAAATATCAAAACAAACCATCAAAACAAACATTAATAATGAAAGTTTTAAATATTATGTTTAAATGCGATCAATACAATTTAAAAGATTTTACATTTTGTACTTTTAATCATTTTTATTTGTCTTCATACTATCAATAAAAATATGATGTTTCTTTGTTGTTTTGCTCTTGCGACTTTTTGAAATTTACTTTTGGTTTGAAACCTTTCTAATGTTAATGTAAAAAATGTTAAACCTTATAAAATGTTGTTTTTATATGAGAGTAAAACTTCCCCCCTCATAAATATGTTATAAAATTCAATTCCTATACATTTGTGTATCATTTATGAGCACGGAAAGGGAGATGTGGTTTCCCGCCTTTTTCAGGACTTTTATGATTCTACAGAAATTGAGAAAAATTTAAGGCTGTTTTTTCAACATCATGAATTTAACACTATTTTGAGGGTAATTTCAGAAGGATTTGTCGATATCTGATCCATTATCTAATTTAATAACCTTTGAAGCCCCAAAACAAGGCCATTTTTTGTTTGTTTTTTATTTGACAGATTGTTCCAGTAATACATTCTTTACATCAATGAATGAAAAATAGTTAAACCACAAAGTTTTATTTACTGTATATGAGTGATAGTTGTTCAAATTTTCCAGGAAAGGTCACGAGACAATATTTAAAAAACAATTAATTAAATTTTTTATTGAAAGCTTTATATTTGTAGTGAAATCAAGTCAAATATCACAACATACCATCAAAACAAACATTAATAATGAAAGATTTATATGTTATGTTGAAATGCAATCAATACAATTTAAAAGATTTTACGTTTTGTACTTTTAATTATTTTATTAATCGTCGTACTATCAATAAAAATACAATGTTTCTTTGTTGTTTTGCTCTTGCGGCTTTTTGAAATTTACTTTTGGTTTGAAACCTTTCTAATGTTAATGTAAAAAATGTTAAACCTTATAAAATGTTGTTTTTAGATGAGAGTAAAACTTCCCCCCTCATAAATATGTCATAAAATTCCATTCCTATACATTTGTGTATCATTTATGAGCACTGAAAGGGAGATGTGGTGTTCCCGTCTTTTTCAGGACTTTCATGATTCTACAGAAATTGAGAAAAATTGAAGGCTGTTTTGTCAAAAGGAATTTTAATCATGAATTTAACATTATTTTGAGGGTAATTTCAGAAGGATTTGTCGATATCTGATCCATTATCTAATTTAATAACCTTTGAAGCCCCAAAACAAGGCAATTTTTTGTTATTTTTGTATTTTACAGATTGTTCCAGTAATAAATTCTTTACATCAATGAATGAAATATAGTTAAACCACAAAGTGTAGTTACTGTATATGAGTGATAGTTGTTTTTTGTTTTTGTTTTCCAGGAAAGGTTTCAAAGACAATATTTAAAAAACAATTAATTTTTTTATTGAAAGCTTTATATTTGTAGTGAAATCAAGTCAAATATCACAACATACCATCAAAACAAACATTAATAATGAAGATTTTAAATGTTATGTTTAAATGCAATCAATACAATTTAAAAGATTTTACATTTTGTACTTTTAATTATTTTATTAATCGTCGTACTATCAATACAAATATGTTTCTTTGTTGTTTTGCTCTTGCGCCTTTTTGAAATTTAATTTTGGTTTGAAACCTTTCTAATGTTAATGTAAAAAATGTTAAACCTTATAAAGTGTTGTTTTTATATGAGAGTAAAACTTCCCCCTCATAAATATGTCATAAAATTCAATTCCTATACATTTGTGTAGCATTTCTGAGCACTGAAAGGGAGATGTGGTTTCCCCGCCTTTTTCAGGACTTTTATGATTCTACAGAAATTGAGAAAAATTGAAGGCTGTTTTGTGAAAAGGAATTTTAATCATGAATTTAACATTATTTTGAGGGTAATTTCAGAAGGATTTGTCGTTATCTAATCCATTATCTAATTTAATAACCTTTGAAGCCCCAAAACAAGGCATTTTTTTGTTATTTTTTTACTTTACAGATTGTTCCAGTAATAAATTCTTTAAATCAATGAATGAAAAATAGTTAAACCACAAAGTGTAGTTACTGTATATGAGTGATAGTTGTTCAAATTTTCCCGGAAATGTCACAAGTCCTTTCAAAGACAATATTTAAAAAACAATTAATTATTTTTTTTATTGAAAGCTTTATATTTGTATGTTATATATATGATATGAAATATGTCAGTATTTGTGAATGAATCAGCGCGGGAAGCCGGCTTTTGCAGCGCGATGTCAGAGTTACATTCTTCATAAAACAAGCCTCGTACAGGGTAAGTTTAGTCTTTTTTAAACTCTGACATGAAAACTAAGATGTTCAGGGAGAAAACTGCAGCGTCTCGCCTTAAAGAATGTCAGGCAGATGTTTAAACGCACTAAAGTATAGATACAGACACATCTCGTCATAGAAGGGGGCGTGGCTTCGCCGAGGGGGGAAATCAAATCTTTAGAGAAAATATAATCTTTAGAGAAACAGAATTTTCCCTCTTTTTAGCCATTTTCTGGTGGAATATGAACTTATTTATCACATGAATAAAGTCAGGTGTAAATCGGGCCCATATGGATATTTTCTCACAGCAGATTGTTCAGTAGAAGTGAAAAAACGGCAGTTGTAGCAAGCGCTAGTTAACCGTTAGCATGTAGCATCATGTTAGCATTCTCCGTTATTCATGTATCTATGGGCTGTTGAACCACTTTGCTCCTCCCCATGTCTTTGTATCTTTATTTAGTAGAAACTTTATTCATAATTCAGCGTTTGTAAAAGGGGCTAGATGCAAGTCAGCCATTTTATACTCACTACTGCCACCTCAGGTCATACGTGTAACTGCAGCTTCTATATTAAGCTCCTGCATGACGGCGCTTCTGACCTGAATTAACACGTTTCTGAGTGACAGTGCAGGATTGTAGAGGCGGTTGTGGTGAACAGGTCTGAGCTCATTCTACACATGAGGACATGGAGGAACATGTAGGAGAGGAAAATACAGCATTTTAACATTTTTAAACTCCGTATAGTCCCTTTAAAGTAGTTTTTGAATAATTAAAGAAAGTTTAGACTTTTTCAAAATTGTTTTCCCCCTTAACTGTTTTCAAACATGACCATATATGGGCGATTCCAGAGATGCCGTCGGTATGTATAAAATCGATCGATAGCATGTTGGATGTAGTTTGCTCCCTGCATCAGTGTTAATTTTGACAACATATTTTAATTTAGTCTTAGTCGACTAAATTTAAGATTAATTGAGTGGACTTTGCATTGATAATATTGATTCTAATCATATTTAATGTTGTTCCTCTGCTTCATGTTTCTGCTCCACATGAACAAAGCTCAGAGCTGATCCTTTAAACATGATCTGAGGCTCTTTCAGACGCTCAATACAAGTCTGGATGATTTTAGTCTCTCCTTTACATTTTCATTTAGTCTGATTTTAGTCGACTCAAATACCTGGACATTTTAGTCACAGTTTTAGTCTCATGAGAAACTTTTCATTTAGTTTTAGTCCAATTTTAGTCACAAAAATATCACTTTGACTAAAATTAAGACTAAATATTTCAGTCGACGACATTAACACTGCCCTGCATGCGTTGCCGTAGTAACGATGGGTAAAGGATTATTTTTTTTGCTTCTAAACGATCAACAAATGCTGAGGAAACTCTTGTAAATGTTCTCTAAATCCTGAAGCTTCACGAACGCTTTCAACGCGTCGTCAATACAAAGCGTCGCCCGGAAAAACATGAACACGGTCATGAAACTCCGCTGAGGTGTGCGCGGTCCCTTCGTGAGAGATGACATCCCTGAACTGACGAAACAAAATGGCGATGGTTCTTAAAAAAAAACAAAAAAATAACAAAAAGTCCGCTCTCACGTCTCCGAGAGGAAAGCAGCCGTTTTCTCCACACGATTCCCCCCTTTTTACCGTCGAAACACAGTCAAAAGTCTGTCAAGTTAAGGATATACGGTTCGATTTAGCGGCAAAACCGTGAACTGACGGATTGAAATTCGCCGCGGTTCCCCTTTTTTTCCTCAAATCGATTGGGGGGAAAAAAGGGGGATTTCACTTTGAATTTCAATTCCGAGACGCCACTGCTGATGAAACGAAAGAGCAAAAAAACAAAAAAACAAAAGAACGATGACATGCTGTTCTCCGATAGTGTCCTCTGCATCGCATTCGTCGACAGTGCAAAGACTAAAAAGAGTTTCTCAGCGGGTTTTTCCGGGGGCATGGCTTTTAGGAACCTTGTGGCAGTCCTGGCGCTGTCCAAGCTTCGACGAGGGGAAAACAAAAGAAACAAAAAAGAAGAAGAAGAGAAATCTGCCGAGCCGTGTGGGGCAGAGGAACTAAAAAAATATAGATACACCATTCAACTGATGTCTAGAGAGAGGTGACCCCCCAGGAGGTCTGCGGTCCCATGTGAGCCAGTCACATGAATCTCTGCAGGGTCGAGGTGTGGCGGTCAGGTTTCCCTAAAAACACAAGAACGCAAAGTGTTAGGAGGATTCGGAAACGCTGCGGAAAGATTTATACATATTTAACACATTGAGTGACAAAAACGGAAAGACTTGTTTATGCTGTTTTTTTTCTTTCTTATGTGTGGTTTTGTAGCTCTGTGATGAACAGAAGTGAAATAAATGATGATCAAAAACTTGTGAAGAATCACATCTGGACATTTGATATATATTATTGTGCTTCTTTTCTTTCTTTTTTAGTCTGAGGGGGCGTGGTGTTAGTCTGAGGGGGCGTGGTGTTAGTCTGAGGGGGCGTGGTGTTAGTCTGAGGGGGCGTGGTGTTAGTCTGAGGGGGCGTGGTGTTAGTCTGAGGGGGCGTGGTGTTAGTCTGAGGGGGCGTGGTGTTAGTCTGAGGGGGCGTGGTGTCAGTCTGAGGGGGCGTGGTGTCAGTCTGAGGGGCGTGGTGTCAGTCTGAGGGGGCGTGGTGTCAGTCTGAGGGGCGTGGTGTTAGTCTGAGGGGGCGTGGTGTCAGTCTGAGGGGGCGTGGTGTCAGTCTGAGGGGCGTGGTGTTAGTCTGAGGGGCGTGGTGTTAGTCTGAGGGGGCGTGGTGTTAGTCTGAGAGGGCGTGGTGTTAGTCTGAGGGGCGTGGTGTCAGTCTGAGGGGGCGTGGTGTTAGTCTGAGGGGGCGTGGTGTTAGTCTGAGGGGGCGTGGTGTTAGTCTGAGGGGGCGTGGTGTTAGTCTGAGGGGGTGTGGTGTTAGTCTGAGGGGCGTGGTGTCAGTCTGAGGGGGCGTGGTGTCAGTCTGAGGGGGCGTGGTGTCAGTCTGAGGGGGCGTGGTGTTAGTCTGAGGGGGCGTGGTGTTAGTCTGAGAGGGCGTGGTGTTAGTCTGAGGGGCGTGGTGTCAGTCTGAGGGGGCGTGGTGTCAGTCTGAGGGGGCGTGGTGTTAGTCTGAGGGGCGTGGTGTCAGTCTGAGGGGGCATGGTGTTAGTCTGAGGGGGCATGGTGTTAGTCTGAGGGGGCGTGGTGTTAGTCTGAGGGGGTGTGGTGTTAGTCTGAGGGGGCGTGGTGTTAGTCTGAGGGGGCGTGGTGTTAGTCTGAGGGGCGTGGTGTCAGTCTGAGGGGGTGTGGTGTCAGTCTGAGGGGGCGTGGTGTCAGTCTGAGGGGGCGTGGTGTTAGTCTGAGGGGGCGTGGTGTTAGTCTGAGGGGGCGTGGTGTTAGTCTGAGGGGGCGTGGTGTTAGTCTGAGGGGGCGTGGTGTCAGTCTGAGGGGGCGTGGTGTCAGTCTGAGGGGCGTGGTGTTATTCTGAGGGGCGTGGTGTTAGTCTGAGGGGCGTGGTGTTAGTCTGAGGGGGCGTGGTGTTAGTCTGAGGGGGCGTGGTGTTAGTCTGAGGGGCGTGGTGTTAGTCTGAGGGGGTGTGGTGTTAGTCTGAGGGGCGTGGTGTTAGTCTGAGGGGCGTGGTGTTAGTCTGAGGGGCGTGGTGTTAGTCTGAGGGGCGTGGTGTTAGTCTGAGGGGGTGTGGTGTTAGTCTGAGGGGCGTGGTGTTAGTCTGAGGGGGCGTGGTGTTAGTCTGAGGGGCGTGGTGTTAGTCTGAGGGGCGTGGTGTTAGTCTGAGGGGCGTGGTGTTAGTCTGAGGGGGCGTGGTGTTAGTCTGAGGGGCGTGGTGTCAGTCTGAGGGGGCGTGGTGTCAGTCTGAGGGGGCGTGGTGTTAGTCTGAGGGGGCGTGGTGTTAGTCTGAGGGGGCGTGGTGTTAGTGTGAGGGGGCGTGGTGTTAGTCTGAGGGGGCGTGGTGTTAGTCTGAGGGGGCGTGGTGTTAGTCTGAGGGGGCGTGGTGTTAGTGTGAGGGGGCGTGGTGTTAGTCTGAGGGGGCGTGGTGTTAGTCTGAGGGGGCGTGGTGTTAGTCTGAGGGGGCGTGGTGTTAGTCTGAGGGGGCGTGGTGTTAGTCTGAGGGGGTGTGGTGTTGCGTAGTGAACAGCTGTAAAC
Source organism: Gobius niger (assembly GCF_951799975.1). Taxonomy (NCBI): domain Eukaryota; kingdom Metazoa; phylum Chordata; class Actinopteri; order Gobiiformes; family Gobiidae; genus Gobius; species Gobius niger. The sequence continues at coordinate 41,379,602 of NC_136855.1, forward strand.
CCGACACTGGAAAGACTGCTGCATATTCTTCATCTCTCCCCTCGAACACCATTGTTAATTCTCCAACAAGGACGACTGAGAAACATCCTGTTAAAGTCTTTAATCAGAGAACCAGCTTAAATGCATACGCGCTGATTAGCAAAAGTGATCAAAAACACAAAGGGCCAGATCTTGTGGCGGCGCACGGGGCGGCGCAGGCTCTTGGCGGCGCTATATGTGCCATTGGCCTCCGCCACCTGCAGGGGGCGTCACAAGAGGAGGCGACTGCACTGATGGAAACACGGCTGACATTCACTTCCTGGTTTACATTGCGCTGTCTTGCGTTCTTTCTTAAGCCTTAGGCTCTCACAGGTCAAACTAAAAACTTTATTTACCCCATCGTGAGCTAAACCATCGTGAGCTAAACCATCGTGAGCTAAACCATCGTGAGCTAAACCATCGTGAGCTAAACCATGGTGAGCTAAACCATGGTGAGCTAAACCATGGTGAGCTAAACCATCGTGAGCTAAACCATCGTGAGTTAAACCATGTTCACGTCTCCAGAGAAAAAGAGCGACAGCGTCCGCTGTGTCCGCTCGCCGTGAACGCGAAGCAAAACAAAAGCACATGTTCACCCCCCACAACCACACAACCACTCTCCTGGACGCAGAGTCGATCTGGTTGGAGGAAAATGTGTGTCTCCACCCACTTAAACGCGTTAAGTCTGGAGCGGCAAGATCACAAAGTGCTGCTACTGAGGCAACATGTCACGCTATCGTCTGCGTTTGGATGCACAAGATCGAGCCTGTAGTGTTTCAAAATGTGTCAACAATGTTGTCGTTGAAAATTGACTTGAAACAGAGATATTTAGGCCTTTGCCTAAATTAGTTAGTGTCGGAGGAGAGAGGAGTTAATCAGGAAGGAGAGAGTTTCATAAAACCCCCATTATCTCCGTTCCTAGAAAAAAAAATCTGTGATTTTGATCAAAACTAGCCTCTGTTTAGCTTAGATTTTTTTTACAGAATTAAACAGTTTTCACCTACGGAGAGCTTCGAGTCTCACATTTCAAACGAGCCATATCATGAGTCCAAAGCTATAACATAGAAAACACTGTGGTTACAAATATCATGACAAATGGTCTGGATTGTCGGCTCTGCAGCTAAATCCCCAAAACAGCGCGGCCTCAATGTGTTAAGAAAGTGCACGTTTGTTGTTCTTTGTAAAGAGTTTAAGATGGAGACGGCTGGCAGGTGAGAATGGGAATAAAGAAAGAAAAAAAAGCTGAAGTTCTAATTGAAAGTTCCTGAAAAATTGTCGTTAATTGTATCCGGAATTTTCCACTCCTTTGCAATTTTCCTTCTTTGTCTGCAGGCACTAACTAACGTCCAATTATTTTCTCATAACCGTGTCCAAAAGTTGAGATAATTTTGATGATTAAAAAATAAAGGACTCTCAGCCAAAAGATGAATGAGGCAAATTTCCAAATAATGATACATTTTTCTTTCAAAAACTGGATCTTGAGTTGCACACACTCTCTCTCCTCTCGGAAGACTATAGAACTATTTCCTACATAATGTCAAAAACTAACCCCTGTTTCTTTGTCCTGGATTATGTCACTTGTTCTGAGATGTTTCTGACTCGTTTCGATACATTTCGTCCTTATTTCAGCTCATTTTCTTTGCCAATGGAAGGTAAGAAAACTGGTCTTATCTCATTGGCAGTTTTACTTTCTTATTTCAAGCGAGATTTACCCTAGAACTGGTCTGAAATGTCCTCAAACAAGCAAAGCAAAAGTGTCTAAATGAGTGAAAACCGCTCAAAACAAGAAACATTTCCTCAAAATCCCAGTCTCACAGTGGCTCAGTGGTTAGTGGTTCTCACACACGGGGGCGGGGCCTGAGCTGTTGAAGCTAAATGCTAACCGGTAGCTTGCTAACGTCTTGAGCAGCTAAACCTCTTAGCTCCCACCTGAAACCGAGCACATTTTCTCCGGCTTTTACCCCAGTCCAAAAGCTTCTGGAAAAAAGGTGAGAAAATAGCAACAAAACTGGGACGAAAACAATGATGAAAATGTGAAAAAAGTGAGAATAATTTAACGAAAAAGTGACAAAAGATTTACACAAAAATTACAAAAAAAATGACAACAATTTGACGAAAAATTGAGAAAAAATGGATGAAAAAGTGACAAAAAATTGACAAAAAATTTACCCAAAAATTTACCAAAAAATTACTAAAATGGACAAAAATTTGACAAAAAAGTGACAAAAACGTCAAGAAAATTGGACAAAAATGAGATGCAAAAAGTAATTAACTAGACTCGATCAGGAAAAGTGTCTAAATGAGTGAAAACCGCTCAAAACAAGAAACATTTCCTCAACTCAACTCATTCAACGCTTGATATTCACTTTTTGCAGTGTGGCCTGTGCTGCTCGTGGCTGCAGTTCCCCAAAGCGTCCGCTAGAGGCCACTGCAGACCACGGGCGGCGGCTCCATGGGCTCCTTCACCCTGAGCCTCCTCTCCAGCCGCAGTGATCCGCTTGTCCTCAGAAGACCCGCTCACAAAAGGCTGGGGCTGCTTTGTGTTACCCTGAATGCCGTCTTTACAGCGTGACAGCGGCGGGGGGGGCCACTCGGCCACTTTTACACACAATCACACACAGAGATGTCGAGTTCTCCGCGGAGACGTGACCTAATCCGTTAAACAACCCGTCTGTTGGTAAATCAGCCTCTGCAACTCACTGGTTCCTGATTCGCGCCTTCATTTGTTGCTGTTCTCGCGCCGAAAGAGCTCTGGCACCTGTCGAGCGTTGTGTGCAAACACGGGAGCGCCGGTTTGTGTGTCTCCGGGCTTGTGTTTCATTGTAATGGCAGTCTGTTTGTGAGCGGGGGGAGGGGGGAGGAGGAAACGTAGCAGCAGCAGCAGCAGGAGCAGCAGGGGGAGGAGATTCAAGAGGATACCTGAGCTTTGGAATCACAACAGCACCGTGTTCACAAAAAGCCACAATCTGCACCTGGGCTGTAGCAAAACCTTCTACAGGAAAATCAGTGAGCAAGAAACACGCTTCTCTGATTGGTCGATTAAACTCCACTTCCTGTTCCGTCTGTTGTTTACAAAATGGAGCGGGATCAGACTGTGGGCCCCGTCCGAAACCAGCAGACTGGTGAGAGGTGACATGATAAGAAGCTTCCGAATTGGGCTGTCAGTTAGGAAGGAGACGGGGGGGGAGGAGCCTCGATGCGAAGTATCATAGCCACTTTAGCATAGGGACCTCTGATGCTAACTATCATAGCCACTTTAGCATAGGGACCTCTGATGCTAACTATCATAGCCACTTTAGCATAGGGACCTCTGATGCTAACTATCATAGCCACTTTAGCATAGGGACCTCTGATGCTAACTATCATAGCCACTTTAGCATAGGGACCTCTGATGCTAACTATCATAGCCACTTTAGCATAGGGACCTCTGGTGGTAACTAACCGGTGATTAGGAGCTATGTGCCATCCCATAAGCCACTGCACCAATCCCCCCACCCCCCTCGCCCCCACCCTCAGTGATTCATGCGCAACCACTGTTGATTGACAGGAGCACATTTAATAATAATAATAAAAAGTAAGATTCTGCACAAGCCAAACGTATAAAGTGATAAATCCATGTTGTCGTCTCCACAGCTCAGTCACATGTCAGTGTTAAAGAGGAAACTCAGGAAACAGATTTGTTTTCATTTAGTAGAAACTTGTAAATATGTTGTTGTTTTGACACTATGTTGTTGTTGTTTGACACTATACAGTAGGGGGCGACATGCGCTTTTGTTGGCCTGCAGTCTGCCAATAGTAAATGCTGCTGAAGCAAAAGTTCACTAACTGCATCTAACAGTCGACCCCATGAAAGGTTGAGGATCAGGAGCTAAGGTTTGGACATAGAGGCTGTGATTTGATGGTTTCGGACGCAGACTGTGGTGTTTTGTTTTTTACTTTTAATACGACAGTGACAGTAACTACACTGAGAATGCTCAGATCTTTTTACGGACGAAATGGGAGATAAATGAGCCGATACTCATCATGAGATGAGATGATGCCAGACGAGTCAAAACCAGGACTAAACCAAGACTAAACCAGGACTAAACCAAGACTAAACCAGGACTAAAGCAGGACTAAACCAGGACTAAACCAGGACTAAACCAGGACTATTAGGAGATATTCTTTCTTCACATGACACTGTGAAGGCTCCGGCAGAGACATCGAACACGACTAATGACGACTGTCCGAGGGAAAGAGACGCGGAACAAGGAAGTAAACATGACCTGACCAGGGTTTTGCTCTCTGACCTCTGGAGCTGCTCATGCCAATGTTTCTGCCTCAGATCTACTCGTCTGTTTTTGTTTTGTGTCTCTTCCTGGTTCTGTTTTCCGCTCTCTGGCTCAGTCGTGTTCACAAACCAAATGATCCACTTCAGAGTTCGTTCTCAGCCGGACCAGGCTTCGTTTCTTTGTCCCGGATCAGAGTCCTTCTGCGAGCCGGACTATCCGAGCTAACGGGCCAAGATTCGGACGGAGAGGAGGCTGTGAACGCGACCTCAGATCAGTCTCTGCTGTTACGCCTCACAGTCTCCGCCCTGTGTCGCTCTCGCTGATTCGTTCGCTGGATCGAGCCGATTTCCGCGAAGGGGCCGGTTTTATTAGTCGACACAAGAGGGAATTTACTGATACTTGTTAACGGCGACGCGATGCCGACAGACCCTCATTATTCTGCTGCTGCTGCTGCTGCTGCTGCTGCTGCTGCTGCTGCTGCTCAGCTCCAGAACACAAGGAGGATTGTTTTGCCCACATTAGATCACTTTCTGTTCAGCGTCTTTGGCCTGAGACGGGATCAGGCTCAGCAGCAAATCCTCCACAGTCACGAGGCGTCAAACAGCTGCTGTATATACTGTATACATCGATCAATCGTTTTCTGGCTCACACAGATTCAAATACAGCAAAAATGACATAAAAATATTGTATTTTTGATGAAAACCTACTTTGTTTTTATAATAATGTGTTTTAATTTTCCCTGGAAATTATACAAAATAATCTGAATTAAGAAAAAAACGTGTGCTTGTTCCATTGGAATGAATAGGTTTAATCTGCTTTCAGGCCAAACCAAATCTACTCAGTCTTTAGATTTAATCTCTTAACTCAAGTCATTTCTTAGTATTCTTAGAGTTTTCTTTTAGGATTATGGCCTTAAAGGCTGCTCTGCTAAGACATTTTAAGGAATTGACAGTATTTTTCACATTTCTAGAGTACTTTAACAGACATTTCATCTCTGATTTGTGTCCTAATATTTCTCAAAATCATCTTGAGGGCCAGAGTTTGATGATGGAGGGCCGGTTTTGATAAGATAAGATAAGATAATCCTTCTCACAATGGAGAAATTCACTTGTTACAGTCGGCGTTCAAGAAGATCACTCAGAGTTGTGCAAAAACAGACAGGAAAATGTGCAACCAGTAAAATAGAATAAAAACGAGGTACAACAAGCAGCAGAAACACAACAATAGCTGAGCAACAACAATAGGATAAAAACTAGAACAGGTCATATAAGTAAAATATCGGGGTGTAAAGTTACAGTCCTGGTGCCCCCGGGCCTGATGTTGCCTACACCTGGTTTAGTGTGACGTCACGATTTCTGCTTCCGGGTCCTGGCAGACTGGAGAATATGTGACAAAAAACATTAAAAACTCTTAAAAACAACCATCAACATTTCTGACACCGAACAGAGAGTTACTGAACCAACTTATTTCTCAAAACTCATGAGCCAAAACAACCTACTGCTAAAAAAGTAATGTCACCAAAGTCACTTCTTCCGGGGTTAGCGTAGCTGCACCGTTAGCATTTCCGCTAACCCGGATGTAGCGATTTTGGTAAATATGACTTTTATAGCAGTAGGTTCAGCATGTTTGGCTCATGAATCTGATAAATAAGTCTGTTCAGTAACTCTCTGTGGAGTTTCACAAATATTGATTGTGGTTTTAAAGAGTTTTTTTGTACTTTCTCGCACATCTGTGTATTGACTCTGGGCATAACCTCAAATCATAACAACGGCGCCCAAGACGTGACTTCCTGTTTCGATTCAGCTCGCCAAAATAAAAGCACACAGCTCGTCTGATTGATTAGTTCAGCAGGTACTGGCAACATTACAAGAATATAATAAATACACACATTTTAAGTGTCTGTTAATAGTGAGGCAGTTAGTTAAGACGGTGCTTTTATTTTGGCGTGCTGCATCGAAACAGGAAGTCACTTCTTGGGCGCCGTTGTTATGATTTGAAGTTATGCACAGAGTCAATTTGTGTAATCCTCTTAACCCCCACCCTCACCGGGCACAAATCTCTCCAGTTCGGCTTTACCCAAATCTAAAAGCTTCTTGAAAAAATGTGTCGAAATAGCAACAAGGAACGAGAATGAAAACAAAACAAAAAAGTGACCAAAAAAAATGACTCGTTTCAACCCAAACCTCGCCGTACTTTAACATAAAGACAGTATGTGTGTGGCCCCTCCCCCTCGGGGCGTGTCACAGACAGTATGTGTGTGGCCCCTCCCCCTCGGGGCGTGTCACAGACAGTATGTGTGTGGCCCCTCCCCCTCGGGGCGTGTCACAGACAGTATGTGTGTGGCCCCTCCCCCTCAGGACGTATCACAGACAGTATGTGTGTGGCTCCTCCCCCTCAGGACGTATCACAGACAGCATGTGTGTGGCCCCTCCCCCTCGGGGCGTGTCACAGACAGTATGTGTGTGGCCCCTCCCCCTCAGGGCGTATCACAGACAGTATGTGTGTGGCTCCTCCCCCTCAGGACGTATCACAGACAGCATGTGTGTGGCCCCTCCCCCTCGGGGCGTGTCACAGACAGTATGTGTGTGGCCCCTCCCCCTCAGGGCGTATCACAGACAGTATGTGCGTGGCCCCTCCCCCTCAGGACGTATCACAGACAGTATGTGCGTGGCCCCTCCCCCTCAGGACGTATCACAGACAGTATGTGCGTGGCCCCTCCCCCTCAGGACGTATCACAGACAGTATGTGCGTGGCCCCTCCCCCTCAGGACGTATCACAGACAGTATGTGCGTGGCCCCTCCCCCTCAGGACGTATCACAGACAGTATGTGTGTGGCCCCTCCCCCTCGGGGCGTATCACAGACAGTATGTGCGTGGCCCCTCCCCCTCGGGGCGTATCACAGACAGTATGTGTGTGGCCCCTCCCCCTCAGGGCGTATCACAGACAGTATGTGTGTGGCCCCTCCCCCTCGGGGCGTATCACAGACAGTATGTGTGTGGCCCCTCCCCCTCGGGGCGTATCACAGACAGTATGTGCGTGGCCCCTCCCCCTCAGGACGTATCACAGACAGTATGTGTGTGGCCCCTCCCCCTCAGGGCGTATCACAGACAGTATGTGTGTGGCTCCTCCCCCTCGGGGCGTATCACAGACAGTATGTGTGTGGCCCCTCCCCCTCAGGACGTATCACAGACAGTATGTGTGTGGCCCCTCCCCCTCAGGGCGTATCACAGACAGTATGTGTGTGGCCCCTCCCCCTCAGGACGTATCACAGACAGTATGTGTGTGGCCCCTCCCCCTCAGGACGTATCACAGACAGTATGTGCGTGGCCCCTCCCCCTCGGGGCGTATCACAGTATGTGCCTGGCCCCTCCCCCTCGGGGCGGACGTACCTGTGGAGTAGGAGAGGTCGTACTGGCCTGAGAGCAGGGGGTATCCCAGGTGGTGGTGCGAGGCCATGATGCGCTGGGAGGGGGAGGAGCGCGGCCGGTCCACGTCCCTGTCCCGCTCCCGCTCCCTGTCCCCGGCCGCCCCGCGCTCGGGCTCCCTGTCCCGCTCGTGGGGCGCCTTGTCTCCCACCGTGGGCGACTTGCTCTTGTACTGGCTGGCGTGCTGGTGCAGGATGTCCAGCGCTTTGGAGTCCGACGCCGTTTTCGATACAGTGGGGCTGGCACGGGACTTGTCGCCGGCCTCCTCGGCGGCGGAGATCTTCCCCCCGTACGGCGAGAAGGGGTAACCGCCGGGAAGGTAGGAGCCTGGGGGAGAGAGGAGCAGGGTGAGTGGGATGTTCCATTAACGCCTATTGGTGCAAATCGACAACATACCTCTTCCTGCCAGACTGTGGCTAAAATAACGTTTTGACACAGAACAAAATGAAACCGTTGGTGTTGTTTGCAAAGCGAATACCAAGTGGATCTACTGGACCACAAACAAGAGTTCCACGTCCGAAAATAATGTGCAATTATAACATAATTTGCAAATAAGTCATGGTAAATAGAGGTATCTGATGTACAATGTAATATAAAACCTCAGGAAAGGGAGCGAAATATGATAATTAGTGACACAAACTGTAGATAGGCCCCCCCCAACGGGCTCATGAACCTCGTCTTTTCATGCACCTCACAGTAAAGGAACATCTTCTTAAAAAAAAAAAAAACAGATGTTAGGGCAGCTGGGTGGGGGTTTGTTGATGGGGAGCTAACGCCCTCTTCAACTAGCCCGCTCGACACCCTGGCTTTTTAACGCACTACACTATGCAGGGCTTAAATACTTACTACATATTACATAATTCATTGGTATTGATTGATGACATTGATAACCATTCGACTGACAATCGTTCGCCGTTTGTAACTTGCTTTGTACCAAACATTGTATATGTAACGAGACTGTTGTTGTAGTTGTGCTGCGCTTCTCTTCTGCTAAATTCTGTTAAATACATGAACATTCCCTTAAGTGCTTTGTAAGGGTGGTCCACTTTGAAATGTAACAGGTTCCTTGCTAAGGAGGCAAATCCAATTATGATGTTGCTTAATGTATCATTGTATTATAATGTGTTAAATCACAGACGGGTACGTTGTGTTCATGTGTGTGCATGCTGTGTTCCAAGGCTCTAGTACTTTGTAATATGTTCAGTGGTACTATTGTTGTGATATCCACTTTTATTGTAATGATTTCGGGGTGGGCGTCTATAAGCTTTTGCTTCGGCCCACTCCTTTTGAGCAGAATTTTAACTGCTCAAATGAACAAAATAAACTAATATTTTGTAGATAAATTGTCTGCACCTTTATAAAGTGCTTTTTTTTCTCCTCCAACATCTGGTGATGAAGCAGCAGCAGCAGCAGGGAAGGCACTGATGACAGGAACAGCAGTGATGAAGATGTTACTGAACATCCTGATGCCCTTCCTGTTACCAGTGCTGCTGCTGCAGGATGACATCAGCTGCTCAAAATCAACACTTTACAAGTATTTAGTGAAAGCGTTAGCTCTGTTTACTGTTCTAATATCCTAACCTGATACACAAGTGCTCAGTGTATCTTACAGTACATTTGTAATCATTCAGAACAAACTAATTTTGTCACTTTAATACATTTACAACTTTTGCCTGTTGTTGTCAATAGGTACCGTTCACGATTTAGAATGTGATGATGTCATAATGTCAGATGGAGGGCGGGGACAAGACAACTCTATGGGAGAAATGCAGTTTTTGGAAGAAATCTCCAAAACGAAAATTGACAAATGTTTTTCCTCTTCAGTGTCTGATCGTGATCGGATTCACAAACCTGTGATATTATTGTTATGTCTGAAAGTCCTTTCTATTGGACAACATCATGGTCATGTTTTCACATATTGTCACCACTTTTTGACATTTTTTAGAGATAATAATTGGACATTAGCTCATATGAGCCGACAGAGGAGACGATTAACTTTTGTTTCATGTGGATTCCTCCAGTCACGACTGAGATATGAGCCAAAAAACAAAGACATAAAAATATGCATTTTGTCAGTTACCACCGTTACCATAGTTACCGTCAGTTGACCTCCACCTCAATGTTAAACTATGGCTCTTTAGAATGTTGTGATGTCACGTGAACGCTACCTATTTACAACATACCAAAAAAATTGCATTTATGCCTGTTGTTGCCGATTTGCAACATACCTAAAACTATATCTGTACTATGTGCGACGTAAAAATTTACAATCTCCACTTAATTTACCATCAGCTTGAAAGCAAAAACACTGATAATATTTTTTTTTTTATATAATTGGAAACACATTCAGGTGTTAAGGGGTTAATGTTTGTTTCACATGATCCAGGTCTGTAGAACTGTGGAAGTCCTTTCGAGACCATTTCCATTTTAGATTCTCACTGAGGGCACGAATTTATGAATGATGTTTTAAAGCAGCACCAAGTCACTCGTTTACCTTAATAAATCCTTTCCGTCGTCCCTCTGTGGGGAACCTAAGTGTTAATGGGAGGATTGGGGGGTCTTTCATCTCCCCCCGGTGTCTCGGGACAGAAAACTACACTTGCAACTTTCCCTGAGGCCCCAATACACTCTAATAGAATCACGAAGAAGAAGCTAACACGCTAACGGGCAAAGCTAACTTAAGACTAGCGACACTTAAACAGTATTTACAGCCAAGTTTGAGTGAAAAAAATGATCTCCGTTATGTAATTGGATCTGTCAGCGTAGTATTTACTCTCACGGACAATTAACTCATTGACTGGCAGCCATTTTGAAAAATCAGAGAGCTCCCACTGCCAGAGGTTTTTCAGGATTTTTACTGTGTTTTCAAGACCCACATAAAATTTAGGTCTATGTCAACACGAACAGAAAGATTACACTCCCCAAAAAGCTGAGACAACTAGCTTTTTTTTTAGCAGAAACCCTCACTGCCAGGATTAGCATAAGGGTAACACTTTACATTACGGGCCGGTAAGTCCTTGGTACTTACAGAGGTACTTATAGAACTTATGGTGGTGCTTACAGTGGTAAATACTAGTAATAATAGTGGTACTTCTAGCTGCTTATTGTGGTACTTAAAGGATACTATAGTGAGAATTACCAGGTATGTACTTCTAGATACAGTGGTGACTCTTAGTAATGAAGGTTGTACTTCTTGTTTTCTCTAATGCTGATTTATCTTGTTTCACAGTCACAAAATCCTACATACTTCTGTTTGTAGAAGTACCTCATTCACTACCTATGAATTGCAGCTGTAGTATCCTTGAATTACCAATAAGTACCACAGATGTATCACTGTAACTACTAGAAACTATCACTTAAAGTACCAAAGTAAATAGAAGTACAACCTCCATTACTAAGAGCATTACGACTGTATCTCTTAGTAATGAGAGATACTGTGGTAACTCTGTGTCTCCCTAACCCTAACCACTAGTAATTACCACTTGTAGTACCACATTAACCTAGAGTTACCACTGTAAGTACCACTTTAAGTACCACAATAAGTACCAAGAAGTACCACAATAATTAAGCAAAACAGTGACGTGTATAGACGTCATTGGCAGTCAATGAGTTAATGAGTAAAAAACGTTTAATGCTGCGACACCTGCAGTGGCGCTTATGGCCTCCAGGGGCATGAGATGCTTAGTTCTGCTTTAAACAAAAAAAAAGTTGAAATAGATTCTTCACAGTAGTTGCCTCTTCCTATAGTTACACATTTCCTCAGTGAGTTTGGCGAGAAGTGTTTATTTTATGTTTTCAAATGAGAATGAGATGTTTATGCATAAAGACCGTCCCACCTTTGCTCTGCTCGATCCCGTCAGATCTGAAGCTCAGCAGGAGGGGTCGGACTGAGATGTGAGACCGTTTGGAAACACCAGGAAGCCTGAGTGACTGTGGTGAGTGAGAGGTCGGGGGGGGTCGGGGGGGGGTCGGGGGGGCTGATGGCACAGACTGGCTGTGTTACTTTCGTCAACCAAAATATTTAGTCTTAATTTTAGTCAAAGTGATATTTTTGTGACTAAAATTGGACTAAAACTAAATCAAAAGTTTTTAATGAGACTAAAACTGTGACTAAAACATCCAGATATTTTGGTCTACGACTAAAATAAGACTAAATGAAAAGGAGAGACTAAAATCATCCAAACTTCACTGAGAGTGTGAAGTCCATGAAGCAGAGCTCATTGATTATATATGATTATAATGAATATTATAAATTTAGTCGACTAAATTAACTTCAACTACACTGCAAAAAGTCATTAACTAGATCAGTCTAAACATCTCAGTTTGAGCACAATAATCCACATTTTAGTTGTTTTGACTGGTTAAGAAGTTGTTGGGCATTTGTCCCAGATTATTTCACTTGTTCTGAGATGTTTCTGACTCGTTTCGATACATTTCGTCCTTATTTCAGGTCATTTTCTTTGCCAATGGGGAAAGAAAATTGGTCTGATCTCATTGGCGATTTTACTTTCTTATTTCAAGCGAGATTTACCCTAGAACTGGTCTGAAATGTCCTCAAACAAGCAAAGGAAACTCGGTCCGATCAGGAAAAGTGTCTAAATGAGTGAAAACCGCTCAAAACAAGAAACATTTCCTCAATTCAACTCATTTAGGCCAATGCTTGATATTCTCTTGATCATTCATTCACTTTTTGCAGTGTAAAACTAGACCAAAATTAAATTACATTTTAGTCAAAAGACTGAAACTAAATTAAAGTATGTTGTCTAAATGAACACTGCAGACCGGTTGCCTCGCTTCCATCACTCTACCCCCGAGGCAGCTGTGGCTACAATAACAGCTCACCATCACCGAGTCTGGTGTGAACGAATAATGCACAAAACTGTAAAGCGACTTTGAGAATCTGGAAAAGTTATTATTATAACTATAAAAAATGGCCAAAATTGCCAATGTTTCAAAATCTAAATAACGGATAAACCCAGATTTACACTGCAAAAAGTGCCCGACTAAAAACAAGGAATAAAATCTTAAGGCATTTTGTCTTGTTTTAATGAAAAAATTCTGCCAATGGGGTCAGTGTGTTTTTCTTGCTAAGAATTCTTATTTCTAGAATATTTTTCTTACCATAAAACAAGAGAGAAACACTAAATTTAAGCAAATAAATAACTAGAATTAAGCAAAATGTCGTCAGAAAATGGAATCATTTAAGGAAAACATTCTTATTTAGTGAAAAATTGTGGGTATTTGACTTAAATGTTGCTTGATTTAAGTAAAATGTTCTAAATTACTCACATTTTTGAGCAAAATGTTCTTAATAAATACTAATATTTAAGGAAAGTATTGCCGCGCCCGGAGACCCGCCTCCATGATGTGGAGCCAGAATCACCTGCTGGAGGATTCACCTATTGTACATGTTTTTAGTGGCAGACACGGGGAGAACATGCTCCACACAGAAAGGCCCCGTCCTGGTGGGAATCGAACCCGGGACCTTCGAGCTGTGAAGCTGAGGCTTTAACCGCTGTGCCACCGAGCCGCCCACTTTAAAGAATGGAATGTTTTATCTCTCTGTGAGAATCAGTTCTGACATTAAGTAAATATTAATCTTAGTTTTTCTTAAAATAAGAAAAAATATTCTTTGTCTAAAACTGAAGAAGATTCAAAAAGTTTTTCTTTTTTGTTACAAGAAAAATTATCATGTTTTTTAGCAAATTTATCTGAACAAGAAATGGCCAGATTTTATTTCCTAAAATAAGATTTTTTTTCTCAAGAAAACTTTGCTCGGAAAGACATTATTACTTTTTAGGAAAAAAATAAGAACTTATTATTTAAAGTAAGACATTTTTACTTGCTTAGAATCCACTTTTTGCAGTGTAAATGTATGGTTTTATGTCGTTTAGTAACAAAGACTTTTCCCGAGGGGATTTTGGATCTTGTTTAGTTTTTGAATAAACTCATGGGTTCAAAGCTCAATAAATCAGGCAGGGAATAAGATCTTAAACACCTCTTATATAATGATATTGTTATGACCGAGACGAGAAGGTTCAGAGTCTGAAATGGAGAAGTTGTTGCACGAGTGGAACAAAAACCGGCCCTAAAGTTTCTATCATTTCTCTGGTCTTTCACAGCGGGTTTCTCCCACACAGGAAATGACCATATTTGGATTCTAGCATCATATCAGGCGCCCTGGATCAGATAATATAGATAAGACAAGATAAGATAATCCTTTATTGATGCCACAACGGGGAAATTCAAGCTCATATGTTTAAGCCTGAGTGTTTTTCCCTCTCTCGTGGTGGAGCAGATTTAAAGAGAGTGAAAGGAGCTTGTGTACCTGGGTAGTTCTGCATCATGACCGACGGCATGCCCCTGTACCCCGGGTGGTTGGGGTCAAAGCCCTGTCCGTAGGGGTACCCGTGCATGTAGGGCATGTACCCCTGGTGCTGTGCGAGGGGCGAGGAGAACTGCATGTGTGGGTTTGAGCGCGAGTCTTTGAGGATGCGGTGCTCCTCTGCCATCCTCTCGCTCTCCTTCGCCTCCTCCTTCGGCCCGCTCTGAGAGTCTTTAGGCCGGGCTCGCTCCTCCTTCAGTTTACGCTCCCGCTCTCGGTCCCGCTCCCGGTCGTCCTTCCACCGGGGCGGCGGCTGCTGGTGCTCCTCCTCCGCCGACGGCTTCTGGCTCTCGGGATACTGCTGCAGAACAAGCACAGGGTTAGTCTCTGGAGTGCAGGAGATCAGTGCAATGTTTCAGCTGGAGGAACGAGCAGGAAATCTGGTTTATGTTTTCTCCATAAGCCAATATCTGAAAATGACTGGGGGTCCACTCAAAATGTCAGTTTTTATCACAGGTTTCGTGCGTTTGGTGGGTCCACAGAAGGACGGCCTCACGATTCAAACCGGGCCTGTCGGTCTCTCATAAGGGGCTTCTGAACCGCTCTTTGTCTGACCCGTCAAGCGAAGCACAAGTGTTTAATATTTCCTAGAGCTGACTATAAACAAAGATGGAGTCCAATATGGCCCCTGCAAAACATTAAAAGGACTATACAGAGTTTAAAAATGTTAAAACTAAGTCTGAACAGACGTCATGTTTGCACTGGAAGTTGTGAAGAAGGAGCTCTTTCTAACCTACTCTGGACACGCCTGTTCTTTTTCTTACCCTATGATAATGTCACGGAGAAAAGTACGTTTGGCTACGAGGACTTTGTTCAACCTTCCCTAAAGAAGAGGCCGCTCGCCAGATGAATTTCTTTCCGGGATTTGGCGACTTTCACCAAAATAGTGTTTTTCTGTGACTGTCTCTGATGTTTGTGAAGCTTCACCAGAATCAAAGTGGATTCACTTTTATACCAACATGAATCCCATAATGTAAACACCTGATGGAGCAGAGCAGTGAGTCAATCAAAACACGTGTTAGCTTGTGTGTTAGCATGTGTGTTAGCGTGTGTGTTAGCGTGTGTGTTAGCGTGTGTTAGCATGTGTGTTAGCATATGTGTTCACATGTGTGTTAGCGTGTGTGTTACCATGTGTGTGCTAGCGTGTGTGTTATCATGTGTGTTATGTGTTAGCATGTGTGTTAGCATGTGTGTTAGCATGTGTGTTAGCGTGTGTTAGCATGTGTGTTAGCATGTGTGTTAGCATGTGTGTTAGCATGTGTGTTCACATGTGTGTTAGCATGTGTGTTAGCATGTGTGTTAGCATGTGTGTTAGCGTGTGTGTTAGCGTGTGTTAGCATGTGTGTTAGCATGTGTGTTGGCATATGTGTTAGCATGTGTGTGCTAGCGTGTGTGTTAGCATGTGTGTTAGCATGTGTGTTAGCATGTGTGTTAGCATGTGTGTTAGCATGTGTGTTGGCATGTGTGTTAGCATGTGTGTGCTAGCGTGTGTGTTAGCATGTGTGTTAGCATGTGTGTTGGCATATGTGTTACCATGTGTGTGTTAGCGTGTGTGTTAGCGTGTGTTAGCATGTGTGTTAGCATGTGTGTTGGCATATGTGTTACCATGTGTGTGTTAGCGTGTGTGTTAGCGTGTGTGTTAGCATGTGTGTTAGCATGTGTGTTGGCATATGTGTTACCATGTATGTGTTAGCGTGTGTGTTAGCGTGTGTGTTAGCATGTGTGTTAGCATGTGTGTTAGCATGTGTGTTGGCATATGTGTTACCATGTGTGTGTTAGCGTGTGTGTTAGCATGTGTGTTAGCATGTGTGTTGGCATATGTGTTACCATGTGTGTGTTAGCGTGTGTGTTAGCGTGTGTGTTAGCATGTGTGTTAGCATGTGTGTTGGCATATGTGTTACCATGTATGTGTTAGCGTGTGTGTTAGCGTGTGTGTTAGCGTGTGTGTTAGCATGTGTGTTAGCATGTGTGTTGGCATATGTGTTACCATGTGTGTGTTAGCGTGTGTGTTAGCATGTGTGTTGGCATATGTGTTACCATGTGTGTGTTAGCATGTGTGTTAGCATGTGTGTTGGCATATGTGTTACCATGTGTGTGTTAGCGTGTGTGTTAGCGTGTGTGTTAGCGTGTGTGTTAGCGTGTGTGTTAGCGTGTGTGTTAGCATGTGTGTTAGCATGTGTGTTAGCATGTGTGTTAGCGGGTGTGTTAGCATGTGTGTTAGCATGTGTGTTGGCATATGTGTGTTAGCATGTGTGTTAGCATGTGTGTTAGCATGTGTGTTGGCATATGTGTGTTAGCATGTGTGTTGGCATGTGTGTTGGCATGTGTGTTGGCATATGTGTGTTAGCATGTGTGTGTTAATGCATGGGTGGATTAGCTCTGAGAGAGGGGGCGGAGTTAACTGAATCGAAGCGTTTTGTCTTCCGGGTTTGCAAAATACCTCCAGAAAATACTTATATTTATCACAAAACATAGTGCTCCATAGCGGTAGAGGTGCAATATATCATATAAATGCCTATACTTAACTTTGGGATGGCTAAAATAGCAGATACAGATCCTTTAATATAGAAGGTGCAGGTAGGCTAAATGCTAGCGCTGTCTGTGTTTATGTGACTGAGGACACGCCTAAAGTCCAGACAGCTACACATCAACCCGTCTCAGCTAAGGTAAGAACATATCTCAGTGTTTAAAAACGGTGGCCTGTTCCTTTAAGTGAACACTTGGACCAAATGTCATGCTTTTTGTCACAAACTGAAGTACTACTACATTTACAGCTCTGTGAGGCTCAGAACTGTGATAATTCTAACATATCTTAATTTAGTTACAGTCTGTTGACACAATAGGTTTCTATAGGTGGCAGCAAGTCAAATGTAATGCCTAAATACTATATTTTAAAAGGAACAGGCCAGCGTTTTTCCACACTGAGATATGTTCTTACCTGAGCTGTGACGAGTTCTTTAGGACCTGTCTGATCTTCAGTCACGTAAACACAGCGCAGACGGCGTTAGCATTTAGCCTCTCCCTCTCTCCTCTATAGCTCCAAAACAGGTCAAGATAGAAGCTACCAAGCTCTTCCACGTTTTCCCTATTTAAATATGGTTACGTGAAGTGTTCCACTACAAAGTATAATTACACACAATTAAACTGTGGATTTTCTAAGCGGATAAAAGGGGGGACTATATTGTAAGGCGCAATAATACCAGGAGTAGTTCGTAATGAAGCAATCTTCACTTTACTGTGCGGATGCTTCTATCTTGACCTGTTTTGGAGCTATAGAGGAGAGAGGGAGAGGCTAAATGCTAACGCCGTCTGCGCTGTGTTTACGTGACTGAAGATCAGACAGGTCCTAAAGAACTCGTCACAGCTCAGGTAAGAACATATCTCAGTGTGGAAAAACGCTGGCCTGTTCCTTTAAGACCACAAACGCAAAAGATCTTGGCACATCTAAGTCAAACGGGAAATAAGGGGAACTTTTGACAATCAAAGCTAAATTGGACACAACAGAAGCAAAAGAGTGTGTAAAGTTTCAGTCAGAACCTTTTGTGGTTTTGACATATGTATAGTATGCAGTATAAGTAGTTGAGCAATGTCATTCTTTTGGGTTCTGATATATCTTTGCTAAAACTACAAAGACAAGGGTGCAAGATCGGGGTAAAAGCATCTAATCTTGTGAGTTTTGCGTTGCCTGGAAGAGTTTCATCTCCAGAAGGTCAACACTTTCACAGTGATTGGCCTAAATCTACCTGTCCTTCACTTCACAAACCAAAGGCTGAACAAGAGGAGAACTGGATGAGTCATAGGAAAGACCTGAACAACCACGCTGCCGTTTCTATTTAACACACTAAAGCGCCACTTACCTGTCTGTACCACATGGCCTGCTCCATCCCCGCCTGTCCCCGGGCGTCCAGAGCCTGCTTGGGGTCCTCCTTCCCGTGATCGCTCGGCTTCATCTTCAGCCCCTCGGCCTGCTGGGCCTTGAGCTCGTCCCCCTTCAGCCCGCCCATGGCCTTGGCTTCCGACGGCGAGTCCCTGGACTTGCTCTGCGTCTTCCCCATCTCGGACTGACCGGGCGTTTTGGCGAGACCGGGCGGCAGCGGGCTCTTCTGCTTCCAGTCCTCCTTTATGGACGCCTCCCGCTCCTTCGCCTCCTTCTTCTCGGCCGCCCGGTGCTGCTCCACCATCTGCCTCTGCCGCTCCTCGTACTGCTGCCGGTACGCCGGGTTGGTGCCCATGAGGTGGTTGTGGTAGGCCTGGTCCGGGTGGTAGGCGTAGGGCGGCACGTACGCGTACTGGTTGTAGTACAGCGGCTGCATGTACATGTTCGACCTCTGCTGGATGACCGACGGCTGCTGTGGCTGCGGCTGCTGCTGCGGCTGCGGCGGCGGCGGCGGGAGCGGCGGCTGCCCCGGGGCGACGACTTCCGCTTTCCGCTCTTCGTGAAACTCACTCTTCACCTTGTCTTCCGTCTGCTCCTGGTCGTCCTCTCTTTTCAGCTTGACCGGGCCGTCCCCCGCCGTGCCCCCGCCTGGACTCGGGTTGACGTAGTTGGGCGAGTAATAGGCGTCGTACCCGGCGTAGTACGGGGAGTCCTTGCTCGACGGTTGGGTCGGAAACAGCGCCTTCTTGACGCTCTCCCGAACGCCCTGCTCTTCCGATTTGCCTTTGACGCCTTCCGACTTGCCCTCCCCGTCCTCCCCGGCGTCCGAGATATCCGAGTACGCCGGGCTGTTGGTTTTCACCGAGGCGTTGTCCGCTCCGTTCTGGCTCGCCACGTGAAGCGGCGTCAGCGGCTGGGGCATGCCGGCGCCGTCTATCCGGCTCGCCACGCCGATCGACGGGCTCGGCGCGTTGTCGGAGAAGCTGTAGATCTTGTCGGCTTCCGCTTTGATGCTCGCCAGCCGACTCTGGTGCGGATCCGAGCCGTTGAGAAGCCCGTCTTTAATCCCTTGCTCGCAGGGATCTGGGTAAGGCAGCTTTCCGTCCTCCACCTTCCCCCCCTTTCCCGCCGGTTTCGGACTCTCCGCATCCTTCACGCCGTCCTTCTTCTTCTTGTCCTTCTTCTTCTTGTCTTTGGAGTTGTTGGAGGCGGGTTCGGCGACGGCGGGCGTCTTCGGCGGCGCTCCCTTCATCTGCGGGCTCTTGGGGATCCCCTGCACCACCGGAGTGACCCCGGGGTTCGGATTGGCGGCGGGGGGGTAGTATATCTGCTGCGAAGTGGCCGTCCCGGAGGCGCCCGATCTCGGCGACTTCGCGCCTTTCTGCGCTTTCGCCTTCTTGCCGCCCCTCTTGTCGTCGATGCCGTCGTTGCTCGCTTCGTCCGTCAGGCACCCGCCGTCTTCGCACCCGTCCATCGGCTCCACCTCCACCTCTATGGCTTTCTTCTTCCCCTGCTTGGAACCGAACTTCCCGGGCGACGGAGAGGGACTCTGCGCGTCGAACCCCCTCCCCTTCGGCGTCACCGATCGAGCCGGCGACAAACACCCCTTCTGGGATATGGACGCCCCGTTGCAGCTTCCCGGTTCCGGGTGGAGGGTGGAATCTTCCCCGTACTCGCTATCGGCGTCGTTCTCCAGCTTCACGTCCTCGTCGTTGTGAGCTCTGGCTTGGTGATACTTGAGCCCGTTGATGTGTTTGTACCTCTTATTGCAGTTGGGATGGGGGCAGTCGATGAGCACCGGCGAGGGGCAGCTCCGATCCAGAGGCGGGGGAAGGGGCTCCGCCTTGATCGTCGGTAAAAGAACGCCTCCCAGCAAGCCGCCGTTCGAGTTCGTCCGCATCCGCTTGTTGCCTTTCGAGTCCTCGGAGCTGGAGTTGGGCTCCATGTCGGAGGCGGGTTTGGTTTTGCGCTTGCCGGCCGGGGACGGGCTGGCCTTGGCGTCCTCCGCGTTGCTGTTGGGGGGGGTGCGGCGGTCGGACGGCGTCTGGCTGCCGCGCCGGCCCTTGCCGTTGGACGCGCCGCGGGTCTTGCTGTTGTTGGCCGTGCCCTTGTTGTCCGAGGAGTTGCTGTTGTCGTTGACGGGCGTGTTGCTGTTGGGCCTCATGCGCTTGCCCCGGCCGCGCCCGTTCCGCATCTCCAGGTCGCTGGTGGGGGACTCGCAGAACCTGGAGCGAGAGGGAAGAGGAGGGAAGGTGAGCGGGGTTTAAAGCACACAGGGAAACACATTACACGGATGGTCTTTTTACAGGGACGGCTGGTGTCAATGGGCGAGGTGGGCGGCCATTTTACATTACATTTTCATTTTATATTAGGCATGCACCGACACCACTTTTTCTCAAACCGATACGAGTTCCTTAAGTAAAGTAGTTTTTTATGGCACTTCCACTGCTTTTGTTGTCACTTTTTTGTTGAAGTTTCATCACAGTTTTGTTGCTCTTGTGTGGCTTTTTCATCACTTTTTCATTGCACTTCACCCTCACAAGAAGCTTTTAGATTTGGGAAACAGCAAACTGGAGGAAATGTGCTCAGATCAGGTGGAGGTTTAGAGGTTAAAGCTCAAACGGCCTCAATTTAAACATGCTCCTCCCACACACTGAGGCTGTGTCCGAATGTCCACACTAGTCCCCAAACTCTATAATAATATATAATAACCTCTATAGTCGACTATATAGTCACTGATTCTGTTGGCGATTCAGACACAAGCCACTACTTTCTCCAAGCTGTGTGACGTCAGGCGCGCTGCAGCTGCAGATATGTTTTTTTTTTTTTTATCTGAATTTATTTATTGTTACAAACGTTTATTTTATGAAACAGAACGACTGTTTTGGCACTTTTACAGGTGTTACTGTCATCACCAAAAAAGGAAAAAAACAAAAAGTCACTCCAGCGTGAGCTCAGAGACGCCGAGAGTCGCTCAGAGCCCGGTGTGCGAAGCGCCGGCAGATTGAGCGACTACATCTGATAAAAGTCGCTAAACTCCAGGAATAAAGTATTTCTGTGATAAAAAACAAACTCAGAGACAGTGGAATATTTAAGGATAAATACGAGTCAGAAACTTTATATTTCACATGGATTTTACATGAATGGCTTGGATTATTCGAGAGGAAGCTGTCGGTCATTTAACAGCTCAAGCTAAAGGTTAGCAGCTAACGTTAGCATGAAGCTGTCGGTCATTTAACAGCTCCAGCTAAAGGTTAGCAGCTAACGTTAGCATCTTTTCACCGTAACCGTTTATATTCATGTCGTTTATTCATGAGAAACACAAACACTCGACTGAAACAGCTGATTTACTTCAGTCGTGTTTAGTTCACAGACCTGTCTCTGTCAGGCTCTTTCTCCCACTCTCGCAATGCATTGTGGGAAATATTGACCCGTTTAGCGACCATCGATGCTCACTACTTTTCCAGATGCATTCAAGTGCCTTACTTTTTTCTCTCTGGACATTCGGACACCCCTACAAAATGGCGTGACCACTATATAGTCACTATAGAGGGAATAGTGAGGACATTCGGATGCAAACTATGATCACCCGAGTGTAACCATGACGACATCATCATGAACTCCAGCTGTTTATATCTGGGGTTTTCTCTATCTGAAAAGCTGAGATACAAACAGCTGAAGTTGTGGGAAAGTGGGAGCCCCATCAGTCTTGTTGTTGTGCGAGATGAAAGCATGTTCCTCGTGTGAGAGTATGTTTTAACAGGACCATTAGCGGTCGGTCATGCATAATACAAGCCCAGTCTCTCTGCCTCCCATTACAACAACAACAACAACAACAACAACAACAACATTCTGGACCCAAATTTAAATTTCAAAAAACATATAAAAAAATTAACCAATACGTTGAAATTTAACATAGCGAATTTTAGATATATTAGAAACTCTTTGACTATAGATGCTTCTAATCTTTATCTAAATGCGATGATAATCCCGCACTTTCGCTACTGCATGACGAGTTGGTCGCAGGCCTGTAAAACAGCATTAAGGCCCCTGGAGTCATTGTACAAAAGTTCTCTTAAAGTTCATGACAAAAAATCTCGCTTATATCATCACTGTCATATTCTTAAAAAACATAGTATATTAAGTTTTGAAAACATAATCATATATTCAAATCTCTGTCTGTTGTTCAAGATAATTAATGGTACAGCAGCTCCTCCATTAAAAAAGTTTATTTCACTGAGCTCAGAAATTTCATCTCGAGCCACTCGGTCGACTGTTCGGGGCGAGTGTAGGATGCCCCAGTGTAAATCCGCAGCTCCGCTTTCTCCAGTGTGGCCATCAAACAGTGGAATATGTTCCAACAGAGCTGACACATGTGTAAATTTTAACACTTTTTCACACCAGGCTAAAAAATGGCTTATTTTAAAACAAACTTGTTCCCATAATGTCCTGTAATTGGTGTGTATGCAAGAGTGTGAAATCTAATGCTTTGAATGAATGAAGTGTGTGTTGATTTTAATGCTGTTTTTGGGGAAATGTATTATTCTGTATTAGTATTTTTATGACTTTGTTGACATCAGTGCCCAGGGACTGCAGGTGGAAATTAGCACAAGTGCTATAACCTGGTACAATGCATCTCTCCCTTTGAGGTTAATGTATATTGTACACTGCCCCTGTTCAAATAAATAAATAAACTAAACTAAACTAAACTAAACTAAACAACCAGCACTAACATGTTTACGGCTTATTGGTTCATAGTTACGGCTCCGTCGCCAGTAAATCTTAGGGATCAAGATTAATCACAAGCAAAGTTTACGTGATCCGAACGACAACAACAAAATCATGTCTTGTGGAGTCTGGGTATGTTCAGCAGAAAACCAGCGAACCGCTTTAGTGCTGTGAGTTCCACTAGGGCTGAAACAATTACTCTAATTCATCGTTTTCTGGTTTACACAGACTCAAAAGGAGCAAAAATGGCATGAAAATTTAGTATCTGCGACGAAAAACGACTTTTTAAAATTAGAGTGTGTAGAGCAGGGGTCCTCAAACTATGGCCTGCGAGCCAAGTTCGGCCCGCGAGATGATTTAACCCGGCCCCTGCCCTGTAGAGATGATGGAGCACGATAAGCGTGTTTAATGCCTTCAGAACATGCTAAGAGTGTTAATATGATTAAGAAAATCAACATAAGGTCGATTCAGACAAACAGAAGTGTCCGTTCAATTTGAAGTAACTTTGAAATGCTGTAAAAGAGTAAAAGAATTTACTATAATAATAATAATAATAAAAACTGTAAAAAGGAGTAGGAAACACAAGTTTTACTTCTACCTACTCCTTCAGATTATAATGTTTTATTTGTATTTATTTTTTTGTTTGTTATGGTTTGTATCCACATAAGGAACAAATTTGAAATAAAAAAAGACTATTACGACTACTATTACGACTACTACTACGACTGCTACTGCTACTACGACGACGGCGGCGACGGCGACGGCTGCTGCTGCTGCTGCTGCTGCTACGGCTACGGCTACGGCTACGGCTACGGCTACGACTGCTACGGCTACGGCTACGGCTACGGCTACGGCTACGACTACGACTGCGACTGCGGCTGCGGCTGCTGCTGCTGCTACTGCTACTGCTACTGCTACTGCTGCGGCTGCGGCTGCTACTGCTACGACTACGACTACGACTACGACTACGACTACGACTGCGACTGCGACTGCTGCTGCTGCTGCTGCTACTGCTACTGCTACTGCTACGGCTGCGGCTGCTACTGCTACGGCTACGGCTACGACTACGACTGCTGCTGCTGCTGCTACGACGACTGCTACGGCTACGGCTACGACGGCTACGGCTACAGCTACTATTACTACTACTACTACTACTACTACTGCTACTGCTACGACGACTGCGACTGCTACTGCTACTGCTACTGCTACGACTACGACTACGACTACTACTACTACTACTACTACTACTACTACTACTACTACTACTACTACTACTACTACTACTGCTACTGCTACTGCTACGACTACTACTACTACTACTACTACTACTACTGCTACTACTACTACTGCTAATATATTTAAAAAGGCTCTCGTGCTAATTAACTTCTCCTTTCCATGAGGACAGATGTTTGGAGTTTGGTTCAGGGCTTTCTCCTCAGAGCTGAGCGGTTGAAGCTAAATGCTAACCAGTAGCATGCTAACATCTTAAACACTGGTTTCTTCGCATGTTTGTTCTCTTATCTTCTTGAGCAATGATTATGATTACATAAAAAATGCAACTGTCAACCAGCTTTCTTTCTTTTATATCCTGAATAGAGATACTGTCTACATCGGTATTCAAAATGGCCGCCATAACAACAAAAGTCAGACTGAAGGGCATGTATACCCAACTATGTATGTTAACTGACTTTGAAGATTGATATTTGCACATCCACAAAACCAAAAGTAATGGCTTCATACTCTTGCACTTTTTAATGAGCCTCAAAACAATTATGTTTCAATAACGAAGCCTTAACTTTATGCATTTTTCAGAAAACCACTGCCCCGTTCACTCTAAATCAGGGGTGCCCAAACTTTTTGTCTCCGAGGGCCAAAATGAAAAAGGGCCTGTGAGTCGTGGGCCAAACACGGCGATGTCAAGCGTGAAACACATAACTGCAAATAATAAAAGTTGCTTTATTTTCTTTTTTGGTAAACCTTTGCATTTTTTGTTGGATATTCAACTCATGTTTGTAACTTTTTTGTCATTTTTTGGTCAATTTTTCATCAATTTTTTGTCATTTTTTGTCAATTTTTTAACATATTTTTGTTATTTTTTGTCACATTTTTGTCATTTTTTTGTCAATTTCTTGTGACATTTTAGTGACATTTTGGCCACTTTTTCATCAATTTTTTGTCACTTTTTTGTCAATGTTTTCTCACTTTTTTGTCACATGTCCATCATTGTTTTCGTCTCAGTTTTGTTGCTATTTTCACAGCTTTTTCCCAGAAGCTTTTGGATTGGGGTAAAGCCAAACTGGAGAAAATGTGCTCGGTTCAGGTGGGAGTTAAGGGGTTAACATGCTACAAAAGCCTAGTTTTAGTAGAACAAAATCAATTATTGTAGCAATATAGAGCAAAATGGAAACAACAGCACCACCAGTACCTACAGTGACTTTAGCAGATTCATTTCTTTAAGTCAAAGAAAATGCCATATTATATCATTTTGAAAGTGTCAGTTCAGCATAAATTCTTTTATAAGTCATAGATGTCAACGATTTTTGTTTCCTTAACTTTGTGAAAGGAGTGAAACAGCGCCCCCAATTTGACGCTGGTGGACAAAAAGTGAACTGCATCTATATTTGCCATTGAGAATGAACGGGAGAGAGAGTTATTGGCCAGATGCGGCGCAAAAGTAGGTCACCCTCTGGGCCCCACTTTGGGCACCCCTGCTCTAAATGAACCCAAGGACCTTCGCCTTCGTCCCGGTGGGTTTAGAAAGTGTCAGCGCACAGTCCACGGTCTGCTCCATTATCAGAGCCTCCTCGCAGACTGGATCTCCGGCCTCCGCTGTCGAGTTTTTATCTCCGGCTGAAGGTTAGCCGTCTCCGAGAGCGAAAACGGAACAAAAAAAAAGACTGGGGGAATGACTCACAGCTGCTGCTACGAGTGCTAGCAAACACTCTGAGCCTCAGCGGGCGACGCGATAGTGGCAGGTGGATTCAGAGTCATTACCACTCCGAGTTTACACCGCCGAGAGCCTCCTGAATTATTCATGCCGAGGCTCGAAAGTAGTGGAGGCTGGAAACTCGACTCCGCAGAAAGTCTTTGTGAACATTACAGACACGAGGGGGGGGACGCGGCGCTCTGTGGGGGGCGGGGCTTGTGTTGTGGAGCTGCTCGTTGTTATTAAGAGAGAACAAGAACCACACGCATTTGGGAGGGGTTTGGTAGATGTCGGAGCTACAGGTTTGCAGGTTTTATGCTTTAGAGAGAGGGATGTTTAACCTCTTAACTCCCGCCAGAACCCAGAGCATTTTCTCCAGTTCAGCTTTACCCAAATCCTGTAGGCCAGTGTAACACGTCAAGATCTACAAAGCTCATCTAAATGGATCTTTTTCCTCCCGTCATCAGATTTTTTTCTATCTTTTTTTGGGGTGGTATTCAACTCATTTTTTTCAACTCACTTTTTTGTAATTTTTTTGTAATTTTTTGTGTAATTTTTTGTCATTTTGTTTTCTTTTTTTTTGTCATTTTTTGTCATTTTTATTTTCTTATTTTTGTCATTTTTTGTGTCAATTTTTTGTCAATTTTTTGTAATTTTTTTTCCTTTTTTTGTGTCAATTTTTTGTCGTTTTTTTGTCATTTTTTTTTCTTTTTTTGTCATTTTTTTGGTCAACTTTGGGACAAAAATTCAACAAAAAGTGATAAAAAACTCAACAAAAAAGTGACAAAAATTCAACAAAAATGTGACAAAAATGTGGCAAACATTCGGCAAAAATGTGACAAAAACTCAACAAAAATTGTGACAAAAACTCAACAAAAAGTGACAAAATTCAACAAAAATGTGACAAAAATGTGACAAAAATGTGACAAAAAATTTGACAAAAAATTTGACAAAAAATTGACAAAAAATTGACAAAAATGTGACAAAAAAAACAAAAAACATACAAATGGTTACACGACAACAACGCGAGCTTTCAAATGAGGTGTTACTCAGCCAAAAGAGGACAGAATGCATTTGGTTTAGGCGGGTGGTAAGAGGTTAAAGTCTATCAGCTTAATGTAAAAGATTCTATCACTGCCTTACCAAGTCACAAGAGACAGGAAAAGCTCCGACAGCCAAACAAAACACAACCCGGCAGCTTTGATATTTGTTATTTCATGAAAGCCTCCATTAACCTTGCATTCCTCACACCACATCCCACCACGCCGCACCGAAGACACGACAAACCCGGAGTTTGTCGTGTCAAAAAAATGTGTAAAAAAAAAAAAAATGTGTCAAAAAAATGTGTCAAAATTCAACAAAAATGTAACAAAAATTTAACTAAAATTTAACTAAAATTCAACAAAAATTCAACAAAAATGTGACAAAAATTCAACAAACATTTGACAAAAAATGGACAAAAAATGGACAAAAAATTGACAAAAAATGGACAAAAAATGGACAAAAAATGGACAAAAAATGGACAAAAAATGGACAAAAAATGGACAAAAAATGGACACAAAATTGACAAAAAATGGACAAAAAATGGACAAAAAATGGACAAAAAATGGACAAAAAATTGACAAAAAATTGACAAAAAATCGACAAAAAATGGACAAAAAATTGACAGAAATTTGAGAAAAATTCAACAAAAATGCCCAAAAAAAAACAAAACTAAAAAACATACAAAAGGTTACACGACAACAACGCAAGCTTTCAAATGAGGTGTTACACAGCCAAAAGAGGACAGAATGCATTTGGTTTAGGCGGGTGGTAAGAGGTTAAAGTCTATCAGCTTAATGTAAAAGATTCTATCCCTGCCTTACCAACTCACTTTTCATGCAAAACCCTTTCACCAGAGACAGGAAAAGCTCCGACAGCCAAACAAAACACAACCCGGCAGCTTTGATATTTGTTATTTCATGAAAGCCTCCATTAACCTTGCATTCCTAACACCACATCCCACCACGCCGCGCCGAAGACACGACAAACCCGGCGTGCGGCGCAGCATCCACCGCCCACTCATCTGAGGGAAGAGGCAGCGTTTGGAATGTTCTACCAGCGCCGCGAAAAAGCCATTAGTCCAATAATTGGATTCTGCAATCTGGCTTGTTAGAGCGGCATTCCATTCCCACCGCGCCTCCTGGGACGCGAGCTGTTTGCCGATGATTGGGGCCTCGGCGGGGCTCAGATAAAGAACACGGCGGCCGTTAGCGCCGGAGCCGCCGCAATATATCCTTGAGCTGTTGCCTCGGCGGCAGATTCATATCACACGCGATATGAAAAGGCAGAGGGGCCCGAGCGCGGCGGCGGCGGCGGCGGCGAGGGAAACATAAATGATTCATGCGCCCATTTCAGGCTTGACATTTACTACAATGTGTGACAGCAGACAGGCACTAAATAAAATCTGGGCTTGTTGGCTTCCACCAGCGGCGCAAAGTGATGTACAACGCGTTTCATCATCTGATCTGGGACGCTGGGGGTTTTTAAGGGGCCGCGTTACGCAAAATGGACGTCAGTGGAGCTTCGTGGAGAAGGTGTAAAGAACCACGGCTGATTTAAAGTCTGAAGTGATGAACTAGATCTGTATAAACATCTCAGTTTGAGCACAATAATCCAGATTTTAGTTGTTTTGACTGGTTAAGGCGAGAGACACTTTAGGTGAAAGTATGGATGTTTCCCGCAGTGGTGGAAGTGGAGATTTGTATCTGTTTTCCTCCCTTTACATCTTAGTTTTCATGTCAGATATAAAAATGATGATGTTTATTTGATGATGTTTTGTCTGCGAGGTGGGGGCGACCCGGAAGTAGAAAGGCCGTCTTTCCCGCGGGTTTTCATTCATAAATATTGACAGATTTGACATCCACGTGTCCTGCTAAGGGCAAAAAATTGACAAAAAAATGACAAAAAAAATACAAAAAAAATACAAAAAAATTACAAAAAAAAATTACAAAAAATTGACAAAAATTTGACAAAAAATGACAAAAAAAATACAAAAAAATGACAAAAAATGACAAAAAAAAATGACAAAAAAAAATACAAAAAAATGACAAAAAAATGACAAAAAAAAATTACAAAAAATTGACAAAAATTTGACAAAAAATGACAAAAAATGACAAAAAAAATACAAAAAATGACAAAAAAATGACAAAAAAATGACAAAAAATGACAAAAAAAAAATACAAAAAAATGGACAAAAAATTGACAAAAATTTGACAAAAAAATGACAAAAAAATGACAAAAAAATGACAAAAAAATACAAAAAAATGACAAAAAATGACAAAAAAAATACAAAAAAATGGACAAAAAATTGACAAAAATTTGACAAAAAAGTGACAAAAAAATACAAAAAAATGACAAAAAAAATACAAAAAAATGACAAAAAAATGACAAAAAAATGACAAAAAAATACAAAAAAATGACAAAAAAACAAACAAAAAAATGACAAAAAAATGACAAAAAAATACAAAAAATTGACAAAAAATTGACAAAAAAATGACAAAAAAATGACAAAAAAATGACAAAAAATGACAAAAAAATGGACAAAAAATGGACAAAAATTTGACAAAAAAGGACAAAAATTTGACAAAAAATGCGATGTGATGACGCTTTCACCCAAATATGGTGTTTTTCCTCCTACGAGACGCTGGAGCGGAAAAGTGGAAGAACGGGCCGAGCATGCGCACTCGCTACAAAACTTCAGGGCTGGTTTTCTCTGAATGAGAGAAGCCGCACTCGGGCAGAGCCTGAGCCCTTATAGAAGCTCCCACAGACTCCACACTTTACAGGCTGAGACACAACAACATTCTGAAGGTTTTTTCAGAGGGATTTTTTAACATCTAATTCCTAGCCTGATTTATTCAGCTTTGAAACCAAAAAAACAGGCGGAGTTTGAGTTTTTACAGATTTTTTCACTGGTGATTAGTTTATTGAAAAACTAAACAAAATATCCAAAATCCCTCTGAAAAAATCTTAGTCACTAATATGTCAATAAAATAAAACCATAACATTTAATCTGGATCAACTCATTATTTTGATTTCGTTGCCCAAAATATAGGCAATTTCGGCCATTTTAATGCTCAAAATGCCTTATTTTTATGTGAAAACATAAAATGACAGAATATCTCATATTTATATCTGTGATGTTCAGCAAAAGCTTCAAATTGACATCTCTACATTTATTTATTTTCCCCTATTTACCTGCAGTGTCTTGCCTTAAGAAGTTGTTGGGCATTTGTCCTGGATTATGTCACTTGTTCTGAGATGTTTCTGACTCGTTTCGATACATTTTGTCCTTATTTCAGGTTATTTTCTTTGCCAATGAGGTAAGAAAATTGGTCTTTTCTCATTGGCAGTTTTACTTTCTTATTTCAAGCCAGATTTACCTAGCCAGGCTAACGCCAGACTAAAATCACAAGTGATATTTAGTCTGGGGACACCAATTCATGTTCTCGTAGGAGAGGTGTGGTTTACGAATGTCTCTGATGCGTCTGCACGAGGCCACAGCCAATCGTATCATCGTATGAGATGACATGTGACGTACCCGCTGTAAACTTTCCAGCTAAACTATTTAGAACAAGGTCTAAAGCTCGATCGAAAAATACCATCGCGTCTGCTGCTGTCATGTTTGATCCGTAAATAAACTTTTTTTTTAAATCCGTAAATAAACTACAAGCTTCCATATATCAAATAGCGCGTCTTCTGCCGTCCCTCCTCGCTCTGTGATTGGTTCCCAAATCCATGTGAAAATTTGGGCCATGGTCCCCAGTTCCAAATGATTCGAGCGCACACAGCAGCCTGGAGTTAGCCAGGTTAAGATTTACCCTAGAACTGGTCTGAAATGTCCTCAAACAAGCAAAGCAAACTTGGTCCGATCAGGAAAAGTGTCTAAATGAGTGAAAACCGCTCAAAACAAGAAACATTTCCTCAATTCAACTCATTTAAGCCAATGCTTGATATTCACTTTTTGCAGTGTGGGCGCTAATCTGTGTTGTTTCAAAAGAAAGTCAAACTGCCAATGAGATAAGACCAGTTTTCTTTCCCCATTGGCAAAGAAAATGAGCTGAAATAAGGACGAAATGTATCGAAACGAGTCAGAAACATCTCAGAACAAGTGAAATAATCCAGGACAAATGCCCAACAACTTCTTAACCAGTCAAAACAACTAAAATCTGGATTATTGTGCTCAGATTGAGATGTTTATACTGATCTAGTTAAATACTTTTCGCAGTGCTGATGGTTTGGAATGATGTGTATGTGTGGGGAAGGTGTGTGAGGTGTGTGTAAGGAACACGCCGGTGATGATTTATGCAGTTTAAACAGTTTGTGTTACATCTATAATGCAAAGTAATCTAGGAAGAGCAGATGAAAGCGCTCCGGCTCGAGAAGAACAACAACGTGTGGTAATGTTCTGCTCCTGAGCTGCTCCTGTTCTACACACAGGCGTCCATGTTGGAAACACAGGACTCTCCTCTGTGTGTCTAATATTCCAAGAGACGAGGGCCTAAAGGTACATTTACTTTCATAAAACTGTGTTAGGAGCTAAAAGGGGCTGGATGCAATAAACTTTTTGGTTTCTTTTTAAAAGACACTAGGTTGAAACAAACAAAAGCTGTTCAATTACCTTACGCGTTTCGACGGACAAGGAAACTACTTCCGTCTTCGTCAGAGAATAAAAGAAAAAAGGGCTCGATGCAAGTTAGTCATTTTACACTCACTACTGCCACCTCAGGTCATACGTGTAACTGCAGCTTCTATATTAAGCTCCTGCATGACTTTCTGAGTGACAGTGCAGGATCAGAGGCAGTTGTGGTGAACAGGTCTGAGCTCATTCTACACATTAGGACATGGAGGAAAACGTAGGGGGAGGAAAATACATAGTTTCAACATTTTTAAACTCCGTATAGTCCCTTTAAAGGTCCTATATCATGCAAAATCGACAGAGTGATTTTTGGCTTCATTCACGCAGATCTAAGCAGTCCTCCTGATTCCTGCTCTCTCCTGGAAAACCACTGAGTTGTGACGTTTTTCACATCATAGTGTCAAACAGGAAGAGCCCGACGTCTGTAATGTAATGCCTTAAAGGGACTATACGGAGTTTAAAAATGTTAAAACTTAGTATTTTCCTCCTCCTACATGTTCCTCCATGTCCTAATGTGTAGAATGAGCTCAGACCTGTTCACCACAACTGCCTCTAAAATCCTGCACTGTCACTCGAAAAGGTGCAGTTACACGTATGACCTGAGGTGGCAGTAGTGAGTATAAAAAACTTGCATCTAGCCCCTTTAATGCCTGATTTTAATTTATAAATCAGCTTTTTCCTTATTTCTGTTGTAAGAAAGAAATAAGGAAAACAAACTCATCCCCTGAGCGTCTGAACAGACGTCATGTTTGACAGTTGTGAAGAAGGAGCTCTTTCTAACCTACTCTGGACGATAAAAGGGGGAGGAAAATACTTAGTTTCAACATTTTTAAACTCCGTTAAGTCCCTTAAAGTATTTTCCTCCCCCTATTATCGTCCAGAGTAGGTTATTATGGCTTATTAAGAGGTTTTACTTTTAAGAACAGATGAGGAAAATTTAAAACAGAAATAGCTATTGCTAAAGGGACTATACAGAGTTTAAATATGTTAAAATTATGTATTTCCCCCCCCCTACATGTTCCAGCCATGTCCTAATGTGTAGAATGAGCTCAGACCTGTTCACCACAACTGCCTCTAAAATCCTGCACTGTCACTCAGAAAGGTGCAGTTACATGTATGACCTGAGGTGGCAGTAGTGAGTATAAAAATAACTCTCAGGTCAAACTAAAAACCTCATTAACCCCATCGTGAGCCGAGAGAAAGAGATTTTAGCTCTTGTTCTACCCCCTCCCCCCTTCCCGGCCGGGGAGTCTGGTTGGAGGAAAAGACTCTTGTGCACAACATCGTCATCGGTCATGGGTGTTTCTCCATCCCTCGTCCTCCCTCCTAAAGAGTCTGGAAGTTCTCAAAGTTCTCTCCTAATAAGTGCAAAGTGTCTCGCTCTCGTCCGAGTCGCTCGAGGCGGACTTGTTATGAATGTAGCTGGAGAAAGACCGAGTGATGAAGGTTCTCCGTCCCGAAGGAGCCGCGTGAGCCTCCATCGTCTCCACAGCGTGATGTTTGGAGCTGTTATTGCTTCTTTCTTCATTAGAAAAGTGTGTTTTTGGACCCGGGTGTATTGCTACACCATTTTTGTTGAATTTTTGTTGAATTTTTGTTGAATTTTTGTCGATTTTTTGTCGATTTTTTGTCACTTTTTGTTGAATTTTTGTTGAATTTTTGTTGAATTTTTGTTGAATTTTTGTCGATTTTTTGTCGAATTTTTGTCACTTTTGTGTTTGAGTTTTTGTCACATTTTTGCCACATTTTAGTTGAATTTTTGCCACATTTTAGTTGAATTTTTGTCACATTTTAGTTGAATTTTTGTCACATTTTTGTTGAATTTTTGTCACATTTTTGTCACTTTTTGTAGAATTTTTGTTGATTTTTTGTCGAATTTTTGTCACTTTTTGTTGAATTTTTGTTGAATTTTTGTCACATTTTTGTTGAATTTTTGCCACATTTTTGTTGAATTTTTGTTGAATTTTTGTTGAATTTTTGTTGATTTTTTGTCGAATTTTTGTCACTTTTTGTTGAATTTTTGTCACATTTTTGTTGAATTTTTGTTGAATTTTTGTTGATTTTTTGTTGAATTTTTGTCACTTTTGTGTTTGAGTTTTTGTCACATTTTTGCCACATTTTAGTTGAATTTTTGTCACATTTTAGTTGAATTTTTGTCACATTTTTGTTGAATTTTTGTCACATTTTTGTTGAATTTTTGTCACTTTTTGTAGAATTTTTGTCATATTTTTGTTGAATTTTTGTCACATTTTTGTTGAATTTTTGTCACATTTTTGTTGAATTTTTGTCATATTTTTGTTGAATTTTTGTCACATTTTTGTTGAATTTTTGTTGAATTTTTGTCACTTTTTGTAGAATTTTTGTCATATTTTTGTTGAATTTTTGTCACATTTTTGTTGAATTTTTGTCACATTTTTGTTGAATTTTTGTCATATTTTTGTTGAATTTTTGTCACATTTTTGTTGAATTTTTGTCACATTTTTGTTGAATTTTTGTCGATTTTTTGTCGAATTTTTGTCACTTTTTGTTGAATTTTTGTCACATTTTTGTTGAATTTTTGTTGAATTTTTGTCGATTTTTTGTTGAATTTTTGTCACTTTTGTGTTTGAGTTTTTGTCACATTTTTGCCACATTTTAGTTGAATTTTTGTCACATTTTTGTAGAATTTTTGTCATATTTTTGTTGAATTTTTGTCACATTTTTGTTGAATTTTTGTCACATTTTTGTTGAATTTTTGTTGAATTTTTGTCACTTTTTGTCCGCGTGAGCCTCCATCGTCTCCACAGCGTGATGTTTGGAGCTGTTATTGCTTCTTTCTTCATTAGAAAAGTGTGTTTTTGGACCCGGGTGTATTGCTACACCATTTTTGTTGAATTTTTGTTGAATTTTTGTTGAATTTTTGTCGATTTTTTGTCGATTTTTTGTCACTTTTTGTTGAATTTTTGTTGAATTTTTGTTGAATTTTTGTTGAATTTTTGTCGATTTTTTGTCGAATTTTTGTCACTTTTGTGTTTGAGTTTTTGTCACATTTTTGCCACATTTTAGTTGAATTTTTGCCACATTTTAGTTGAATTTTTGTCACATTTTAGTTGAATTTTTGTCACATTTTTGTTGAATTTTTGTCACATTTTTGTCACTTTTTGTAGAATTTTTGTTGATTTTTTGTCGAATTTTTGTCACTTTTTGTTGAATTTTTGTTGAATTTTTGTCACATTTTTGTTGAATTTTTGCCACATTTTTGTTGAATTTTTGTTGAATTTTTGTTGAATTTTTGTTGATTTTTTGTCGAATTTTTGTCACTTTTTGTTGAATTTTTGTCACATTTTTGTTGAATTTTTGTTGAATTTTTGTTGATTTTTTGTTGAATTTTTGTCACTTTTGTGTTTGAGTTTTTGTCACATTTTTGCCACATTTTAGTTGAATTTTTGTCACATTTTAGTTGAATTTTTGTCACATTTTTGTTGAATTTTTGTCACATTTTTGTTGAATTTTTGTCACTTTTTGTAGAATTTTTGTCATATTTTTGTTGAATTTTTGTCACATTTTTGTTGAATTTTTGTCACATTTTTGTTGAATTTTTGTCATATTTTTGTTGAATTTTTGTCACATTTTTGTTGAATTTTTGTTGAATTTTTGTCACTTTTTGTAGAATTTTTGTCATATTTTTGTTGAATTTTTGTCACATTTTTGTTGAATTTTTGTCACATTTTTGTTGAATTTTTGTCATATTTTTGTTGAATTTTTGTCACATTTTTGTTGAATTTTTGTCACATTTTTGTTGAATTTTTGTCGATTTTTTGTCGAATTTTTGTCACTTTTTGTTGAATTTTTGTCACATTTTTGTTGAATTTTTGTTGAATTTTTGTCGATTTTTTGTTGAATTTTTGTCACTTTTGTGTTTGAGTTTTTGTCACATTTTTGCCACATTTTAGTTGAATTTTTGTCACATTTTTGTAGAATTTTTGTCATATTTTTGTTGAATTTTTGTCACATTTTTGTTGAATTTTTGTCACATTTTTGTTGAATTTTTGTTGAATTTTTGTCACTTTTTGTCCGCGTGAGCCTCCATCGTCTCCACAGCGTGATGTTTGGAGCTGTTATTGCTTCTTTCTTCATTAGAAAAGTGTGTTTTTGGACCCGGGTGTATTGCTACACCATTTTTGTTGAATTTTTGTTGAATTTTTGTTGAATTTTTGTCGATTTTTTGTCGATTTTTTGTCACTTTTTGTTGAATTTTTGTTGAATTTTTGTTGAATTTTTGTTGAATTTTTGTCGATTTTTTGTCGAATTTTTGTCACTTTTGTGTTTGAGTTTTTGTCACATTTTTGCCACATTTTAGTTGAATTTTTGCCACATTTTAGTTGAATTTTTGTCACATTTTAGTTGAATTTTTGTCACATTTTTGTTGAATTTTTGTCACATTTTTGTCACTTTTTGTAGAATTTTTGTTGATTTTTTGTCGAATTTTTGTCACTTTTTGTTGAATTTTTGTTGAATTTTTGTCACATTTTTGTTGAATTTTTGCCACATTTTTGTTGAATTTTTGTTGAATTTTTGTTGAATTTTTGTTGATTTTTTGTCGAATTTTTGTCACTTTTTGTTGAATTTTTGTCACATTTTTGTTGAATTTTTGTTGAATTTTTGTTGATTTTTTGTTGAATTTTTGTCACTTTTGTGTTTGAGTTTTTGTCACATTTTTGCCACATTTTAGTTGAATTTTTGTCACATTTTAGTTGAATTTTTGTCACATTTTTGTTGAATTTTTGTCACATTTTTGTTGAATTTTTGTCACTTTTTGTAGAATTTTTGTCATATTTTTGTTGAATTTTTGTCACATTTTTGTTGAATTTTTGTCACATTTTTGTTGAATTTTTGTCATATTTTTGTTGAATTTTTGTCACATTTTTGTTGAATTTTTGTTGAATTTTTGTCACTTTTTGTAGAATTTTTGTCATATTTTTGTTGAATTTTTGTCACATTTTTGTTGAATTTTTGTCACATTTTTGTTGAATTTTTGTCATATTTTTGTTGAATTTTTGTCACATTTTTGTTGAATTTTTGTCACATTTTTGTTGAATTTTTGTCGATTTTTTGTCGAATTTTTGTCACTTTTTGTTGAATTTTTGTCACATTTTTGTTGAATTTTTGTTGAATTTTTGTCGATTTTTTGTTGAATTTTTGTCACTTTTGTGTTTGAGTTTTTGTCACATTTTTGCCACATTTTAGTTGAATTTTTGTCACATTTTTGTAGAATTTTTGTCATATTTTTGTTGAATTTTTGTCACATTTTTGTTGAATTTTTGTCACATTTTTGTTGAATTTTTGTTGAATTTTTGTCACTTTTTGTCCGCGTGAGTCTCCATCGTCTCCCCAGCGTGATGTTTGGAGCCGTTATTGCTTCTTCCTTCATTAGAAAAGTGTGTTTTTGGACCCGGGTGTATTGCTACATTGCGGTGTGTGTTCTTGTGGTTTCTCACCTGGGGGGCGCCCAGTCGTGCCGCGTGCAGTCCAGCAGCGTTCCCACGTACGTCTTGTTCCTCCAGGTCACGTTCACCACCAGCATGCCTGCACAGGAGAGGTCACCGTCAGGTCACAGAACCAACAGAGCCCACACCTTTCAGTCTGAGAACCTTTACTTCAGCTTTAGGAACCAGGAAGTTCAGAGGTTCTCGAGGGTGAGCGATATTATTACACAGCAGGGGGAGGCGAGTTTGTGTCATGGAGGGACGATTTTCTTCATTTCCAAAACGCCAAGGGCCGAAAAACTCACAATTGCAGCCCAAAGCAAAGCACCTTTTTTCTACAAATATAAGCTTTGCACATAAGATCTGACCTAATGCGGCGTTTTGCTGGGAAATGTGAAAATCCCGACAGTATTTTCACATTTAAGAGTTCCTTTTCACGTGTTTGAATAAATGTTTCTTCAAAATTCTCTTGGGGGCCAAAGGTTTTATGCTGGAGGGCCGAATGTGGCCCCCGGGCCTGACGTTGCCCACCCCTGGTCTACAGGATGACATCGAGAATTTACAATATTGAGTCAAGAAATGGGCAGAAATGTGGGAGGAAAAAATAAGAAATATTGGGATTTTTTTATTTTTTTAATGTGATTTTTTTTTGAATTATTTCTTTTTAAATTAGAATTCTAAATTCAAAAATGTCAATATTTTCAAGATTTTTTTTTTTAATTGGAAAAAATTAGAGAATTTTTTTTACAGAAAGGAAAGAACGTGAAAAAAATGACACCATTTTTTTTTTTTTTTTTTAAGTTTGAAAAAATTTGAGATTTGTTTACACAAAAAAGTGAGTAAAATCAGAAAAAAAAATGTAATTTTTTTTTTAAATTTTTTTTTATTGAAAAAAAATGTGAAAATGTATAATTCATTTTTTATTTATTTAGAAAAAAATTTAGATTTTTTTTTACAGAAAGGAAAGAACGTGAAAAAAATGACAATTTTTTTTTGTTTTTTGTTTTTAAGTTTGAAAAAATTTGAGATTTGTTTACACAAAAAAGTGAGTAAAATTAGAAAAAAAATGTAAAAAAAAATGTATTAAATTTTGTTTTGTTTTTTTAAATGGAAAAAAAATGTAAAAATGTATAATTCTTTTTTTTTTTATTTAGAAAAAAAAGGGGAGAAATGGGCTACGTTTCTTTCCTTCCCTTTTGTTGTTTTCTTTATCTTTTTGAGCGACAAAGCAATGTAGATGTACTATATTTGCATATATCTGTTTAGAGTCTAAACCAGGGAATCAAAACTTTATGAAGCGCATTTCACACAACATTTCACACAACATTTCACACAACATTTCACACAACCGCCAAAAAACACAAAGTCAGATGCGCGTTTTACAAAACCATAAACCAGATCTTTGGGGTTTTCAAACAATGACAATGGCAGCGAATACTCTCCGACTCTTTCCAAACACATTTCTAAAGCTCCGATTCTTCTGCACAAACATCAAATGCTCAAAAGTGCTGATGGAAAAAAACCTCATTTCTTCCACTCGACAAAGACCAGGGTTTTTCACAGAGTCACATTTATTCTGATTCGTCCAGACCGACTTAATCCAATGTGCATGAAAGATCTCAAATGGTCAGTGCTAGATCGTCTGCTCCGGAGGGTCTGATGTGATGTTGTATAGATCTATGAGTTGGTTTGTCTAAAAATACAAATAATCCTAATCCTTAAAGTTAACCCCTTAACTCCCACCTGAACCGAGCACATTTTCTCCAGTTTGGCTTTACCCCAATCCAAAAGCTTCTGGGAAAAAAGGTGTGAAAATAGCAACAAAACTGAGACGAAAACAATGATGGAAATGTGAGAAAAAAAGTGACGAAAAATTGATGAAAAAGTGGCACAAAAATGTCACAAAAATGTCACAAGAAATTGACATTAAATTGACGAAAAAATGACAAAAATGTGACAAAAAAATTACAAAAAATGGATTAAAAAAATGACAAAAATGTGACAAAAAATTGATTAAAAATTGACGAAAAAATGACAAAAATGTGACAAAAAAATTGATTAAAAATTGACGAAAAAATGACAAAATGTGACAAAAAAATGACAAAAAAATGACAAAAATGTGATTAAAATGTGACAAAAATGTGACGAAAAATTGATGAAAAAGTGGCAAAATGTCACAAAAATGTCACAAGAAATTGACATTAAATTGACGAAAAAATGACAAAAATGTGACAAAAAAATGACAAAAATGTGATTAAAAATTTACGAAAAAATGACAAAAATGTGACAAAAAAATTGATTAAAAATGTACGAAAAAATGACAAAAATGTGACAAAAAAATTGATTAAAAATTTACGAAAAAATGACAAAAATGTGACAAAAAATTGATTAAAAATTGACGAAAAAATGACAAAATGTGACAAAATGTGACAAAAAAATTTGACAAAAATGTGACAAAAAATTGACGAAAAAATGACAAAAATGTGACAAAAAAATGACAAAAATGTGATAAATGACCAAAAAGTTACAAAAATGAGTTGAAAACCCAACAAAAAAATATGGAAAAAAAATGTGATGACGTGAGGAAAAAGCTCCTCTCGGTTCAGGCGGGAGTTAAGAGGTTAACCATTTCCCTGGCCCTAACCTTCATTTGTGTCATGATATCTCACGTTTTCGCAGCAGACTGTCCCTCCGGAGCAGACGATCTAGCACTAACCATCTAAAATCCAGCAGGACTCCCCCAAAAAACACATCCTGGTATTTGCACTTCACAGTCCGACCCCCCCCCCACAGACCGTAACCACGGAAACACAGCACGCGCTCCGTCCATGCGAATGAGCCGCCTCTCAGAAGGAGATTATTCGGCGAGAGGGGAGGAACGCCGCCGCCGCCGCCGCCGCCGCCGCCGCCGCCGCCACAACATCTGCTAAGAGACACTTTCTCATTACGGCGCCGTGAAATGACTCGGGGACGCCTCGTGTCGCCGTCTCATTTACGACTTCAATAAAGTTTGATTTTTCAATTTGAGCGGATGTGGAAACAGGGGCTGCAGGAGCTACGGCGCAGTAGGGCTGCTCGAAAAAATAATAATCACGATTATTTTTGTCATAATTGAAATCACGATTATTCAAACGATTATTTGTTGCCTTTAAAAAAATCCATAAAAAAATGACAAAAATCCAGTAAAAAATTTACAAAAATCCATAAAAAAAAGACAAAAATCCATTAAAAAAATTACAAAAATCCAGCAGAAAAAAGACAAAAATCCAGTAAAAAAAAGACAAAAATCCAGTAAAAAATTTACAAAAATCCAGCAGAAAAATTACAAAAATCCATAAGACAAAAATCCATAAAAAAAGACAAAAATCCATTAAAAAAAGACAAAAATCCAGCAGAAAAAAGACAAAAATCCATTAAAAAAAGACAAAAATCCAGCAAAAAAGACAAAAATCCATCAAAAAAGACAAAAATCCATTAAAAAAAGACAAAAATCCAGCAAAAAAGACAAAAATCCATTAAAAAAAAGACAAAAATCCAGCTAAAAAGACAAAAATCCATTAAAAAAAAGACAAAAATCCAGCTAAAAAGACAAAAATCCATAAAAAAAAGACAAAAATCCATAAAAAAAGACAAAAATCCAGCAGAAAAAAGACAAAAATCCATCAAAAAAATGACAAAAATCCAGCAAAAAAATGACAAAAATCCAGCAAAAAAATGACAAAAATCCAGCAAAAAAATGACAAAAATCCAGCAGAAAAAAGACAAAAATCCATTAAAAAAAGACAAAAATCCAAAAATTAAAAACTAGAAAAAAATGTGAAAAAATAAATAAATAAAAAAAAATAAAAAGATAATCGATTTTTTGCGATTATGCTAATTTTGTAATCGTTTACTGTTGTAATCGAAATCGTAATCGAATTTCGATTAATTGCACAGCCCAACGGCGCAGTGAGTCTGTTCTACGACCGCGGACACAGGACAGTTCGGAAACGCGTCTTTATTTCAAGACGGTTTACATCGAAGGCACTTATTCATGAACGAGCGGACACAGATTGTATTTTTCTCTGATTATTTCCTCAATGGGCTTCACGATGTCGTCACAGGAATGGTTTTCACTTCACAGGCGTCAAACTGTTTCAGGGACAAGGACCTCATGAAGGAGAGAGAGGCGGAGACTTCACACACGGGGCGATAAAGGTAGAAAAGTGCGAGATATAAGTCGACTGTCGGTCTCCTCAACTTGGACTGAGACCGAAGCATCCCCCTTGGTGAAAATGACCAGGGCTGTATCCGAATGTCCACACTAGTCCCTAACCCCTCATTCACTACATAGGCCGCACTATATAGTCACTATATAGTCACCGATTCTGTTGGCGATTCAGACACAAGACACGACTTTCTCCGCGCTGCGTGACGTCACGCGCGCTGCGGCTGCAGATATGTGTTTTTTTATTTTTTTTATCTGAATTTATTTATTGTTACAAACGTTTTTTATGAAACAGAACGACTGTTTTGTCATTTTTACAGGTGTTACTGTCATCACAAAAAAGCAAAAAAATAAAAAAATAAGTCACCCCAGCGTGAGCTCGGAGACGCCGAAAGTAGGTCACAGGCAGGTGTCCGAACACCAGCAGATTGAGTCACTACATCTGCTAAAAGTTCGCGAAACTCCTGGAATAATGTAATTCTGCGATAAAGACCAACCAGACTCAGAGACAGTGGAATATTTATGGATTAATACGAGTCAGATACGCTTTTACTTCACATGGATTTTACATGAATGGCTTGGATTATTCAAGAGGAAGCTGTCTGTCATTTAACAGCTCCAGCTAAAGGTTAGCAGCTAACGTTAGCATGAAGCTGTCGGTCATTTAACAGCTCAAGCTAAAGGTTAGCAGCTAACATTAGCATCTTTTCACCGTAACCGTTTATATTTTGGTCGTTTATTCATGAGAAACACAAACACTCGACTGAAACAACTGATTTACTTCAGTCGTGTTTAGTTCACAGACCTGTCGCTGTCGGGCTCTTCTCCGACTCTCGCAATGCATTGTGGTCTA
Organism: Gobius niger; assembly: GCF_951799975.1. NCBI lineage: Eukaryota > Metazoa > Chordata > Actinopteri > Gobiiformes > Gobiidae > Gobius > Gobius niger. The sequence goes on from NC_136855.1 coordinate 41,421,437, forward strand.
TATTGACCCGTTTAGTGACCATCGATGCTCACTACTTTTCCAGATGCATTGTGGGAAATTTCGAGTGCACTACTTTTTTCTCTCTGGGCATTCGGACACCCCTATAACATGTGACCACTATATAGTCACTATATAGGGAATAGTGTGGACATTCGGATACAGCCCAGGTCTCCATGTGGTCTCTGCATGGCCTACGAGACGTCTACATGGTCTCGAGCAGCTGCATTGCATATTGATTTATTTGAATGAGGACAGTGCACATTAATCAACACCTCAGCAGAAACCCTCACTGCCAGGATTAGCATAAGAGCTAAACTACATCCGTTGTCCTAAGGCAGGTAAAGAAACATTGGTAACACTTTACATTACGGGCCGGTAAGTCCTTGGTACTTACAGAGGTAATTCTAGATACTTATTGTGGAACTTACAGTGGTAAATACTAGTAATAATAGTGGTACTTCTAGGTGCTTATTGTGGTACTTAAAGGATACTATAGTGAGAATTACCAGGTATGTACTTCTAGATACAGTGGTGACTCTTAGTAATGAAGGTTTTACTTCTTGTTTTCTCTAATGCTGATTTATGTTGTTTCATAGTCACAAAATCCTACATACTTCTGTTTGTAGAAGTACCACATTTACTACCTATGAGTTACTGCTGTAGTATCCTTGAATTACCAATAAGTACCACAGATGTATCACTGTAACTACTAGAAACTATCACTTAAAGTACCAGAGTAAATAGAAGTACAACCTCCTTTACTAAGAGCATTACGACTGTATCTCTTAGTAATGAGAGATACTGTGGTAACTCTGTGTCTCCCTGACCCTAACCCTAATTACTAGTAATTACCACTTGTAGTACCACATTAACCTAGAGTTACCACTGTAAGTACCACTTTAAGTACCACAATAAGTACCAAGAAGTACCACAATAAGTACCACTGTCGTTACTAGTAATAACCACTGTAAGTACCACGGACTTACCGGCCCGTAATGTAAAGTGTGACCGAAACATTAATTCACAGAAGAGGAGGACCTTTTAAAGGAACAGGCCACTGGTTTTACAGACTGAGATATGTTCTTCCCTGAGATTAGACGAGTTCATGTGTCCCTGTCTGGTCTTCACGCGTGTCCTCAGTCACGTAAACACAGACACAGACGGCGTTAGCATTTAGCCTCTCCCTCTCTCCTCTATAGCTCCAAACCAGGTGAAGACAGAAGCTACCGAGCTCTTCCACGTTTTCACTATTTAAATATGGTTACGTGAAGTGTTACACGATAAAGTATAAATACACTAAATTAAACAATATGGATTATCTAAGCCAGTGGTTCTCCAGGGTTTCGCCAGATCATGTAGATAAACACTCGGCCCGTCTACTGAGGGATCCTTCGGCCCTGGGTCTCTATAGCCTGTCCGTCCATGGGAGTGGATCTCTCCTTCTGTGGTTCTCCCCAAGGTTTCTCTTTTCTCCTGCCGGGTGTGTGAGTTTTTCCTTGCCGTGCTGGAGACTCTAAGGACGGGGGACGCCCACGCCGCTCGTCGCTGCCTCCTATTGGACATTATATTTGCCTGAACTTTTAATTGTTATATTTATTGCTCTGTTTTATTGCCTTAATGTTCGGTGCAGCTGTGTTAAGCGACTTCTGTTGTGATATTGGGCTATACAAAACCATTTTTCTTGGTATTATTTTATTGTAGCATGTATGTGCCATTTTACCAGAGTGCCATTATTTGTTCTAAATGTTGATTATATAGGCTAATGTCCCTGCTTGTCCCACGGTGCGACCCAGGCGGGGGTCACGATCCCAATCAGCTTTTATAATGGGGGTCGCGGCTCCAAAAGGTCAAGAACTGCGCGGATGAAGAGCTCGGCAGCTTCTATCTTCACCTGGTTTGGAGCTATAGAGGAGGAGAGGCTAAATGCTAACGTTTACGTGACTGAGGACACACGTGAAGACCAGACAGGTACACATGAACTCGTCTCAGCTCAGGTAAGAACATATCTCAGTCTGTAAACACGCTGGCCTGTTCCTTTAAAGGTGTGGTGACCGTCACAGCTCCTGACATGACCAGGCAGTGAGTTCCATGACTGACAGACTCCACCATCTGACTGAATTCAGTTTGTTTGTTTTCCTCAACCTGTGCAACATTTCTGTGACGTCCCTGCAATGTCTCTGAGACCTGGGAGACGTCAAAGAGTCGAATACTAACTCTCTCCCATTCATTCTCAATGGCAAATATGGATGCAGTACACTTTTTGGCCACCACTTTGGCTGTTTCACTCTTTTCACAAAGTTAAGGAAACACTGTTCTGGTGTCTTGGTGTTTGTCAGTCATAGAACGTTGTAGCATCAATTTTCCAATTTTTCCAAATTTTATGGCAAAGGTCGTTGACGAATATGACTTATAAAAGAATTGATGCTGAACTGACACTTTCAAATTAGTCTAATGTGGCATTTTCTTTGACTTAAAGAAATGAATGAGGTAAAGTCACTGTAGGTGCTGCAGGTACAGGTGGTGCTGTTGCTCTATATTGCTACAATAATTGATTTTGTTCTACTAAAACTTGGCTTTTGTAGCAAACTATTTGCATAGATAGAATTAAATGCAAATGTGACCAAAAAAGAAAATAAAGTACTATATTAACCAGATGCGGCGCAAAAGTTGATCTAAATACATTAGTAATAGTGCACAAAGCATTTAACAATCTTCTCCTTCCTCCAGGAGCTTTTTGAACACAGGAAAAGTCAGTAAAACCTCCGAGGAACTGCTATTTTCAAAAACGCAAAAGCTAAAAAGAATAAAAAGAGTCGCTGTGTTTCTGTAAGAGGTGTTAATCTGTGGAAGATCAGTTAAAACTGTCCCGAACAGTCAAAACTTTCAAAAAGTTGTTTAAAGCTACTAAAATTCGAGAATATATAAGCTTAGGATGAATAAAGTAAGAAAAATAAATAAAAAATAATAATGACATGATTTAGTTTCAACTAATTTAACTTAAAACAAATGTATGTAACATATTTGTTGGAACATTGAAATTTATGTGACTAACTTCAGATACAGGATTATTTCTCTTCTGTTTAACACTTGTAATTGTTCATTATTAATGTTTGTGTTTTGTTTTTGTTTTTCTCAGGTGGAAGTCTGTAAACCGGGTTAGGGCGTTATAAGTTTTCACTTCAGCCTAAACCCTTTCGGTCGTGTTGTTCACAAAGAATTGAAAATGTTTTTTTTACGTTTAAAGGAATTAATGAACTGACCGAATAAACTACTACTACTATTATTATTTGCAGTTGTATGTGTCTCTCGCTGACATCGCCGTGTTTGGCCCGCGACCCTTAAACACTTTTTCATTTTGGCCTCAGAGACAAAAAGTTTGGGCAGCCCTGGGGAAGACTTTTCAGAGACCGGGCAGAGACTTTTTCAAGTGTCCATGCCGTCTCAGCTGAAATCAAACCTGTTTGTTTTCCCCGAGACCACCTGGAGACTCGCCTCATCTCCAGGGGACTAACAACTCCTAACTGTTACATTTGAAAGTAGAAAGTCTCCATCACATGATATTACAGTTACAGTTAGGCTGGTAAAAGTGCTCAACAGGCCACAAAGGCCGCGGTTACAGGCCGTAAAAGAGCCGGACTCAGAGAGAACCGTTTGACAGACTGTTTAGGGAGCGGGTCAGAAAAGCTCCCAGACTCGTGTGGTTTTACGGCGATCCGTCACACGTAGAGGCCGCGGCCGCCGGCGTGAGCTCGGCCGGGACTGAACCACGACCTGAGCCCGCCCCCCGTCTGACACTCAGCGTTTAAAATCAGCTCAACGGGATATTATTAAAGTTTCGATCTCCTTCACATAAAAACCACCTGTGTGCATAGTTTTGCAGACGTGAAGCTTTGGTGGATGTTTTTGCATGTTTAATCTCTGTGAAGGAGGGAGAAGGTGTGCACACGGCAAAAAGTAAATATCAAGCATTGTCTTAAATGACTTGAATTGAGGAAATGTTTCTTGTTTTGAGCGGTTTTCACTCATTTAGACACTTTTCCTGATCGGACCGAGTTTGCTTTGCTTGTTTGAGGACATTTCAGACCAGTTCTAGGGTAAATCTCGCTTGAAATAAGAAAGTAAAACTGCCAATGAGATAAGAGCAATTTTCTTTCCCCATTGGCAAAGAAAATGACCTGAAATAAGGACGAAATGTATCGAAACGAGTCAGAAACATCTCAGAACAAGTGAAATAATCCAGGACAAATGCCCAACAACTTCTTAACTGGTCAAAACAGCTAAAGTTTGGATTATTGTGCTCAAACTGAGATGTTTATACTAATTACTTTTTGCAGTGCTGTTGTGGTCAGGCTTGAGGTTTGAGGAGGTCCTGGTTTTGTAGGAGGAGCATTACATGCAGAACCCAAGAACGATCCTAAGAATCAAGTCTGTACCTACCCTTATGTGTCTTTCCTTTGTCTATGTGCTATTTGTAAGCTTTGTCTTATGTCAATTAAAAAAAAAAAAAAAATAAAGTTGTTTTTAATGTGTCTAAACTCCAATGCTTTTCAATGGGGGCCTAGAGGCGATATGGAGGAACTACAGCAATGGCGGCCCCCAGTGTCGTGGGCATAAAGCAGAGCAGCCAGCGCCCATTGGGAAAAACACTGGCCTGTTTAAAAGCGCGTTAAAAAGAAGTGTGTTACAAAGTAGCTCGTTACAAAGTAGCATGTTACAAAGTAGCATGACAACATATTTAATGTTGTCATTTATCATTCACTGTCTTTTTCTGTCTCTATGGTGGTGTTTTCTCTGTATGTTTGTGCCTGTGTTTGTCCGTCTGTCATGACATCAACCTGCCAGGGGACGACGGATGAAAATGAGCCTATATGGCAAACATGGCAAACTCTGGCACATTTACATGTTGAAGAAGCACATGTTGATTAAGTAAGGATTAAACAACTCGGAGCCGTGCATTCGACGGTTAAAATGCACGACGCGAAGTTGTTTAATCCGCTTATACCAGGGTCCCACAAACGTAACATTTATAATAAGTATTTGTTTCATTGACTAAAGTCACTAAATCTGCCAGACTACGGGACTATTTTGTGTGGGTTATTAGCCGGTCACTGAAGGCTGGTCTCAGAGCGAGTCATTCTCCGCAGCTATTACGAGGATCTCAGTCAGGCTCAACGACACAACATCAGCACAGAATCACAACACAACAGGACTAACCCGGAAACACTTTTCCCTGGAAGGAAACACCGATATGCGGCACTCGTGGGCAGGAGTTATTTACCTTTTACAAGGTTTAACCTGAAGCTAAAGCTAGTTAGCTCAACCAGCTCAACTGTTTATGGAAACAGCTGCGGTGGAGTCGCTCACACCTGGGGCCCCCCAACTGAAACTTTTATGTCTGACTTTACTAATCCAGACAAAGATGCTTCAATGCAGGATCATTTTATGTACGTCTGAAAATGATGAATAGCCTTAACCGTTTCCAATAGAAATGTAAAGCTCATATGTTATTAACAGTAGCTAACCTAGCTGCTCACTCTCCTCTACAAACATTTAGCAAACACTAAATCCATCTCATACGTTCCTGTCAGTCACTAATTACGCCTTTATCTGGTTCAGCTGTGTCATGCGTTGCTATGGCGACGCCACAGCGGAGTGACATCCCAGTGATTTAACTACCGGACTACGTGTGCGGTTACACCAACATAATGCACCAGCCAATCAGAGTCCAGTATTCACCCACACCATGGTGTAATGTGCACTGTCCCAATTCAAATAAAGATATGAAGAAAAAAAAAAAAAATGTCACAAAGTAGCTCGTTACAGCGTGTTACCGGCATCACTGACCGCGAGTGAAACCTTGTATTTTCCATTTCTCAAACCTCCTGCAGAAGTCCGGCCCACGACCCCAAACGCAGACACTTTCTCAAGCTATAAAACAGAAAACCTCCCGGCTGAGTCTCCAGAATGAAACTCCCGGTGCCGGATCCGTCCACTTCGCGCCGCCTCAGGCCCTTGTTTACAGAAACCTGCTGACACTCGGCTGCGCCTCCCCCGCCCCGGAGCACTCGTGCCGGGTCAGGAGCGCGGCCGACTGCCAGTGTCATCTGTGCATGTGAAGAGGTCCTCCAGTTCACATTCCTGTCGCATTAAAAGAAGCCAGAGCCTCCCCCCCCGCCCTCCCCCCTCTCTCGCTCTCCCCCGGGCAGGACGCCTCTCCCTGCACTCCAGCACAAAATGGCTCTGGCAGCGAGCCCTGGCAGGATCCGGAGGGATGAGCGCGGGCCAAACGCCATGACTGGCCCTTCATGGACGGAGTGTGCTCTCTCCACATGCGCGGCCAGTTTAGTGCGAGCTGTCAGAGGCGTCCACGGCTGTTCCACACGCCTGTTACTGTCAGCGAGCGGCGGCGGCGGCTGAGCTGTTCTCGACAAGGCCCTGGTCAAAGGAGTCACGAGCAACAAGTCTCTGAAGGCAGTGGAGCGATGTTCAGTCACAAGGAAATAGGGCTGTGCAATTAATCGAAATTCGATTACGATTTCGATTACAACAGTAAACGATTACAAAATTAGCATAATCGCAAAAAATTGATTATATATTTTTTTTTTCAAATTGTTTTTTTTTTTCAATTTTTTTTTTTTTTTAATCAAAATCTTTTTTTTTTATTTAATTTTTTTTTCACATTTTTTTCTCCACATTTTTAATTTTGGGATTTTTGTCATTTTTTTTGCTGGATTTGTGTCATTTTTTGATGGATTTTTGTCGTTTTTTTGCTGGATTTTTGTCTTTTTTCTGCTAGATTTTTGTCTGTTTTTGCTGAATTTTTGTCATTTTTTTTAATGGATTTTTGTCTTTTTTTTTGCTGGATTTTTGTCTTTTTTTGATGGATTTTTGTCTTTTTTTTTGCTGGATTATTGTCACTTTTTTGCTGGATTTTTGTCTTTTTTTGATGGATTTTTGTCTTTTTTTTTTGCTGGATTTTTGTCACTTTTTTGCTGGATTTTTGTCATTTTTTTGCTGGATTTTTGTCTTTTTTCTGCTAGATTTTTGTCACTTTTTTGCTGAATTTTTGTCATTTTTTTGCTGGATTTTTGTCATTTTTCTGCTGGATTTTTGTCATTTTTTTGATGGATTTTTGTCATTTTTTGGATGGATTTTTTTAAAGGCAACAAATAATCGTTTGAATAATCGTGATTTCAATTATGACAAAAATAATCGTGATTATTATTTTTTCAATAATCGAGCAGCCCTACAAGAAAATACTGAGATATTCTGATTATTCACATAAAAAGCAACGGAAAATGCTTCAAAAATGTGACAACAAAGGCAGTTCTGAAGGTCTTAGCTTTCAAAAGGGGCGTTACACTGGCCTATAGATACAGACGGCATCTCGTCACAGAAGGGGAAACAATTTTTCACTCTTTTTAGCAGTTTTCTGGTGGAATATGAACTTATTTATCACATACAAATAAAGTCAAGTGTAAATCGGGCCCATATGGATATTTTCTCACAGCAGATTGTTCTGTAGAAGTGAAAAAACGGCAGTCATAGCAAGCGCTAGCTAGTGTTAGCACGATGCTAACATGTTTTTGCTTTTGTTTTTTTTAGTTAAGCTGCAATTTTAATGAAGTAATGTTTTGCAGATTTGGAAGCTGTTGACAGGCAGTGCCATAGATACAGACGGCATCTCTGGAGTCGCCCATATATGGTCATGTTTGAAAACAGTTAAGGGGGGGAAACTATTATTCAAAAACTACTTTAACAAACGCTGAATTATGAATATAGTTTCTACTAAATAAAGATACAAAGACATGGGGAGGAGCAAAGTGGTTCAACAGCCCATAAATACATGAATAACGGAGAATGCTAACTTCATGCTACATGTTAGCATCGGGCTAATGCTAACGGTTAGCTAGCGCTAGCTACAACTGCCGTTTTTTTTCCACTTCTACAGAACAATCTGCTGTGAGAAAATATCTGCTAACATGTAGCATCGTGTTAGCATTCTCCGTTATTCATGTATTTATGGGCTGTTGAACCACTTTGCTCCTCCCCATGTCTTTGTATCTTTATTTAGTAGAAACTATATTCTGACAATAACTGACCGGAGTTTACGGACGGCTAAGGCCAGGCTAGTGTTAAGGGATGCAAATAATCAAATCTGAGCGCACGGGCTCGTTTAAATTTTCCTTCGTATGAAAAAATATAGCGGGGAATCATTCGGGTCTCACCAGGCCAGTGTTAATGTCGACAACATATTTTAATTTAGTCTTAGTCTTTTGACGAAAATGTAATTCGATTTTTAGTCTAGTTTTAGTCGACTTTGCATTGATGATCTTCATTCTAATCATATTTAATGTTGTTCCTCTGCTTCATGTTTCTGCTCCACATGAACAAAGCTCAGAGCTGATCCTTTAAACATGATCTGAGGCTCTTTCAGACGCTCAATACAAGTTTGGATGATTTTAGTCTCTCCTTTTCATTTTCATTTAGTCTGATTTTAGTCGACTCAAATATCTGGACATTTTAGTCACAGTTTTAGTCTCATGAGAAACTTTTACTTTAGTTTTAGTCCAATTTTAGTCACAAAAATATCACTTTGACTAAAATTAAGACTAAATATTTTGGTCGACGAAATGAACACTGACCCAGGCTACATTACTGTTGCCTTTCGCTGTAATTTGTCCACATGCAAAAGCGAGTCATTGTGCTATTATTGAATGTGTTTACTAGCATCAGGCTGTTTGCGTGAGCTAGCGTCTTTGGCTAGCTCACGTTGCCTTCATAATAAAGTATTGCACAGTAAACACAGTAATGTAATGAGCTACTTCTTCAGAGGAGACCCGAGCGAACTGAACCAGCTCCCCGACACTGCCGGCGTTCCTGACTCTGCCTCGTGAACGCTGAGGCTCGAGTTCGTCTCCTCCCGGTGTTGAGTGAAGCTCCCGCGCTGTAGCTCGCGGCGGTGATCCAATCAGAGCGCGCCGGGGCCGCCCTCGCCTCGCTGGTCTGCGCGCTGACTGCTAATCACAGCCGGGGCTTCTGGAGTTTCACTTGGACGTTTCAAGGACGATCAGCCGGCGCCTTTTTAGCTGGAACGGGCCGTGAAGCATCTGCTGCCGGGAGGTCACGCTGAGGCCTTTTGTCCACCGAGCGCTGGGCTATTTCAGGCTCCTCCACATGAGGCGGAGGAGGCGCAGCCCTGGTGCCCCATGTTTACGGGACACACTGAGTCTATAGACAATGAGGACACAGGGATTTAACCAGAGGCAGGTTAAATGAACCCAATCCGGTCCACATTGAACTAAATGATGCTTGGACTGGATGTGAACCAGTGAATAAAGCAGTGAGTCAAGAACTGCAATGATCTAAACATCACAACACAGATGCCCCTGCAGGGTCTCCAACTTTCAAAGTTCTGTTAAATTTAAGCAAAAATCAGGAGCAATCGGCTTTTTCGGGACTGAGGAGACTTTTGCACATTTTAAAGCATTTTAACTTTATGTTGTGATGGAAAAATGTCAGTCAGATGAAAAACCTCAGTGGAGGTGGGCGATATCCAATAGAAACAGATGGCGTCGCATCATAGAAGGGGGCGTGGCTTCGCCGAGGGGGAAAACAGAAGCTTTTGGGAAACACAATTTTCCAACTTTTTAGTTATTTTCTGATGGAATATGAACTAATTTATCACATACAAATAAAGTCAAGTGTAAATCAGGTCCATATGGATGTTTATTCACAGCAGATTGTTCAGTAGAAGTGAAAAAACGGGAGTCGTAGCTGCCGCTAGCTAGCATTAGCATCATCAATGCCATCAAGGAGCATCATGTTAGCATTCTCCATTTTGTATGTATTTATGTGCCGCAAAGATGCACAAACTGCTGCTAAAACATTTAAATATAAACTTAATGTCTCTCAAAAATGGGTATTAAGTTACTTTTTTTTTTTGCACTTTTGTAATATGTTGTGTTCACGTGACATCACAACATTCTAAAGAGCCCGTAGATACAGACGGCCTCTCGTTATAGAAGGGGCAAAAAAGACAAACACAGAAAAACACAGTTTTTCACAGTTTTTGACCATTTTGTGGCGAAATATAAACTTATTTACCACATACACATAAAGTGGATCAGGTCCATATGAATATGTTCTCACAGCAGATTGTTCAGTAGAAGCGAAAAAATGGCAGTCGCAGCTAGTGCTAGCTAGCCGCTAGCATTAGCATGATAGCATTCTCCGTTATTTATGTATCTATGCGCTGTTGAACCACTTTGCTCCTCTCCATGTCTTTGTTTCTTTATTTAAACTATATTCATAATAAGTAAGTAGTTTTTGAATAATTAGAGAAAGTTTCGATTTTTCTCCAAATTGTTTTCCCTTGAACGGTTTCCAAACATGACCATATATGGGCGATTCCAGAGATGCGTCTGTATAGTTTAACATTGAGGTGGAGCAGCTGAAAATTCCATGGCAGTAACTGTGGTAATTGTGGTAACTGTGGTAACGGTGGTAACGGTGGTAACTGTGGTAACTGTGGTAACGGTGGTAACTGACGAAAAGCATGTTTTTATGTCTTCACTTTTGGCTCATATCTCAGTCATTACTGAAAGAATCCACATGAAACAAAAACTGTCTTAAAGTTCAGTGTCTCCTCTGTCGGCACATATGGAGTCATGTCTAATTATTCTCTCAGAAAAACGTCTGAGGGTGGAGACAATATTCAAAAACATGAGTGTGATGTTGGTCAGAAGGAAGGACTTTCAGACATAAAGATAATACTGTGAGTTTGTGAATCTAATCACCGTCAAACACTGATGAGGAAAAACACTTTTAGGAGATTTCTTACAAAAACTGTTTTTCTCCCATAGAGTTGTATTGGCCCCGCCCTCCACCTGACATTATGACATCATCACATTCTAAATCATCGTTCTATCATCGATATCGAGAAAGTTCCCAAAATAATGAGATATAGATACAGACGGCATCTCGTCATAGAAGGGGGCGTGGCTTAGAGCTTAGAATCTTTAGAGAAACACAATTTTTCCTCTTTTTTGCCATTTTCTGGTGGAATATGAACTTATTTATCACACAAATAAAGTCAAGTGTAAATCGGGCCCATATGGATATTTTCTCACTGCAGATTGTTCAGTAGAAGTGAAAAAACGGCAGTTGTAGCTAGCGCTAGCTAACCGTTAGCATTAGCCCGATGCTAACATGTAGCATCAGGTTAGCATTCTCCGTTATTCATGTATTTATGGGCTGTTGAACCACTTTGCTCCTCCCCATGTCTTTGTATCATTATCTAGTAGAAACTATGTTCATATTTCAGCGTTTGTTACAGTAGTTTTTGAATAATTAGAGAAAATATACATTTTATCAAAATTGTTTCCCCCTTAACTGTTTTAAAAAATGACCATATATGGGCGACTCCAGAGATGCCGTCTGTATCTATGAATGTAGTGTCAGTATCGTCCATCGACTCTGAAATGGAATCGTCTCCCCTCGGCGGTAACGACACCTCCCCGACGCTCCCCTGATTCTCATCGATCTGACGAGACGACCAGTGTTTCCGTCCGTGTTGGCTCCTCCCACACAGAGCAGACATGTGACGAGTGTGGGAGAGCAGACATGTGACGAGTGTGGGAGAGCAGACATGTGACGAGTGTGGGGTGACAAGAGCAGATTCTCCCCGTGCGCCGCGTTAATCCGCCGCTGTCATGCTTGGTTTGCCGGTGTAAGTAATGGGCGGCGGCGGCGGCGGCGGCTCCTGCCCTCGCGTGGACGACAGTCTCCCTCGGTTAAGCCGCCGCGGCGTTGCCAACAGCAGCTCGCCGTGATTAACGAGTGCGCGGCGCGGCGGCTGCAGGGGACGGGCAGCGCCAAATGAGTCAATCTTTTACACGGCAGAGCGCACTTCACTTCACTGTTTTCCCCAGACTCTGGTTTACATTTGAACAGTGCGGCTGCAACAGACGGAGAAGAGAATCTGAAGCATCAACATCGACACAGGTACATCTTCACTGCCGGCGCCGTGTTCTCCGGACTATGAGACGCTCCAGCCAAAAACGTACGGCGGCGTCGGCAAGTTCTTTTAACGGAGGCCAATTGTTTTCATTGTAAAAAGACCGAGGGCCGAAGCCGCCAGTTTTAGGCCAAAGTAAAAGCTCTACACTGGGAACATTACCTTCTAAAATGAGATAAATGACTTAAAATTGCTTGAATAAAGGTTCTTTATGTTGAATTTGAGTCTGGACTAATCTAAGATAAAGATACAAACGCAGATGCCAGTGGAACGAGCATAAAACCCACTTTGAAATCAGAGAAATGAACTTTTACTTTAAAAAAATAAAATAAAATTCACTTGATATTATACAATTTAATCTGAATTAAGAGAATAATGACTTGTTCCATTGGTGATAAGATGTTTTATCTGATCTAAGACCAAACCAAATCTACTCAAACTTTAGATTGAATCTCTTAATTCATGTAGGTTTCTGTCATTTCTTCCTTAAAATTATTATCATTATTCCAGAGCACTTTTTACAAATGCCAGAGTTGGACATGATATGACCTAATCGGGTGCATTAACAGTATTTCTCCCATTTAACCCTAAAAATGTTAAAGTACTTTCTGATTTGTGTCATAATGTTTCTCAAAATCACGGTATGCTAACGGCCGATATGTAGCTTTAATGTGTTCAAAAAACACACAAAAGCTTCAATGTTAGAAAAGTATGAATAATGTGGGATATTTGAACAAACATGAATACGACGGTTTGTTTCTTTTTGACCATTTGTGAACATTCATGAATACGAAGGTTCTGTATTTTATATATTGTAAATAACTGAATACAGAAATACGAAAACATCTGTAAATACTGTAAATATATATATAAGACTGTAATTATATGTATGTAGACATATATTCACACCGTTTTCCAAAGGACAACAGTGTGAAGTGTAAAGTGTGCAGATGTTATAAGACTTGTTCTTCTCCTCGGCTCCGTTTCATTCACACTGTGTTGGCCTTTTTATGGTGATTGTATGACATCACTTTTGAATGAAATAATAAAAAAAAAAATTAAAAAAATTAAATGAAAAAATGATATTTTTTCACATATCGGTATCGGTCCGATATGGGAAAATATCAGCCGATAATTTATTTTTCATTGAATTATTTCCTGCATCATAATGTGGTAGCGCACCTGAATGCAGCAGCAGTGCAGACCTGACTGGGACAACAGTTTATTCAAATTAAGAAATAAAAACAGGGGCTCAGAAAAATAAAGAACCTCCAGCATAAAGAAAGTATGTTTTTACTAAGTTTAAACAAAGTGGAGCGGACACTTGGACACCACAGAGACACAAACTGGACTAAAACTGCCTCCATGGACATTATTCTGAGTCAGGATTAAAGCAGCACTAAGTAACGTGTTTACCTTAATAAATCCTCCCCGTCGTCCTTGTGGGGGTGATACAAGTGTTTATGGGATGATTGGAGGGTCTTTCATCGCCCCCTGGTGTCTCTGGACAGAAAACCATGTTTGCAACTTCTCCGCCACCGGACCGGAGCCACCAATACACACTAATGGAATCACTAAGAAGAAGCTAACATGCTAACGGGCAAAGCTAACTGTGGGCTAGCGTCACTTAAACAGTATTTACAGCCAAGTTTGAGTGAAAAAAACAATATCCCTCTCTCCCTTCGCCTTTTCTGTCAGTGTAGTATTTACTCTCACGGACAATTAATGAGTAAAAATCGTAACATGCTACGACACCTGCAGTTGCGCTCATGGCCTCTAGGGGCAAGAGTTACTTAGCACTGCTTTAACAGGAATCATTTTCTGATGGATTATTTGTCGCTACATCTGAGGTGAGTGTTGTAAAAGTTTCTACGTCCTGATGCCAAATTTATAACTTTGTTTGTTAGTGTTAGCATAGCTGCTAACAGGCTAAAGGCTACACATGACCTTTCTGTCATGTAGGTGTAACTACAGTGATGATCATGTAGGTCTAACTCCGCCCACTTCTGTCATGTTAATGACCCGTGAAAACCAGGTGTTATGTCGCATTTTTGCGCATATTTAATTGGACGCATTAGCATCGTTAGCGCATTTATCATTGAAAACAAAGCAGTTCAAAGCTCAGGCTAATCCTGTTAATCTACTGTTTGCTTTTTGCCAGCTCTAAACCAGCTCTACATCTTCACATTCTGACAAGATGCTTTTTTTCTGCAATTCCAAAGCTTCAAACGGAGCTGTGTGTCCTCAGAGAAGTTCATCAGATGTAATTAAAGTTAAAACATGTCGCTTAAACAACATGGTAGGCCACATGTCTAAATAAAAAATACAGTAAATAGTAGCCTCGCATATTCCCAGTGTCACCGTTTCCCATGTTTTATATTTGAGCAGCATCAGCTTCCTGGTTGTATAAGCTACGCAGCGGCGGAGTGATCTGCTAGAAAATAGTCCCTCAAAATGCGATCATTCATGTGATGCAGGTCAGTTATGGACACAGACATGTATATGGTTAGTCTGGTGTTATCAGTGATTTGCCTCAGGTGCTCTGTGGAGCGGGTCACACTGTTTTTAATGCAGGCTAGCTGATACCATAGACATGCACTAGCCTCGCATTAGCCTAGCGCCACGAAACTCTTCAAACATAAGAATCAGAAATCAGCAACACTCTGGATAACGAGGACATGAGGCCCTATGTCAAACATCCTGAGGGAGGTGTAAATAAAGAACACGAGCTGATCCTTGTGTTTTCCCAGCAGCACATTATACATGACACACATTACACACATTACACACATGACACACATGACACACATGACACACTTTATACATGACACACTTTTCCCGTCACACAGACACACAAAGCTCCGTCAGAGGTGCTTCTGCTCGGACTCGAATCTCATTTTGAAACGGCGAGAGTCCATTTGGCTGCGAGGCGCAAACAGCCGTGACAATGCGGGTAATTGAGGTCGGGCCCAATTATAGCACGAGCCGAACGGCGAGCCGCGAGTGGAACTCAGCCGGAACAAGACGTCTGGCTGTCGCTGTGGACGACCCGGACCACGGCGTCTGAAAACGGGGAGTTTGTGACGTTAAACAGACGCCTCTCTTTCACAGCGAGGGATTTTGAGTGTGTTCTGAAGCAGGACGGAGCTCTCGACTGAAAGAGAACTGCTGTTTTGGAGCTGACTCGTCCCTCTTTGTTACTGCCATGTCCTCTGGATCTGTGACTATAGATATACACACGATCTACACCAGGATCTCCCCAGTATTTAAGCTCAGATCCGGCCCATACGTCTGAATAGACCATAGACCATAGACAGCGATTTTAAACTAGACAAGCAGGTCAATGGCGTTTTGCATGCTTTTATTTCTTCTCGCCTGGACGACTGCAATGCCCTTTATTCAGGCATTGGCCTCAAAGCACTTTCTAGATTGCAGTTAGTCCAGAACTCAGCAGCACGACTTTTAACAGGAGCCAGAAAACGCGAGCACATCACCCCTATTTTAGCTTCTTTGCACTGGCTACCTGTACGTTTTAGAATTGATTTTAAAATGTTGTTGTTTGTTTTTAAAGCTTTGAATGGACTGGCCCCTCAGTATATTGTAGACCTCATCCGAATCTATACTCCGGCGCGCTCTGAGGTCTGAGGCCCAGCTACAGCTTGTGGTTCCTAAAACAAAGCGGAAAACCAGAGGGGACAGAGCGTTCTCCGTTGTCGGCCCTAAGCTGTGGAACGCTCTGCCCCCCCACGTTCGAACGGCCCCCACAGTGGAGTCTTTTAAATCTCGTCTTAAGACCCATTTTTATTCTCAGGCTTTTAACACCGCGTGAGTTGTATGGTCCCCGTGTCTTTTATTTATTTTATCTTGTTGATTTTATGTTTTTATTCAATGTTTTTAATTATTTTATTGTTTTATCTATTTTATTGTTTTGTTTTATGCAGGTTTTAGGTATTTTTATTTATTTATTTTGTGGTAGAGCTTATAAGTATTGTATCTGTTTTTAAGATCTCATGTGCAGCACTTTGGAAACATTTTGTTGGTTAAATGTGCTATACAAATAAAGTGGATTGGATTGAATAAAGGATGATTGTTTGTGCCAGTGGACGATGGTTATTCCAGGTTAGCCCCGTGTTACAATCAACAATGTTTATATATGCACATACTGTCCATGTACAGGCGAATATAAACATGATAATGATGGTTCTATATAGGGTTGGGCGATGTTCCCTTAATTGGCCGTTGACGATGTTTACAGTGAACCATCGTGATGGACGCTGATATCGTCCATTTCTCATTATAAGCATTTTTTAAAGACATTTGCATAGCCTATATAGAAGCTGCATATTACTAATTATGCTAGGAAAATGTGAGATTGCAGGATAAATGGATCTAAACTAAACATGATTTGAACAGAGTCACGGACACGAGTTTTGCAAAAGAAATGTGTTAAAACTCGTGCGTAAAGTCTGAGAGGAGAACGACTTATTCAGCACGTGAACTCCAAGGCTCTTCTCACACTAATACAAATGTAAATCTGAGCTTATTATTCGCATTTACTCAGTTTTAACGTAATGTTTAAGAAACCGTGGGTGAACGGGACAATATTTACAAGTTTGCGTCGTAGCCACGTTTTTGAAGCCGCTCCACGCGCCGCCCGGTCCGTGAGCTGTAACTTCGTACCTCCTGCACCGCCTCTTTCTCTCCTCTCTCTCTTTCCTCTCTTTCCTCTTTCAGTTCTTCGTGAGAATAATCCGCGCGCTCAGCTAGCTCCGATGTGAGAGCCATCTCATTTTAAAACGGTTTAAGTTTCAATACGCAGCAAAGCAAAACAAAACCACGCCCTGTTAAACTCTGAGCTGCAGAGAGAGAGAGAAACAGAGCGGCTGCGTCTTTACGTTAATAATTACGGCTAACACTTCTGGCAGGCTACTGACGCTAGCGTGTATATTAGCTACATCCGTGATTTAATTTACAGTGCAATCCCTGCACAGTTTGTAGGTTTACAAGGCCTACAGAAGACCAGTGCGTGTTTCTGACAGGAGGGGGCGTGGCATCACGATGGTGGCTCTACATCGTGATGTTGCTCAGCCATCACGATGGACGATACAACCCTAGTTCTATACGTTCTATACTTCCGGGTCCTAGCATACCGGCTAATATGCGAGGGAAAAAACATTAAAAACTCTTTAATACAATCATCAATATTTCTGAAACTCAACAGAGAGTTACTGAACAGACTTATTTCTCAGACTCATCAGCCAAAAATGCCGCACCTACTGATAAAAAATCATTTATTTACTAAAGTCGGTACTGCCGGGGTTAGCGTAGCTGCTCCGCTGTTAGCATTAATCTCCACTAACCCGGAAGCACCGAAATAAGCCTTGTTTGCTTTGGTCTACTCCCTTTAGGACAACTGGGAACTTGGAATTGCTCGAATAAAAAAACTAAACTAAAGATGAAGCAAAGAGAACAAACGAAAACGCTGAACAGAACCGGTTACCCATAATGCAACGCAAAACTCGCCCATCGGATGAAATTTTGTGAGAACGGAACAATCGAATTCAATAACTCTGTGGTTTTGGAGCCATAGAAAAACATGAGAACGCACAAACAGCAGCACGGGGACGAGGAAAAGGTAGGAGTTCTTCTGTTCATCTTCATTGTCACACTTACTGGCCTTAGCTTTCAAATGAGGTCTTACCCTACGCTCCTGTTCCCTGGTGTGGTCACTCTATGGTTTTCCTGATCGGACCGAGTTTGCTTTGCTTGTTTGAGGACATTTCAGACCGGTTCTAGGGTAAATCTCACTTGAAATAAGAAAGTAAAATTGCCAATGAGATAAGACCAGTTTTCTTTCCCCATTGGCAAAGAAAATGACCTGAAATAAGGACGAAATGTATCGAAACGAGTCAGAAACATCTCAGAACAAGTGAAATAATCTGGGACAAACGCCCGACAACTTCTTAACCAGTCAAAACAGCTTCAATCTGGATTATTGTGCTCAAATTGAGATGTTTATACCAGTGTTTTTCAACCTTTTTTGAGCCAAGGCACCCTGTAGCCTATATTCAGTCGTTCACATCAAAGTGAATAGGAACACCGTATCGCAGGGGTCGGCAGGTGTTCTTGGCGAAGGGGCCGATTTTCTTTATTGTAAACAGACCGAGGGCCGAAGCCGCTGATTATTCGCCCAAAGTAAAGTCTTAAATGAGAGAATTGACTTAAAATTGCTTGAATTAAAGTTCTTCTATGTTGAATTTGAGTCGGTTTGAACTGATCCCAAGATACAAACGCTATAGCGCCAACGGAACAAGAATAAAACCCACCTGAAATCACACAAACCTGTCTGAATTAAGAGAATAACGACTACTAAGGTTTAATCTCGTCTAAAACCAGACCAAACCTACTCAATCTGTTCATTCAAGTAGATTCATGTCATTTCTTCCTTTAAACGATTATTCTTTTCCCAGTGCACTTCCTTCAAATGCCAGTGTTGTCCATAATATATGACCTAAGTGGGTGTTTTGACAATATTTCTACCTTTGTTTCTCCCATTTAACTCTAATAGTGTTAAAAGTACTCTCTGATTTGCGTAATAATGTTTCTCAATAATGTTGCCTCGTCCTTTTAACACATCACACAGTATAGGAGGTAAACATCATCCACCAAGGCAACCAGTCAGGGCAGCTGGGGGGGCGGGGCCTCCACCCTCTCTCCACAGGCCACTACACACTCTGGCTTTTTAACACCACCTCACCAGAGGGTTTACAAACTGGACATGTCATTGATCTAATATCAATAACAAATAGTGGATAGTGATGACAATAAGGAAGTGGCAGGATGGCAGATTATAAAGTCCAATATGACTGATATGAAATCGAACATTCACTGATAATGACAAGAATGACAATTGTTGTGATAAATAACAATAACTACTAATCACATTTATTACTATTGTTTATTAGCTGCTGTGTTAATAATATGAAATAGTAAAACCTCCTTGTTTGCCGGTGCTGCAAAAGTCTGCTGATTATATGTTGACAATTGTAGCAACAGTAGGATCAAACTTAACTCACAAATACATATAGGTGTATATTTGTGTTCTGAAACTAGTATAGAATACTCAGAAAGGATTGTACTTTGTTTATTTAATGGTAATATTTAATAACTGTAGCGTCATGAACTGCAAATGTAATGTACATGAACAAGGGGTCGACTCCCTTTGAGCTTCCATTAACTGTATGATTGTGAAACTATGGAGAAAGAGAAAATGTTAACTGCTCAAATAAACTACACAAACAAACAAACAAACAAACAAACAAAATCCTCTTGAGGGCCAGAGGTGCTGTGCTGGAGGGCCTCTAGACGGCACAGACGCTCCAAAACGGTACATTCTTTTGCGGATAATAGTGAATTTCTTTTAAAAAAAAACAACTAGGTGTAATCGGATAATTTTCCAAGGCTCACCAGACAATATCTCACAGCACAGTGGTTGAAAAACACTGGTTTACACTGATCTAGTTAATGACTTCTTGCAGCGTAATCTGGCAACCCCAAAGGAAGTCATTACCCAAACATCGTCCCAACGCTTTTATTGTCAGTTTCTTGGAGTTTCTTGGAGAAAGTCGTCCACTTCCAGCAGCAGCGCGACCGGGAAAACCCGACTGCGAGACCTGAGCAATAAACCCAGCCAAGATTCAGCACCGAGCGAACGTTTCCTTGGCAGACCCGGAGCCTCTAAACACATCTCAAACCGCCCGATAAAGCCGTCAGTGTCAAGCCCATCACGGCCCTCGGAAAAGCCCCCGACGCTCGACCCAAACAACCCTCCCGCAGGAACGGCCAGACTTTTCATGCCCAATTATATGTTTACACGCCGTCTCTTATTCGCGCTCGTACGGGGGCCGCGAACCGCCAGACTCTCCGGATTTTAATCTGCCAAACATCCAAGGATCAAAACCGCGGGCCGCGCTCTTTGAAAGCAGAGTCTGTTTGAGAGCTGGGTTTTGCACGTTAAGTATTCACAGCCTTCACTCCTGTTGTTGTGAAGACGTCTGAGGCTGAAAAGGTTCAAAACACTCGCAGATTTATATCAATTTAGCCGAGACTTAAACATTCACAAAGGCTCGAAAACAACTGTGAGTGACGGGCGTGCGCAGAGCAGAAAGAGTAAGGGAGTTATTGTGGCACATTTTCAATTCTAAAATGGTGTCAAACTGGATGAATATTGAGATAAGGAGTTTATTCAGATTCTGCTTTGAACAAGAACTGTTTTTTAAAGCTAAAACAAAACGGGTCCAATTTTTATCACATTTTTGTCATTTTTTCGTCAATTTTTAATCAAAGTTTTGTCAATTTTTTGTCATTTTTTTTAATCAATTTTTTGTCTTTTTTGGTCAAATTTTTCTCAAATTTTTCTCACATTTTTCTCACATTTTTCTCACATTTTTCTCATTTTTTGTCAATTTTTTATCAATTTTTTAAAAAAATTGTCAATTTTTTGTCAATTTTTTGTCTTTTTTGGTCAAATTTTTCTCACATTTTTCTCATTTTTTTTGTCAATTTTTTATCAATTTTTGAAAAAAATTTGTCAATTTTTTATCAAATTTTTGTCATTTTTTGGTCACATTTTTCTCACATTTTTCTCACATTTTTGTCAATTTTTTATCAAAGTTAAAGCTAAAACAAAACGGGTATTTTAGAGTCTGAATAAGGTGATTTGTTGGGGGCGGTGCCTAAGCTTATAAACAGAGATGGGACTAAGTCACTAGTCTCAGTCAAGTCCAAGTCAGTTGGTCATGGGGTCAAGTCGAGTCAAGTCAAGTCAAGTCTTTTTTTTTTTGGGGTCACATTTTGTAATTTTTTCGTCATTTAAAAAAAAAAAAAGTTTTGTCAATTTCTTAGCAATTTTTTGTAATTTTTTTTATCAAAGTTTTGTAATTTTTTTTATCAATTTTTTGTCATTTTTTGTCACATTTTTGTCACAATTTTGTTTTTGTTTTTATCACATTTGTGTCATTTTTTCGTAAGTGTTTTATCAAAGTTGTGTCAATTTTTTGTCAAATTTTTATCAAATTTTTGTCACATTTTGTAATTTTTTCGTCATTTAAAAAAAAAAGTTTGGTCAATTTTTTATCAATTTTTTTGTCATTTTTTTTATCAAAGTTTTGTCAATTTTTAAAATCAATTTTTTGTCATTTTTTGTCAAATTTTTATCACATTTTTGTCACAATTTTGTTTTTGTTTTTGTCACATTTTTGTAATTTTTTCGTCATTTTTTTATCAAAGTTCTGTCAATATTTTGTCAAATTTTTATCCAATTTTTGTCACATTTTGTCATTTCTTCGTTGTTTACCCGAGACTTAACATTCACAAAGGCTCGAAAACAACTGTGAGTGACGGGCGTGCACAGAGCAGAATGAGTAAGGGAGTTATTGGGGCACATTTTCAATTCTAAATGGTGTTAAACTGGATGAATATTGAGGTAAGGAGTTTATTCAGATTCTGCTTTGACCAAAAACTGTTCAAAACGATTTTAAAGCTAAAACAAAACGGGTATTTTAGGGTCATGGGGTCAAGTCAAGTCAAGTCTTTCTTTAGCCTCAAGTCAGCGTTAAGCCTGATTCTTCTATTCAAAATGTGTTTAATCAACTTTAAAGGGGGGGGTGTTATGCAAACTGGACTTTTTCCAGCTTTCCATCATGTTATTCTGTCACTCCCTCATTAAAAACATGGCTGAAGTGTTGCCTTGGCACATTCACGTATTTCTGAGTAATCTGTAAAAACTCTGATGGCGGCCATTTTAGGGATAGGTTTGCCTGAGTCCTCCTAGGAACGCCCCCACCTCCTGGAGACGCCTCCGAGCTTTGGTCACCAGCCGAGTAACCAACCACTGCTCCTCAGCAGAACCCCCTCCCCACTGATGCCACAGACAGCGTGTGGAGGGGGCGTGTCTAAAGGCTCAGAGGTTCTTAAAGAGACAGAGGCCTATTTCAAGACATTCACTACAGCCATTTTGAGAGAGACATTTTATACAAGGCAGTTATTCTAATTTACTGCATTTACAGACCAACAGAAGGTTTGTCATCATTGTAGTGTGATATAGACTGGTGCTATGGGACTGGAAAAAGCAGAACACCCCCTCTTTAAAGCAGAACACCCCCTCTTTAAAGCAGAATACCCGCTCTTTAACGTCTTCAATCCAGAACCAGGCTGTTTAAATGCACACGCCATAAAAAGAGATCGAGAACACACGTGTTTAAAAACATGTCAACAATGTAGTCGTTGAAAATTGACTTGAAACTGAGATATTTAGGCATTTTCCTCTTCACATAACGTTAGTGTCGGAGGAGAGAGGAGTTAATCAGGAAGGAGAGAGTTTCATAAAACACACAATATGTCCCTTTCTAGAAAAAAAAAAGGGATTTTGATCAAAGTTAGCCTCGGTTTAGATTAGATTTCTCAGGAACCGAAGCACATAGAATTAAACTGTTTTCACCTACGGAGAGTTTAGAGTCTCACCTTTCAAACGAGCCACAGCCTGTGTCCATAACTATAACATAGAATACGCTGTGGTGCCAAACTGGAGAAAATGCACTTGGTAAAAGGGACTATACGGAGTTTAAAAGTGTTAAAACTATGTATTTTCCTCCTACATGTTCCTCCATGTCCTAATGTGTAGAACGAGCTCAGACCTGTTCACCACAACCGCCTCTAAAATCCTGCACTGTCACATCATGCACGAGCTTAATATAGAAGCTGCAGTTACACGAATGACCTGAGGTGGCAGTAGTGAGTATAAAATGGCCAACTTGCATCTTTTAGGGTGGGGTTTTTTGAAGCAATATGTCCATTATCAATTATAATGTTTTTTAAATAACGTGATGTAGATTTTGGGCCATTTCAAACACATTTACAGAACTCGTAGTGTTTTCTTCACGTATCTTCCTTTCTCAGTCGTAAGTTAAAGGTCCTATATCCTGCAAAATCGACTTTTTAGAGCTTTTAGCCATGTTGTTCTGCTATTTCCTTATCAAAAACACCCCCAGAGTGGTTTGTGGCTTCATTCACGCAGCTCTCAGTAATCCTCCTGAATCCTGCTCTCTGAGGCTCCGCCCTCCTGCTCTCTGAGGCTCCGCCCTCCTGCTCTCTGAGGCTCCGCCCTCCTGCTCTCTGAGACTCCGCCCTCTCCTGGTGAACGAGTGACCTGCTCAGTTGTGTCGTAACAGCGGAACGGAAGTGCTCGGCGTCTGTAATGCAATGTCTTACAGCCTGATTTTAATTTGTAAAACAGCTTTTTATTATTTCTGTCGTAAGAGAGATGAAAGAGGAAAAAAAAAGTGAAGAAAAAAATTTAAAATAAAAAGGATGTGCCCGAGGTGCTTCCAGGTCAGCTGAGGCCAAAACAAACCCCCCCCTGAGCGTCTGAACAGATCAGTCATGTTTGCGCTGCAGCTGAAGATGGAGCTCGTTATAACTGGACACACCTGTTCTTTATTCTTAACTAACGATCATGTCACGGAGAAAAAGAAGCGCGTTTGGCTACGAGGACGAGGAGTTTATACAGTCTATGATTCAACCTTTTTCAAGAAGAGGCCACTCAGCTGTTTTTTTTCTCCGGGATTCGGCGACTTTCACCAAAACAGTGTTTTTCTGTGACTGTCTCTGATGGATGTTTGTGAACCTTCGCCAGAATCAAAGTGGATTAACTTTTATAACCAACGCGAGTCCCATAATGTAAACAGCGATGGAGCAGAGGGTGAGTCAATCCAAGCTTGTGTGTTAGCATATTAGCTTGTGTGTTAGCATATTAGCTTGTGTGTTAGCATATTAGCTTGTGTGTTAGCATATTAGCTTGTGTGTTAGCATATTAGCTTGTGTGTTAGCATATTAGCTTGTGTGTGTTAGCATATTAGCATGTGTGTTAGCCATTTATGAAGCTGTGTTGCAGATGTCAACTCCGTATAACTGCATCGTGAAGTAACTTCACTTATTGTTGTTTATTTATATTACGGTAAAGTATGTGCGGAGAGAGGGGGCGGAGTTAACTGAATCGAAGCGTTGTGTCTTCCGGGTTTGAAAAATACCTCCAGAAAACACTTATATTTATCACAAAAATGAGGCTCCATAATGGTAGAGGTGCAATCATTCATATAAATGCCTATACTTAACTTTGGAATGGCTAAAATAGCATGATATAGGACCTTTAAGATTTTTTTACCATTTCTTTTGCTCAAATAATATCTGTGATCATAGAAAGCGCCCGTTTTCCTCCGCAGCTCCACGTTCCTGGAGAGTAATAACCCCAGTTGCAGGACTTCAACATCAGACGTGAACAATAGCGATGATTAAACCGGATCTAAAAACTTTGTGCGCCGACGCCGAGTCTGGCCACGCCCCCTCCCCCCCCGCCCCCCCCCCCCTTTGTGCTCCGGCCTTATTAGGGTCAGCGCTGACAGCTGAGGGACGAGCGCGTTAACGAGACGCCGCCACATTCAGCGCTCGCTCCGGCCGCGGCTACAAACGGATTAGCCAGAACAAGGCGGCTAATGGAATGGGGGAAATTGGGTTAGGGCCAAGTAGCGGCGCGCAGGGGTCACCGGGGGGGTTAGTTATGTGGGGGGGCGGGGGCTGACCTCGTGCTCTTGACCCCCACTGACAGGAATCCAAAGCGGGGTTAATGGCGTTTTCACTGGGCGACCTTGTCCGAACGCTTCTGTTGTCGGTTCAAAGTGGGGCGTCCGGTCAGCCGTGAAGAGAGAGCGACGGAACAGAGGAGCGCTCTGTTAATCATCCACCCATTCATCCATTCATTCATCCATCCATTCATCCATTCATCCATTCATCCATCCATCCATGATCTCATTCTTACTACCGGGAAACAAGAAAAACTGAAATCTACAAACACAAATATCAAAACACTGGAGTTAAATGTCTATGTTTGTATCTCTGTGTCTCTTGCAAATGATCCTGAAACGCATGAAAGAATCAAAATGGCGGCTCTTCCTCCTGAACAGTTGTTGTTTTGCTATTTCCTGATCAAATTCAATTTTTTATTTATTTTTTTGTTAAATTTTTATCAAATTTTTGTCTTTTTTTTGGTCATTTTTGTCACATTTTGTTTTGGTTTTTTTTGCCATTTTTTGTCATTTTTTTGTCACTTTTTGTCACTTTTTTGTCACTTTTTTTGTCACTTTTTTGTCAAATTTTCTGTCATTTTTTTGTCAAATTTTTATCACATTTTTGTCACATTTTGTCAATTTTTTAATTATTTTTTTGTTAAATTTTTATCATTTTTTTGTCATTTTTTTGTCATTTTTTGTGACTTTTTTTGTCACATTTTTGTCACATTTTGTTATTTTTTTGTCATTTTTAGGTCACTTTTTTGTCGCATTTTTGACATTTTTTTTGGTCAATTTTTTGCCAATTTCTTGAAGAGAGCCGTGAAGAGAGAGCGACGGAACAGAGGAGCGTTCTGTTAATCATCCACCCATTCATCCACCCATTCATTCATCCATTCATCCATTCATCCATGATCTCATTCTTACTACCGGGAAACAAGAAAAACTGAAATCTACAAACACAAATATCAAAACACTGGAGTTAAATGTCTATGTTTGTATCTCTGTGTCTCTTGCAAATGATCCTGAAACGCATGAAAGAATCAAAATGGCGGCTCTTCCTCCTGAACAGTTGTTGTTTTGCTATTTCCTGATCAAAAACACCCCAGGAGTGTTTTTTTGGCTTCATTCACGCAGTTCTCAGTAATCCTCCTGAAGCTCCGCCCTCTCCTGGAAGAACGGAAGAGCTCGACGTCTGTGATGGAATGTCTTACAGCCTGATTTTAATTTGTAAAACGGCTTTTTCATTATTTCTGTTTTAAGAAGGGAAAAAAAGGAAGTGCCCGACACGTCCGCGCTGCCCCTGCGGACAAACGTCATGTTTGCTCTGGAAGCTGTGAAGAAGGAGCTCTTTCTAACCTGCTCTGGACACGCCTGTTCTTTTTCTTACCAACGATAATGTCACTGAGAAAAGCACGTTTGGCTACGAGGACTTTGTTCAACCTTCCTAAAGAAGAGGCCACTCGACAGAGGTTGTTTTTTCTCTCCAGGATTCAGAGACTTTCACCAAAATAGTGTTTTTCTGTGACTGTCTCTGATGTTTGTGAAGCTTCACCAGAACCAAAGTGGATTCACTTTTATACCAACACGAGTCTCATAATGTAAACACCTGATGGAGCGGTGAGTTTATCCAAACACGTTTTAGCTTGTGTGTTTGCGTGTGTTAGCTTTTGTGTTAGCTTATGTGTTAGCTTATGTGTTAGCGTGTGTGTTAGCATGCGTGTTAGCCATTTCTGAAGCTGTGTTACAAATGTCAACTCCTTATAACTGCATCGTGAAGCGTAAGTAGAAGCTCCGTTGATTTGAATGGGATTTCCCAACGTTCTACCGGTCATTATTTTCTGATAAAGGACGTCTGAGAAACATAATGACGTTGTCAATGGCAACGGAGTTGGTGTTTTCATATCACTCCGCGCGTACGTAGCAGCGACACTATCTGTCCCGTCACTGAGAGAGAAGTCGGGGAATCGTGAGTCTGACTTTCAATTTACCCAGAGATTCACCACCATTCCTCCACCTGCGCCTTCAGCTAAGTAGCTAGGCTAGCTGCTAGCCTTGCTGCTTCTAGCCTAGCAAAACGTTGTCGAGCAACGCGGAAACTTTTGGGAACTATTTGTAGCGGAAGTCATTAAATAAACCTTTCGACCTTCATAAAAGTGTACGAAGTTTATGTTGTGTGTTCAGTTGGAAAATGGCCGAATAATAAGCGGATAATGTGTAGAACGCTGGTCATTATCGGGAAAATAAGCACCTTCGGGGCGAACAAGACCCCTCCACTTCTCGTCGGGATCCGTTTCGCCCTGAAGGTGCTTATTTTCCCGATAATGACCAGCGTTCTATACATTATCCCTTACTTATTGCTGTGATATTTATATTTATTTTACTTCTAATGTTGCGTGGGCAGATTCGCTCGGAGAGAGGGGGCGGAGTTAACTGAATCGAAGCGTTGTGTCTTCCGGGTTTGCAAAATACCCCCAGAAAATACTTACTGTATAATTATCACAAAAAAATAGTACTCCATAGTGGCAGAGGTGCAATATATCATATAAATGCCTATACTTTACTTTGGAAAGGCTAAAACAGCAGATACAGATCCTTTAATAACAAGTTACTCTCTTCTGACGACTACAACTATTTTTTTCTGTTTTTTTTCTTACGCATTACTTTTTCAAGACCAGTTCTGTCATTTTCTTAGGTCAGATACCTTTGTCTTTTTTTGCGTCTCGTGGAGTGATGAGGATGAAGACGACTCACGACCTCGAGTAGGAGAGAGAGGGGAGTTAAGGCAGAGACTTTTTCAATGGATGGAGGAAAATGAGTTCAAACGTAGGAAACTGCAAAGAAGCATCTAAAGTCTACCTCTACATCATTTTTGTGTGGGTGTTCAACTCATTTTTGTAACTTTTTTTGTCATTTTTTCGTCATTTTTGTGTCAAATTTTTGTCATTTTTTTGTCAAATTTTTATCACATTTTTGTCACAATTTAGTAATTTTTTTTGTCACATTTTGTCAATTTTTTTATTATTTTTTTGTTAAATTTTTTATCCAATTTTTGTCACATTTTGTTTTTTGTTTTTTTGTCATTTTTTGTCACTTTTTTTGTCACATTTTGTTATTTTTTTGTCACTTTTTTGTCGCATTTTTGTCATTTTTTTGTCAATTTTTTATCAATTTTTTGTCATTTTTGGGGTCATTTTTGTCACATTTTGTTTTGTTTTTTTTGTCATTTTTTGTCACTTTTTTGTCACTTTTTTTGTTATTTTTATCACACTTTTGTCATTTTTGACTTTTTTTGTCACTTTTTTGTCACTTTTTTGTCGCATTTTTGTCTTTTTTTTGGGTCCATTTTTTGCCCATTTCTTGTGACATTTTTGCCACTTTTTCATCCATTTTTCCTCACTTTTTTGTCACATTTCCATCATTGTTTTCGTCTCAGTTTTGCTGCTAGGGGAGTTAAGGCAGAGACTTTTTCAATGGATGGAGGAAAATGAGTTGAAATGTAGGAAGCTGCAAAGAAGCATCTAAAGTCTACCTCTACATTACAACCCCTAAATAAATGATTAAACATCTCCACATTGAGCCGTGCGTGACACAGTAACGGCGTCTCCCATAAACCACAGTTATCTAAAGACTCCAGAATTACCTTTCCTAAACCCATCCCTTCCACTCGCACTCACCGGCCTCGCACCCGGCCTCGCACCCGGCCTCGCACCCGGCCTCGCACCCGGCCTCGCACCCGTCCTGCCACCAGCGTAATTGCCGAAGTTTACAACCTCTTTACAAGCCGCCGCAAACAGCTCTTTTCCTTCCAGCCTCATCAGAGCGGTGCAGATAAGCCCAGAGAGCGAGCGGCGAGGCGGCGGCGGCGCTGATCACGGGCGGCAGATAAACGCGAGCGGAGCCGCCGAGCCAGTCCGGATGTGTCGGAGTCGCTCGGCGGAGAGAGGAGAGTGAGTGGAGAGGGCGGAGGAGGCGGGAGGAGCTTCACCTCCACACAGGACCCTGACAGGAAGTGGCGTTCGTCAGGGCGGACAGAGATGACACAAGCTCCTTCCGAAACCATCAGATTGCTAAGAGCTCTTACGTCAAACCGGATGTGCGTCAGCGTCCGCCATGGCAAGTTGCCTCCGAATTGGTAAGTCAGTTAGAAAGTAGTTAGGAAAAGGAGCCTTGATGCTAACTATCATAGCCACTTTAGCATAGGGACCTCTGGTGCTAACTATCATAGCCACTTTAGCATAGGGACCTCTGATGCTAACTATCATAGCCACTTTAGCATAGGGACCTCTGATGCTAACTATCATAGCCACTGTAGCATAGGGACCTCTGATGCTAACTATCATAGCCACTTTAGCATAGGGACCTCTGATGCTAACTATCATAGCCACTTTAGCATAGGGACCTCTGATGCTAACTATCATAGCCACTTTAGCATAGGGACCTCTGATGCTAACTATCATAGCCACTTTAGCATAGGGACCTCTGATGCTAACTATCATAGCCACTTTAGCATAGGGGCCTCTGATGCTAACTATCATAGCCACTTTAGCATAGGGACCTCTGATGCTAACTATCATAGCCACTTTAGCATAGTGACCTCTGATGCTAACTATCATAGCCACTTTAGCATAGGGACCTCTGATGCTAACTATCATAGCCACTTTAGCATAGGGACCTCTGATGCTAACTATCATAGCCACTTTAGCATAGGGACCTCTGATGCTAACTATCATAGCCACTTTAGCATAGGGACCTCTGATGCTAACTATCATAGCCACTTTAGCATAGGGACCTCTGATGCTAACTATCATAGCCACTTTAGCATAGGGACCTCTGATGCTAACTATCATAGCCACTGTAGCATAGGGACCTCTGATGCTAACTATCATAGCCACTTTAGCATAGGGACCTCTGATGCTAACTATCATAGCCACTTTAGCATAGGGACCTCTGATGCTAACTATCATAGCCACTTTAGCATAGGGACCTCTGATGCTAACTATCATAGCCACTTTAGCATAGGGACCTGTGATGCTAACTATCATAGCCACTTTAGCATAGGGACCTCTGATGCTAACTATCATAGCCACTTTAGCATAGGGACCTCTGATACTAACTATCATAGCCACTTTAGCATAGGGACCTCTGATGCTAACTATCATAGCCACTTTAGCATAGGGACCTCTGATACTAACTATCATAGCCACTTTAGCATAGTGACCTCTGATGCTAACTATCATAGCCACTTTAGCATAGGGACCTGTGATGCTAACTCTCATAGCCACTTTAGCATAGGGACCTCTGGTGCTAACTATCATAGCCACTTTAGCATAGGGACCTTTGGTGCTAACTATCATAGCCACTTTAGCATAGGGACCTCTGATGCTAACTACCATAGCCACTTTAGCATAGGGACCTCTGATGCTAACTATCATAGCCACTTTAGCATAGGGACCTCTGATGCTAACTATCATGGCCACTTTAGCATAGGGACCTCTGATGCTAATTATCATAGCCACTTTAGCATAGGGACCTCTGATGCTAACTCTCATAACCACTTTAGCATAGGGACCTCTGATGCTAACTATCATAGCCACTTTAGCATAGGGACCTCTGATGCTAACTATCATAGCCACTTTAGCATAGGGACCTCTGATGCTAACTATCATAGCCACTGTAGCATAGGGACCTCTGATGCTAACTATCATAGCCACTTTAGCATAGGGACCTCTGATGCTAACTATCATAGCCACTTTAGCATAGGGACCTCTGATGCTAACTATCATAGCCACTTTAGCATAGGGACCTCTGATGCTAACTAACCGGCGATTAGGAGCTATGTGCCGTCCCATAAGCCACTGCGCCAAACCAAATGGTTTCGGATTGAGCCTTTGTCTCAGGTGGATCCTTGAGGAGAATCTGACTCGATCACATCACTAACCCACAGTAACGACCCCTCCCCCTAAAAGTAAAATAAACAACAAAACTTACTATTCGGGATTCGAGCCGGGCAATAATCACAACTGCATCGAAATCTCTACTTTGTGTATATTACTTTGTTTATAATGTTCAGGTTTTCAGCCCGACTACGTTCCCGCCCTCACCTGTGGTCGTGAGATTTGGGTAATGTCCTATGAACCATCTCTTTAAGAACCTCTGACCCTTTCCAACACGGCCCCTCCACACGCTGTCTGCGGCATCAGTGGGGATTTAGTCTTAATTTGAGTCAAAGTGATATTTTTGTGACTAAAATTGGACTAAAACTAAATGAAAAGTTTCTCATGAGACTAAAACTGTGACTAAGATGTCCAGATGTTTGAGTCGACTAAAATCAGACTAAATAAAAATGAAAAGGAGAGACTAAAATCATCCAAACTTGTATTGAGCGTCTGAAAGAGCCTCAGATCATGTTTAAAGGATCAGCTCTGAGCTTTGTTCATGTGGAGCAGAAACATGAAGCAGAGGAACAACATTAAACATGATTAGAATCAATATTATCAATGCAAAGTCCACTCAATTAGTCTTAAATTTAGTCGACTAAAACTAGACTAAAATCGAAACTTTTTTTTGACTAAATCTTGACTAAAATTAAACTACATTCTAGTCAAAAGACTAAAACTAAAATAAAATATGTTAACACTGGTCTCCAGGAGGTGGGGGCGTTCCTAGGAGGACTCAGGCAAACCTATCCCTAAAATGGCCGCCATCAGAGTTTTTACAGATTACTCAGAAATACGTGAATGTGCCAAGGCAACACTTCAGGCATGTTTTTAATGAGGGAGTGACAGAATAACATGATGGAAAGCTTGAAAAAGGCCATTTTGCATAACACCGCCCCTTTAAAGCTGTCTCTACTTTTTAAACGTCCTGGGAGAAGGTCATCTATAGTACTTCATCTCTGTGCTGTTAACACCGATGTGGAGAGTTTCTAAAGAACCCGCAGATCGCCGTTTGTCTGACCGAGCGAAGCCACGAACGTGACCATTAGTGGAGACGAATGTGGGGCGTGAAGTGCAGAGTCTCGGCCTGGGAGGAGTTAGCACAATAATCCAGATTTTAGCTGTTTTGACTAGTTAAGAAGTTGTTGGGCGTTTGTCCTGGATTATTTCACTTGTTCTGAGATGTTTCTGACTCGTTTCGATACATTTCGTCCTTATTTCAGGTCATTTTCTTTGCCAATGGGGAAAGAAAACTGGTCTTATCTCATTGGCAATTTTACTTTCTTATTTCAAGCGAGATTTACCCTAGAACTGGTCTGAAATGTCCTCAAACAAGCAAAGTAAACTCAGTCCGATCAGGAAAAGTGTCTGAATGAGTGAAAACCGCTCAAAACAAGAAACATGTCCTCAATTCAACTCATTTAAGCCAATGCTTGATATTTACTTATTGCAGTGTGGGGAGGAGCAAAGTGGTTCAACAGCTCATAAACACATAAACAACAGAGAATGCTAACAGGATAGCATCGTGCTAATGCTAGCGCTTGCTACAACTGCCGTTTTTTCACTTCTACAGAACAATCCGCTGTGAGAAAACATCCATATGGGCCCGATTTAGACTTGACTTTATTTATGTGATAAATAAGTTCATATTCATTCAGAAAATGGCTAAAAAGAGGGAAAAACTTGGCTTGCAAAAGGTTAGTGCTGGATGTTCTGCTCCGGAGGGACAGTCTGCTGTGAAAACGTGAGATATCATGACACAAATGAAGGTTAGGGCCAGGGAAATGGTTCACCTCTTAACTCCCGCCTGAACCGAGAGGAGCTTTTTCCTCACGTCATCACATTTTTTTTCCAACATTTTTTTGTCGGGTGTTCAACTCATTTTTGTAACTTTTTTGTAATTTTTTATCACATTTTTGTAATTTTTTCGTCAATTTTTAATCATTTTTTTGTCACATTTTTGACATTTTTTTATCGTTTTTTTGTAATTTTTTGTCACATTTTTGTCATTTTTTCGTCAATTTTGTTGTCACATTTTTTGTCCATTTTTTGTGACATTTTTTGTGACATTTTTGCCACTTTTTCATACATTTTTCGTCACTTTTTTTGTCAATGTTTTCTCACTTTTTTGTCCCATTTCCATCATTGTTTTATTGCTATTTTCACACCTTTTTTCCAGAAGCTTTTGGATTGGGGTAAAGCCAAACCGGAGAAAAAACCGGAGAAAAGCTTCATCATCATCTTCAAACACATAATCTGTACGAAAAATTCCAATCCGGTTTCCGGTCAGCACACAGCACAGAGACTGCCTTGGTGAGAGTAACAAATGATTTGCTGATGGCTGCAGATCAGGGTTCACCCTCCCTCCTGGTCCTCCTGGATCTGTCGGCCGCGTTTGACACCGTGGACCATCACATCCTGCTCCATCGGCTCCAGTCAGTTGTTGGCCTCACTGGTACTACCCTTGACTGGTTCCGCTCATACCTCGGAGGAAGAGAGGAGTATGTTGCCCTGGGGCAGGCCAGATCGTTGCCTCACACAGTCACCTGTGGGGTCCCTCAAGGATCGGTCCTTGGGCCGGTCCTTTTTACTATCTACATGCTCCCCCTTGGCCAGGTCATCAAAAACCACCAAGTCTCTTTTCACTTTTACGCTGATGATACACAGCTATACATGAAAATTGACTCTACATCCTCCTCAGTCCCACCGTCTGCACTCCACCTCTGCCTGGAGGAGATAAAGGCATGGATGACTAACAACTTCCTCCAGTTAAATAGCAGCAAAACTGAAGCCATCCTGATTGGCACCCGGCACCAAATCCAGTCATCCACCATATCCAATATTCATGTCTCAAGCCATAACATTCCCCTTTCCTCCTCCGTTACAAACCTAGGGGTCAGATTTGATCCTCATCTGTCATTTGAGAACCATATCCGCCACCTCTGCAAAGTGTCCTTCCATCACCTACGTAACATCGCCAAACTCCGCCCCTCCCTCTCACAATCAGACGCTGAGAAACTGGTCCATGCCTTTGTCTCCTCCAGGCTGGATTACTGCAATGCCCTCCTCGTCGGGATCCCTGGTAAGAGCCTCCTGAAGCTCCAGCACATCCAGAACTGTGCAGCCAGGATCCTGACGAGGAGGCGCAAACATGACCACATCACCCCTGTCCTCCGGTCCCTTCATTGGCTGCCCATTCACCACAGAATCCACTACAAAATCTGCCTCCTCACATACCAGTGTGTCCATGGAACAGCCCCGGCATACCTCACTGAGCTCCTTACCCCACACACCACCACAAGGCGCCTACGGTCCACTTTCACCCACACCCTTCACCAGCCTGTGACCAAGCTCTCCACAATGGGCGACAGGGCCTTTAAGGCAGTTGCCCCGAGACTCTGGAATGCCCTGCCAGAGTCCCTGAGGGTTCCCCAGAGTGTTGAGGCCTTTAAAAAAGGCCTAAAAACACATTTATTTTTAAAGGCCTTTTCAGACTAATTTGTTTGTTTGCTATGTTGTTTTTACTATGTGAATGTTCTTTTTGTTTTTATCAGATTTTATTATTCTGTTGTAGCACTTTGAGGTTTCACTGAAATGTAAAGTGCAATATAAATAAAATTTATTATTATTATTATTATTAATGTGCTCGGTTCAGGTGGGAGTTAAGGGGTTACGGATTAGGATTATGTGTATTTTTAGACAAACCAACTCATAGATCTATACAAACAGACCGTCCCTCCGCAGCAGACGATCTAGCGCTAACCCTTGCCAAAAGATTCTGTTTTCCCCCTCGGTGAAGCCACGCCCCCTTCTATGATGAGGTCATGTTTGAAAACAGTTAGGGGGGAAAACAACCGAGAAAAATCTAAACTTTCTCGAATTATTCCAAAACTACTGGAGGAGCAAAGTGGTTCAGCAAATGTTCTTGTTCCATTTGCATCTTAGCTCAGCTCAAACCGACTCCAGTGTAGATTCGTTTCCCCAGTGTGGGCCGGAGACTGTCCCAGCACGAGGACTTCACTTCCAGACCCTTCATCACGGTGAAAACACATCAGTTCCTCGTCTCCGTGATGATTCCGCAGCTCCGCCCAGACCCGCTCACGGAGAACCACCCAGAGTGCCGGGACTTCACACGGGGAATTAGTGGCACAGAAAATTGCTGTTTACGTGGCTGCGATTCGGTGCCCGAACCCTGGGGGAGTTTCCCCGCGACAGAGCGCCAGACGCAGAGCCCGGTCAGCCCACGACTCCAGAGCCTGTTGACGTGTCTGTGGCGAACGTGATATCTCGTGACGAACCGCAGGAGAACCACAATTCCTCCGGGCGGATCGTTTACGGAGCAGCTACTTTTCAGTTATTTCCTGTGATGTGCTTATCCTGGACCGCACATAGACGCTGATGTGATAAGAGCCCGAGAACACGATGGCAGTGAAACATTGGCTGGAGTGGAGGTAGAAAAGCAGGTGGTGTCAAATCTCAAACCGTGAGGAGCCTCAGAGAGAGGATCTTAAAGATGTTTATGGCAGCGACTTTCAGGCACCAGAGGCGGGTGTTTGGCCGAGGCGGTGTTTCGTTTCACGGGTAAGTGGGAGAAATGCGGAGTCGGACCCGTTCACGCCTGGACTCGGCTGCTCATGACTCTCGGTGTGATGTTAATGAGACACTTGACAGAGATCCTCCCTGCAGAGAGAGGAGGCGCACTCCAGAATGACACACTCTGTCTGCCTGATGTTGGTCCCAGCTCGGCTTCAGTGTTTTAAATCATTGTCTCTGCGTCACTGTACGACATAAGACCTGCGGATTTCAGCCACGACCTAAGATTTTCCTCCTTATCGTTCGTTGCAGACGGCCGAGTGTCCACACGGCTTTAAGGTCAATAATGAGGCTGTACCTGATAACTATTTGACTCTTTACAAAATAACTAGTCTGCAGTTCTAATTATTTTCGGTACTAAATGAACACCGCTCCTGGAGCCGCCACCTTAACGTGGTGGAGGGGTTTGAGCACCTGAATGATCCTGGAGCTCTGTTGTCGGGGCTTGGTGCCCCTGTAGGGTCTCCCAGGGCAAACAGGTTCAAGGTGACGGGTCAGACAAAGAGCGGTTCTGAAGCTCCTTATGAGAGACTGATGGATGGATGGATGGACTAAATGAATAATCACAGTGATCTTTTTTTAGCCCGATCTTGAGCCTGACTTGCCTCTCCCTGAGTTCTCGGAGCTCTGGCTTGATCACAATTTGTGGTGTCGCGTCCTTGTGTTTCTATTGTGTTAGAACCAGTGTTAATTTTGACAACATATTTTATTTTAGTTTTAGTCTTTTGACTAAAATGTAATTCGATTTTAATCAAGATTTAGTAAAAAAAACCTTTTCAATTTTAGTCCAGTTTTAGTCGACTAAAATTAAAACTAATGTAGTCGACTTTGCATTGATAATATTGATTCTAATCATGTTTAATGTTGTTCCTCTGCTTCATGTTTCTGCTCCACATGAACAAAGCTCAGAGCTGATCCTTTAAACATGATCTGAGGCTCTTTCAGACGCTCAATACAAGTTTGGATGATTTTAGTCTCTCCTTTTCATTTTTATTTAGTCTGATTTTAGTCACTAAAATATCTGGACATTTTAGTCACAGTTTTAGTCTCATGAGAAACTTTTAATTTAGTTTTAGTCCAATTTTAGTCACAAAAATATCACTTTGACTCAAATAAGACTAAATATTTTAGTCGACGAAATTAACACTGGTTATAACTATACGTTCTATTCATAGTTTTGGAAGCAGATTGTTGTGTTGTAATGTGGGGCAATTTCAGCAAGAATATGCCGAACATGACTTCCTTCACTCATCATTTTAGGGAAAGGGAATCTCATCTGTAAAGCGCTTTTCATATGACACAAATCACACCCAAAGCGCTTCACACATGAAACGGAGGGGGGTTCATTCACTCCACGCTGATGGAAGCGAGGCTGCTCACATCTCTGACCACCACCAGCCACTCACACACAGGCACTGGGTGAACGACTGTCTGCACTTGCACGAGCCGGGATCCGAACCCCCGACGTTAAATGTATCAAATACAAAAATGAAGTCTCAATATTTGTCCGGAAAATCACAATTAGGTTTATTGTAAAAATCATGCATGTGATGTAAATGTTCAAGACACAATGAAACAAGCGTCTCCCTCGGGGCATCATCTCCTCCACCCGTCCTTCTCGCTCTTGTGCTTCCTGCTCGAGCGACTCTCTGTAAAAATCTATAAATGAGCCACATCGTCGTGTCTGTGCCTTCATATGAGTGTTGTGCACTGCAAAAAGTGAATATCAAGCATTAAATGAGTTGAATTGAGGAAATGTTTCTTGTTTTGAGCGGTTTTCACTCATTCAGACACTTTTCCTGATCGGACCGAGTTTGCTTTGCTTGTTTGAGGACATTTCAGACCAGTTCTAAGGTAAATCTCGCTTGAAATAATGAAAGTAAAATTGCCAATGAGATAAGACCAAGTTTCTTTCCCCATTGGCAAAGAAAATGACCTGAAATAAGGACGAAATGTATCGAAACGAGTCAGAAACATCTCAGAACAAGTGAAATAATCCGGGACAAATGACCAACAACTTCTTAACTCGTCAAAACAGATAAAATTTTAGATTTTTTTCTTGTCAATTTTTTTTGTCACTTTTTTGTCCGTTTTTTTCTAAATTTTTTGTCAATCTTTTGTAATTTTTTCGTAATTTTTTTGTAAATTTTTGGTCACTTTTTCGTCAAATTATTCGTAGTTTTTGTCAGATTCTTGTCACTTTTTCGTCCATTTTTTCGTCACATTTTTCTCACTTTTTTGTCAAAGTTTTGTCCATTTTTGTCACTTTTTTCTACATTTTTTGTCAATTTTTTTGTAATTTTTTTGTAAATTTTTTGGTCACTTTTTGGTCAATTTTTCGGCAAATTATTCTCACTTTTTTCACATTTTCATCCTCGTTTTCGTCTCAGTTTTGTCGCTATTTTCACACCTTTTTTCCAGAAGCTTTTGGACTGGGGTAAAGCCAAACTGGAGAAAATGTGCTCGGTTCAGGTGGGGGTTAAGAGCTGCTCAAGACGTTAGCATGCTACCGGTTAGCATTTAGCTTCAACAGCTCAGGCCCCGCCCCCGTGTGTGAGAACCACTAACCACTGAGCCACTGTGAGACTGGGGTTTTGAGGAAATGTTTCTTGTTTTGAGCGGTTTTCACTCATTCAGACACTTTTCCTGATCGGACCGAGTTTGCTTTGCTTGTTTGAGGACATTTCAGACCAGTTCTAGGGTAAATCTCGCTTGAAATAAGAAAGTAAAATTGCCAATGAGATAAGACCAGTTTTCTTTCCCCATTGGCAAAGAAAATGACCTGAAATAAGGACGAAATGTATCGAAACGAGTCAGAAACATCTCAGAACAAGTGATATAATCCGGGACAAATGCCCGACAACTTCTTAACTAGTAGCTGTGTTGGGTATTCAACTCATTTTTGTAATTTTTTTGTAATTTTTTGTCAAAGTTTTGTCATTTTTTTGTCATTTTTTGTCACATTTTTGTATTTTTTTTGTCACATTTTTTTCATATTTTTGTAAATTTTTGTCACATTTTGTCATTTTTTCATCAATTTTTTCATCAATTTTTTGTCATTTTTTTGTCCATTTTTTTTCCACATTTTTGTAATTTTTTCGTCAATTTTTTATCAAGTTTTTTGTCATTTTTTGTCAATTTCTTGTGACATTTTTGTGACATTTTTGCCAGTTTTTCATCAATTTTTCGTCACTTTTTCGTCACATTTCCATCATTGTTTTACTTTGCTTGTTTGAGGACATTTCAGACCAGTTCTAGGGTAAATCTCGCTTGAAATAAGAAAGTAAAATTGCCAATGAGATAAGACCAGTTTTCTTTCCCCATTGGCAAAGAAAATGACCTGAAATAAGGACGAAATGTATCGAAACGAGTCAGAAACATCTCAGAACAAGTGATATAATCCGGGACAAATGCCCGACAACTTCTTAACTAGTAGCTGTGTTGGGTATTCAACTCATTTTTGTAATTTTTTTGTAATTTTTTGTCAAAGTTTTGTCATTTTTTTGTCATTTTTTGTCACATTTTTGTATTTTTTTTGTCACATTTTTTTCATATTTTTGTAAATTTTTGTCACATTTTGTCATTTTTTCATCAATTTTTTCATCAATTTTTTGTCATTTTTTTGTCCATTTTTTTTCCACATTTTTGTAATTTTTTCGTCAATTTTTTATCAAGTTTTTTGTCATTTTTTGTCAATTTCTTGTGACATTTTTGTGACATTTTTGCCAGTTTTTCATCAATTTTTCGTCACTTTTTCGTCACATTTCCATCATTGTTTTACTTTGCTTGTTTGAGGACATTTCAGACCAGTTCTAGGGTAAATCTCGCTTGAAATAAGAAAGTAAAACTGCCTATGAGATAAGACCAATGTTCTTTCCCCATTGGCAAAGAAAATGACCTGAAATAAGGACGAAATGTATCGAAACGAGTCAGAAACATCTCAGAACAAGTGAAATAATCTAGGACAAATGCCCAACAACTTCTTAACTCGTCAAAACAACTAAAGTTTGGATTCTTGTGCTCAAACTGAGATGTTTATACTGATCTAGTTCATTACTTTTTGCAGTGAGTCCTCTGTTGTTGAAACCTGATCTCTCTATGTCCCGCACTTGGGTCTTCTGGTTTGAAAACGCTCCCTCAGGCTGGCAGGTGAGCCTCTTTCACAATCCTCCCGCGAGTCCCGGGCTTTAAAGGGACCGGCCAAGACCTCGGTTCGAGCTCTGACGAGTTGCCCGTTTGGCAGCATCGCCCGCAGAAGCAACAGAAATCCACCCTTGCCCCCCACAGTCCCGCCTGAATCATCGCGGATCAGCTCAAACCGCACTCGCTTCGCGGCCAATTCGGTTTTATCTGGCAGACTTTCCAAAAAAAAACAGCCTGCTCCTCTGCTCCTCCAATTACCCCGACGGGGCCGCGAGCTTTGCCCACATCTGCGCTTTAATTACCGGGGATGAAAAAGGCCCCGCTCTGCCCTCCCGACTCGGACCAAAGGCGCCGCTTGTTTGTCGGCGTTTTTGTGAGGTGTCGCCGGCTTCCTCTCCGTCTGCTGCTCTGTCTGGCACCGAGGCCGGGGGAACCGAGGGGGGAACCGAGGGGGGAACCTCTCTAACGCGGCTCCAAAGAACACGTCAGATCCTTTGTACGTTTGCTCAAATGAATATCACGATTTGCAGGGTATAGGCTTGTTGCACAATGTGGCTACGCTAGTTCCTCTGAGCTGAAGCTGTGGGCGCTAGTACTTCCTGTTTGTATTCATTTCCATTAAGATTAGCTTAGACCAGTGAGTTCCTGGTAGAAATATTTCCATAGAGGAGACGTTTATGTTTGTGAGGATCAGGGAGTTTGTCTTGAAGCTAATTTAACCTCTTAACTCCCGCCTGAACCGAGAGGATCTTTTTCCTCACGTCATCACATTTTTTTTCCATCATTTTTGGTCACTTTTTTGTCATTTTTTGGTCACATTTTTGTCATTTTTTGTCACATTTTTGTCATTTTTTGTCATTTTTTGTCACATTTTTGTAAAATTTTTTGTCAAATTTTTAACACATTTTTGCAACTTTTTCATCAATTTTTTGTCCCTTTTTTGTCCATTTTTTAATCACATTTTTGTCATTTTTTTGTCACATTTTTGTCATTTTTTGTCACATTTTTGTCATTTTTTTTGTCACATTTTTGTCACATTTTTGTCGATTTTTTGTCACATTTTTGTCGATTTTTTGTCACATTTTTGTCATTTTTTGTCACATTTTTGTCATTTTTTGTCACATTTTTGTAAAAAATTTTGTCAAATTTTTAACACATTTTTATCACATTTTTGCAACTTTTTCATCAATTTTTTGTCCCTTTTTTGTCCATTTTTTAATCACATTTTTGTCATTTTTTTGTCACATTTTTGTCATTTTTTTGTCACATTTTTGTCACATTTTTGTCATTTTTTGTCACATTTTTGTCGATTTTGTGTCACATTTTTGTCACATTTTTGTCATTTTTTGTCACATTTTTGTAAAAAATTTTGTCAAATTTTTATAACATTTTTATCACATTTTTGCAACTTTTTCATCAATTTTTCGTCCCTTTTTTGTAATTTTCTT
The DNA here is from genome assembly GCF_951799975.1 of Gobius niger. Classification (NCBI taxonomy): domain Eukaryota; kingdom Metazoa; phylum Chordata; class Actinopteri; order Gobiiformes; family Gobiidae; genus Gobius; species Gobius niger. Next base: position 41,462,199 of record NC_136855.1, read on the forward strand.
TTCATATTTTTGCCATTTTTTTTGTCACATTTTTGTCATTTTTTGGCAATTTCTTGTGACATTTTTGCCACTTTTCCATCATTGTCTTCGTCGAGAAAACATGCTCGGTTCAGGTGGGAGTTAAGCGGTTAATGCATTACACAACTTGAAATAGTGCCTTTATATACATTTTCATAGCATGTTAGCCTTTAGCTTCAAGACAAACTATCAATCCTTCATGATCACAGGCGTCTCTGATCTGAACTTCATGATTTGAACACAGTAAATGATCGTCTACCGGGAACTCACCGCCCACAACGTCATCTTTAGAAAATATGATTTTTATTCCAGGAAAAGAAAACAGACAGGAAGTCCAGGCGCTCACACCTTCAGGTCAGAGGAACTAGCATAGCCACACCGTGCAACAAGCCGATTACAGACGGGACAGTCTCTCAGCAGAAAGGGTCCTGGGTCCGAGCACTGGAAAGCCACTCATACTTTAGTTCAGCAAAGTTCCCCAGACTCCCGTCAGCCCTGGGTCCATCTACACCAAGTTCTCCCCGAGGTTTCTCTTTTCTCCCTCTGGGTTTTCGAGGGTCTCAGGACAGGGGGTGTTTCCATCTGCTGCTGACTCTCTGGGCTTTACATTTCACATAAAAGAGTCTGGGAGAAGCAGGAACTAGCGTGGTGCATAAACTGTACAGTTACACAGGACATTACGGTGACTTACTTACAGTCATAGCAGAACTCGAGCAGCAGAGGTTTGGAGCGAGCGAGAAACCTGTGAGGGACTGGCGAAAAGCGGAGGTCACTCTTACCAATGAAGTAAACAAAACAAAGCTAATCACGGGCTAAAGGCTCGAGCTGCAGCGAGAGGAAAGTCAAGTGTAAATCGGGTCCATATGGATGTTTTCTACAGCAGATTGTTCAGTAGAAATGAAAAAACGGCAGTCGTAGCTAGCCCTAGCTAAAGGTTAGCATCGTGTTAGCATCTTTGTTATTCATGTATTTATGGGCTGTTGAACCTCTTTGCTCCTCCCCATGTCTTTGTATCTTTATTTAGTAGAAACTATATTTATAATTCTGCATTTGTTAAAGTAGTTCATGAACAATTAGAGAAAGTTTAGATTTTTGATTGTTTTCCCCCTTAACTGTTTTCAAACATGACCATATATGGGCGACTCCAGAGACGGCGTCTGTATCTATGTCAATGGGTTTAGTGATTTGGAGCTGGAGAGTTTCTGTATCAGTATCTGAACTGTTCATGTGACAGACACAGATTTAGTTTGTGGTTTATGCTTCATGTAGCTAAACCTTCACTCTCCGCGTCGTCAAAGACACAGAAGATCTTTCTCTGTGATTTTTACTGTTTGTCACGGCAACCGAGTCTAAGTCTGAGTCAGTGTTTAAGCTGCTCGAGACGTTAGCATGCTACCGGTTAGAAGAAGGTCTTTATTTATATAGTGTTTTACATGAGACCATTGTACATTTACTTCATACTTCAGTTTCCCCTGGGGGACACACGTCTGCGCCAAACGGTCCCTCTGACACCACCTTCACTCACACACATCATTCATCCTGGCCTATTGTACATGTTTTTAGTGGTCGGGGAAACCGGAGTACCCGGAGGAAACCTACACAGACACGGGGAGAACATGCAAACTCCACACAGAAAGGCCCCTGAGACCCGGCCCCTGTCGGAGACCCGGCCCCTGTCGGAGACCCGGCCCCTGTCGGAGACCCGGCCCCTGTCGGAGACCCGGCCCCTGTCACAGACCCGGCCCCTGTCACAGACCCGGCCTCTGTCACAGACCCGGCCGCTAATGGAATACAGGCCAGTATTAGAAAATTTACGGTAATTGTACTTCGGTATTCAAAATGGCCGCCATAGCAACAAAAGTCACATGACTGAAAGGCACGTATGCTCCGGAGCGACGTATAGTCCGGAAAACATGGTATTGCTGAAGCACCGGTATCTGAAGACGGTTCCCAGCCTCACAGAAGAGCTGAGACCAAATGAAACACGTGGGAACAAAACCAAACTCCAGGTGTGTTTTTGATGATCTCGATATAAGATCAGCCCAAGTGTTTCACAGAACTCGACTAAAGGAAAAGACCGAAATCCTTCCAGCACGTCTGGCCTCGCTCTGAGCGGCGCCCTCATCAAAGGCGGCGGCGCTGGAGACGATTACGGCGGCGGCGCTCGCTGCTGCTGCTCCGGTTCCCCCGGGAGGCGGAGGTGATGGAGCAGCGGTGGCGCGGCATGCTAAGCGAGCGGCGTGGGTGCCCGGGCGCATGTCTAAGCGAGCGGCGTGGGTGCCCGGGCGCATGTCTAAGCGAGCGGCGTGGGTGCCCGGGCGCATGTCTAAGCGAGCGGCGAGGCGCTTGTCATGCAGCGACGCGGGGCGCTCTCCGCTCATCGGGATGCGGCCCGGCGCTCCTCGGGGCCTCGGGTTCAGGACTATCCTTGATGTGTCCTGTGTTTCGCCTGCGACGCCTCAGCTCAAGTATCTGCGACCCGTCGACTTTCTGAAACTAAAGTCATCAGGGAAGAGCCTGACGTGAACCTGGGGAGGGGGGGGATTTGGATTTCAGCCAGTTTGCTCTGGTTTTACGTGGAAACAGATGCCTAATATTCACAGTAAGAGGTTTAAAGGAATAGGCCACTGTTTTTACATACTGACATATGTTCTTACCTCACTTTAGTCGAGTTAATATATCCCCGTCTGGTCTTTGTCCGTGCGCTCACACATACGCAGCCTCTCCCACATGTCACATAGCTCCAAAAAAGCTCACGATAGAAGCTACCAAGCTCTTCCACGTGTTCCCTATTTAAATAAAGTTACGTGAAGTGTTTTCATGCGAAGTATATTTACACAGAAATGTAGCATGTCGATTTTATAAGCAAATAAAAAGGGGGACTATATTGTGAGGCGTAATGATACGAGGAGCAAAACGTCCGCGCAGTAACTCCTAAAGACTTCCCCGCTCACTTCCGTCAATAACCTTTAGGAGTTACTGTGCGGACGTTTTGCTCCTCGTATCATTACGCCTCACAATATAGTTCCCCTTTTTATCTGCTTATAAAATCCACATGTTACATTTCTGTGTAAATATACTTGGCATGAAAACACTTCACGTAACTTTATTTAAATAGGGAACACGTGGAAGAGCTTGGTAGCTTCTATCGTGAGCTTTTTCGGAGCTATGTGACATGTGGAAGAGGCTGCGTATGTGTGAGCGCACGGACAAAGACCAGACGGGGATATATTAACTCGTCTAAAGTGAGGTAAGAACATATCTCAGTATGTAAAAACGGTGGCCTATTCCTTTCAATATAAATGATTATATCTCACAATGTTCTTATGGTGACATTTCCACATAAGCAGCAGCTACGAACACCAATGTTTGTCAAGTCAATCAACATTTTGAACAGTTTTTTCCACAGAAAGAGTTCTCAATCTCTCTCCGCTTGATTAATTCAGCTTTGAACCCGATAAAACAAGGACATTTTACCTATACATGCGTTTCCAATGACATCACGAATAGTTCCGGTGGCCATTTTGAATACTGAAGTAGCATTATGCGGGCTAAACTAACTAATCGAAGAGGAAACAGACAACCTTTCTCTGTGATTTTTACAGTTTGTCATGTCGACAGAGTCTGAGTCAGTGTTTAAGCTGCTCAAGACGTTAGCATGCTACCGGTTAGCAATCAACTGTCATTGACTTCAACACGATAAACACATATATATGACATTGAGGAACTACTACAGTAACAGCTCTGACCTCTGTCACATGTTGTATCCAAGGTTTTGAGTTTGGTTCAGGGCTTCTCTTGGAGAGGTCAGAGCTGAGCTGTTGAAGCTAAATGCTAACCGGTAGCTACTATCATATTAAACACTGACTCACTGGTTTCTTCACATACACGTGCGTCTCTGGGGCCGTGTTTCACTGTATTCCTCTTGAGCAATGATTATGAGTAAATAAAAATGTCATTGTAAATCAATTGTCTTTCATTTTCATCCTGAGTAGAGATATTGTTACATGTGGTTGTGCTACATAAAGCTACTTCGGTATTCAAAATGGCCGCCATAACAACAAAGGTCACACGACTGAAAAGCATGTATATCCACAATAAAAACTAGTATAAACGTCAAAATATCATCCAAAAATCCCCGTGTCTAAAGGGCCTGGAGTTGGAGAGTGGAGTCTCCATGTGGTCTCTCCATGTGGTCTCCGAGAGGTCTCCGAGAGGTCTCCACGGTCTCAACCTGTGAGAAGTTTCTGTGACCTCACGGACACTAAGGAGATCTCAGAGAGCGCGTTTACATGCACTCAAGTATCCAGGTTATTATGGGGATTCTTTTGTCTGGTTCTTGTAAATACAGAATCTTGGTTTCTAATAACCTGGATAAGCAAATATCCAGGTTAATAGAAACTAGGGCTGCAACTAACGATTATATTGTATTTGATTAATCTATCGATTATTATTACGATTAATCGATAGGCTGTGAATGGTGTAGGAACATTTTATTTTTGCATTTTTTTTATCACATTATAGCTTAAGTGGCGCTGCTTGAGGATGTGTTGATGGAGTAAACTAAAGGGAAATGTTTGTTAAAGGCTCTATTCATGAAATTTACAATGAACAAAACACTACAGACCCTATAACTATAAAAACACAGTAGGTTTTCATCAAAAATACTACATTTTTATGTCATTTTTGCTCCATTTTTTGCTCTGTGTGAACCAGAAAACGATTAAGTGATTACTAAAATAGTTGTCGACTCTTTCAATAATCGATTAGTCGTTATTCTCACTGGGATATTCCCACAGTTTCCAGGATACTGTATCATGTAAACACAGTGTCCTGGTTTTTCACCAGTGCTGACGTACTGAGCATGTGCAGACTTTTTAAACAGATACGGCCGGAGCAGAAACTTTCTCACGTCTGTTGCTGAAACTGGGATAAAGCTCGATTGTTTAAAGCAGTACTAAGTAACTCTTCCCCCTAGAGGCCATAAGCGCAACTGCAGGTGTAGTAGCAAGTTACGATTTTTTTAACTTATTAAATGTCTTGTAGAGTAAATCCTACGCTGACAGGAAAGGTGAAGGGAGAGAGGGTTACTGTGTATCCAATTATACAATGGAATTATTTTTTTTCACTCAAACTTGGCTGTAAATACTGTTTAAAGGAATAGGCCACCGTTTTTACATACTGAGATATGTTCTTACCTAACCTTAGTCGAGTTAATATATCCTCGTCTGGTCTTTGTCCGTGCGCTCACACATACGCAGCCTCTCCCACATGTCACATAGCTCCAAAAAAGCTCACGATAGAAGCTCCCAAGCTCTTCCACGTGTTCCCTATTTAAATAAAGTTACGTGAAGTGTTTTCATGGGAAGTATATTTACACAGAAATGTAACATGTGGATTTTATAAGCAAATAAAAAGGGGGACTATATTGTGAGGCGTAATGATACGAGGAGTAAAACGTCCGCGCAGTAACTCCTAAAGGTTATTGACGGAAGTGAGCGGGGGAAGTCTTTAGGAGTTACTACGCGGACGCTGTGCTCCTCGTATCATTACGCCTCACAATATAGTCCCCCTTTTTATTTGCTTATAAAATCGACATGCTACATTTCTGGGTAAATATACTTCGCTTGAAAACACTTCACGTAACTTTATTTAAATAGGGAACACGTGGAAGAGCTTGGTAGCTTCTATCGTGAGCTTTTTCGGAGCTATGTGACATGTGGGAGAGGCTGCGTATGTGTGAGCGCACGGACAAAGACCAGACGGGGATATATTAACTCGACTAAGGTTAGGTAAGAGCATATCTCAGTATGTAAAAACGGTGGCCTATTCCTTTAAAGTGACGTTAGCCGCAGTTAGCTTTGCCCGTTAGCATGTTAGCTTCTTCTTCGTGATTCCGTTAGTGTGTATTGCTTTCTCCGGACCGGTGGCAGTCAAGATGCAAACATGGTTTTCTGGCCAGAGACACCAGGGGGCGATGAAAGACCCTCCAATCATCCATAAACACTTGTATCACCCCCACAGGGACTACGGGGAGGATTTATTAAGGTAAACACGGTACTTAGTGCTGCTTTAAGGTGCTTCCTTGCATAGTTATTGACCCTGTTTAAAAGAAATGTCAGAAAAAGCCAGGCGTTAGCCACATTGCTAAAGTATTTAGCTCCTTACCATATTCGTCATTAGCTCCGCCCCTCTCTGGAGCCTAAATATCCAGGATACTGCAGTAATGTAAACAGGGATATGAGTGTCCTGGTTTGTAATCATCATATCCAGCATATCGTCATAACCAGGATATTCTGAATGACCTGGTTACTCGAGCGCATGTAAACACTCACAGAGACTCACGTGACTCTGAGATCTGCTCGGTCCGACGGGTCTCGCATTAACTGCGGGGACATCACAGAGACGACTCTCTCTGGTGAGACCGGCTCTCACTGTATCAACAACACTAACCCAGAGATGTAACCATGGCTCCGTGTGTTTCTCATGTTCCATATGAACACATGAATGACTTTGTCTTGTCTTTGTCTTTGTCATCAGACACGGGCGCTGCACTGTGGCGACTGGCAGTGAGTTGTGTCTCGTCTTTGTCGTGTTTGCTGCGTAATGGTGCGTGAATCCATCAGATTTGGCACAGACAACGGGTCTTTTTTTTTTTTTTTTAATATTCTGCACAGCTGGTCTGTCAGAGAAGGTTTTTAAGGAATGTAGATAATGATTTTAACATAATTTAAACTGAGGCTGACGGGCCGTGGTTTGTTCTTTGTATGTTGTCAATGTTTGGATCTGTGTATTTCCACTCACTGCAAATGAATTTCCCCACGGGGACAATACATTTTCTACTACTAATTTTTTTTTCTACTACTTATAACTATGTTTATTGTTTATGAATGGAAAGCCCCTTGAGATGCAGCATCTCATTTTCCAGGGGTTCCACAAAACAATCAGACAAAACACAGAAATGGCAGAAACAGCAGCGCGCACAGTTCACAGGCAACAAAACAAACAACACAACAACACAACAAGACAATTACTCAACACAGTTCAACTAACATGACACAGAGAAGACAAGACAAACAGAAATGCTCCATCAACCGCCCTCCTCCCTCAAATCCAGATACAAACATTATAGCAGGTCGTCCTTACAAATAAAGACCATTTCCTAGGGCTTGTGTACGGTATAAATATTACAGAATAAAAATGAAGAGAACAATTACAAGAATAATTCCTATCCACTTTCACCTTAATGGTACAACTTCACCTCTTAACTCCCGCCTGAACCGAGAGCGTTTTCTCCAGTTCAGCTTTGCCCAAATCCTGTAGGCCAGTGTAACGCCTCATTTGAAAGCTAAGATCTACAAAACTCCCCTAAATGGATCTTTTTCCTCACGTCATCACATTTTTATCCAGCTTTTTTTTTTGGGGGGGGGGGGTTTCAACTCATTTTGTAACTTTTTTGTCTTTTTTTTTACCCATTTTTTGCCTTTTTTTGTCACATTTTTGGGTAATTTTTGTCAATTTCTTGTGACATTTTTGTGACATTTTTGCCACCTTTTCATCAGTTTTTCATCACTTTTTTGTCAAAGGTTTCGTCAGTTTTTCATCAGTTTTTCATCAGTTTTTTGTCATTTTTTTTGTTTTTTGTCATTTTTTCATAAATTTTTCATCACATTTTTGTCACATTTTTTGTCATTTTTTTGTCATTTTTTGTCAATTTCTTGTGACATTTTTGTGACATTTTTGCCACCTTTTCATCAGTTTTTCATCAGTTTTTTGTCACATTTTTGTCATTTTTTCATACATTTTTCATCAATTTTTTGTCATTTTTTGGTCAATATTTTGTCAATTTCTTGTGACATTTTTTTCCACCTTTTCATCAGTTTTTCATCAGTTTTTTGTCACATTTTCCTCATTGTTTTCGTCTCAGTTTTGTCGCTATTTCCTCACCTTTTTCCCAGAAGCTTTTGGATTGGGGTAAAGCCAAACTGGAGAAACTGTGCTCGGTTCAGGCGGGAGTTAAGGGGTTGAAGGCCTGATGATATTTTAACCCGGTAACTGAATCAAACCCTGAAGTGAACTGTGAAAGTATTTGTGAAAAGTCACTGTACATTCCATTAAAAGGCCGCTTGGAGCTTGAAGTCGATTGATCCTGAAAAAGTGACCCTGAAAGTTGTGAAAAGTCAGACTCTAACCCTGTAGGCAAGTCTGTGATGAAGCGAGTTATAAAAGGCTTAAAGCAGATTTGGCACAAAAAAAAACCTTTAGATGAATGACTTTAGCCTGAGACAGTGAGGGAGCCTCCAAACCGTCTCTCACTGTTTACTTTAGCCTCTCCTTGTAATCGCCGACTCGATCAAGCACTTAGCGCGTCCGATTGTTGTTTTAAAGCTCACGCCGGAGCCATCGCTCTTCCTGTAGAGCTGACAGCTCTGTGGCTGCAGGGCTGAGGCTGAAGCTGAGCAGGTGTGAGGTCTGAACATCTGCCTCAGCCTGTCCTCAGCTGCTCCCGGCGAGAGGAGGCCCGGCCCTACAACCAGCCGGCGCACTACGGACGAGTGTACAGCTGAAGGTGCTCTACAAGGACAAATACACAGCTGAGGACACTCTACAAGGCCAAATATACAGCTGAAGACACTCTACAAGGCCATATACACAGCTGAAGACAGTCTACAAGGACAAATATACAGCTGAAGACACTCTACAAGGCCAAATATACAGCTGAAGACACTCTACAAGGCCATATACACAGCTTTTTGTCACATTTTTGTAATTTTTTGTCACATTTTTGTAATTTTTTGTCACATTTTTGTAATTTTTTCTCAATTTTTTTTGTCATTTTTTGTCATTTTTTCTCAATTTTTTTTGTCAATTTTTTGTCATTTTTTGTCACATTTTTGTCACATTTGTCACATTTTTTGTCAATTTTTTGTCAATTTTTTGTCAATTTTTTTTGTCATTTTTTGTCACATTTTTGTCACATTTTTGTCACATTTTTGTCATTTTTTGTGAATTTTTGTCATTTTTTGTCATTTTTTGTCATTTTTTGTCACATTTTTGTCATTTTTTCACATTTTTTGTCATTTTTTTTGTCATTTTTTGTCATTTTTTGTCACATTTTTGTCACATTTTTGTCCTTTTTTGTGAATATTTGTCATTTTTTGTCACATTTTTGTCATTTTTTGTCACATTTTTTGTCATTTTTTGTCATTTTTTGTCATTTTTTGTCATTTTTTGTCACATTTTTGTCACATTTTTTGTCTTTTTTTGTCACATTTTTGGTCATTTTTTGGTCACATTTGTTGTCATTGCCTCTACAAGGCCAAATATACAGCTGAAGACAGTCTACAAGGCCAAATATACAGCTGAAGACAGTCTACAAGGCCAAATATACAGCTGAAGACAGTCTACAAGGCCAAATACACAGCTGAAGACAGTCTACAAGGACAAATATACAGCTGAAGACACTCTACAAGGCCAAATATACAGCTGAAGACACTCTACAAGGCCATATACACAGCTTTTTGTCACATTTTTGTAATTTTTTGTCACATTTTTGTAATTTTTTGTCACATTTTTGTAATTTTTTCTCAATTTTTTTTGTCATTTTTTGTCATTTTTTCTCAATTTTTTTTGTCAATTTTTTGTCATTTTTTGTCACATTTTTGTCACATTTGTCACATTTTTTGTCAATTTTTTGTCAATTTTTTGTCAATTTTTTTTGTCATTTTTTGTCACATTTTTGTCACATTTTTGTCATTTTTTGTGAATTTTTGTCATTTTTTGTCATTTTTTGTCATTTTTTGTCACATTTTTGTCATTTTTTCACATTTTTTGTCATTTTTTTTGTCATTTTTTGTCATTTTTTGTCATTTTTTGTCACATTTTTGTCACATTTTTGTCCTTTTTTGTGAATATTTGTCATTTTTTGTCACATTTTTGTCATTTTTTGTCACATTTTTTGTCATTTTTTGTCATTTTTTGTCATTTTTTGTCATTTTTTGTCACATTTTTGTCACATTTTTTGTCTTTTTTTGTCACATTTTTGGTCATTTTTTGGTCACATTTGTTGTCATTGCCTCTACAAGGCCAAATATACAGCTGAAGACAGTCTACAAGGCCAAATATACAGCTGAAGACAGTCTACAAGGCCAAATATACAGCTGAAGACAGTCTACAAGGCCAAATACACAGCTGAAGACAGTCTACAAGGACAAATATACAGCTGAAGACACTCTACAAGGCCAAATATACAGCTGAAGACACTCTACAAGGCCATATACACAGCTTTTTGTCACATTTTTGTAATTTTTTGTCACATTTTTGTAATTTTTTGTCACATTTTTGTAATTTTTTCTCAATTTTTTTTGTCATTTTTTGTCATTTTTTCTCAATTTTTTTTGTCAATTTTTTGTCATTTTTTGTCACATTTTTGTCACATTTGTCACATTTTTTGTCAATTTTTTGTCAATTTTTTGTCAATTTTTTTTGTCATTTTTTGTCACATTTTTGTCACATTTTTGTCATTTTTTGTGAATTTTTGTCATTTTTTGTCATTTTTTGTCATTTTTTGTCACATTTTTGTCATTTTTTCACATTTTTTGTCATTTTTTTTGTCATTTTTTGTCATTTTTTGTCATTTTTTGTCACATTTTTGTCACATTTTTGTCCTTTTTTGTGAATATTTGTCATTTTTTGTCACATTTTTGTCATTTTTTGTCACATTTTTTGTCATTTTTTGTCATTTTTTGTCATTTTTTGTCATTTTTTGTCACATTTTTGTCACATTTTTTGTCTTTTTTTGTCACATTTTTGGTCATTTTTTGGTCACATTTGTTGTCATTGCCTCTACAAGGCCAAATATACAGCTGAAGACAGTCTACAAGGCCAAATATACAGCTGAAGACAGTCTACAAGGCCATATACACAGCTTTTTGTCACATTTTTGTAATTTTTTGTCACATTTTTGTAATTTTTTGTCACATTTTTGTAATTTTTTGTCACATTTTTGTAATTTTTTGTCACATTTTTGTAATTTTTTGTCACATTTTTGTAATTTTTTCTCAATTTTTTTTGTCATTTTTTGTCATTTTTTCTCAATTTTTTTTGTCAATTTTTTGTCATTTTTTGTCACATTTTTGTCACATTTGTCACATTTTTTGTCAATTTTTTGTCAATTTTTTGTCAATTTTTTTTGTCATTTTTTGTCACATTTTTGTCACATTTTTGTCATTTTTTGTGAATTTTTGTCATTTTTTGTCATTTTTTGTCATTTTTTGTCACATTTTTGTCATTTTTTCACATTTTTTGTCATTTTTTTTGTCATTTTTTGTCATTTTTTGTCATTTTTTGTCACATTTTTGTCACATTTTTGTCCTTTTTTGTGAATATTTGTCATTTTTTGTCACATTTTTGTCATTTTTTGTCACATTTTTTGTCATTTTTTGTCATTTTTTGTCATTTTTTGTCATTTTTTGTCACATTTTTGTCACATTTTTTGTCTTTTTTTGTCACATTTTTGGTCATTTTTTGGTCACATTTGTTGTCATTGCCTCTACAAGGCCAAATATACAGCTGAAGACAGTCTACAAGGCCAAATATACAGCTGAAGACACTCTACAAGGCCATATACACAGCTGAAGACACTCTACAAGGCCAAATACACAGCTGAGGACACTCTACAAGGACAAATACACAGCTGAGGACACTCTACAAGGACAAATATACAGCTGAAGACACTCTACAAGGCCTAATACACAGCTGAGGACACTCTACAAGGACAAATATACAGCTGAAGACACTCTACAAGGACAAATATACAGCTGAAGACACTCTACAAGGACAAATATACAGCTGAAGACACTCTACAAGGACAAATATACAGCTGAAGACACTCTACAAGGACAAATATACAGCTGAAGACACTCTACAAGGCCAAATATACAGCTGAAGATTCTCTACAAGGCCAAATATACACGATATGATACAGAAACATTTCAACACAGAACATTCCATTGCCTGTTGTACACAGTTTGTTTTCTCATTAAATTGTGTTAAAACAGGAGTTAATAAATATTAAATCAGGGCCAAACCAAGAGGGAAATGGAGCTTGATTTTGTTAATTCATAATGAAAACTAGGGATGCCAGATATTGTTCAATACAAATACATGAATGAATAAAGCACAAACATTGAGGAGCTTTAATGAGCTGTTCTGTCTGTGATGGACAGAGACATGAAAATAAAATGGCATCTGTTCAATTCTGATACAACTTCTCTTAAAAGTGTCGCCGACTTTACTCAAGGAAGGAGTAAAATACTAACCTCTCTTGGTATCGGTTAATATCGGCCTAGCTCAACCTTCAGTATCGGCACCGAAATAAAAAAATCGGTGAATGAAATGTTGGTGATTATATTAATAGGCCTTACAAATCACAGAGAGTAATGACGTTTAAACAATGAACTGGCCGCATGTTGATTCGGCGAGTGCTCAGCCATTACTCTGAGTGCCCTCCACACAGCTGAGCGTGAGCGCGGCGGGGGGGGAGGGGCTTCATCGTGTGGGTGGCAGAGAAACGCCGTAGCGCTGCTGCTGCTGCTGCTGCTGCTGCTGGCTGTCGGCCATGTTTGTGTCAGTAACAGAAGTGGCCTTGTCTGCCCCCCCCCCCCCCCCCCCCCCCCCATGCTCTTAACCTTGCACCAGCACTTCCCCCGTTTGCCTGGAAACACTCACAGGCTGAGGGTGTAAAACCAGCTCCTCGCCGAACAGAAGAGGCGTCTGACAACACGGGAAAAAAAACAGCATTTTAGACTTCACCGACACTGGACACACGGCTCACAGCCATTCAAACCGCCATTGTGCTTTTAACACTGCCGTACCATCTTCTAAACTTAAAAAATGTGGAAATTTGCTTGTGTTGTTTACAAAATACTCAATGCACCACCGCCATTAAGGGGAGACACTACAGGCAAAACTACATTTTTTTTCAGTTTTCAGGTTTTGGGCCAGATCTGTCTCTGAACATACAAGCTTTCACCCGGAAACAGAAAATATGCCTAATCTTCACAATAACATGTTTAAATATTGCGCTGATTCAATGTTCCCCCATAGACTTATATGGGAGAATGCAATTTCAAGGGCCTTTTTCTCCAAACACATGTTTCTGTCATTGTGGCGACACTATGTCCACGTCAGTCGGACCTAAAGACTTCACATTTTCCAGCCTCGGACTGAACAATGTTTGGAAGATTTTTTCAGAGGGATTTTTTATTATTTAATCCCTTAAGCCCCATTTATTGAGTTTTGAATGTCAAAAAAAATTAAAAATTACACTAAAAAACAGCTTAGTAACTTGGCAACTCATTCATCAATAAAATGAAACCATAAATTTGAGCTCTGTCCATTATTCAGATTTCGTCGCTGAAAAGATGAGGAAATTCGGGGCATTTTTCGGCATAAAACACCTTGTTCTTATATGAAAAGATAAAATGACAGAAAACTTGCCTTGTATTTTTTCCTCACATTTATGCCAGTGATCGACAGCAACAGTTTCAAATTGATATCTGTAAATTTATTTATTTTTCCTATTCGCCTGCAGTGTCTCACCTTATTAAGGGAATTCGTAAAACTGAAATCCTCTTCTGGCAGAGCCGCTCGGTCTGTGGTTAGACAGACCACATTTGGCCAGACTGTTCTCTCAGTCAGGGGCAGTAACATCTGGAACATCAGCCACCTCGCTTTAAAGGGGGGTATTCTGCAAAATGGACTTTTTCAAGCTTTCCATCATGTTATTCTGTCACTCCCTCATTAAAAACATGGCTGAAGTGTTGCCTTGTGAGAAACACACACTCCACATTTTTCTAAATTTTGTACCCAATTTCCTCCCTAAAGTTTTTCCCCTAAATGTTCCCAGTTTTTTTCACCCAATTTTTCAAAAATTTTACCCCTAGATTTTCCCCTTTTATTTAATTTTTTTTCTTCAAAATTTTCTAATTTTTTTTAACCCAATTTCTTCCCTAGATTTTCCATTTTTTCCCATTTATTTCCATTTTTTTTTCTTCATTTTTTCTGATTTTTCCCCAGACGTCCTCCAAGATTCTCTAATTTTGTTTTCAGTGTTTTCCCCAACATTATCTCAATATTTTCCCCAATTTTTCCAACTTTATTCCCCAATTGTTTACTTACATTTTCCCATTTTTTCTTCCCCCCCCCCAATTTTCCCTGTAGATTTTCCCTTTTTATTTCATTTTTTATTTGTTTTACTTTTTCTACTTTTTTAAACCCAATTTCCTCCCTAGATTTTCTATTTCTTTTGCAATTTTTCTCAATTTCCCAAAAATTTTCCTCCTAGATTTTCTCATTTTGTGTTAAATTTTTTATAACTTTTTCGCCCAATTGATCCCAACATTATCTCAATGTTTTCTCAAAATTTTCCCCAATTTTCCCCCTAGATTTTCCCTTTTTCCTCCTCCTTTTTTGCTTTTTCTGTCTCCAGTTTGTCTCAGTTTGTCCACACATTCACGTATTTGTGAGTAATCTGTAAAAACTCTGATGGCGGCCATTTTAGGGATAGGTTTGCGTGTGGAGGGGGCGTGTCTAAAGGCTCAGAGGTTCTTAAAGAGACAGAGGCCTATTTCAAGACATTCACTACAGCCATTTTGAGAGAGACATTTTATAATTTACTGCATTTACAGACCAACAGAAGGTTTGTCATCATTGTAGTGTGATATAGACTGGTGCTGTGTGTAGTGTGATATAGACTGGTGCTATGGGACTGACAAAAGCAGAACACCCCCTCTTTAAGAAAATGCCCCACGTTTAACACATTTAGGACTCAGCGATGTGCTCATTAGACCCTGTACAGACCTCCTGGTGCAGGACTGAGCCGAGTGTCAGGATCCTCTGCACAGGTGTTGGAAATAATCACTGTACATATTTATCCTGATAATGTCCTATGTTTGAACTGTGTGACCTGACCTCGCACCGAAATCTCCGTTCTATTGTGCGAGTCACAGAATGAACATTAATATCCACACGAAGACAAAACGCTTATGTTTTCAGAAACTTTCTCTGTGAGTCTGAAGCAGCTCATATGGGTCGACTCAGGTCTGTGAAAACGGTGCGATTCATCCTCCAGACCTGTGTGAGGCGCTGTGACGCTGACACAGATAATAACAGGATGTAGAGGCGCGTGTGCAGAATGTAGACAGTGAAAATGAAAGTGAAGGATTTAGGATCTACAGAAGAGACGAGGGGGAGAGTTTATTCTTCTGTCAGTGACTTTTCCTGTCAGTCCAAACACACAGACTGACTCGTGTTTTTCTGCTCGTCGCCTGTGGCTTGTGGAGCAAAGAGGGGCGGAGTCAAACCATCACAGATCCATGAGGAAAACTCAGTATCAGGTCAGTAGATTCTGGATCACAGACTCTGGAGCTGTGATGTCATCGAGACCAGTGTTAATTTCGTCGACTAAAATATTTAGTCTTAATTTTAGTCAAAGTGTTATTTTTGTGACTGAAATTGGACTAAAACTAAATTAAAAGTTTCTCATGAGACTAAAACTGTGACTAAAATGTCCAGATATTTGAGTCGACTAAAATCAGACTAAATAAAAATGAAAAGGAGAGACTAAAATCATCCAAACTTGTATTGAGCGTCTGAAAGAGCCTCAGATCATGTTTAAAGGATCAGCTCTGAGCTTTGTTCATGTGGAGCAGAAACATGAAGCAGAGGAACAACATTAAACATGATTATAATGAAGATTATCAATGCAAAGTCCACTAAATTAGTCTTCATTTTAGTCGACTGAATTTACATGCAATTTTAGTCGACTAAAACTAGACTAAAATTGAAAAGTTTTTTTTACTAAATGTCGCCTAAAATTAAATTACAATTTAGTCAAAAGACTAAAACTAAAATAAAATATGTTGTCAAAATTAACACTGATCGAGACGTCGTTACAACGGAGCCACGTAAACAGCGTTTTCAGATCTTTCCTCTGGGAGCTGGTTTGGAAAATGTTCATTTACAGACGCCCAAAACGCCGGCTCGTACGGACGATGCACTAGATTGATAAAGTATCTTTGCGTTTGGTCCTGAGCTTGACTTCATATGGACAGGACCTCAGATGTTTTTAATGTATGTGTAACTGTATCAACGTCTGTTATGTAAATAGTAAGTAAAAGTAACTTTTAAACTGTTTTATGTTTTATAATTGTTGTTGGCATTATACACCTTGCCCAGGGACAACAGCTGAGCTTTGCAGGTAGTACTGAGACTCATTACAGAAATGTTCATTAATGTCAAATAAACCAATAAATAGGTAACACTTTACATTACGGGCCGGTAAGTCCGTGGTACTTACAGTGGTAACTACAGTGGTACTTCTTGGTACTTATTGTGGTACTAAAAGTGGTAATTACTAGTAACTGGGGCTACGGTTAGGGAGTCACAAAGCTACCACAGTATCTCTCATTACTAAGAGATACAGGGGTAACTCTTAGCAATGAAGTACTTCTATTTACTTTGGTATTTTAAGTGATAGTTTCTAGTAGTTACAATGATATATCTATGGTACTTACTGGTAATTCAAGGATACTACAGCAGCAATTCATAGGTAGCAAATGAGGTACTTCTACAAACAACATAAATCAGCATTAGGGAAAACAAGAAGTGCAACCTTCATTACTAAGAGCTACCACTGTATCTAGAAGAACACACCTTGTAATTCTCACTATAGTATCCGTTAAGTACCACAATAAGTACCGAGAAGTACCACTATTACTAGTAGAATTACCACTGTAAGCACCAAGGACTTACCGGCCCGTAATGTAAAGTGTTACCAATAAATAAATAAAATGTTGTGATGCGTTCTCAATAAAGGTTAGACACGATACAGGCGCCTCCATACGCTGCGTGTATTGTCACGTACTCTGTAAGGATATATCGAGCACAGCCTCACTCCTGACATACCAACATGGTGGTTTTTCATTTTCATTCATTCTAAACCCACAAAGATGTCAAAATAAACCCCTGGTCGCCTCCTGTACATTGTTGTGGCTGAAGCTGACCTCCCTTCTCCACAAACTAACACCCTCCAGGGAAACCACAGCTCGGAGATTTTCATCTATACATCACCCCGAAAAGAGAGAAAAATAAACAACAACACTAGTGCGAGGAGAAGAAAGGAGAACAGAACCGAGCGAGCCCAGGGCAGGGGGGGGGGAGGAAAAGAAGAAAGAAATAAAAAAAAAACACATGGAAGAAAGAAAGCCACTCAATAGCAGATACTACGCTCCGGGAATGTTGATGAGGCGAGGTTTCTGCCGGGCAATGTGCGAGCGAGCCAACCGGCAGGCTGCGGTGTGCGGATGTGTGGGCGATTTGTAGTCAGCATGCCTGCAGAGTCGCTGAGCACGAGCAGCCTTTGAAGATTAGCTGTTTGCAGTATTTCACATGCACGACAGGGAGAGGGGGGGGGGAGAGAGAGCGAGGGGGGGAGGACAGGACTCCGAAAGCGAGCACAACCCGATAGCGAACACCGCAATGTCTCAAAATTCAATCAGGCCCGACGCGCTCTCGATCAAAGGCGGAAAATAGCGAGGAGGCTTGGGTTTCACACGGAATGCGCTGCGGGAAGGCGGCCAAAAAAACGTCTATTCCCGACTGGCGAAGGGGGGTGGGTTAGGGTAGGGCTGTGCAATTAATCGAAATTCGATTACGATTTCGATTACAACAGTAAACGATTACACAATTAGCATAATCGCACAAAAACGATTATATATATATATTTTTTTTTCAATATATTTTTTTTCAATTTTTTTCATTTTTTTTTTTTTTTCTAATTTTTGGATTTTTGTCATTTTTTTTGATGGATTTTTGTCATTTTTTTGATGGATTTTTGTCACTTTTTTGATGGATTTTTGTCACTTTTTTGATGGATTTTTGTCTTTTTTTGATGGATTTTTGTCACTTTTTTGATGGATTTTTGTCACTTTTTTGATGGATTTTTGTCATTTTTTGATGGATTTTTGTCATTTTTTTGCTGGATTTTTGTCTTTTTTTTGATGGATTTTTGTCACTTTTTTGATGGATTTTTGTCTTTTTTTGATGGATTTTTGTCTTTTTTTTGATGGATTTTTGTCACTTTTTTGATGGATTTTTGTCATTTTTTTGATGGAGTTTTGTCTTTTTTTGATGGATTTTTGTCATGTTTTTGATGGATTTTTGTCTTTTTTTTGATGGATTTTTGTCATTTTTTTGCTGAATTTTTGTCACTTTTTTGATGGATTTTTGTCATTTTTTTGATGGATTTTTGTCACTTTTTTGATGGATTTTTGTCACTTTTTTGATGGATTTTTGTCTTTTTTGATGGATTTTTGTCATTTTTTTGATGGATTTTTGTCTTTTTTTGATGGATTTTTGTCTTTTTTTGATGGATTTTTGTCTTTTTTTGATGGATTTTTGTCTTTTTTTGATGGATTTTTGTCTTTTTTTGATGGATTTTTGTCTTTTTTTTGATGGATTTTTGTCACTTTTTTGCTGGATTTTTGTCATTTTTTTGATGGATTTTTGTCACTTTTTTGATGGATTTTTGTCATTTTTTTGATGGATTTTTGTCTTTTTTCTGCTGGATTTTTGTCATTTTTTGATGGATTTTTGTCTTTTTTTGATGAATTTTTGTCACTTTTTTGCTGGATTTTTGTCATTTTTTGCTGGATTTTTGTCTTTATTTTGCTGGATTTTTGTCTTTTTTTTGATGGATTTTTGTCACTTTTTTGATGGATTTTTGTCACTTTTTTGATGGATTTTTGTCATTTTTTTGATGGATTTTTGTCATTTTTTTGATGGATTTTTGTCTTTTTTTTGCTGGATTTTAGTCACTTTTTTGATGGATTTTTGTCATTTTTTTGATGGATTTTTGTCTTTTTTTGATGGATTTTTGTCTTTTTTTTGATGGATTTTTGTCACTTTTTTGCTGGATTTTTGTCATTTTTTTGATGGATTTTTGTCACTTTTTTGATGGATTTTTGTCATTTTTTTGATGGATTTTTGTCACTTTTTTGATGGATTTTTGTCATTTTTTTGATGGATTTTTGTCACTTTTTTGATGGATTTTTGTCATTTTTTGATGGATTTTTGTCTTTTTTTGATGGATTTTTGTCTTTTTTTTTGATGGATTTTTGTCACTTTTTTGATGGATTTTTGTCTTTTTTTGATGGATTTTTGTCTTTTTTTTGATGGATTTTTGTCTTTTTTTGATGGATTTTTGTCATTTTTTTGATGGATTTTTGTCATTTTTTTGATGGATTTTTGTCACTTTTTTTATGGATTTTTGTCACTTTTTTTATGGATTTTTGTCTTTTTTTGATGGATTTTTGTCGGTGGAGATACGGCTGTGCTTGCTGTGAACTCCCACCCGCGCACTCGAGAGGCCCAAAACAAACCCAGGCCACCTAAGAACTGCCTGCCAACTGCTATTCTTACTGCCCCGCCATTGCTCGCCGTGTGTGTGTGTGTGTGTGTGTGCTGCTGCTGTTACTAACGCATTACCGCCAGCGCTTCTCCGGGCACAACAGATCCAATTACGCTTCAGCATGCTACACTTGTACAGGGATGACAGCACGGCGCTCCATTTAGCTTTTTACCCAGGCTGAGAGAAGCTGTCCACGCTACGCTGGCTTCCTTGTGTTGCACTTTGCTTCTTATCCAAAACAGAACAAGCAAATTATCATAGGATATTCTCCAGCGATAGATACGGGGTTTACGATACAATATGTCGAACAAACCATACTGTATGTCGCCATCAAAGCATCTCTCAGACCGAATTACGCCAGTTGAAGGGTCAAGTTTGATCCACAGGCCTTAATTTAGGCACCCAAATTACACTTTGTTCATGTGACTGTTAATGTATTCAGTCTGCAGTTTGATATGAAATGGAAGGGAAAAAAATCTCTTGAAATGTGCCCTAAAAACTCTCAAAATACAAGAGGGGAAAGTGGACAACCTTGTCTCGTCCCTTGTGTTACTTTGCTTCGTATGCAAAACAAAACAAGCAAATGATTATAAGATATTCTCCAGCGATAGATACAGGGTTTACGATGTGATACATGGCAAAACAATATTGCAGTATATTGGAAAACTATATGTTGAACAGGCCATGCTACATGTCGCCATCAAAGCATCTCTTGGACCGAATTACGCCACTTGAAGGGCCGAGTTTGACCCACAGGCCTCAATTTGGGGACACCTGGTTTACACTTTGCAGACTGAATACATGAACAGTCTCTAAAAGAGCAGTTTGATATGAAATGGACGGAAAAAAACAATAAAAATGTGTCATAAATCTCTAAAAACACCAGAGGGGAAAGTGAACATCCTTGTCTTGTCTTTGCTTTGTGTCCAAACAGAACACGCAAATGATTATAAGATATTCTCTAACGATAGATACGGGGTTTATGATGTGATACATGGCAAAACTATATTGCAGTATATTGGAAAACTATATGTTGAACAAGCCATACTGTATGTCGCCATCAAAGCATCCCTCGGACTGAATTACGCCAGTTGAAGGGCCGAGTTTGATCCACAGGCCTTAATTTGGGGACTCAAATTACACTTTGTTCTATGCGACTGTTAATGTATTCAGTCTGCAGTTTGATATGAAATGGAAAAAAAAAAAATCTCTTGAAATGTGCCCTAAAAACTCTCAAAATACAAGAGGGGAAAGGGGACAACCTTGTCTCGTTCCTTGTTTTACACTTTGCTTCGTATGCAAAACAAAACAAGCAAATGATTATAAGATATTCTCTAGCGATAGATAGATACGGGGTTTACGCTGTGATAGACGGCAAAACAATATTGCAGTATATTGGAAAACTATATGTTGAACAAGCCATACTATATGTTGCCATCAAAGCATCTCTCGGACCAAATTACGCCAGTTGAAGGGCCAAGTTTGACCCACAGACCTCAATTTGGGGACACCTTGTTTACACTTTGTAGACTGAATACATGAACAGTCTCTAAAAGAGCAGTTTGATATGAAATGGACGGAAAAAAACAATAAAAATGTGTCCTAAATCTCTAAAAACACCAGAGGGGAAAGTGAACAACCTTGTCTCGTCTTTGCTTTGTGTCCAAACAGAACACGCAAATGATTATAAGATATTCTCTAACGATAGATACAGGGTTTACGATGGCAAAACAATATTGCAGTACATTGGAAAACTATATGTTGAACAAGCCATACTATATGTCGCCATCAAAGCATCTCCCGGACCAAATTACACCAGTTGAAGGGGAAAGTTTGACCCACAGGCCTCAATTTGGTGACACCTGGTTTACACTTATGCTCTATGTGACTGTTATTGTATTCAGTCTGCAGTTTGATATGAAATGGACAGAAAAAAATCAATAAAAATGTGTCCTAAATCTCTAAAAACACCAGAGGGGAAAGTGAACATCCTTGTCTCGTTTCTTGTGTTACTTTGCTTCGAATGCAAAACAAAACAAGCAAATGATTATAAGATATTCTCCAGCGATAGATACGGGGTTTACGATGTGATACACGGAAAATCAGCAAAACTATATGTTGAACAAGCCATACTGTATGTCGCCATCAAAGCATCTCTCGGACCAAATTACGCCAGTTGAAGGGCCAAGTTTGACCCACAGGCCGCAATTTGGTGACACCTGGTTTACACTTTGCTCTATGAGACTGTTCATGTATTCAGTCTGCAGTTTGATATGAAATGGAAGGACAAAAAAATCTATAGAAATTTGCCCCAAAAACTGTAAAAATACAAGAGGGGAAAGGGGACAACCTTGTCTCGTTCCTTGTGTTACTTTGCTTCGTATGCAAAACAAAACAAGCAAATGATTATAAGATATTCTGCAACGATAGAACAAGAATATGGTGCCGTATGTTACTAGTTGCTAAGATATTTCACTAGTGTTTCCCAACTAGTCAGATTTCAACATTAGTTTCAAAGGAAATTAGCAAATAACCCAATGCTAACCAAACATCAATAATATCATACAAAAGCATAGTGCAAATTCATAGACAACTGTGGTTATAATGGTGTATTGCCAGCACATTAAAAGGGCCTCGTTTTAGGTCTTTTGCAATCAACTTGATCCATAAAAGTCAAATGTGCATCCTATGGTCAAAATGCAAAAACAGCACACATAGCAAAACTATAACAAACAACTATCAAAGTTTTTCCGAGCGCCAGGCATTATAAATAGCCGCTCACTGAAAAGTTAATTACGCACTATTATATTTCCACATACAATGCATCTTTAAGTATTGCTTTTTGATGAGGAATTTTGTCACAAAACACAATCCGCACATGTGAAACAAATGACGTGAAAGCCCATCATGTCAAATATCTGATTGCATCAAAGTGTTTGACAGACCAAGTGCATAGACCAGGGTTTACACAGGCAGAAGAAAGTCAAATGTAATGCTTTATAATTCTATTTTCAATGCCCAAATACTATGTTTTAACACAGAAAAAAATCATTTAAGATTAGGCAACTTTTGAGCAAAGAAATGTGGTAAATTTCAGCCAAAACTGCAGCTTTTTTCGGTATTTCAGATTTAAAAATTCATAATTTTCCAATGCAGTTTGATTTAAAGCATTTTAAGGCGAGACACGGCAGGTGAAAGTATTGATTTTTCACGTAGTGGTCGAAGTGGAGATTTTTATCTATTTTCCTCCCTTTACATCTTAGTTTTCATGTCAGATATAAAAATAACAAAACTCACCCCGCATGATCTTTATTTTATGATGTTTTGTCCGCCCGCGAGGTGGGGGGAACCCGGAAGTAGCTGCTGCTCCGCGTAGAAAGTCCGTCTTTCAAGCGGGTTTTCATTCATAAATATTGACAGATTTGACATCCACGTGTCCTGCTAAGGGGCCCCGTGATGACGCTTTCACCCAAATATGGTGTTTTTCCTCCTACGAGACGCTGGAGCGGAAAAGTGGAAGATCGGGCCGAGCATGCGCACTCGCTACAAAACTTCAGAGCTGGTGTTCACAGAATGAAAAAAATCCGCACTCGGGCAGAGCCTGAGCCCTTATAGAAGCTCCCACAGACTCCAAACTTTACAGGCTGAGACACAACAACATTCTGAAGGTTTTTTCAGAGGGATTTTTTCATATCTAATTCCTAGCCTGATTTATTCAGCTTTGAAACCAAAAAAACAGGCGGAATTTGAGTTTTTACAGATTTTTTCACTGATGATTAGTTTATTGAAAAACTAAACAAAATATCCAAAATCCCTCTGAAAAAATCTGAGTTACTAATATGTCAATAAGATAAAACCATAAATTTTAATCTGGCTCAATTCATTATTTTGATTTCGTTGCCCAAAATATAGACAATTTTGGCCATTTTAATGCTCAAAATGCCTTATTTTTATGTGAAAACATAAAATGACAGAAGAAATGCAATACATTTTTTCCTCATATTTATATCTGTGATGTTCAGCAAAAGTTTCAAATTGACATCTCTACATTTATGTTTTTCCCCTATTCACCTGCAGTGTCTCGCCTTAATAACATTAGAAGCTTTAATTTTGGCAAAATCAATGTAATTACTTTTAATGCTTTTTAATGCCCCGTGATACAGTGCTTCCCTCTCCATGTACTGTATATATATATATGAGGTTTGCAGTCTAAATAAAATGCATAACGTGAGAAAGGTTTTGTGATACGGGGTTTACTATATGATCCACAGCAAAACAACATTGCAAAATATTGAAAAATGATATACTTAACCAGCCATATTATAAGTCACCATCAAAGCATCTGACGGACTGAATTACACCACTTGACGGGCCAAATTTGACCCGCGGGCCTCAATTTGGGCACCCCTGGTTTACACTTTGGTCTGTGCAACTGTTAATGTATTCAATGTCTCCATTTTGACACGAAATCGAAGAAAAAACTCAATAAAACGTGCTGTAAAAGCTGGTAAAACATCCGAGGGGGAAAGAGAACAGCCCTGTCTCGTCCCCCGCACACTCACCGTCCTCCGTCTCCTGCCACACGATGCCCTCCAGGTTGACGCTGGTGCCCGGCTCGCAGGGGCCCAGGCACTCGGGCTCCGTGCTGACGGCCACGTCCGCCGTGTTGGCCGCCACCGAGCGCGTCCGCACCATGATCTGCTCGCAGGGGGACGAGATGTCGCTGTTGCCCACCCCGGCCAGGAGGTGGAGGGGCGGAGGGGCCGGCGTGGAGACGGGAGATTCCATCTGCGCGACAACACAAGGGAGGGAGAGTCAGACGCAAGGCACTGGATAAACAAGCGTGCGGCAGATGTTCCGATAGGGCCGGGCGCACACTGCTCCACCGAGCGGAAGAGTGTTAAGTGCTGCACGGGAGACATGCCGGGTCGGGATGCCATCTACTCTGCCCACATTGATAAATAAGTAAAGCAAAAAGCATCAGAATAACAACACCGACAACTGGGGCACTTACATGTTGCCCGCTCTCTGTAACCTGGCAAACCAGAGCAGCAGAAAAACAAGATGTAAAAAGCTGCTTTGACCATTCAGCGAGTCACAGCAAAACAGAAGCCTTGTTAGGAATGTTGCTTTATATTCTCACACCAGTGTAGGTTGTAGTAGTAATCCTGTTTACACCAACACGCACACATTCATGCACAAAGGGGGTCATTGTACCATCATGTACAAAATCAATAGTATATACAAAAGTGCAGAGCAAAGTTCACCCATGCAGCATTCTAAAAACAACAACATTTAAATACTGTGATGGAGGTAATGTCAAATGATATGGTAAATGGTAAATGGTAAATGGTCTCAACTTATATAGCGCTTTTCCACCTACATTAGGCACTCAAAGCGCTTTACAGCAAGGATCCACTCACCCATTCATACTCTCATTCATACACCAATGTACGCAGACACTGGGGGATATGTTGATATATTGAGGCAGGAAAGTATCGCGATGAACGATATTATTCACTCTAACAATACTACATACTATCAACTCTCAGGCATAAAAATGACAGTAAATTTTTGTCCTAAAACTTCATAATCAAATCCGAAAATACCACACAAGTAAGGATTAAACACCTCGGAGCCGCGTTAGACGGTTCTAACGGCCGACACAGTGTTGTTCCTCCTGCATTATAACGTCTAACGCGGCTCCTCGTTGTTTAATCCGCTTATACCAGGGTCCCACAAACCTAACATTTATAATAAATGTGTTTTTCATTGACTAAAGTCACTAAATCTGCCAGACTACGGGACTATTTTGTGTGGGTTATTAGCCGGTCACTGAAGGCTGGTCTCAGAGCGAGTCATTCTCCGCAGCTATTACGAGGATCTCAGTCAGGCTCAACGACACAACATCAGCACAGAATCACAACACAACAGGACTAACCCGGAAACACTTTTCCCTGGAAGGAAACACCGATATGCGGCACTCGTGGGCAGGAGTTATTTACCTTTTACAAGGTTTAACCTGAAGCTAAAGCTAGCTAGCTCAACCAGCTCAACTGTTTATGGAAACAGCTGCGGTGGAGAATGCAACTCAATTTGCTTCAGTTGGAAATCAAAGTTTTACAAAGAAAATAATGGGGATGAAATGCTAATAAATGTACAGATGATGAATATCGAGCCCAAAAATGCATCATTTATCTTTTTTTTTATTGAACGATAAGTCGATATAGTAATTACTGTGACAGCCCGGGGTGCAACGCCCATATTTTCACCTTTCACTCGCTAGCTAGCACCTGCCTTGGGTTGGGTACAGTTAAATGATATCAGAATAAAGTTTTGATACCACCAGTGTTAATTTTAGTCAAAGTGATATTTTTGTGACTAAAATTGGACTAAAACTACATTAAAAGATTTTAATGAGACTAAAACTATGACTAAAATGTCCAGATATTTTAGTCGACTAAAATCAGACTAAATAAAAATGAAAGGAGAAACTTGTATTGAGCGTCTGAAAGAGCCTCAGATCATGTTTAAAGGATCAGCTCTGAGCTTTGTTCATGTGGAGCAGAAACATGAAGCAGAGGAACAACATTAAATATGATTATAATGAAGATTATCAATGCAAAGTCCACTAAATTCTTCTTAAATTTAGTCGACTAAATTTAGTTGCTATTTTAGTCGACTAAAACTAGACTAAAATCGAATTACATTTTCGTCAAAAGACTAAAACAAAATTAAAATATGTTGTCAAAATTAACACTGGATGCTACTGGTCTCGAAAGTAGGAACTGATGAAATATATCTTCAGGGAAACACTTTATTATACGCTTCATACATTGCACCTGCCACATTTAGTACAATGTAATGTGAAGCGTAACAATGTGTAATAACTTGTACCTATGTTAGGGTGCATCATACGCCCCATATCATTTTGTCCCTAGTCTAGCTGTTTTATACATATAAAAAAGAAAATGTATGGCAAAGTATTGGTATGGTATGGTATTCTCAGGCGTCTCCAATCCAAGCACTAACCAGGCCTGACCTGCTCAGCTTCCAAGATCTAAAAATGGCCTGGATTGTTGGCCCTCAATGTGTTACAGTCATAATGTGCTAAATCTAACAGCCCTGTAATAACAGTTTGTGACGGTTTAATACAAAACATTTTGTAAAAACTCAAAGATTGCAGACTTCCCAAACAACTTGAATAAACAAGCAAAGAATAGTCATTTAATCAAGTTCAAAACCATTGTAAAATATGAAATAAGTAAAGAGATCAACAGCACAAAACATTCAGCTAAATGAATATCGCATTATGCTTCATGATGCAGATCTTGCTTATTGACGTGGACGCCCTAAACAATGCTGGAATTAGACAAAAACTGGTAGAAATTTGAGGCGTTTGATGCACCCTAACTTATGTGATAAATACACAATAGAATCATTTGTATTTGTAGCTTGGGGGGTTCATAATGTAACAACACACAGGACCCGAACTCTAACCCTAATGGTCTTTATATTTCACTATGTACCTCCAAAGTATTACACATTATTCCACTGTGTGTGAACTCGATGGGCACAGTTATTACAGTTACAAAGCAGATTACAATGAACTAAATTTAACTCCACTCCTAATCCGGGTAGTGTGACGCAAATTAATGATACAAATTGTGACAAAGTGGGTTTGTCCCATTGTGTGTGTTTGTTATTTTTTTGTTTTTTGTTTTGTTTGCAATACACACCAGCCAACAATAACCCTCAATTTATATCACATTGTCCATTTAAAACGTTGTTTATTAATTTAATCAGACATTTACCTGTACCATCTGGTAGGGAGAAAGGAAGGGCCGTGGTCTGTGTCGGCCATTTTAAAATCTTGGGCTGGACCATGTGGCAGGGGGAAACTGGTTAAACTTTGCTTTGTGTTTCCTTTTTGTGTATGATTTTGATTTGTATCTTTGTTGTTTTGAACACTTTTGTCACTAAACTTATTCATTTTATGTACAAGGATCACTTGCCAGATAAAGTTATTGTTGGGACTCAATGAACTAATGGTACTAACCGGTGGGAGGTCCGTTCCCATTATGGGAGGAAGTATAAAACCTGACTGCTTCTAGTCAAGGGGGGCCATTTTGTATCTGTGTGTCAGAAGTTCTGTTTGCGTGAGCAATAAATGTCTGGTGAGAACTCTAACTTTGTTAAGTCTGCCTGCCCATTTCAACCCCTCGTGGCAGCTTCCTCACACAAATGTAAAAGAAATGGTCTTTTATGAAAAAAAAAAAACATTATTATTCTGCTTTATGGTTCAATATGACAAATATTAGAGTATAGATATAGAAGAAAAGGCACAATTCCCGTATCAGTATTGAAAACCAAGCATGGGAAATAATGTGACCGTGCCCAGCCCTTGATAAATGACTCCCAGTGTGATTTTTCCACATTGACATTTGTTATAATTCCCAACACATGTTAATTTTACTACATTATACAATAAAGAATAGAAGTTTGGTACAGATTATCATCCGTTTTTTCCTTTAAACATGCAGCGGTTCAGTATTGTGAGATTTTGCCCTTGCCTATGCAAATTCAGTGATCATTACGTTGCTTGTCTATTAATTCCTGAGGAGCCATAAGGGATTAAAACCATCATAGCAATGAGCGCGGCGTTGAGTGCTCGCTCTTTCGATGAACAATTACAAGTACGAAGTGTTCCCGACTACAAATGGGCGCATTTTAATCGTAGATAAAGGCGTTTCAAAAGCGGTGAAAGAATTGCATCAGCGCACGCCTTGACATTGGGACAAGCAGGAGCAAAACAAGCGTTCACCTGCGCCAAAAAGCCGACGGAAACCGGTATTTACTCGTGTCGCATCGTTTAACATTGACATACCATTGTTGTGACACTAAAGTATTCACACGAGGAGGGTGGGCGGATTCTCTTCCCTTCTGTGACTGATGAAGTGCTAAACTTTGGGTAGTGTTATGTAATAAGATGCAAGACTATTGTAAAAAGGTCAAATATGGTGTAAATACAGGCCTGTAATGCAGTGTTAACCTCTTAACCCCCACCTTAACTGAGCGCATTCTCTCCAGTTCGGCGTTACCCAAATCTAAAAGCTTCTCGACTGAAGAGCTTGCAGCCTGTAGGCCAGTGCAATGCCTGATTTGGTTTTTGTTGCTTCTCTTTTTTTTCCTGCGCTTTTTTGTTGCTTTATTGTCACATTTTTGAACATTCTGGGCTCAGCTGGAGGCGGGAAGCTGGATTCCCATCTATTTCCATTGTAGCTGTTGTCATAGTAACGATAAACAAATGTCTAACCGTTGTTGGAAATATCAGATATACCTTATTTTATCGTCTCAAATTAACCTTAAGCCATAACAGGACCACATTTTTAGTTGTAGTTTTACACTTATAATCGCTTGTTTTAGTTTCATCTTATTTCTCTTGATCACTTCCTGCCTCCAGATGACGTCACTGATGATGTAAACAGCGAAAGGGTCTATAGATACAGAAGGCATCTCTGGAGTCGCCCATATATGGTCATTTTTGAAAACAGTTAAAGGGAAAACAATTGTATATTTTCTCTAATGATTAAAAAACTACTTTAACAAACGCTGAATTATGAATATAGTTTCTACTAAATAAAGACACAAAGACATGGGGAGGAGCAAAGTGGTTCAACAGCCCATAAATACATGAATAACGGAGAATGCTAACATGATGCTACATGTTAGCATCGGGCTAATGCGAACGGTTAGCTAGCGCTTGCTACAACTGCCGTTTTTTCACTTCTACTGAACAATCTGCTGTGAGAAAATATCCATATGGGCCCGATTTACACCTGACTTTATTTATGTGATAAATAAGTTCATATTCCACCAGAAAATGGCTAAAAAGAGGGAAATTTGTGTTTCTCTAAAGCAGGGGTGGCCAACCAGTCGGAGACCAAGAGCCGACATTTTCAACCTTGATCCTGTGAAGAGCCACAAAGGCACCGACCATTAGCGAGATCCCGGGGCGGTAGTTTATTGTGATTAAATAGAATGTGAACGTTTTATTTAATCACAATAAACTATAACTTTATGCCTTTTTCTTTCTTTTTTTAATAATTGTGTTAGATTGAATGGTTTTACTCCTCAACAAGATTGAAATACATGTTTATTAAATGACATTTTGTGTTTCCTGTTCTGACTGAGACAGAATTAGATTATTATTATTTTTTTTAATGCTGGGGTGTGTTTGTATGTGGGGCCCTGCCCACTGAGCCTCCTCCTCTGATTCGCCCCTGGCCTGAGCGCTCAGTGCAGCTTTGTCCTGACTGGACTGTGCAGAGAGAGCGCACTCTCGGCTGCACAAAGTTCATGAACTTTAACCAGGAGCCTCTGGGGGATCTGAGAGTCTGTTTTAAGTTGCATCTGTTACAGTTATAGCACGTGTGAAAGAAAAGTCATGACTTTGCGTATTTCCGCGTTACGATGTCGAGCTTCGCATCATACGCTTAATAAGAGCTCCGCTTTTTTCCATTTCCTAATTTTGATCTTTTTCTGTGAATATGTGGCCAAATTACATCAAATAAAGAGCAGCTGATCAGGAACCTGAAAAGCACAGAAGCTGATCCCAG
This sequence comes from Gobius niger, assembly GCF_951799975.1. Lineage (NCBI taxonomy): Eukaryota > Metazoa > Chordata > Actinopteri > Gobiiformes > Gobiidae > Gobius > Gobius niger. The sequence goes on from NC_136855.1 coordinate 41,492,307, forward strand.
AGCCACGATCTGCCTGACTGTTGTTTAACTACATCCTGCTGTGAGTGAAGCTGCACGGGCTCCTTTTTCACGCCGCCTCCAAAAGGAGGAGATCCAGACTCTCATTCATGTAGAGATGGAAACAGGGTCTGTAGACGATGGTTGGATTTTTGGTCAAAGACTGTTACAGTTAATGGGAAATATTTACCAATTATTTTGCAAAGAGCCGCATTGTATTAAACATATCCAATCATGCAAAGAGCCGCACTCTGATTGGCCAAGAGCCGCATGCGGCTCGAGAGCCGCGGGTTGGCCACCCCTGCTCTAAAGATTCTATTTTCCCCCTCGGCGAAGCCACGCCCCCTTCTATGACGAGATGCGTCTGTATCTATACGTTTGTTATCTGTGACGTCACGACTTCCACTTCCTGGTCCGAGCATACCAGCAAATATGCGAGACAAAAACATAAAAACAAACATCAATATTTCTGAAACTGAACAGAGAGTTCCTGAACCGACTTATTTCTCAGACTCATTAGCCAAAAATGCCGCACCTACTGCTAAAAAAAGTCATATTTACTAAAGTCACTGTTTCCGGGGTTAGCGTAGCTGCTGCACCGTTAGCATTTATCTCCGCTAATCCTGATGTACCGATTTTGGTAAATATTACTTTTATAGCAGAAGGTTCAGCATGTTTGGCTAATGAGTTTGATAAATGTTAGTCAGTGGAAATATATGCTAACAGCTGCAAAGATCTAGTCTCGCCAACCAGACTCCGCCTCTTTACAGAAGAGGCAACACTCGCGCTTTCAAAGGAAGTGACGCAGCGATATGGAGCCGACCGACCAATCAGAGCAGCTCACGTAATGCTCCGGTTTGCTTGTATTCTTAAAGCAGTACTAAGTAACTCTTCCCCCTAGAGGCCATAAGCGCAACTGCAGGTGTCGTAGCAAGTTACGATTTTTTAACTTATTAATTGTCTTGGAGAGTAAATACTACGCTGACAGGAAAGGTGAAGGGACAGAGGGTTACTGTGCATCCAATCCAAAGGAAATATTTTTTTTCACTCAAACTTTGCTGTAAATACTGTTTAAAGTGACGCTAGCCCGCAGTTAGCTTTGCCCGTTAGCCTGTTAGCTTCTTCTCTGTGATTCTATTAGTGTGTATTGGTGGCTCAGGTCTGGTTTCAGTCAAGTTGCAAACATGGTTTTCTGTCCAGAGACACCAGGGGGCGATGAAAGACCCTCCACTCATCCCATAAACACTTGTATCACCCCCACAGGGACTACGGGGAGGATTTATTAAGGTAAACACGTTACTTAGTACTGCTTTAAGTGTTTCTGACATAAACGACAGAAGTCATTTCCTGAACTCCGTGTGGCAGGAGCGCCATTGTTAACGTCCCAATGTCGTCACATCCGCCATGTTCTCATTGGCTGCTGCGCTTCGGTCGTCCCACATTAGTCCCGCCTCAAGCCAGACTAGTCTCCTGTTTATTCATTAATAAACATCGGAGATTAGTCTGGATGCCAGGCTAGCAAAGATGGCGGATCTCCATGGTAACAGTGGAAATCTGAGACCCTGTACTTTGGATCTGTGTGAGTAAAACACAGCTTACAGGTGGCGAATGGCAGAGAACTGGTAAAACAACATGACAGATACACATGTTTAAAGCAGCACTAAGCAACTCCTGCCCCTAGAGGCCGTAAGCGCCACTGCAGGTACTACTCAGACAGAAAAGACAAAGGGACAGAGGGATATTGTTCATCCAATTACACAACGGAGATACTTTTTTTTCATTCAAACTTGGCTGTAAACACTGTTTAAGTGACGCTAGCCCACAGTTAGCTTTGCCCGTTAGCCCGTTAGCTTGTGCATTGGTGACTCCAACCCGTAGAGAGACATCAGGGGGTGAAGAAAACACCCCCAAATCATCCCACTAACACTTGTTTTACCCCCACAGGGACTACGGGGGGAGGAGGAGGAAGAAGAGGAAGAAGAGGAAGAAGAGGAAGAAGAGGAAGAAGAGGAAGAAGAAGAGGAAGAAGAAGAAGAAGAAGAGGAAGAAGAAGAAGAAGAAGAAGAGGAAGAAGAGGAAGAAGAGGAAGAAGAAGAGGAAGAAGAAGAGGAAGAAGAAGAAGAAGAAGAGGAAGAAGAAGAAGAAGAAGAAGAAGAAGAAGAAGAAGAAGAAGAAGAAGAGGAAGAAGAAGAAGAAGAAGAGGAAGAGGAAGAAGAAGAAGAAGAAGAAGAAGAAGAAGAAGAAGAAGAAGAAGAAGAAGAAGATCTTTATTTATATAGCGCCTTTCACAGACATGGTCACAAAGCGCTTTACATGAGACAATTGTACATTCACTCCACACTTGGTGGTGGTAAACTATGTATGGAAGGATTTATTAAGGTAAATACGTTACTTAGTTCTGCTTTAAGATCATTGTTGGGAGGACGGTGCTTTTACTGGAAGGTGTTGGACAATTTTGAAGCTGATGATGCTCAAAAACATGCTCAAAAATCGCAGGAATTCAAACCCGCTCTGGAAACCTTCGCCATGACATCATCCCTCGGCCTAATCACTTGTTAATTCCGTCAGTTCAGCGGCCGCTCTGCCCCCGCTCCACATCCAGGGTCGGTAATTGATGGCACCTGCTCCGACATAAGTGCGACACCGCTGCCTCCGAGAGCAGCTCCGACCCCTGGAGATGAAGGAAGAGGGGCACCGGGGGGGGAGGGGCACCGGGGTGGGGGGGGGGGGCGCCGGCCGGAGACCACAAGGAAGACGGATGGTGATTTGAGAGCCGCTGACACCGGGCTTAGTGCGCTCGACTCGGGGAAGGCGACATGAAAGGCCCCCTGAATCATTAGCGCTGAACTGCAGGAGGAAGACGCTCCGCCGCCGCCGCCGCCGCCACCGCCATGGCCTCGCGAGCGCTTTAATTGGGCTGCGAGAGAGAGAGAGAGAGAGAGAGAGGGGGGGGGATGGGGAAGAGAGAGACAGAGAGACAGACAGAGAAAGAAGAGAGAGAGAGACAGAGAGAGAGAAGAGAGACAGACAGAGAGAGAAAGAAGAGAGAGAGAGACAGAGAGACAGACAGGGAGAGAAAGAAGAGAGAGAGACAGAGAGAGAAAGAAGAGAGAGAGAGACAGAGAGACAGACAGGGAGAGAAAGAAGAGAGACAGACAGAGAGAGAAAGAAGAGAGAGAGAGACAGAGAGACAGACAGGGAGAGAAAGAAGAGAGAGAGAGAGACACACAGAGAGGGGGAAGAGAGAGAGAGAGGGGGAAGAGAGAGAGAAGAGAGAGAGAAGAGAGACAGACAGAGAGAGAGAGAAGAGAGAGAGAGGGAGAGAGGGGGGGATGGGACGAGGTCGCCGATACCACAGTTGACGAGAGAGCACTCTTGGTAGAGTGAGACAAAGGGGAGGTCGTGTCCAAAAAAAAGCTAAAACGTGACGACAACACGGCAGCGACGCAAGGAAAAAGATCCATTTCCATCAGTTTTGTAGGCCTTAGCTTTCAAATGAGGCGCTACACCAGCCTATATAGCAGGGGTGAGGAAACACCAGGGCCCGAACCTCACCATTGTAGCTGAAATTAAAGAACTTTTTTCTGCAAATGCCAATGTTTAATATCAGTGGGACCCAACTTTTCCCCAGGATGACGATCCACGCCCCAAACACAACTGTAGTTTGTCAAATATCATATAAAATATTGTATTTTTGTTGAACAAGACTGAAATTATGATCAAAACAACCCATTAACAAACATTTTAACAAACTCTGTTAGTGTTTCCCGCGCAGTTTCACATGGAAAATATTTAATAAAAGTTCCCTTTAGACTCGCGAGCCACTTTTGGGTCAAGAATCCCCGTTTTACATTATACAATATGACCAAGTAGGATGCTCTGCCAGGGCATTTTTAAAATAAGACACTATTTCTAGAACAACTTTAACAGGTATTTGATCTTTTATTTACATAAAAATATTTCTCAAAATCATCTTGAGGTCCTGGAGGTTCTTTGCTGGAGGGCCAGATTTGGCCCCCGGGCCTGATGTCGCCTACCCCTGCTAAATAGTCTTTAAAGCAGCACTAAGCAACTCTTGCCCCTAGAGGCCATGAGCACAACTGCAGGTGTCGTAGCCAGGGCTGGGTACCGTTAAACGGTTCCTACTTGGTACCGACCGAAAAGCTCCGGTAGGGGGCTAACATGTAGCATCATGTTAGCATTCTCCGTTATTCATGTATTTAAGGGCTGTTGAACCACTTTGCTCCTCCCCATGTCTGTGTATCTTTATTTAGTAGAAACTATATTCATATTTCAGCATTTGCTAAAGTAGTTTTTGAATGATTTTTCTCCAAATTGTCTTCCCCCTTAACTGTTTTCAAACATGACCATATATGGGCGAGTCCAGAGATGCCGTCTGTATCTATAGCGACAAGCTCATTTTCCTCTGTCGTCCCTGGGCAGAGGCAAAGTGACCGGTGCAGCACTTTGAGAAACTTGGTAACACAGGCTTGTAAAGCGCAAACAAGAATGTTTTTCTCCTAAAATGCCTCGTTGCTGCTACATGAAGCTGAAATAAAATAAATGATGAAGTATATTCGCTGCTCAATTCTCAGTTGCATGAAAAGCAAATTAGTTTTTTGTCAAAATCTAGAAAAAAGTTCATGTCGATACAAAGTGAGCCCCATCAGTGAGACGCGCTGCAGCCGAGACTGGCAAAAACAAACATCCGAAAGATGCCTGGGAGTAAGAACGTCCTCAGGCACAGATTATTTCACACGGACAGGACTGAATAAAGCTTGGGTTCAACTGAAATCTTGGTGGATGCGACGTGCTTTAAGTGTCAAACCTAACAATACAAGCCTTTCAGTCATGTGACTTTCATTGTTATGGCGGCCATTTTGAATATGCAGTATAACATATAGATACAGACGGCATCTCTGGAATCGCCCATATATGGTCATGTTTGAAAACAGTTAAGGGGGAAAACAACTTGGAAAAAATCTAAACTTTTTGTCATTTTTTCTTTTTTTTTACTTTTTTTTGTCAAATTTTGGTAATTTTTTTGACAATTTTTTATCACATTTTTGTATTTTTTTGTAACATTTTGTCACATTTTTGTCATTTTTTCTTTTTTTTGTCGTCTTTTTTTGTCCAATTTTGGTAATTTAAAAAAAAAAAAATTGTCACATATTTGTCACATTGTCGTCATTTTTTCTGTCTTTTTTTTGTCAAATTTTGGTAATTTTTTTGACAATTTTTTATCATTTTTTTGTAACATTTTGTCACATTTTTGTCATTTTTTGTCACATTTTTGTCATTGCCTTACACCCCTGTGAGGCTCTGAGGTCTGTGGATCAGAATCTGCTAAAGGATCCATGTACAAGTTTTGGTACTAGAGGCGACCGATCCTTCCAGGCTGTTGCTTCCAGGCTTTGGAATGATCTTCTATTGACTCTGTTGATTCTTTCAAAAGCGAACTTAAGACACATTTATTTGTTCATGCTTTTAATTAGCTACTTTTGGGCTGCTATGATTTCTGTGTTGTTTTGACCCCTTTTTATATTGTATGTAATTTCTGCTTTTAACTGTGTTGTGAAGCACTTTGTGGCCTTTGCTTGTGAAAGGTGCTATAGAAATAAACATTACTTACTTACTTACCCTAAACACAGGTAAAGAACTGATCCTCAAAAGCTCCAGTCCTCTGCACATAAGCCTGTCTTACTTCACTACGACTGTGACACACATTGATACTATTCAAATGCGCCGCTAAATCCCACCGGCTTCTATCTGAGCGTAACCTTGGAGAGATTATCTCCATTTTCCACTTCAAATCTATCAGCGGGGGATTTACGAGGAGCGCTCACTCCCAAACAGATATCACAAGACATTCCTCCGTCGGATAGACACAATATTCACGGTCTGCGCGGCGCTGAAACAAGATTATACAAAGCCCCGTTAGCTTGGCGGCGTGCAGGAGGCGTGGCTTGTCCGGGTCGGTCCACGAAACCGCACTGGACTCCTGTGGGATTAAAGCCGCCCGGATCTCTTCCCCCTGAGTTTGAAACGTGCGCCAAAACCACAATGTAGCAGTGTCACGCAAAGCTTTTCTTAACTCGAACCCCGTGCCAAACCCTCGGGGGGGGGAGGGGGGGAGGAAAGGGGAGGGGGGGCCGCGGTGAAGCGTTCGCTGTCAAACCCACTGGCAAAATCCTCCTAATCTTGGCTTGTGCTGAAGGTTCTGAAAGCTGAAACGTTTAGTATTTCATAAACATTGCTCACTTTCCTCTCTCTCTCTCGCTTTACAGGGAGAAGGTCCCGGGTTTGATTCCTCGGGTCAGGAGGGATCTCGTATACATAAAACATACATATAATATCCCGATACACAGGGGCAGATCTAGAGGGGTGTCATGTAATGTCTCACATCTGCTCTAAAAGTTACTCTGGTGCTTCACAGGCTCACTCTCAGCACTTTTTTGACAGGACAAATAATTATAACAACTTTATTGCTAAATAAGGAGCCAGGTGCCAACCAGTGTTAATTTTGACAACATATATTATTTTAGTTTTTTGACTAAAATGTAATTTAATTTTAGTCTAGTTTTAGTCGACTAAAATTGGAAGTAAATTTAGTCGACTAAATTTAAGACTAATGTAGTGGACTTTGCATTGATAATATTGATTCTAATCATATTTAATGTTGTTCCTCTGCTTCATGTTTCTGCTCCACATGAACAAAGCTCAGAGCTGATCCTTTAAACATGATCTGAGGCTCTTTCAGACGCTCAATACAAGTTTGGATGATTTTAGTCTCTCCTTTTCAGTTTTATTTAGTCTGATTTTAGTCGACTCAAATATCTGGACATTTTAGTCACAGTTTTAGTCTCATGAGAAACTTTTAATTTAGTTTTAGTCCAATTTTAGTCACAAAAATATCACTTTGACTAAAATTAAGACTAAGTATTTTAGTCGACGACATTAACACTGGTGCCAACTCCTGTGGCTCCCAAGATGATGATTTATTTTTTATTTTTTACAAAAGTACAATTTTTATCTGAGTAAGAAACCCTCTACTCATATTATGGACAATGCTACTATTGTTATATAATGTTAGGAGGCTCAGGCGGCATCGAAACGGAAAAACTGCCTCGCGATCAAGGGAAATTGCTCATCCCTGATATTAACATTTGACATATTAACATTACATTGTAAAATGTTTTTTTTCTAGATCCGCCCCTGCCGATACAGAGTCCACGATACGATACTATCCCGACACAGAGTCCACGATACGATAATATCCTGACACAGAGTCCACGATACGATACTATCCCGATACAGAGTCCACGATACGATACTATCCCGATACAGAGTCCACGATACGATACTATCCCGACACAGAGTCCACGATACGATACTATCCCGATACAGAGTCCACGATACGATACTATCCCGACACAGAGTCCACGATATGATACTATCCCGACACAGAGTCCACGATACGATACTATCCCGACACAGAGTCCACGATACGATAATATCCTGACACAGAGTCCACGATACGATACTATCCCGATACAGAGTCCACGATACGATACTATCCCGATACAGAGTCCACGATACGATACTATCCCGATACAGAGTCCACGATACGATACTATCCCGATACAGAGTCCACGATACGATACTATCCCGATACAGAGTCCACGATACGATACTATCCCGATACAGAGTCCACGATACGATACTATCCCGATACAGAGTCCACGATACGATACTATCCCGACACAGAGTCCACGATACGATACTATCCCGATACAGAGTCCACGATACGATACTATCCCGATACAGAGTCCACGATACGATACTATCCCGACACAGAGTCCACGATACGATACTATCCCGATACAGAGTCCACGATACGATACTATCCCGATACAGAGTCCACGATACGATACTATCCCGACACAGAGTCCACGATACGATACTATCCCGATACAGAGTCCACGATACGATACTATCCCGATACAGAGTCCACGATACGATACTATCCCGACACAGAGTCCACGATACGATAATATCCTGACACAGAGTCCACGATACGATACTATCCCGACACAGAGTCCACGATACGATAATATCCTGACACAGAGTCCACGATACGATACTATCCCGACACAGAGTCCACGATACGATACTATCCCGACACAGAGTCCACGATACGATAATATCCTGACACAGAGTCCACGATACGATACTATCCCGATACAGAGTCCACGATACGATACTATCCCGATACAGAGTCCACGATACGATACTATCCCGATACAGAGTCCACGATACGATACTATCCCGATACAGAGTCCACGATACGATACTATCCCGATACAGAGTCCACGATACGATACTATCCCGATACAGAGTCCACGATACGATACTATCCCGATACAGAGTCCACGATACGATACTATCCCGACACAGAGTCCACGATACGATACTATCCCGACACAGAGTCCACGATACGATACTATCCCGATACAGAGTCCACGATACGATACTATCCCGATACAGAGTCCACGATACGATACTATCCCGACACAGAGTCCACGATACGATACTATCCCGACACAGAGTCCACGATACGATACTATCCCGATACAGAGTCCACGATACGATACTATCCCGACACAGAGTCCACGATACGATACTATCCCGATACAGAGTCCACGATACGATACTATCCCGACACAGAGTCCACGATACGATAATATCCTGACACAGAGTCCACGATACGATACTATCCCGATACAGAGTCCACGATACGATACTATCCCGATACAGAGTCCACGATACGATACTATCCCGATACAGAGTCCACGATACGATACTATCCCGACACAGAGTCCACGATACGATAATATCCCGATACAGAGTCCACGATACGATACTATCCCGACACAGAGTCCACGATACGATAATATCCTGACACAGAGTCCACGATACGATACTATCCCGATACAGAGTCCACGATACGATACTATCCCGATACAGAGTCCACGATACGATACTATCCCGACACAGAGTCCACGATACGATACTATCCCGATACAGAGTCCACGATACGATACTATCCCGACACAGAGTCCACGATACGATACTATCCCGACACAGAGTCCACGATACGATACTATCCCGACACAGAGTCCACGATACGATACTATCCCGACACAGAGTCCACGATACGATACTATCCCGACACAGAGTCCACGATACGATACTATCCCGATACAGAGTCCACGATACGATACTATCCCGATACAGAGTCCACGATACGATACTATCCCGACACAGAGTCCACGATACGATACTATCCCGATACAGAGTCCACGATACGATACTATCCCGACACAGAGTCCACGATACGATACTATCCCGACACAGAGTCCACGATACGATACTATCCCGACACAGAGTCCACGATACGATACTATCCCGATACAGAGTCCACGATACGATACTATCCCGACACAGAGTCCACGATACGATAATATCCTGACACAGAGTCCACGATACGATACTATCCCGATACAGAGTCCACGATACGATACTATCCCGATACAGAGTCCATGACACATTACATATCCCTTTACAGCAGGGGTGTCCAAACGTTTTTCATGGGGGGCCGCATACTGAAGCGTACACAGGGTGAAGGGCCGAAGATCAGTAGTTAGTGCCGCAAAACCTTCGACTAGAAGAGGTTTAAATTGTGCCCCCCACCTCTATTTAAGCTTAAAACCTTCACGCCAGCTCGGTCTCACAGTAACATGTTAGTTGTTCGGTTACAATTGTGTAGAATTATTATTATTATTATTATCATCTCTGGTGATGTGTACCGATACAGCAAGAGGCCGAGGGCCACCATAAATTGGTCTGAGGGCTGCATTTGGCCCCCGGGCCGCACTTTGGACACCCCTGCTTTACAGAGTCCATCCTATGATACATATCCCGATAGGGCTGCTCGATTATTGAAAAAATAATAATCACGATTATTTTTGTCATAATTGAAATCACGATTATTCAAACGATTATTTGTTGCCTTTAAAAAAATTCATAAAAAAAAAGACAAAAATCCAGCAAAAAAGTGAAAAAAAATCAGCAAAAAAAGTGACAAAAATCCAGCAAAAAAGTGACAAAAAAACAGCAAAAAGTGACAAAAAAAAGGAAAAAAGTGACAAAAAACAGCAAAAAAGTGACAAAAATCCAGCAAAAAAGTAACAAAAAAACAGCAAAAAAGTGACAAAAATCCAGCAAAAAAGTGACAAAAAACAGCAAAAAAGTGACAAAAAACAGCAAAAAAATGACAAAAATCCAGCAAAAAAGTGACAAAAAACAGCAAAAAAGTGACAAAAATCCAGCAAAAAAGTGACAAAAAACAGCAAAAAAGTGACAAAAAACAGCAAAAAAGTGACAAAAAACAGCAAAAAAGTGACAAAAAAAAGGAAAAAAGTGACAAAAAACAGCAAAAAAATGACAAAAAATCAGCAAAAAAGTGACAAAAATCCAGCAAAAAAGTGACAAAAATCCAGCAAAAAAGTGACAAAAAACAGCAAAAAAGTGACAAAAAACAGCAAAAAAGTGACAAAAATCCAGCAAAAAGTGACAAAAATCCAGCAAAAAAGTAACAAAAATTCAGCAAAAAAGTGACAAAAATCCAAAAATTAAAAATTAGAACAAAAAAAAAGAACAAAAAAATTATAATCGATTTTTTGCGATTATGCTAATTTTGTAATAGTTTACTGTTGTAATCGAAATCGTAATCGATTTTCGATTAATTGAACAGCCCTATATCGCGATATGTCACGATACGCTACATATCCTGATACAGAGTAATGCCCCCCCCCCCCCCCCCAGTAGTAGGAGAAGCCAGGATCCTGAGTATCTAAGTACAACAGCCAAGGCCAATCTCATTATTGTACATTGTCACATTTACACCAGTAATCTACAGCAGAGGTTTCAGCAGTGTCTCAGCGTTCAGAGCCTGAGCCATGTGAACTTCTCTGACCACATCCTGATCCAGTCACTTCTTACTCCACACATTAACTTGCACTGGTTTATCAGACTGAGGATTAACCTGAGCCTGAGAGTTACAGGAGGATTACACCGGACTGGGCTAATAAGAAGTGAGAAATGGCCAAAGGTCCGAGATCAAGCCTGTTCCAGCTCCAGATCCTCCACCGCTGAGCGAAGCTAAATATGTACACCGGGAGGAGTTTAAAATGTGTAATGTGCAAAGTGGTGCAAGGTCACAATAAAATCAATACAATTATTAAAAATGCCTGCTGCTACAATGTAAGGACAAAAGACTTGGACACAACGGGAGAATTCGAGCGAAACATTTTGCTAAGTTTTCCTTGAATCTGCAGTTCACTGTGTTCTGGATCCTAATTTCTGTATTGACAAACTTTTACGGTATAAAAAAATAGTTTAGTAGAAAGAAACCTTGATCTAGTGGAATCAGACGATACAATACATATCCTACTACAATATATATCCCGATACAGAGTCTGTACTACAATACATATCCTTATATAGAGTCCATACTATGATACATATCCTTATATAGAGTCCATACTATGATACATATCCCGATACAGAGTCCATACTATGATACATATCCCGATACAGAGTCTATACTACAATATATATCCTGATACAGAGTCTATACTACAATATATATCCTGATACAGAGTCTATACTACAATATATATCCTGATACAGAGTCTATACTACAATATATATCCTGATACAGAGTCTATACTACAATATATATCCTGATACAGAGTCTATACTACAATATATATCCCGATACAGAGTCTATACGACAATATATATCCCGATACAGAGTCCTGCAGACAGACTCCTCCCCCTGATCCTCCTGCAGACAGACTCCTCCCCCCTGCAGACAGACTCCTCCCCCTGATGCTCCCCCTGCAGACAGACTCCTCCCCCCTGATCCTCCTGCAGACAGACTCCTCCCCCCTACAGACAGACTCCTCCCCCCTGCAGACAGACTCCTCCCCCCTGATCCTCCTACAGACAGACTCCTCCCCCCTGATCCTCCTGCAGACAGACTCCTCCCCCTGATCCTCCTGCAGATAGACTCCTCCCCCCTGCAGACAGACTCCTCCCCCCTGCAGACAGACTCCTCCCCCCTGCAGACAGACTCCTTCCCCCTGCAGACAGACTCCTCCCCCTGATCCTCCTGCAGACAGACTCCTCCCCCTGATCCTCCTGCAGATAGACTCCTCCCCCCTGCAGACAGACTCCTCCCCCCTGCAGACAGACTCCTCCCCCCTGCAGACAGACTCCTCCCCCCTGCAGACAGACTCCTTCCCCCTGCAGACAGACTCCTTCCCCCTGCAGACAGACTCCTCCCCCTGATCTTCCTGCAGACAGACTCCTCCCCCTGCAGACAGACTCCTCCCCCTGATCTTCCTGCAGACAGACTCCTCCCCCCTGAAGACAGACTCCTCCCCCTGACCCTCCTGTATCTGAGCGGTGTCTGTGCAGAGGATCCACGCCTGTCCCGCTCCGTCACGGTGCAGCTCGCCTCATCACACAGGTCACACTCATCCAACACGGATGAACGTCATGTGTCGGACCCGCACACGCTTCATCAGCACACGGACTAAAATAACCCACGCGGTCGTCACGCTCAGCCAAGAACGCGGCCAGTGTTGCTTTAAGTGTTTGGTGAACTGCTGTGTGCTGTTGTACACAGAGAGAGCACAAGATGTTCCTTCCAATCGGACAAAGTACAATCCAGGATCTGATCACAGCGTTTACTTTCCAGCAGAGAAAGATCTGAGTGAAATACAAGGTGGAAACAGCACGGAGCCCGAGGATGTAACAACATGTGTGATCATGATCATGTGATTAGAACCTGATCCACAGTTAAACACCGTCAGGGACCAGGACACATGAACCAGGGCTGGGTATCGTCAATAACTGTATATACGATACATATCCTGATACAGAGTCTATTATACGATACATATCCTGATACAGAGTCTATTATACGATACATATCCTGATACAGAGTCTATTATACGATACATATCCTGATACAGAGTCTATTATACGATACATATCCTGATACAGAGTCTATGGTATGTGACATATCCCGAGACAGAGTCCACAATACGATATGTTCTTAAGAGCTGATTAACATGTGAATTTCTCCATTGTTACATGGATGTATAAGATCAGACAGGACTTATCAATTAAGTCCTATCTGATCTTATACATCCATGTAACAATGGAGACAATGGACAATCCTGATATAAAGTCTATGCTACGATACATGTCCTGATAAGGAGTCCATGGTACGTTACATATCCCGATACAGAGACCACTATATTCCAAAAGTATTCCAATACAGACTCTACAATATGATATGTTCTTAAGAGCTGATGTAACGCGTGAATTGCTCCATTGTTACATGGATATATCAGATCAGATAGGACTTAATTAAGTCCTATCTGATCTGATATATCCATGTAACAATGGAGACAATGGACAATCCTGCTACAAAGTCCATGGTACGTTACATATCCCAATACAGGGACCATGATATGATATTCCAATATAGTGTCCACAATACAATATGTTCTTAAGAGCTGATGTAACACATGAATTTCTCCATTGTGACCAATTACAGTAAGTCCTATCTGATCTTATACATCCTTATACAAAGTCTATGCTACGATACATGTCCCGATAAGGAATCCATGGTATGTGACAAATCCCGATACAGAGTCCACGCTACAATATGTATCCTGATACAGAGTCCATGATATGATACACATCTCGATATAGAGTCGATTATACGATACATATCCCAATACAGAGTCTATTATATGATACACATCTCGATATAAAGTCTATTATATGATACGTATCCTGATACAGAGTCCACGATCACGTAGTCTACGCTCCGTTTCATATCCCAATAGAGTCCACGACATGTTGCTTATCCCGATAGAGAGTTCACGCTATGTTGCATATCCGTTTAATACCTCGTTAGATCCATGTTTAATACCCCGATAGAGTCCACGCTACGCATCCTGATACAGAGTCCACGATCACGTATATCGATAGAGTCCACTCGACGTTACATATCCCGATACAGAGTCTATTATATGCAGTCCCGTCGCATCTGAAATCCACGGGGGGCACATTTACCATTAAATACATATTTTTCATGTGGTATTCACGTAGCCCTGGCTCACACTGATCATTACATTAAACATAATCAACAGCAAATATGACCAGACCCACTGCAGCTGCAACATGAGTCCTCGTGGCGGAAACGTCAGTTGCATGTTCATGTTGCAGGAGGCGTCTCTCCGAGATGAACCTCCTCATCAACACATCCTTCTACTCAAACTTGAACTTATGAGAGTGAGGTCCTTTTCAAAAGCAGCTGAATGAGAAGAAGGCTTTGAACAAAGTGGTTCGCTCAGCCAGCAGGACCATTGGCTGCACTTTGCTGCTCCTGGAGGCCACATGTAAAACTCGACTACTGAATCGAGCTTTAAAACTTGCAAATGATGCCTCAGGCCACCCTGCTAAAGCCTTTTTTGAGACGCTTCCTCAAGCTGTGATCACTTTAAACAAGGCACTTCTATTATATTTATCTGTGTGGACTTTTATTGTACAGTATTTTGCCCTTAGGCTTTTAATGTGGCCGTGTTTGTTTGTTCTGTTTTTTATATTGTGTCTTTTTACTCGTTTTACATGTCGCACTTTGAGCTCTTTGCACATTTTTTCCAATGTGGTTTTTCAAACTGCAAATGGCCAATAAATGAATCTGATGGAATGAGCTGGGCCTTGTCTGTGCAGATACTGCGCCGATGCCACGAAAACACGTGTCTGAGTGTGGAAAACGACCGGACTCTGGGCCTATCTATCTATCTATCTATCTATCTATCTATCTATCTATCTATCTATCTATCTATCTATCTATCTATCTATCTATCTATCTATCTATCTATCTATCTATCTAAAAAGTTACGACAATACGACATGTTCTTAAGAGCTGATGTAACACGTGAATTTCTCCATTGTGATCAGTTAAGTCTTATCTGATCTTATACATCCTGATACAAAGTCTATGCTACGATACATATCTTGATACAACAAAAAAAGGAAAATCTGTGGAGTCTGACAGACGATCTGCAGCAACAGAGAAACGGCATCATTTTAAAACACAGGGAGATTAGGAAGAGAAACCGAATGAAACGCAGCATTTATCACAAAATCAAAAACCAACCAACTCTAACTAATCCATAAGCTTCTAACTAATCTCATCAGCTTTTCACCACTTTATTTCCGACAACAATCGGCCTCGTGTTTGTGGTTTTACAGGGAGATGAAATTAGGCGGCGTTTATGAAGCGAAAAGTAACAAAGCGATCGCGAAGAAAGAATGGATTTAATCAAGACTGATGATCAGAAAAACATCACTCAGGTTCTGTAAGTTCATCCTGGACCAGCAATGTTAACCCCTTAACTCCCACCTGAACCGAGCACATTTTCTCCAGCTTTACCCCAATCCAAAAGCTTCTGGAAAAAAGGTGAGAAAATAGGGACAAAACTGAGACGAAAACATGGATGGAAATGTGAGAAAAGTGAGAAAACGTTGACGAAAAATTGACAAAAAAGTGAGAATAATTTGACGAAAAATTGCGGAAAAAAGGACGAAAAAGTGATAAGAATTTGACAAAAAAAATGCAAATCATTTGACGAAAATGTGACAAAAAAAAATACAAAAAATGACAAAAATGGACAAAAATTTGACAAAAAAATGAGAAAAAATGGACGAAAAATTGCGGAAGAAAAGTATGAAAAAGTGATAAGAATTTGACAAAAAAAATGCGACTCATTTGATGAAAATGTGACAAAAAAAATACAAAAATGGACAAAAATTTGACGAAAAATTGAGAAAAAAAGTACGAAAAAGTGACAAGAATTTGACAAAAAAATGTGAATCATTTGACAAAAAAAATACAAAAGATGACAAAAATGGACAAAAATGTGACAAAAAAAGTGAGAAAAATTTGACGAAAAATTGAGAAAAAATGGACGGAAAAGTGACAAGAATTTGACATAAAAAAAATGTGAATAACTTGACGAAAAAGTGGCAAAAAAGTCACGAAAAAGTGACAAAAATGAGACGACTGCCCAACAAAGAGAAGTGACGAAAAAAAATCTGATGTGAGGAAAAAGATCCTTTTAGTTTTGTAGGTTTGAGGCGTTACACTGGCCTACAGGATTTGGGTAAAGCTGAACTGGAGAAAACGCTCTCGGTTCAGGCGGGAGTTAAGAGGTTAATGAATAGGATTTACGCACAGAAAAAGTATTTTTTGGGGGTACATTTTGTCCCTCAGCGCCCCCTAAACTAACACATCCTCCCCCGGCTCTGAGTCTGGTGAACCAATGATGTGACTGTAACGTACTCTAAGTTTAATTTAGTCAAAAGCTTTTGCCCATTCACGTCTTCTTTCACAGAGATGTTTGAAAAGACATCCCCCCTGCAGAAGAAAGTGCGTAATCCGGGCGCTAAACTGCTGACGGAGCCGCGGTCGGCGTTAAAAGTATTTGAACGCCGTTGTGCAGAAGCTTTGTCATCAGATACACTGGTCTGGAAACACAGTGGCCGTTTCATCTGGAGTGTTCTCATCAGCGGAGCGCGGATCGATGCCGCCGCTCCTCAGCAGAGGAACAAGACAAGACGAAAAAGTGACAAAAAATGTACAAAAAAGTGAGAAAAATTTGATGAAAAATTGCGAATAATTTGACGAAAATGTGACAAAAAAAATACAAAAAATGGACAAAAATGGACAAAAAAATGAGAAAAAATGGATGAAAAATTGAGAAAAAATGGACGAAAAAGTGACAAAAAAGTGAGAAAAAATGGACGAAAAAGTGACAAAAAAATTACAAAAAAGTGAGAAAAAATTGACGAAAAATGGAGAAAAAATGGTCGAAAAAGTGACAAAAAAACAAACAAAAAAATGACAAAAATTGACAAAAAATTGACAAAAAAATGAGAAAATTTTAACGAAAAATTGAGAAAAAATGGACGAAAAACTGACAAAAAATTTACAAAAAAGTGAGAAAAATTTGACAAAAAAATTGCGGGAAAAAAGTACAAAAAAGTAATAAGAATTTGACCAAAAAAAGGAGAATAATTTGAAAAAGTAAAAAAGTAAAAGGAAAAGTATTCTGGGGGTAAATTTTGTCCCTCAGCGCCCCCTAACTAAAACATCTTCCCACGGCTCTGAGTCTGGTGAACCAATGATGTGAATGTAACGTACTCGCGCTTCCCCCAGAAGAAAGTGCGTAATCCGGGCGCTAAACTGCTGATGGAGTAATTGAATGCCGTTGTGCAGAAGCTTTGTCATCAGATACACTGGTCTGGAAACACAGTGGCCGTTTCATCTGGAGTGTTCTCATCAGCGGAGCGCGGATCGATGCCGCCGCTCCTCAGCAGAGCCGGTGGAAAAATAACTTTCAGAGGAGCCGCGGTCGCAGACAGGACGTCGATGCGAACGTTCAGCTGGAGAAACCTGGAGGAGGCGAGGTTCCTCTGACGGCAGCGGGTTGTTTGGACGAGTGAGTCATTACGGTGAGCGTGACGAGGAGCGGCGGACATGTTGTGTGGGCCGACACCTGACGGGAGCCGAGCGTGAGCAGGGGTGGATTAAAACCTGCCACTGTTCATACGTGGGCGGGTGACGGTGACGGGCTTGAATAAATCTTCCTTGATTACAGGACTGAGCCAAACCAAGCAGGCTTTAAACATAGAGAATTCAAATGGTTTTACAAAATATAAAAAAAATCTATCATTAGAGGTCGACCCATGCAGATTATTGGGGATTTTGATTGGCCGATGCCACTAAGCATATTTTTCAAAGATGTCTCGTCTATTATCCTGTGTTTGAAGCTTCTTAAAGTGTTGAACTGTGACAGCAGGGGGCACTTTAAAGCCGTACTAAGTAATAGGGCTGAAAGATACATCATTATTGCATCAATATAGAGATAAGAACATTCAAAAACACTAAAATCGAAAAAGCAAAATATAAACGATATAGATTTTCATCAATAAAACTGCTCTCTTTTGTATTATGTTTTTATTTTTCTGAAAAATGCTTGGTCATATCGCATCGACATCGAGATATCTGCCATGAATATTGAGATATGAAATGTTGTCCTTATCGTTTAGCCCTACGAAGTAACATGTTCACCTTAATAAATCCTTTCCGTAGTCCCTCTGGGGACCACAATTGCAACTTGACTGCCACCGGACCGGAGCAACCCATACGTGATGGAATCACGACGAAGAAGCTAACAGGCTAACGGTCGATGATGCCACAGCAGCATGAGACGGTGCAGAGACTTGAACCCGTTTGTTTACTCTGAGACTTGGAGACTTGCCTCGGTCTCCGTAACTCCCCCCCAGTGAGAGGTCATTCACCGAGCAGGTTCAATCAGCAGCCGTCCCGAAGACACAGCGGTTCATATACAATAGGGGCGCGTGTCGCCTTGTCTCAGGCGATACGATACGTATCCCTATAGACAGGTCACAATACGATACAATATATCCTGATATTGAGGTATTAGACGATCATTGCAATTATTTTTTACAACTTTGGAAACAACTTTTCAGTAGAATAGTCCACCTTCATTAGATTTGTATCAAATACATTCTATCTATCTATCTATCTCTCTATCTCTCTATCTCTCTATCTCTCTATCTCTCTATCTCTCTATCTCTCTATCTATCTATTAGGGGTGTAACGGTACGCTAAAATTGTATTCGGTTCGGTTCACGGTTTTGGAGGGCTCGGTTCGGTTAATTTTCGGTACAAATAAATAAGAACTAACAAAATTTTTCTTTTGAAAAGCTGCCAATACACAATAGAATTCTTGCATAAAATAAATAAAAGTGACCCATTTGGGTGATATTTTAAATAAATTGCACTCTTATAATGAGAGAGTTACTGTAACTCATG
The DNA here is from genome assembly GCF_951799975.1 of Gobius niger. Lineage (NCBI taxonomy): Eukaryota > Metazoa > Chordata > Actinopteri > Gobiiformes > Gobiidae > Gobius > Gobius niger. Next base: position 41,511,358 of record NC_136855.1, read on the forward strand.
AGAACCATGTGGATTCAACTCAACAAAAAGGCCACAGTGAACGGCTTTTTACTCTCGTCTACTCGCCAAACTACTGTCCTGATACTCTAGACTCACCAGACACAGTAAGAAGAGGGTTTAAATGAGAGTGAGGCCCAGAGTCTGCGCAGAGAAAACATGAGAGCTGCGCCCGGGACACGGGTGACATGATGCAGCCGCGGAGGAGCCGAGTATGAGGCGAAGCATGAGGAGCCGCGCATGAGGCGAAGCATGAGGAGCCGCGCATGAGGCGAAGCATGAGGCGGAGCGTGAGGCGGAGCACCGGGAGACAGACGCCGAGCGGGACACGAGCGGAGAAGCACTCGCGCTTTGGAAGAGACAGGGGGAAGGCGGTCGGTCTCTCCTGCTCATTCACTTCACCAGACTGCTCCGTTTTGGTGTTATATGTGGCGAAGTAGGCGGAGAGTGAGTGCGCGCTGGAAGAGCCTGTGTCGTAACAACGCGTTGGTTAATCAGTGAAGCAACACTTCGCACCTTGCGTAGTTTGCGTATAGGAAGAACCGGCTCTGAGCGCTGGTATAACTTTTTGGCTGAAGTGCGGACGTGATGGGATATTGTAGCGAAGCTCAAGACTTTTAATCAAATACTTAAAGCCAGCGCCTGTAGTTTCTCTCGGCTACTCGTGCAGCTTCAATGTACGTCACTCAATAGCGTCCGTGCGGAAACTCGCGTAGGAACTTTGTTCCGCGGCACGTAATATGACGCTAATAATAAATTTACATTATTTAATGAAAATAATACACCGAAACGGTACGCAAGTGGACCGAACCGAACATCTATCTATCTATCTATCTATCTATCTATCTATCTATCTATCTATCTATCTATCTATCTATCTATCTATAGCAGTGGTGATTATGTAACTTTGAATCTTGGAAACCTGGTAATGAAACCAGCTTTAGCCCATTAGTTTGAACCTGCCTGGTTTAAAATCCGCCCTCGATACATTTGCCTCGACTAAACATCATCTCTGCCTTGATGACTTTGTGCTAATGCTGCACTGAGCCCGAGAGCCCACATGAACCCTGAGCCCCCACAAACCCCCACCAAGCCCGTCATTTACAGCCCGTTAAAAAGCCTTCCACTCCCGCACCTTTCAGTCTATTCAACCCCCCCCAGCCTGACACATTATAAATCAGAAGCTGCCATTCCTCCCCAAAGCTGCTCCTTCAGTTCAAACACAAAGTCCACAAAGCTTCACCTGTGGACTCGTGAAGCCAATGTTTAGCTCCGTCGGAAAGAAAGAACAGCAAAGCGATACGGCGAGACGAGTCTGAGATGAGCCTGATCTGCACAGGAAAGAGAGGCGACCACAGAATCTGCTCTCCTGAAAAGGTCAGTGCTAGATCGTCTGCTCCGGAGGGACGGTCTGCTGTGAGTTTGTATAGATCTATGAGTTGGTTTGTCTAAAAATACAAATAATCCTAATCCTTAAGGTTTAACCCCTTAACTCCCACCTGAACCGAGCACATTTTCTCCAGTTTGGCTTTACCCCAATCCAAAAGCTTCTGGAAAAAAGGTGAGGAGATAGCAACAAAACAATGATGGAAATGTGACAAAAAAGTGAGAAAACATTGACAAAAAAAGTGACGAAAAATGTATGAAAAAGTGGCAAAAATGTCACAAAAATGTCACAAGAAATTGACAAAAAATTGACAAAAATGTGACAAAATGTGACAAAAAAATTACAAAAAAATGATAAAAAAATTGACAAAAAAATTGATTAAAAATTAAAGAAAAAAAGACAAAAATGTGATAAAAAAGTTACAAAAATGAGTTGAATACCCAACAAAAAAATGTTGGGAAAAAAATGTGATGACGTGAGGAAAAAGCTCCTCTCGGTTCAGGCGGGAGTTAAGAGGTTAACCATTTCCCTGGCCCTATCCTTCATTTGTGTCATGATATCTCACGTTTTCACTGCAGACTGTCCCTCCGGAGCAGACCATCTAGCACTAACCTTCTGAAAAGCCGCCGCCGAGGGAACGAGCCGAGCCGGGTTTCTGACGGGTCGCTCTGCGGCGCCGCGGCGGAAACGTTCAGCCAGTGAATCTGACGACTGCTCGAAATGGACTTTGCGAAGTGAAAAGAGAGGCTGGAGATCATCGGGAAGGGCTTGTGCCCAACTGGCAGAGAGTCGGCTCCAACACTTTACATTCCTTTCACTTTTCTCACAGCAGATTGGTTTGTAATGAGTTAATTTACTCATGTACATTTCCTTAAGTAAAGTAGGCAACACATTTAAGAGCAGTTATATTAGAATTGTGCTGATGCCATTTATTTAATTATTTTTATTTTCATTCAATATGTTTTATTTTTATGTCTCTGTCCATCATAGACAGAAAAGCTCATGTCCTAAAGCTCCCAATGCCTGAGCTTTATTCATTTATGTGTTTTTATGTAACAATAGTATTGAGATGTTTCTTAAATGGTCTCTTTTCGTCTTTACTTCAGCTCCTGTAGATTTTCTCGTGTGTTTGTAGTAACTTAGCGAGAAGCTACAGCGTTTTCATTGTTCTGCTGCAGCTCATTTTCCCTCAATATAAACATGCTGTATGTCTTTAATTTGGATTTTCTGAGGACTTTTTAGTTGCTGGGTTAGTTTTTCAGATGAATAAACCCCTGGGCTTAAAACGGCGTCAGAATGGCCAAAACTGTTAGCCGCGAGTTAGCATCGTTAGCCTGTATGTTGTAAACACTGCAGACGCTGCAGCGAGTTAGCATCGTTAGCCTGTATGTTGTAAACACTGCAGACGCTGCAGCGAGTTAGCATCGTTAGCCTGTATGTTGTAAACACTGCAGACGCTGCAGCGAGTTAGCATCGTTAGCCTGTATGTTGTAAACACTGCAGACGCTGCAGCGAGTTAGCATCGTTAGCCTGTATGTTGTAAACACTGCAGACGCTGCAGCGAGTTAGCATCGTTAGCCTGTATGTTGTAAACACTGCAGACGCTGTAGCGAGTTAGCATCGTTAGCCTGTATGTTGTAAACACTGCAGACGCTGCAGCGAGTTAGCATCGTTAGCCTGTATGTTGTAAACACTGCAGACGCTGCAGCGAGTTAGCATCGTTAGCCTGTATGTTGTAAACACTGCAGACGCTGCAGCGAGTTAGCATCGTTAGCCTGTATGTTGTAAACACTGCAGACGCTGCAGTGAGTTAGCATCGTTAGCCTGTATGTTGTAAACACTGCAGACGCTGCAGCGAGTTAGCATCGTTAGCCTGTATGTTGTAAACACTGCAGACGCTGCAGCGAGTTAGCATCGTTAGCCTGTATGTTGTAAACACTGCAGACGCTGCAGCGAGTTAGCATCGTTAGCCTGTATGTTGTAAACACTGCAGACGCTGCAGCGAGTTAGCATCGTTAGCCTGTATGTTGTAAACACTGCAGACGCTGCAGCGAGTTAGCATCGTTAGCCTGTATGTTGTAAACACTGCAGACGCTGCAGCGAGTTAGCATCGTTAGCCTGTATGTTGTAAACTCTGCAGACGCTGCAGCGAGTTAGCATCGTTAGCCTGTATGTTGTAAACACTGCAGACGCTGCAGCGAGTTAGCATCGTTAGCCTGTATGTTGTAAACACTGCAGACGCTGCAGCGAGTTAGCATCGTTAGCCTGTATGTTGTAAACACTGCAGACGCTGCAGCGAGTTAGCATCGTTAGCCTGTATGTTGTAAACACTGCAGACGCTGCAGCTCTAACAACATTAAGCTCTGTTTAAATCCAGCTCAGACTCTGGTTTAGAGAGCGCAGTCTGTAATAAAGTCAGCTCTATGTGGATTATTGTGTTTACACTAAACTATTCTCCAGTTTGTTGCTTCTTCTCTCCTCAGTGAGAGCTGTGCCTCGTAGCTGCGCCTCGTAGCTGTGCCTCGTAGCTGCGCCTCGTAGCTGCGCCTCGTAGCTGCGCCTCGTAGCTGCGCTGGCCGCACGTCAAATGGTATCGGTTTCTGGTATCGGGACCTCATGAATGAGTACGAGCATGTGGTATCGGCCCGATACCCGATACTGGTATCGGTGCATCCCTAGTGTATTAGAGGGTCTAGTTTCACAATAAATAGATTGGCACTCAATGTGTTAAGATTAAAACGTCTTATTTTTATATGAAAACATAAAATGACAGAACACAATACATTTTTTTTCTCTTCTTTCTATCTAAATGTTTACCTCTAATGTCTTTCCCCTCATTCCCCTGCAGCGTCTCGCCTGAGGAGCCAGTCCCCCACATCTGCATCTCCTCTGTTCTTCTGCGTTACTTCCCGTCTCCTGCCCAGTGAAGATCAGAGCGTGTGCACTTCCGCTCTCTGACCGCATCACGTCAGCAGCTCTGACCATCACACTGAGCGGGAGCTAAACCTGCTCCCGTTTCAGGCAAACTTCTCTACCACGTGGATGCAGTTTCAGAGGTTTCATTTAGATTCAGGAACCCATGACCACATCTCAAACTGCGGAGCTCGGGGTTAGATCTTCCCTCACTTTACATGGACACGACTCCTCATAAATAACCTGAGAGCGAGTGAAGCCTGATCACTCACGGCGTCATGAAGCGTGTTGTAAAAGCCTGTGTCTCCGGGTCTTATCTGCCCCCCCTCTGCTCCCACTTGACCGCTCCACACTGCAGGTGGGTGGGCGGCCGTCTGGGACCAGCTTGACCCCGCTGACCCGAGAGCTTCCCCTCTCTCTCAGCCCCTCTGTGGGGGAGGGAGAGTGGAGCTCACACGGGGGAGAGGCTACAGGGGAACTGGGAAAACCGGGACACAGAGACACAAGTGAGATCCGCTCATGTTAAAGGGAATGTGACAGGTTCTAATGCTGTTTTGAATATGACTTATTGATGGATAATGTCTGTAATGATCAGCTTTTTAATTCAGTGACATTTTTATGAATGATCTTAATTATCTTAATTTTAGTCAAAGTGATATTTTTGTGACTAAAATTGGACTAAAACTAAATGAAAAGTTTCTCATGAGACTAAAACTGTGACTAAAATGTCCAGATATTTGAGTCGACTAAAATCAGACTAAATAAAAATGAAAAGGAGAGACTAAAATCATCCAAACTTGTATTGAGCGTCTGAAAGAGCCTCAGATCATGTTTAAAGGATCAGCTCTGAGCTTTGTTCATGTGGAGCAGAAACATGAAGCAGAGGAACAACATTAAACATGATTAGAATCAATATTATCAATGCAAAGTCCACTCAATTAGTCTTAAATTTAGTCGACTAAATTTACTTGCAATTTTAGTCGACTAAAATTGAAGATATTTTTTTGACTAAAACTCGACTAAAATCAAATTACATTTTCGTCAAAAGACTAAAACTAAATTAAAATATGTTGACAAAATTAACACTGTTGCTAACAAGAAGCATCATGTTAGCATTCTCTGTTATTCATGTAATTATGGGCTGCTGAACCACTTTACTCCTCTCCTTGTCTTTGTATCTTTATTGCGTAGACAACTATGCTATTACATACATTTAATGTAATTCAGCATTTGTTAAAGGAACAGGCCTCCGTTTATCCAGACTGAGATGTTCTTACCTTAGACGAGTTGATGCGGACCTGTCTGGTCTTTGTGCTAACTTCACCGTTTGGAGCCATCAACTCGACATAAGTCGACTAAATTAGTTTTAATTTTAGTCGACTAAAACTAGACAAAAATTGAAACTTTTTTTTTGACTAAAATGAAATTACATTTTACTCAAAAGACTAAAACTAAAATAAAACATGTTGTCAAAATGAACACTGCTCCTGACAGGAAGTGACATAGATAGAGGTAAAGTTTAGGGCTGGGTTTCTCTCCAGACGTCACTAAATCATCCACAGTGATTCTAAAAAAGCCTGAACTCATGAGCAGCTTCAGCACAAATGCAGATGTTTTCTTAAAGGGACTATACGGAGTTTAGAAATGTTAAAGTTAAGTATTTTCCTCCCCCTACATGTTCCTCCGTGTCCTAATGTGTAGAATGAGCTCAGACCTGTTCACCACAACTGCCTCTGAAATCCTGCACTGTCGCTCAGAAAGTCATGCACGAGCTTAATATAGAAGCTGCAGTTACACGTATGACCTGAGGTGGCAGTAGTGAGTATAACATGGCCATTTCACTGATGATTAGTTTATTGAAAAACTAAACCAAATATCCAAAATCCCCTCTGAAAAAATCTGAAGAAATGGCCAAAATATAGGCAATTTTGGCCATTTTAATGCTCAAAATTAGGGCTGCTCGATTATTGAAAAAATAATAATCACGATTATTTTTGTCATAATTGAAATCACGATTATTCAAACGATTATTTGTTGCCTTTAAGAAAAAACATCAAAAAAGTGACAAAAATCCAGCAAAAAAATGACAAAAATCCATCAAAAAAGTGACAAAAATCCAGCAAAAAAATGACAAAAATCCAGCAAAAAAATGACTAAAATCCAGCAAAAAAATGACAAAAATCCAGCAAAAAAAAGACAAAAATCCAGCAAAAAAATGACAAAAATCCAGCAAAAAAATGACAAAAATCCAGCAAAAAAATGACAAAAATCCAGCAAAAAAATGACAAAAATCCAGCAAAAAAATGACAAAAATTCAGCAAATAAATGACAAAAATCCAGCAAAAAAATGACAAAAATCCAGCAAAAAAGTGACAAAAATCCATCAAAAAAATGACAAAAATCCATCAAAAAAATGACAAAAATCCATCAAAAAAAAAGACAAAAATCCATCAAAAAAATGACAAAAATCCATCAAAAAAATGACAAAAATCCATCAAAAAAAAAGACAAAAATCCATCAAAAAAATGATAAAAATCCATCAAAAAAAATGACAAAAATCCATCAAAAAAGTGACAAAAATCCATCACAAAAAAAGACAAAAATCCAGCAAAAAAAGACAAAAATCCATCAAAAAAGTGACAAAAATCCATCAAAAAAGTGACAAAAATCCATCAGAAAAAGACAAAAATCCATCAAAAAAAAGACAAAAATCCAGCAAAAAATGACAAAAATCCATCAAAAAAGTGACAAAAATCCATCAAAAAAAAGACAAAAATCCAGCAAAAAATGACAAAAATCCATCAAAAAAATGACAAAAATCGATCAAAAAAAAGACAAAAATCTAGCTAAAAAGTGAAAAAAATCTAAAAATTAGAAAAAAAAAGAAAAATTCGAAAAATAATCGTTTTTTTGCGATTATGCTAATTTTGTAATCGTTTACTGTTGTAATCAAAATCGTAATCGAATTTCGATTAATCGCACAGCCCTACTCAAAATGCCTTATTTTTATGTGAAAACATAAAATGACAGAAAAAGTGCAACACATTTTTTCCTCATATTTATATCTGTGATGTTCAGCAAAAGCTTCACATTGACATCTCTACATTTATTTGTTTCCCCCTGTTCACCTGCCGTGTCTCGCCTGAAGCTGAGTAATGTTCATTTCTGTGCTCGTTACTGAGACAGAACCGCCGATCAGTGACACGTCAGCACTTCTGAGGTGAAACGAGCGAAGGTAAAAGGATTCAACATCTCCGAGTGAAGCCCCAGTTTCAGAGGACGACAGACTCTCCTCACGGGCGAGCGGTCGGCCATTACAGTTTACCTGACGCATCAGCATTCCTGTGATTTGTCCCGCTGATAAAGAGGCGCGAGGAAGCGTGTTATCTGTACGAGGCGGAGGCGAGGGAGGAGGAACACGCAGCCTTTCGCCTCGCGGTATTAGAGGTTTCGCTCGTGCCAGTTCACACTTGTTCTGAGCACAGGGGGGGGTTTTGTGTGAGAGGAATGTGAAGCGCCGAGAGCAGGGAAGTCCAACCACACTGTCAAACACACGCACACGTTCTGAAGAAAACGTACAATATCCAGTAAACAGACAATGCATCAACACCAAAGAGGTTTGAAAAGAGTTTGTGAGTTACTATTACATTCTGAGACAGGCGCACACTCGCGTTTTTGTGTGTGGTCAAAATATAAAGAAAGTTCAGACCCTAAAGCATTATTTTGCATCGACAACAGTAAGTTTTTGTGCGTTTGGAAATCATTTTGTGCGAACTCTAAGTGAGGTCAGCACAAAATACATGTTTCCAATATGTTCATGGATTACATACCAATATGATGTATACAGATCTTTTTTCTTTCCCTTTCCCTGTCAGTCTTAAAGGAATAGGCCACCGTTTTTACATACTGAGATATGTTCTTACCTAACCTTAGCCGAGTTAATATATCCCCGTCTGGTCTTTGTCCGTGCGCTCACACATACGCAGCCTCTCCCACATGTCACATAGCTCCAAAAAAGCTCACGATAGAAGCTACCAAGCTCTTCCACGTGTTCCCTATTTAAATAAAGTTACGTGAAGTGTTTTCATGCGAAGTATATTTACACAGAAATGTAACATGTGGATTTTATAAGCAGATAAAAAGGGGGACTATATTGTGAGGCGTAATGATACGAGGAGTAAAACGTCCGCGCAGTAACTCCTAAAGACTTCCCCGCTCACTTCCGTCAATAACCTTTAGGAGTTACTGCGCGGACGTTTTACTCCTCGTATCATTACGCCTCAGACCAGACGGGGATATATTAACTCGGCTAAGGTGAGGTAAGAACATATCTCAGTATGTAAAAACGGTGGCCTATTCCTTTAAGTGAGTGACTCTGGACAGATAGTTTCTGTTTCCACATGGTTATACGGAGCTTGTACATTTGGGTATAGTTGGTATAGCAGGGCTGAGCGATATTATATATGTTTTTGTGTGATCAGAACGAAAGAGAGATGTGCCTTGGTATACAGTGGGGAAAAAGTATTTGGTCAGTTTCACATAGACATTCTATTGGATTTTGGCCAAATACTTTTTTCCCCCACTGTAACTCTTATGTACCATATGGTGTATTTATTTATTTACGACTGTAAATGATAAATCCTTTATTTTCACTTTTTGGTAACTGTAAATGATGAAATTCTTTGACATTTTGTACGATCATAAACGATTTATATCAACATGTAAGCACAGACTCATGCATCGGTTTCTTGCATGAGTCTAGTGGAAGGTTTATGTGAGGATCACTTGAATGAGAGATAAGGGGCAGGTTTAAGTTCTTGAACTTCTTCCAATTCCTTTTGAGCACAAAGTCTTGTTTTGTATTAGAAACGCAATAATTTCTTAAATGTCCAGATCGTGACTTTTCACAAGTTGATTTCACTTCAGTTCATCACAGAGCAAAACAAGTTTTTCAATTTTTGGCACTGAATGTGTTAAGGTAAACATATCGATCAGATCGTGACAAAAGCAAATCGTCCCAGCCCTACAAATTAGCGTCTAAAAGTGTCCTCTGGGCTAAATGCTAACTCCAATTCAGTCAAGTTTCTGTGGGTTGGATTTAAATCCACTGAACATCACCTTATGAGCTGTTAATGATAAAGAAAACACAGAAAATTACACCTGGCTTCCCTATTCATTTATATGGGGGATAGAACATTAAATTTAAATCAGGCCTGGGATTCGACGGCTACAAAATGTTCACATTTGTAGGAACAGGCTCAAAGCTAAAGCACACGCCAGATATAAAGTGATAGCGGCGGTTTGAGCTCCAGGCGGCTGTGAAATCACATCCAGGATCTGTGCTCTAAAGTGCTCCTTACTTTTACTGAACTAATCTGGGCACAAGGGTTAGGCGTCCGCGGCGGTGGGATTTGGCGTGAACAACAGTCCGGCCCAGTAACAAACCGACAGCGTTACGGCCCTGATCCCCGCGCTCCCGTTTAACCGGTCCGGCCCATTCCTCATCCACCCACGGCGGCCAGAGGTCAGCTGACAGCAACGCTATCTGTTACCACAACACGCCGCAGTCTCGTCAAGGTCGCACGCTCGGGTCGGACGGACGCAGCGCCCGGGCGGGGGAGGCGGGGGAGGGAACCAGGGGAGGGGGGGAGACTTAACCTTGCCTGGGAGCTCAATTCTTCTGGTGTTTGTGAATTCATGAACACACGAGAATCCATTTCACATCCAGAGCGCTAACTATTGGCGCTAACCACTGGCGCTAACCACTGCGCTAACCACTGGCGCTAACGTGCTAATGTGCCTCTGTTGTTAGGTGAGTGCTAGATGTTCTGCTCCTGAGGGACAGTCTGCTGTGAAAACGTGAGATATCATGACACAAATGAAGGTTAGGGCCAGGGAAATGGTTAACCTCTTAACTCCCGCCTGAACCGAGAGGAGCTTTTTCCTCACGTCATCACATTTTTTTTCCAACATTTTTTGGTTGGGTGTTCAACTCATTTTTGTAACTTTTTTGTAATTTTTTTTATCACATTATTGTCATTTTTTGGTCAATTTTTCGTCCATTTTTAATCATTTTTTCGTCCATTTTTTCGTCAATTTTTAATCAATTTTTTTGTCACATTTTTGACATTTTTTCGTCAATTTTTCGTCCATTTTTCGTCAATTTTTAATCAATTTTTTGTCACTTTTTTGTCACATTTTTGTAATTTTTTTGTCACAAATTGTCACATTTTTTACATTTTTTGGTCCATTTTTTTAATCAATTTTTCGTCAATTTTTAATCAATTTTTTGTCACATTTTTGTCACTTTTTTGTATTTTTTTGTCATTTTTTATCACATTTTTGTAATTTTTTTTATCACATTATTGTCATTTTTTCGTCCATTTTTCGTCCATTTTTAATCATTTTTTCGTCCATTTTTTCGTCAATTTTTAATCAATTTTTTTGTCACATTTTTAAAAAATTTTCGTCAATTTTTCGTCAATTTTTAATCAATTTTTTGTCACTTTTTTGTCACATTTTTGTAATTTTTTGGTCCATTTTTTTATCAATTTTTTGTCCATTTCTTGTGACATTTTTGGGACATTTTTGCCACTTTTTCATACATTTTTCGTCACTTTTTTGTCAATGTTTTCTCACTTTTTTGTCACATTTCCATCATTGTTTTATTGCTATTTCCTCACCTTTTTTCCAGAAGCTTTTGGATTGGGGTAAAGCCAAACTGGAGAAAATGTGCTCGGTTCAGGTGGGAGTTAAGGGGTTAAACCTTACGGATTAGGATTATTTGTATTTTTAGACAAACCAACTCACAGATCTATACAAACAGACCGTCCCTCCGGAGCAGACGATCTAGCGCTAACCCTGTTGTTATGGCGGCCAGGGGCGGACCGGCCATAAGTCCCGCCTCAACCGAGCTTTACCCAAATCTAAAAGCTGAAAAGAAAAGCATCAAAATAGCGAGAAAAAGTGGAAAAAATGATAGAAAAAATATTTAAAAAAACAACAAAAATATGAGAAAACTGTGGCGACGTGACGAGAAGTTTCCGTCACTTTTGTAGGTCTTAGCTTTCAAATGAGGCGTTACATTGTTGATCTCCAGCCGAGAAGCTTTTAGATTTGGGTAAAGCCCAGTATAAAATGAATCTAAAAGGAATTCCGTGGAGTATGGTGCACCACAAGGTTCAGTTTTGGGACCGTTATTATTTATTATTTATATGAATGATTTTGCTTCTGTTTCTACGACCGACTTTCCCGCTCTTTTTGCTGATGATGCCGATCAAAACAATCATAATAAAAAGCCGAACTGGGGGAAAGAGGTTTAACAAAAATGTGCTAAAAAAAAGTGACAAAAATGTGTTGAAAAAGTGACAAAAATTAAACAAATGTGTTAAAAAAACGACAAAAATGTAATGAAAAAGGGTAGAAAAATTGACAAAAAAGAAACAAAAAAGTGTTTAAAAAGTGACAAAAATTAAACAAATATGTCTTAAAAAAGCAGCAAAAAATGTAATAAAGAACTGTTAAAATATGTGTTTGTGGAAGTGTCACAATTACGCTGATTTGGGCCAGGCTGGTCAGAGTCCAGGGCTGTGTTTCAGTCCCAGTCCGGCCCTGATGGCGGCCATTTTGAATACCGAAGTAGAATTATGCAGTACTACAACATGTAACAACATCTCTACTCAGGATATAAAGGAAAGACGACTGAAGGACGGTGACATTTTAATGACTCGTAATCATTGTTAAAAACGCGGCCCCAGAGACACACGTTTATGTGAAGAAACCAGTGATGCTAGCATGCTACTGGTTAGCATTTACCTTCAACACCACTCCAAGAGAAAGCCCTGATCCACACTCATATGTAGCCTTGGATACAACATGTGACAGAGGTCAGAGGTCAGAGCTGTTACTGTAGTGTTTCCTCAGTGATCATACATGTGACACGCGTGTTTATCGTGTTGAAGCCATTGACAAGGCAAATGTATTTATACAGCACATTCCATGCACAAGGCAACTCAATGTGCCTCACAGCAAAACCACAAGCACAATAAAAACACAATAAAACAAATCAAACAAATCAAACAATTCACTCATAAAAATATACACAATGACAAATGTGGGTATATTAAAACCATATATTAAAAGTAGTTATTACACGTCTCTTCACAACGTAAGTAGAAGCTCCGTTGATTTGAATGGGATTTTCCAACGTTCTCCCGGTCATTATTTCCTGATAAAGTTCCTCTGAGTTGGTGTTTTCATATCACTCCGCACGTTCGTAGCAGCGACACTATCTGTCCCGTCACTGAGAGAGAAGTCGGGGAATCGTGAGTCTGACTTTCAACTTACCCAGAGATTCACCACCATTCCTCCAACTGCACCTTCAGCTAAGTAGCTAGGCTAGCTGCTAGCCTTGCTGCTTCTAGCCTAGCCAAACGTTGCCGAGCAACGCACAAACTTTTGGGAACTATTTGTCGCGGAAGTCATTAAATAAACCTTTGGAACTTCATAAAAGTGTACGAAGTTTATGTTGTGTGTGTTCAGTTGCAAATGGCCGAATAATAAGCGGCACGGTAGCGCAGCGGTTAGCGCTCGTGCTTCACAGCTAGAAGGTCCGGGTTCGATTCCCACCAGGACGGGGCCTTTCTGTGTGGAGTTTGCATGTTCTCCCCGTGTCTGCGTAGGTTTCCTCCGGGTACTCCGGTTTCCCCTACCACTAAAAACATGTACAATAGGGTGTGTTTGAGAGTGTGCATGGGGGACAACGGATGAAAATTAGCCTAGGCTACAATCCGGTGTGGCTTGTTCATTAACTTGCACTGTCCCTACCAAATAAACCAGGCTGGTCATTATCGGGAAAATAATCACCTTAAGGGCGAAACAAGACCTGTCGGTGCTTATTTTCCCGATAATGACCAGCGTTCTATACATTATCCCTTACTTAAAATCAGTTGCCACAGGCAGCAGTGAATAGGCACGTTTTCAGCCTGGACTAAAACATAGTAAGAGTTGAGGCCTGTCTCACGTCCTCAGTTGAATCAAATGTCAATAGTTGAAGCTCAGCGCTAACCAGTAGCATGCTACCGTCCTGAGCAACTGAGACTGAGACTCTGCTGACATGACAAACTGTAAAAATCACAGAGAAAGGTTTTCTGTTTTCTCTTTGATGTGTTCATTTAGACTTCAGAGTGAAGCAGATCTTTAGTAAATCCTGCTGTAGCTCCACAGACAGAGCTGCTACGTCTGAGCCACATCTGCTGCTTATATCACATAAACGTGTCTCTGGGGCCGAGTTTCAACCGTTATCTTCGTGAGCAATGATTACGAGAACATAAAAACGTCATTTTCATCCTGAGTAGAGATATAGTTAAATATTGTAGTACTGCGTAATGCTACTTCGGTATTCAAAATGGCCGCCGGAACTATGCGTGATGTCATTGGAAACGCTTGTATAGTATTAAGGGTTCGAAAAACTCTGGTCCTTCATCAAGTCTCAAGACAAATCACAACAACAATCAAACACCTGAGAAAAACTGAGGAAAAAAACACCCGAAACTAGGGCTGCTCGATTATTGAAAAAATAATAATCATGATTATTTTTGTCATAATTGAAATCACGATTATTCAAACGATTATTTGTTGCCTTTAAAAAAATCCATCAAAAAAGTGACAAAAATCCATCAAAAAAGTGACAAAAATCCATCAAAAAATTGACAAAAATCCATCAAAAAAAATGACAAAAATCCATCAAAAAAGTGACAAAAATCCATCAAAAAAGTGACAAAAATCCATCAAAAAAATGACAAAAATCCATCAAAAAAGTGACAAAAATCCATCAAAAAAGTGACAAAAATCCATCAAAAAAGTGACAAAAATCCAGCAAAAAAGTGACAAAAATCCAGCAAAAAAGTGACAAAAATCCATCAAAAAAATGACAAAAATCCAGCAAAAAAAGACAAAAATCCAGCAAAAAAGTGACAAAAATCCATCAAAAAAGTGACAAAAATCCATCAAAAAAGTGACAAAAATCCATCAAAAAAGTGACAAAAATCCAGCAAAAAAGTGACAAAAATCCAGCAAAAAAGTGACAAAAATCCAGCAAAAAAGTGACAAAAATCCATCAAAAAAATGACAAAAATCCAGCAAAAAAAGACAAAAATCCAGCAAAAAAGTGACAAAAATCCATCAAAAAAAAGACAAAAATCCAGCAGAAAAAAGACAAAAATCCATCAAAAAAAGACAAAAATCCAGCAGAAAAGTGACAAAAATCCAAAAAATGTAAAAAAAAAATTGGGGAAAAATAAAAAAAATTATAATCGTTTTTTTTGCGATTATGCTAATTTTGTAATCGTTTACTGTTGTAATCGAAATCGTAATTGAATTTCGATTAATTGCACAGCCCTACCCTAAACTTCCCAAAACAGCCTGAAGGTCTTCGGTTTAAGTCCAGCGCTGGCATTTTGCTTTACTTTGAGCTCCATTTCAGAGATTAGGCTCCTGTGGTTTAGAATAATAATCACTAACAAACACGAGGAGCTGCTGCAAACTCACAAACTCGCTTTGCATTTTTCGAGACCAAACAATCAACGGATTCGTTTGTTCTTCCCGAGACTCGGCTCCGTCCGTTCAAACGCTTCCAAACCGGAGCCTTCGCAGATTGATATCGGCGCTAATGTTAGTCACACTGTAAAATCAATCCCGCTCCGGTGGGTTAAAGAGAAGAGGAGAGATCCATCAGAGTTTACAGAGCGAGAGAGAGGGAGAGCGTGAGGGCTGTGGGGGGGGAAGGGAGGGGAGTCCGGATCCTGATAAGCTGAAGCACGGATTCCTCTCTTTACGGCCCGGCCTCGTAAATCTTATCACACCTCCTCCAGCCCCGCCCGGATCCCGTCCACCCACAAGCTCCACCCACGAGCTCCACTGGAGAGACAAAAGCAGCTCGACCAGTTCCTTCCATTAATGAGCCTGTGAACCACAAATGTGTAACGAAGTGAAAGGACCTGCGGACTGACTCACGCTAAGCCCGGGCCGGTCTGGGATTGGGACATATGTGCTAATTACAGCTCTGAATGTTTATCTAAAGACACAGATGACAGACGGGTTAGACTAAGGCTCACTTATGTACAAAAAACAACACTCACTACATTGTTTTAACCTCTTAACTCCCGCCTGAACCAAGAGCATTTCCTGTAGGCCAGTGTAATGCCTCATTTGAAAGCTAAGATCTTTTTCCTCACGTCATCAGATTTTTTTCCATTTTTTTTTTTTGGGGGGGGGGTAATTCACCTCATTTTGTAACTTTTTGTCATTTTTTTTAAATCCGTTTTTTGTTACATTTTTGTCAATTTTTTGTCATTTTTTTTGTCAATTTTTTGACATTTTTTTGTCATTTTTCTGTCAAATTTTGTCAAATTTTGTCAATTTTTTTGTCAAATTTTTATCAATTTTTTGTCAAATTTTTTGTCATTTTTTTGTCACATTTTTTTGTCAATTTTTTTTTCATTTTTTGTCATTTTTTGTCATTTTTTGTCACATTTTTGTCCATTTTTTAATCAATTTTTTGTCAAATTTTTTGTCAAATTTTTTTTCATTTTTTGTCATTTTTTGTCACATTTTGTCACATTTTTGTCCATTTTTTAATCAATTTTTTGTCAATTTTTTTTGTCATTTTTTGTCACATTTTTATCACATTTTTGTCAAATTTTTATCAATTTTTTTGTCAATTTTTTTGTCAAATTTTTATCACATTTTTGTCAAATTTTTATCAATTTTTTGTCACATTTTTTGTCATTTTTTCGTCACTTTTTTGTCAAAGTTTTCTCACTTTTTTGTCACATCTTCATTGTTTTCGTCTCAGTTTTGTCGCTATTTTCTCACCTTTTTTCCAGAAGCTTTTGGATTGGGGTAGCGCCAAACTGGAGAAACTGTGCTCGGTTCAGGTGGGAGTTAAGGGGTTAAAACACGCTTCTCCATTTCTTTACAAACCAATCAGAGACACAAACGGTTGAGACAAATGTGAGCGATCCATAGATACAGACGCATCTCTGGACTCGCCCATATATGGTCATTTTTGAAAACAGTTAAGGGGAAACAATCTAAACTTTCTCTAATTATTCAAAAACTACTTCATTGTCATTTTTTGTCACATTTTTGCTATTTTTTTGTCATATTTTTAACACATTTTTGTCATTTTTTCGTCACTTTTTTGTCATTTTTTTCTCAAATTTCTATCACATTTTTGTCAAATTTTTATCACATTTTTATCATTTTTTTGTCACATTTTTGTCACATTTTTGTCACATTTTTGTCACATTTTGTCACATTTTTGTCATTTTTTTGTCAATTTTTTGTCATTTTTTCGTCACATTTTTGTCATTTTTTTCTCAAATTTTTATCACATTTTTGTCATTTTTTAAATATTATTTTTTGTCATTTTTGTCACATTTTTGTCATTTTTTCGTCACTTTTTTGTCAAAGTTTTCTCACTTTTTTGTCACATCTTCATTGTTTTCGTCTCAGTTCTGTCGCTATTTTCTCACCTTTTTTCCAGAAGCTTTTGGATTGGGGTAAAGCCAAACTGGAGAAAATGTGCTCGGTTCAGGCGGGAGTTAAGGGGTTAAAACACGCTTCTTCACTTCTTTACAAACCAATCAGAGACACAAACGGTTGAGACAAATGTGAGCGATCCATAGATACAGACGCCGTCTCTGGACTCGCCCATATATGGTCATTTTTGAAAACAGTTAAGGGGAAACAATCTAAACTTTCTCTAATTATTCAAAAACTACTTCGACAAATGCTGAATTATGAATCTAGTTTCTACTAAATAAAGATACAAAGACATGGAGAGGAGCAAAGAGGTTCAACAGCTCATAAATACATTAAAAAAACGAAGAATGCTAACAAGATGCTACATGTTAGCTTCGAGCTACTGTATTGTATTGTCTGTATAGGCTGTATTTGTGTGTGAGGCTGGGCACCATTACAGGACACTGGCATCTTCTCCACATTCCAGAAACGCAACAATACTTGGTTTTCGATACCGATACTTGAACGATACTTTTGAACAATTTTGGGGGGAAATGGGGGGGAATTGTGGCAAAAATTAGGTTTTGTGTAAAAATATATACATGAAAAATGGGGATAAGGAAAATATAAGTAATAAAAATGGGCCAAACAATATCTCTTTTTTTTTTGGACCGATACAATTCGAGCGATACAGTGGATTTTCGATACGATATGCGATACTTTAAACATTGGATTTACAGAAAATTAAGCAATAATTATTACAGGTAACTGAACGTGGTGACACAACGTCACCAAAATGGGTTAAAAGTTGAATAAAGTAACATTTAGCCCAATATTTTAAGCGAAAATAATGTTATTGTATTGCGATTTAATGCTTCTTTCCAATATATCGATACAAATCGATCATTATTAATTAAAAGCGATCGATGTGTGGCCAGGATCGATGCAAACCAGCCGAGCGCTGATCGATGCAGCGGATCCAAGACATAACATATCGATACGTCCATTAAACAGATGAATCGTTACACCCCTAATATGTAAATGTAAATAAAGTAAATAATAACTCAAATCAATCAATCCAAACTTCCTACTGCGACTGTAATAATGATTTCAGGAGCAGGAGACACAGATTCAGACACAGATCTGAACTCCCAGACACTGAGCAGACCTTTAACTGTCTCATGTACAGACTTTGTGAAAGTTTTGTTGCTATTTTCACACCTTTTTTCCAGAAGCTTTTGGATTGGGGTAAAGCCAAACTGGAGAAACTGTGCTCGGTTCAGGCGGGGGTTAAGGGGTTAAAAGCACTAAAGAAACAGTACTTTTCACCTTCAGTATATTAATCAGACTCATTCTTCTGTCTGAACGACTCTGCGTATGAACCGCACTCCATAAACTTCAGCACAGTCGCTCGCTTGATACCAATTACAGAGAAGTGGACTGAAAGGTCATCTGTACAATGGCGGTAATGGCGGTAATGGCCTCTGCAGCAGGCGGGGGGCGAGGGGGGGGCGAGGGGGGGGGGGTAAACGGCGCATTTCTCAAATTGCTGAGCGGCTTGTTTTCTTATGCTCAACGCGTCGACTGTGGAGTTTGCATTTTTCCGCACGCCGGCCTCTCCAGCCGGTTCCAGTTTCCGCTCGTTCCGCACGTTCACGATTCACATTCTCCGCTCGACCGGATCGTCATGTGGAAAGAAGACGACCGGGTCCCGTCATGAGAGCTGATACTGATCATCCATCGTTAGGCAACACCTCCCAAACTGAAACTAATCGATTCTACTTTAGTAATCGCTTAATTGTTAATTGTTAATTGTTAGAGTGTTTTGTAGATTGTAAATTTCAGAAATATCAATCACAAAGTAGAATTAGCACAAAGAGCTTCTTACAAACGTTCACTTTAACACATCGAGAGCCAACAATCCAGACCTTTTGTCATGATATTTGTAGCACCACAGTGTATTATATGTTATAGTTGTGCACTGCAAAAAGTAATTAACTAGATCAGTATAAACATCTCAGTTTGAGCACAATAATCCACATTTGAGCTGTTTTGACGAGTTAAGAAGTTGTTGGGCGTTTGTCCTGGATTATTTCACTTGTTCTGAGATGTTTCTGACTCGTTTCGATACATTTCGTCCTTATTTCAGGTCATTTTCTTTGCCAATGGGGAAAGAACATTGGTCTTTTCTCATTGGTGATTTTACTTTCTTATTTCAAGCGAGATTTACCCTAGAACTGGTCTGAAATGTCCTCAAACAAGCAAAGCAAACTCTGTCCGATCAGGAAAAGTGTCTAAATGAGTGAAAACCGCTCAAAACAAGAAACATTTCCTCAATTCAACTCATTTAAGCCAATGCTTGAGACTCTCAGCTCTCTGTAGGTGGAAACAGTTTGATTCTACGTGTCTCGATTCCTGAGAAATCTAAGCTAAACAGAGGCGAGTTTGATCAAAATCAATGATTTTTTTTCTAGATTCAGAGATAACAGTGTTTTATGAAAGTCTCTCCTTTCTGATTAACTCCTCTCTCCTCTGACACTAACGTCATGTGAAGAGACAAATGCCAAAATATCTCAGTTTCAGGTCAATTTTCAGCGACAACATTGTTGACGTGTTCTGAAACACGCGTGTTCTCGATCTCTTTTCATGGCGTGTGCATTTAAACAGCCTGGTTCTGGATCGAAGACTTTAACAGGATGTTTCTCAGTCGTCCTTGGACCGATTTTAACCATTTAAAAACTCAGAGAAATGTTAAAATCTCAACTGTTTCGATCTTTCCATGTGAAGAAATGGAATGTCCAGATCGTGCCTCTTCACAAGTTTCTGATCGTCATTTATTTCACTTCGGTTCATCACAGAGCTACAAAACCACACATGAGGTGTATTAGAGGGTCTAGTTTCGTGATAAAAAAAGAAAGGTTTTTCCGTTTTTGGCGCTCCATGTGTTAAGTTTACTCCAACACGTCCTCAACTGAAGCTTTATGTGGTGAAAGGTTTGAATTAACAATGTCATGCTCCTTTCACAGCCGATTAATGCTGTAGTCACACAGCTTCTATTGACGGAAGTGAGCGGGGAAGTCTTTAGGAGTTACTGCGCGGACGCTGTGCTCTTGTATCATTACGCCTCACAATATAGTTCCCCTTTTTATCTGCTTATAAAATCGACATGTTACATTTCTGTGTAAATATACTTCACATGAAAACACTTCACGTAACTTTATTTAAATAGGGAACACGTGGAAGAGCTTGGTAGCTTCTATCGTGAGCTTTTTTGGAGCTATGTGACATGTGGGAGAGGCTGCGTATGTGTGAGCGCACGGACAAAGACCAGACGGGGATATATTAACACGTCTAAAGTGAGGTAAGAGCATATCTCAGTATGTAAAAACGGTGGCCTATTCCTTTAAGAAAAAGCACAAAACCAAAACCAAACGTACGGACGGAGGAGGAAAACCTACATTTGTCTGAACACAAACGGGTGAAAGTCTGCGGGGTTTGATCGGCCCAACAAAGGACAATCCGGCTAATCTGGATCAGCGATAACAGAGCCGTGAAGGAGCCGTGATTAAACCCCGAGGTGCACAGGTTACAGAGAACACCATTTATCTGCAGTTTCATCGGTATATTTCTGCGATAAACACCGACCACATTAAAGAGGTTCATCTGTGCGGATAAATATTACATCAGATTGATTTTACGTGAAGAAAACAGCAGCTCGGATTATGGACGCCTGAAGGAGCATCGATCATTAACAACTCACGCTAAAGGTCAGTTTGCACCTCTTTATGATTCATGTTTAAGTCACCGCGCCCGGGGACCCACTCCAGATGTGCAGCCGGGGACCCACTCCAGATGTGCAGCCGGGCAGTGCTTCATGTGTAAACTTGGATTTATAGGAGCACTTTTGGTCTGATGTGAGGGATTCGAGGAACAGGTCAGAACATCTGCCGGATCCCTCTCATTAAACACATTATATCAGATCTTTGCTCATGAGGATGAAGCACTGGAGCCAGGCTGGTGGTCAGAAACGCCTGCGGGACGATTCACCTATTGTACATGTTTGTAGCGGTAGGGGAAGCCGGAGTACCAGAGGAATCGAACCTTCATAGGACCGACGAGCACTAACCCCTGCGCCACCGCTCACTCTGGCCGATGGTCAGAGGCAGCGCTCGGTCACCTGTAGAGGAGCATTAATGAGCCGATGGAAAGATGCTTTTCAGACAATTACAAAACACTGAGTTCACAAACGAGAGCTTGAACAACGTGTTGCCGGGAGAGGCTCGTCAACGGTGCAGTAGATACAGACGCATCTCTGGATTCACCCATATATGGTCATGTTTGAAAACTGTTAAAGGGAAAATTTAAATTTGCTCTAATTATTCAAAAACTACTTTAACAAACGCTGAATTATGAATATAGTTTCTACTAAATAAAGACACAAAGACATGGGGAGGAGCAAAGAGGTTCAACATCCCATAAATACATGAATAACGGAGAATGCTAACATGATGCTACATGTTATCATCGGGCTAATGCTAACGGTTAGCTAGCGCTAGCTACAACTGCCGTTTTTTCACTTCTACTGAACAATCTGCTGTGAGAAAATATCCATATGGACCTGATTTACACTTGACTTTATTTATGTGATAAATAAGTTGATATTCCACCAGAAAATGTCTAAAAAGAGGGAAAATTGTGTTTCTCTAAAGATTCCATTTTCCCCCTCGGCGAAGCCACGCCCCCTTCTATGACGAGATGCGTCTGTATCTATTGTTTAACATTGAGGTGGAGCAACTGACGGTAACTATGGTAACTGTGGTAACTGACAAAATGTAGATTTTCATGTCTTTGTTTTTTGGCTCAGATCTCAGTCATTACTGGAGGAATCCACATGAAACACAAACTGTCACAAAGTTCATTATCTCCCCTGTCGGCTCATATGAACTAATGTCCAATTATTCTCTCCGAAAAAGTCAAAAAGTGGTGACAATATGCGAAAAAACATGAGCGTGATGTTGTCCAATAGAACGGACTTACAGACAAAAAAAATAATATCACGGGTTTGTGAATCCGATCACGATCAAAAACTGATGAGGAAAAACATTTGTCAGTTTTCGTTTTGGAGATTTCGTCAGTCCTCGCCTCAAGTGGAGGAGTTCAAGTATCTCGGGCTCTTGTTCACGAGTCATCACATTATAAATCGTGAACGCCGCCTATTATACCTATTACACCTTCATGCCCAGGCACCGCATTGTCCACAGTATAAGTCTCACCAGCCTTGGAAACTACCTGAGCACAGAGGCGTGACTGCACCGTTGACAAGCCTCTCCCGGCAGCGCGTTGTTCAAACTCCCTCCTCCGCAAAAAGTGAATATCAAGCATTGTCTTAAATGAGTTGAATTGAGGAAATGTATCTTGTTTTGAGCGGTTTTCACTCATTTAGACACTTTTCCTGATCGGACCAAGTTTACTTTGCTTGTTTGAGGACATTTCAGACCAGTTCTAGGGTAAATCTCGCTTGAAATAAGAAAGTAAAATTGCCAATGAGATAAGACCAATTTTCTTTCCCCATTGGCAAAGAAAATGACCTGAAATAAGGACGAAATGTATCGAAACGAGTCAGAAACATCTCAGAACAAGTGACATAATCCAGGACAAATGCCCAACAACTTCTTAACTTTTTGTCATTTTTTTGTATTTTTTTTGGTCAATTTTTTGTCATTTTTTTTGTCAAATTTTCATCACATTTTTGTCATTTTTTCGTCCATTTTTTAATCAAATTTTTGTCATTTTTTGTAATTTTTTCGTCATTTTTTCGTCATTTTTTAATCAAATTTTTGTCATTTTTTCGTCATTTTTAAATCAAATCTTTGTCATTTTTTTGTCAAATTTCAATGACTTGAATTGAGGAAATGTTTCTTGTTTTGAGCGGTTTTCGCTCATTTAGACACTTTTCCTGATCGGACCGAGTTTCCTTTGCTTGTTTGAGGACATTTCAGACCAGTTCTAGGGTAAATCTCGCTTGAAATAAGAAAGTAAAGTTGCCAATGAGATAAGAACAATTTTCTTTCCCCATTGGCAAAGAAAATGACCTGAAATAAGGACGAAATGTATCGAAACGAGTCAGAAACATCTCAGAACAAGTGACATAATCCAGGACAAATGCCCAACAACTTCTTAACTTTTTGTCATTTTTTTGTATTTTTTTTGGTCCATTTTTTGTCATTTTTTTTGTCAAATTTTAATCAAATTTTTGTCATTTTTTTTGACATTTTTTGTAATTTTTTCATCATTTTTTTGTTGTTTTTTAATCAAATTTTTGTCATTTTTTTGTCATTTTTTGTCATTTTTTCGTCATTTTTTCGTCATTTTTTCGTCATTTTTTAATCAAATTTTTGTCATTTTTTTGTCATTTTTTTGTCAAATTTCAATGACTTGAATTGAGGAAATGTTTCTTGTTTTGAGCGGTTTTCACTCATTTAGACACTTTTCCTGATCGGACCGAGTTTGCTTTGCTTGTTTGAGGACATTTCAGACCAGTTCTAGGGTAAATCTCGCTTGAAATAAGAAAGTAAAACTGCCAATGAGATAAGACCAATTTTCTTTCCCCATTGGCAAAGAAAATGACCTGAAATAAGGACGAAATGTATCGAAACGAGTCAGAAACATCTCAGAACAAGTGAAATAATCCGGGACAAACGCCCAACAACTTCTTAACCAGTCAGAACAGCTCAAATGTGAAGGTCAGCGAGCCAAACAGACGCTTCACCCAGAGACGTTCTGCTGCGAGAGACAGACTCTGCTTTATGAAAATGAGGTATTTAAGGACTTACGGGAAATGGGCCGTGATTACCCGGAGTTCCAGCCGGCTGCGTTCTGGCCTGAGTCTGCATTATTTTAATAAAGTGGAAGAACTTACACAGGGATTTCCACTGCACTTCCTACACTTTTGTTAGAGATACGCTTTAACGAACACGAGCTGAATAACAGACACGGACTCGACGGGACCGGGTTCGGACGATTCTTCAACTTCTAATTAAAAAAAGGAGGTTTTTGGGGATGAAATCGCTCGGTCGTTTCAGCCTGTCAAGGTTCTTTAAATGAGGAACATTTAAAGTGAAAACAGGAAAAGACTTTGTGGTGAATCTGCGAATCTGAGCGTCTGGCTGTTTTTAAAGCCGGTTTATTTGTAGCAGAGAGACATCTAAGTGTATTGTGTTTTTGTGGATATTTGTGGGAGGCCGATTTTCATCATCGCCAAAACACCCAAGGGCCAAACCCAGGGCTGGACTGGCAGAAAATATCATATAAAATGTCATATTCTATACAATAGTGGAGGTGATGAGCAAAACAATAAGGCCTTGGCTTGAACTAAAACAGTAAAAGCTACGAATCGAGGACAACAGCTGCATTTTGTTTCTGCTGAATTGAAGCTCACGCCTCAGAGACTCAACACTTTAATCTAGAAATTTACAATCTGATGGAACTTTTGTAAAATGACAAAACAATCTTAAAATGTGAGTTCCGTTAATGAAGTTCCACTTGCGACTGAAACACAAATAAACTTCTCAAAACCACCAAATGATCCAACTGTGGATGAAGATGAAACGGTAAAACTCACCTCAGAGTCAAAAAAGCCAAACATTTTAAATCCTTTCAATGGAAACTAGAAGATTTACAAACTGCGCTGACGACGAGTCACCTGACAACTCCCAGCATGCACTTCTTTGCAAACGTTTGTCTAAAATGTACAAAAAATAGAGGTCTGAGGTTCTGTGGGTCCTGGAGGGAGTTACAATGAACTATTTCCTCTCATATTCACAGTGTGAGGGGCATGAGTGTTATGTCCCAGAGGCCCATCGCTCATTATACCAGATTATCTGTGAACCATGACTCAAGAAAGCTCCACCAGAGGGTATAAAAGGCGTCACATCCCTCTAGTGGAGGAGATGTGTAATTGCATCTACGTAAAGATACAGATTCTCATGGCTCTTCCCGCTAATTATGGGCCGGTGTGAGGAAATCACGGGCCTTGTCTCGGTCTGACCGGCCCAAAAGTACGTCGGCCCATCGGGAAAACTCCCTAATCTCCCGATGGCCGGTCCAGCCCTGGCCAAACCTCAACATCGCCGCCTAAAGTAAAGAACTATTTTCCAATGTTTTACACCAGTGGTTCCCGAGTGGCTTTGCACTACAAAAATAAATATCAAGCATTGGCTTAAATGACTTGAATTGAGGAAATGTTTCTTGTTTTGAGCGGTTTTCACTCATTCAGACACTTTTCCTGATCGGACCGAGTTTACTTTGCTTGTTTGAGGACATTTCAGGCCAGTTCTAGGGTAAAAATCTCGCTTGAAATAAGAAAGTAAAATTGCCAATGAGATAAGACCAATTTTCTTTCCCCATTGGCAAAGAAAATGACCTGAAATAAGAACGAAATGTATCGAAACGAGTCAGAAACATCTCAGAACAAGTGAAATAATCCAGGACAAATGCCCAACAACTTCTTAACCAGTCAAAACAGATAAAATTTGGATTATTGTGCTCAAACTGAGATGTTTATACTGATCTAGTTAAATACTTTTTGCAGTGTGGGATCCTCGGATGACGAGCCGAGGACCCAAAGAAAACTGTCATTTGTCGTATATCGTATCAAATATTTTCTACAGAAGTTTTTGTTGAACAAGCAGTAGATTCCCCAATAAGACTGAAATTATGATCAAAACAACCCAATAACAATAAAGTTTTAACAGACAGTTAGTGTTTCCGTGCAGTTTCAGATGGAAAATATTGAATAAACGTTCCCTATAGGCTCAAAGGAGAGCTCCTTTAAAGGGGCTGGATGCAAGTTTGCCATTTTATACTCACTACTGCCACCTCAGGTCATACGTGTAACTGCAGCTTCTATATTAAGCTCGTGCATGACACCTTTCTGAGTGACAGTGCAGGATTTCAGAGGCCGTTGTGGTGAACAGGTCTGAGCTCATTCTACACATGAGGACATGGAGGAACATGTAGGGGAGGAACATACTTAGTTTTAACATTTTTAAACTCCCTATAGTCCCTTTAAGTATTCAAATAAGTTTAAGTTTAATGGTTTTGTTTAGCCCAATATCACAACAGAAGTGGCCTCACAGCCGCACCAAACAATCAAATAAAATCAGTCACTGGTGGAGCGGCCGATTTCTAGGTTTTTACAGACATTAAAAAAAATCTGTGAACAAATATCGGCCGTTCATATCGGCATCGACCTCTAATCGTAAACCAAGTATCGTTGCCTTGTTGAACGTGTGCGTCAGGTCAAACTCCCTCCACAACAAGATGCACTGAAACTTTCTCTACACTATTTTGGCAGAGAGCGAGTCCATAAACACTGAAGCATCCACGAAATCGATAAGTCTGTCCTTCATCCTTCATCCTTCAGCCGTAAGACGAGTTCATAATCCACCGTTTCTACAATATCCTCATTAAAACACAAGCTGATTCTCCGCCCACGCACTCCTGGATCCACATCTGTATCTGCAAACAGCTCACGTAATGTGTCAGCTCCTTAAGCCAATCAACACGCCCGCTCCCCCTTTGTCCCGCCCCCGCTCGCACGCACGCTCATGAATGTTTGACATCGGTCCCGGAGGACGGACGCGTTTCTCTCTGTAACGTCTATCAGCGCCGTAATCCCCGCTGGAAAGGCTTTTTAGGGCGAATTAGAAAGGGCCGTGTTCAAAGAGCGAGGGGGGGCGGGCGCGAGGGAGGGGGGGGCGAGGGGGCGGGGCCTGTCTGTGTGGATTAGAACGGCAGAGCGGGGCCTTTCATCTCACTCTGCGCTTCCACCGAGCGCCGAGCTTCACTCTCTCAGGGAAGCGCTCGCTCTCGCTCGTCCACCTCCCGTTTGAGTGCAGATTCCTCACATTCCACAAAGATAAACTGTGATTTACAGACGATCAGCTGATGCTTTTCCACACGCTTTGACCCTATACAGTTATACAGAAAGGCTGTTCTTACTCCAGAAGAAAGCTATAAGAACTGTGACTCTCAAAGGTCCACGAGACACAAACAAACTGTTTATAAAACTGCAGACCTTGGAATTTAATGAATTGGTCAAATTTAAAATACTACAAATTATGTGGAGAGTGAAAAATAAGTTGGTGCCGATACATATTCAAAACAAATGTATGTTAATGACAGACAGTAACAACAGAAGAAAGGGCCATTTCTGGGTTCCATATTCACACACTTCACAAAAACAAAAGGGGTTTCTTGTAAAAAGGATCAGTTTATGGAATTCGTTGGACACTGTTCAAAAATCATGTAACACAATCACTCAATTTAATGAAATGTATAAAAAAAAAGTACTTGGAAAATACGAAGGCGACGAAACATAAGAACCAATGTTGAATTTGAAACAGTTATTGATTTAGATGTAAAGTATTATTTGTACCGTGATAAAACACATCAAAAACCGGTGAGCCGTCTGTTCGGAGCCAGCTCAGATTTTGGAGAAAAAAAAAGGGGCATGAAATTTATGAGACAATGTCTTCCTCATGCTCCTGTTCAGCACTGAATATTTTGCTTTTGCTGTTGTTATTATTGTGTCTGTAATAACACCATGGCTGAATAAAAACTTGAACTGAACTGAACTGAACTTTATGGACATTAACATCATTATCTATGACAATACCTGCAGGTTTCGGACTCCACTCCTCTGGGCGATAACTTCCTCCAGCTCTGCCCGGTGTTTACTGCACACCAGGGGGCGGGGGCTGGACGAGGCCCCTCCCACGCCTTTAACTTCAGGTGCAAAACAAGTAAGGATGGTGGGGCCCAGGTGTGAGCGACTCCACCTTAAACAGTTGAGCTGGTCGAGCTAGCTTCAGGTTAAACAGCGTAAAAGTGAAATAACTCGGATATCGGAGTTTACTTCCATGGAAAGGGTTGTTCTTGACTCCGCCTCCTGCTTTATAACGTCTAACGCGGCTCCTCGTTGTTTAATCCGCTTATACCAGGGTCCCACAAACCTAACATTTATAATAAATGTGTTTTTCATTGACTAAAGTCACTAAATCTGCCAGACTACGGGACTATTTTGTGTGGGTTATTAGCCGGTCACTGAAGGCTGGTCTCAGAGCGAGTCATTCTATATAGCTGTAGAGTTCGGGAATGTGACGTCATATCGCTAAGCATTATGGGATTAGCACCAATAATAAACTAATGGAGATTTTAAAAGTTAAAATACTGGAGTTTTTGTTCACATTAAAACACTCGGACACCACAGTGAGTTAGATGTATTTACCAGCAGTGACTCAGCAGCTAACGGAGTCGTTCCACGGCTTTTTTCTCCACTTTTTATACTGTTTTTAACTAATGTTAGTCAATGGAAATGTATGCTAACAGCTGCAAAGATGGCCGATCTCCATGGTAACTGTAGACTTTCCCGAACTCTATTACGAGGATCTCAGTCAGGCTCAACGACACAACATCAGCACAGAATCACAACACAACAGGACTAACCCGGAAACACTTTTCCCTGGAAGGAAACACCGATATGCGGCACTCGTGGGCACCAGTTATTTACCTTTTGGTCAGTGCTAGATCGTCTGCTCCGGAGGGACGTCTGCTGTGAGTTTGTATAGATTTATGAGTTGGTTTGTCTAAAAATGCAAATAATCCTAATCCTTAAGGTTTAACCCCTTAACTCCCACCTGAACCGAGCACATTTTCTCCAGTTTGGCTTTACCCCAATCCAAAAGCTTCTGGAAAAAAGGTGTGAAAAACAATGATGGAAATGTGACAAAAAAGTGAGAAAACATTGACAGAAAGTGATGAAAAATTTATGAAAAAGTGGCAAAAATGTGACAAAAAACCAACAAAAAATGGATTAAAAATGGACGAAAAAATTGACGAAAAAAAAAAAGACAAAAATGTGATAAATTACAAAAATGTCACAAAAATGGACCAAAAAATGTAAAAAATGTGACAAAAAAAGTGACAAAAATGTGATAAAAAAATTACAAAAAAATTACAAAAATGAGTTGAATACCCAACAAAAAAATGTTGGAAAAAAAATGTGATGACGTGAGGAAAAAGATCCTCTCGGTTCAGGCGGGAGTTAAGAGGTTAACCATTTCCCTGGCCCTAACCTTCATTTGTGTCATGATATCTCACGTTTTCACAGCAGACTGTCCCATCTAGCACTAACCTTTCACTTTTACGCTGTTTAACCTGAAGCTAAAGCTAGCTAGCTCTACCAGCTCAACTGTTTATGGAAACAGCTGCGGTGGAGTCGCTCACACCTGGGCCCCCCCAACTCAAACTTTTATGTTTGACTTTACTAATCCAGACAAAGATGCTTCAATGCAGGATCATTTTATGTACGCCTGAAAGTGATGAATAGCCTTAACCGTTTCCAACCGTTTTCTGTGGGAAATCCTTCAGCATTTACAACACGGCACAACCCAATCCCACGTCTCGCGTTGTAAAAGGCTGCATTAAACGGACCCTGGGTGATTCAAAAAGCCTCTCCAGCCAATAAAAGCGGGTAATGCCTCCCAGGGCGGCGGCGGCGGCGGCGAGGGCGAGGGCCGGAGCGGGAAACGTGAGCGTTGTTTAGAAAGCAGCCTTTATCCGCTGAATGACTATTGAGCGAGCGATCTGTGAGGCTCCACAGGAAAAATAAATTACACTTCTCCCGTTACAAGACTCTACAAACACTCGCACACGGCGCTCCGGTGTGGGGACGGCGCTCTCCCCGACGCCGCAGTCCTGCCCTGGGCCTGCGGTCGGTCTGTGGGAAACAGCATCGTCCAGTCTAGACTTGTGTTGCAGGACGGCCCGGGACAGAGCGGGGGTTTTCTCTGAGCGCAGGACGGCCCGGGACAGAGCGCTGGAGTCTCTGATTACAGGGTCAAGCTCGGATAATCATTTAAACGGACTTTTGGTTTTTCAGAGCGGGCGGCGTTTTAGAGACGACCAGGAAACAGAGGGTGAGGACTCAGAGGACAGAATACACCCCCCCTACAAAGGCATTACAGGGGGAGGAGGGGTGAGGGGTCCAGCAAAGTAATCCTCCGCCTAATGCCTGCAGCGTGCCGTTTACCTCCTCTGTCGCTCATTAAAAACATGGCTGAAGTGTTGCCTTGGCACATTCACGTATTTCTGAGTCATCTGTAAAAACTCTGATGGCGGCCATTTTAGGGATAGGTTTTTGTCACATTTTTGTTGATTTTTTGTCATTTTTTTGTTGAATTTTTGTCATTTTTTTGTTGAATTTTTATCATTTTTTTGTTGATTTTTTGTCATTTTTTTGTTGAATTTTTGTCATTTTTTTGTTGAGTTTTTGACATTTTTTTGTTAAATTTTTGTCATTTTTTTGTTGAGTTTTTGTTGAATTTTTGTCACATTTTTGTTGAATTTTTGTAATTTTTTTGTTGAGTTTTTGACATTTTTTTGTTGAATTTTTGTCACATTTTTGTTGAATTTTTGTCATTTTTTGTTGAATTTGTCGTCACATTTTTGTTGAATTTTTGTCATTTTTTGTTGAATTTTTGTCACTTTTTTGTTGAATTTTTGTCACATTTTTGTTGAATTTTTGTCACATTTTTGTTGAATTTTTGGCTGATGGCGGCCATTTTAGGGATAGGTTTGCCTGAGTCCTCCTAGGAACGCCCCCACCTCCTGGAGACGCCTCCGAGCTTTGGTCACCAGCCGAGTAACCAACCACTGCTCCTCAGCCGAACCCCCTCCCCACTGATGCCACAGACAGCGTGTGGAGGGGGCGTGTCTAAAGGCTCAGAGGTTCTTAAAGAGACAGAGGCCTATTTCAAGACATTCACTACAGCCATTTTGAGAGAGACATTTTATACAAGGCAGTTATTCTAATTTACTGCATTTACAGACCAACAGAAGGTTTGTCATCATTGTAGTGTGATATAGACTGGTGCTATGTGATTAAAAAGCAGAACACCCCCTCTTTAAAGCAGAACACCCCCTCTTTAAAGCAGAACACCCCCTCTTTAATGGCTGATCGTTATCGGTTGGTTTGAACAAATGAGCCAGACTTTTAAAAATCTTCTGCCATTTACACTTTTCAGAATCAATATCAGTGGGTTTATTTTCCGGGCGCCGCAAAATGTAATTAAAATATATCAATAAGAAACTTCTGCTGAACATCACTGATATAAACATGAGAAGTTTTCATCTAAAAAGAAGATATTTAAGCACAAAAATGTCCAAGTTGCCAAAAATAAATAAATAAATAATGAAAAGAACCAGGTTTAAATCTATGGTTTTGTTTTGTTTAATACAAATAAACTGATCAGAAGTGGAAAAAAAAGGCAACCATTAAAATGTCGCCTTGTTTTCTGAGTCTTTTAACCGGTGTCTTGTAAACACGGCTCTACAAGCGCGTTTACAAGGCGAGCCGTCACCTCTGGGCCGGGGGAACATTCCTCCAGTGCCCCCGCCCCCCCCCCTCACGCCCCCCCCCCCCCCCTCAGCGGCCCGTGCTCTGCAGGAGCTTCAGCCAAAACATCTGTCAGTGCAGATGTGGAGCTGATGTGGATCGTTTTGTTTTCAGGCTTTAAAGTCACAGTCCTGAAAACTTTACTCCATTTGGTCGATCAGAAAAGTCAATCACGCCAATCGGTACAGACGCATCTTTGGAGTCGCCCATATATGGTCATGTTTGAAAACTGTTAAGGGGGAAAAAATCCAAACTTTCTCTAATTATTAAAAAACTACTTTAACAAACGCTGAATTATGAATATAGTTTCTACTAAATAAAGATACAAAGACATGGAGAGGAGCAAAGAGGTTCAACAGCCCATAAATACATGAATAACGGAGAATGCTAACATGATGCTACATGTTAGCATCGTAAAAAAGGACGTAAACCATTTTAAACTGTTGCCGTGCCAACCATGTTAATGGTAAACGGTCTGAACTTATATAGCGCTTTTCCAAATACATTAGGCACTCAAAGCGCTTGAAGTTAGAAGTTAGAAGTTAAAGGGGCTGGAAGCAAGTTGGCCATTTTATACTCACTACTGCCACCTCAGGCCATATGTGTAACTGCAGCTTCTATATTAAGCTCGTGCATGACGGCAATTCGGGCCGAAGTGACACATTTTTGAGTGACCGTACAGGATTTTAGAGGCAGTTGTGGTGAACAGGTCTGAGCTCATTCTACACATTAGGACATGGAGGAACATGTAGGGGGAGGGAAATACTTAATTTTAACATTTTTAAACTCCTTATAGTCCCTTTAATGTTAATGGGAAATGAGTGAGTGTATGTGTAGTATGTAACGTGACCTCATCTATGGCTCTGCCAGTCAACAGCTTCCAAATCTGCAAAACATTTCTTCTTTAAAATTGCTGCTTCACTGAAAAAATAAAAAAAACATGCTAGCATCGTGCTATCGCTAGCTAGCACTTGCTATGACTGAAACGGCTTTGTTTTCGTGTAGTATTCGGGATTGTATAGATACAGACGCATCTCGTCATAGAAGGGGGCGTGGCTTCGCCGAGGGGGAAAATAGAATCTTTAGAGAAACACAATTTTTCCCTCTTTTTAGCCATTTTCTGGTGGAATATGAACTTATTTATCACATAAATAAAGTCCAGTGTAAATCAGGCCCATATGGATATTTTCTCACAGCAGATTGTTCAGTAGAAGCGAAAAAACGGCAGTTGTAGCAAACGCTAGCTAACCGTTAGCATTAGCCCGATGCTAGCATGTAGCATCATGTTAGCATTCTCCGTTATTCATGTGTTTATGGGCTGTTGAACCACTTTGCTCCTCCCCATGTCTTTGTATCATTATTTAGTAGAAACTATTTTCATAATTCAGCGTTTGTTACAGTCGTTTTTGAATAATTAGAGATTTTTCTCAGTTGTTTTCCCCCTTAACTGTTTTCAAACATGACCATATATGGGCGATTCGAGAGATGCGTCTGTATCTATCCGGCACGACGGACAAATGTTCGGGATTGTAGGACTGTATAATGATTTTTGAAGTCTTCATCCACTCAACATGTCAAAATCGGACACGACGGGCAGTTTCAAAGATTTACTGTTGTTTAATTTGTTACAAAGGTCTGATGAGGTTACACACATCTGGTATCTGAAAGTACATGGGGACAACTATTACTACGAGTAACTTAGCCACACACATAACTATTATTAAATGATTACATGAAACTAAACTAACTAACAGTTAACTGTCAAATATATCATGACCCACCTCACACACAGACGCAGACATTAGTGGCTGCCCAGCTGAAGCTAACTGACAGCTCAACTGTATATATATGGTGCTCCGTTACTTAGCAACCATAGACTCCTCCCACCAGTCAACTGTATTAGAGAATTTACAACATGTAGTGACTGATTTTATATGGCGGACACAATTAATGGCGGCGCCCACGCGAGCCTCCGGAATAAGGTGAATAATGAGATGCCGTCTGTATCCATCCCATGTTTTTCCCGGTGTTGCCGTAGCGATGACCGGAATGTCCCATTTTATATGGAAGGATATTGTGGATTTCCAACACTAAGTAAAATGTAAAAATATGCTTCAGTTTGCAGATATAGTGTGACACAAATTTAGGGCTGCACAATATATCGTGAAAAATATCGTATCGCGATATTAGCTGATGCAATATCCGTATCGCGAGAAGCCACAATATATCGCAACATCACCATAGCCTTCATCTGACTGAGATCGACCCATTTTTTTTTGGCAAACTGAAACTCATGCATTGAAATCATGTGTAAAAGTTCAGTTTTAATTGAACATTTACAAGCTTTGTTAAAGGTTAGGGCTAGATCGTCTGCTCCGGAGGGACAGTCTGCTGTGGAAACGTGAGATATCATGACACAAATTAAGGTTAGGGCCAGAGAAATGGTTAACCTCTTAACTCCCACCTGAACCGAGAGGAGCTTTTTCCTCACGTCATCAGATTTTTTTTCAATTTTTTTGTTGGGTATTCAACTCATTTTTGTAACTTTTTTGTAATTTTTTATCACATTTTTGTCATTTTTTCGTCCATTTTTAATACATTTTTTGACACATTTTTGACATTTTTTTTAATCGATTTTTTGTAATTTTTTGTCACTTTTTTATCATATTTTTGACATTTTTTTGTCAATTTTTAATCATTTTTGTCACATTTTTGTCAATTTTTCGTAAATTTTTAATCATTTTTTGTCACATTTTTGACATTATTTTAATTTTTTTTTTTTTTTTTGTCACATTTTTGTCATTTTTTCGTCCATTTTTAATCAATTGTTTGTCACTTTTTTTGTCACATTTTTGACATTTTTTCATCAATTTTTCGTCATTTTTTCGTCAATTTTTCGTCCATTTTTTTGTCACATTTTTTACATTTTTTATCAATTTTTTGTCCATTTTTTGTGACATTTTTGCCACTTTTTCAAAAAAATTTCGTCACTTTTTTGTCAATGTTTTCTCACTTTTCTGTCACATTTTTGTAATTTTTTATCACATTTTTGTCATTTTTTCGTCAATTTTTGTCACATTTTTGACATTTTTTCGTCCATTTTTAATCAATTTTTTGTCACTTTTTTTGTCACATTTTTGTCATTTTTTGTCACAAATTGTCACATTTTTGCCACTTTTTCATAAATTTTTCGTCACTTTTTTGTCAATGTTTTCTCACTTTTTTGTCACATTTCCATCATTGTTTTATTGCTATTTTCACAGCTTTTTTCCAGAAGCTTTTGGATTGGGGTAAAGCCAAACTGGAGAAAATGTGCTCGGTTCAGGTGGGAGTTAAGGGGTTAAACCTTAAGGATTAGGATAATTTGTATTTTTAGACAAACCAACTCATAGATCTATACAAACAGACCGTCCCTCCGGAGCAGACGATCTAGCGCTAACCTTTGTTAAATTCTACCCTTGTTTTGGTCCTGATTGGGTGTTTTTTAAGTCTTCTTTTGACACAATTTGCTGAAAAAAAACGGAACATATCGTGTTTGGTGAAATATTTCAATAATATCGTTATCGCGATATTGCACAACCGTATCGCATATCGCAAGTCACTTCAATATCGTGCAGCCCTACACAAACTCATACACATTTTTCTCTGTATAATGTCAACGCGAAGTGCTCAGCTCAAAAACCGTCAGACACCGAGAGGAAACGTTCACATTTCAAAAATCCTAAAACTAAGAAATAGGGCTGAACGATATTGAAGTGACTTGCGATATGCGATATGGCTGTGCATATCGCGATAACGATATTATAACGATATTTCACCAAACGCGATATGTTCCATTTTTTTCAGCAAATTGTGTCAAAAGAAGACTTAAAAAAACACCCAATCAGGACCAAAACAAGGGTAGAATTTAACCAAATTTTAGAATTTTTGTTGGATATTCAACTCATTTTTGTCTCTTTTTTGTCGTTTTTTTGTCAATTTTTTGTCATTTTTTCGTCAATTTTTTAGCAATTTTTTGTCACTTTTTTGTCACTTTTTTGTCACATTTCCATCATTGTTTTCGTCTCAGTTTTGGCTGCTTTTTCACAGCTTTTTTCCAGAAGCTTTTGGACTGGGCTAAAGCCAAACTGGAGAAAATGTGCTCAGTTCAGGTGGGATTTAAGGGGTTAACAAAGCTAGTAAATGTTAAACTAAAACTGAACTTTAACACATGACTTCAACGCATGAGTTTGAGTTTAAAAAAAATGAAAAAATGAAAAAAAAAATGGGTGGATCTTGTTGCGATATATTGTGGCTTCTCGCGATACGGATATTGCATCAGCTAATATCGCGATACGATATTTTTTGCGATATATTGTGCAGCCCTACTAGGAAACATAAAAAACAAACATAAAGGCAGTGGCAATATCGTCATTTTAGATTGAGGGAGACAAAAGGGCATGAACCCCCCCTTATATTTGTGAGTTGTTTCTATTAACACAGCCTAATGCACGTCCTGAAGCCTCTTGTTTAATAGACGTCATTGATGGGATTGAAAAGACAGGAATGTATTGACGACACTGGAGAAACTTGAGTAAATATCGGATATCGGCTGATCCTCAAACTCCCAGTATCGGTATCAGAAGAAGCTGGATCCAAACGCCCACAGCTTTGTCACCTTCGTATCTTCAAGTGTTTCCAGATTAAAGCTTGAGGAAACGGTTGCACGACTTCCCAAAAAAACCTTCAGAATGTTGTTGTGTCTCAGCCTGTAAAGTGTGGAGTCTGTGGGAGCTTCTATAAGGGCTCAGGCTCTGCCCGAGTGCGGCTTCTCTCATTCAGAGAAAACCAGCCCTGAAGTTTTGTAGCGAGTGCGCATGCTCGGCCCGTTCTTCCACTTTTCCGCTCCAGCGTCTCGTAGGAGGAAAAACACCATATTTGGGTGAAAGCGTCATCACATCGCATTTTTTGTCAAATTTTGTCATTTTTTGTCAATTTTTTGTAATTTTTTGTCAAATTTTTTAGTCACTTTTTTGGTCATTTTTTGGTCATTTTTTGGTCATTTTTTCGTCATTTTTTGTATTTTATTTTTTATTTTTTTGTCCATTTTTTGTCAAATTTTTGTCATTTTTTTGTCCATTTTTTCGTCATTTTTTGTCTTTTTTGTGTGTTTTTTTTGTAAAATTTTTGTCATTTTTTGTCATTTTTTTGTCATTTTTTGTCATTTTTTTGTCTTTTTTTTGTCTAATTTTTGTCAATTTTTTCGTCATTTTTTCGTCATTTTTTCGTCATTTTTTCGTCATTTTTTCGTCATTTTTTGTGTTTTTTTTGTAAATTTTTTGTCATTTTTTGTCCATTTTTTTGTCATTTTTTTGTCTAATTTTTGTCTAATTTTTGTCATTTTTTGTCATTTTTTTGTCATTTTTTTGTCATTTTTTTGTCCATTTTTTGTCAATTTTTTTGTCAATTTTTCTGTCACATTTTTGGAAAAACACCATATTTGGGTGAAAGCGTCATCACGGGGCCCCTTAGCAGGACACGTGGATGTCAAATCTGACAATATTTATGAATGAAAACCCGCGGGAAAGACGGCCTTTCTACTTCCGGGTCGCCCCCACCTCGCAGACAAAACATCATCAAATAAACATCATCATTTTTATATCAGACATGAAAACTAAGATGTAAAGGGAGGAAAACAGATACAAATCTCCACTTCCACCACTGCGGGAAACATCAATACTTTCACCTAAAGTGTCTCGCCTTAAAGCTTTGTTTCAGAAACAGACTTTGGGATTCCGCTTCCTTCACACAGGTTTGAGAAATCCTTTTGAACAGGGGCACAGCCACACCAGGCCCGGGGGCAAAAAACAGCCCTCCCTCACAGAACCACCGGCCCTCAAGAGGATTTTGAGGCATAGTATTGCACAAATCAGAGATAAAATGCCTGTTAAAGCAATGCTAAGTAACTTGTTGACCTTAATAAATCCTTCCCGTAGTCCCTGTGGGGGTAATACAAGTGTTCATGGGATGATTGACAGAAAATGACTCTGGACAGAAAACAACAATTCCAACTTTCCTATAGTGCCCCAATACACACTAATAGAATCACGAAGAAGAAGCTAACAGGCTAACGGGCAAAGCTAACTGCGGGCTAGCGTCACTTAAACAGTATTTACAGCCGAGTCTGAGTGAAAACAATGCTTTCCATTGTGTAATTGGATACAACATGTTACGACACCTGCAGTGGCGTTTATGGCCTCTGGGGGCACGAGTTACTTAGTGCTGCTTTAAAGTGCTCGAGATTTGGAGATCTCAGAAAATCACCAACGTTAACTGGCTGAAACTCACAGGAACGAACCCAAAAGGACCAGTTTATACAGAAATGCAGAGGAGACTGTGGAACTATGTCTGTGATGTTTATGTGGAATTTAAGAACATATTTGAATTAGAAAAGCATCTTTTGTCTCCCACAGACATTTGTAATTTAACAACTGGAAATAATCGAGTTGCAAAAGTAGTGGGTCGATAAAGGCATTGACAGAAAAATGCTGAACGAACACAGGTGTCGCCCCAGATCAGGACAGAGTGAAACTGGCTCCGGGTAAACGAGAACCAGGAGGAGCGACTATGGCAGTTCTAACTCCATCTCCATCTCCATCGCATATTAATGACTGTTTGACGAGCTGGTCTCAGGCCAACAAGACCACATTGTTGCCTGTAGAAAGACTTTATAAGCAGACAGTAAAAACATTAAAAGGAACAATTCTTATCATTACTGTAAAGTCTTTGCCAAACATCAGTTTTTAAAGTGGGAAAATGTGTTCATGTATTCAGATGTAATTATGATCTATAAAACCCTAAATGGACTAGCCCCGCCCCCATTACAGGAGTTTATACAGCGGAATGTAAACACAAACACACGCTCATCCAGCAGAGGAGACTGTCAAATCCCATTCAGAAAGACTTCTTTCGGACAATCTGCCTCCTCAGTACGAGCAGCTCACTCCTCCAGAACTGAGAAACCTGACCTCACTCCACACTTTTAGAAACTCTGTGAAGAAGTGGCTCTTGGACAGTCAGACATGTGAACACAACATGGTCCAGAGTCACCACTGATACATGTCTGGCTGTGTGGAAGATTGTGGTGTTTTGTGTTTTGTCCCTTTCTGATCTTTTATCTGTGAATTTACCTATTTTTTACATATTTAATGTTGTCATTCATCATTCACTGTCTCTTTATGTCTCTGTGATGGTGTTTCTCTGTATGTTTGTGCCTGTGTTTGTCCTGTCATGACATCAACCTGCCCTGGGACGACAAATGAAAATGAGCCTATATGGCTAACTCCGGCACATTTACATGTTGAAGAAACACATCGTTAGCCACATAGCATAATTGCCTAAATCATATTTCAATGTTTTTGGAAAACAAGAATAAACTATTTTTTTAGAAAACGCATTGGTATTGTTTATTGATATTGTAACAGTACATTCAACTAGATATGTGAACAAGTATGCAAAAAGAAAAAGACCCATCGTCAATTTCTTAACGGATAAAAGTGACTTAGGCAGAACATGCCATGACTTAGGCATTTTTTCTCTACATATAAATGCCAACATAAACATAACCACAGTTGTTTTACTCTCCTAAACATAACCAAGATGTGTAACTTGTCAACCTTAACAAAGTTGTTTCTTTTATGTGTAACCTTAACCACTGTTTTCTTTTCCCACCCTTGATCGAAGTTCCACTCAGGTGCTGTTCAAACAAATTTTCACTGTCTATTGATGAGGGAGGTTGTCATAGTACGGGTGGGCCACTCTTGGAAGTACTGGTTTCATTGCCTGCAAGTCATTGAATTTCCTGAGTGTAATCGGCAATTGGGCAGGAAAGAGTGGGACATAGTGGAATGGTTCTTTGGGGATGCTGATTCGTTGAGGCAGGTCCTCCCAGTCTGACTCAAAATCCACCTTGTACCGGATTCGACCGTCAGCCAAGTACTGGAGAGCCCGGAGGTCATGGACTGTGGGGTCACCGACTTTTTTACCTGGTCGAATATTGGTGACATAGGCCCCAGATAACTTCATGAAGTCATTGTGGTATAGCTGTGTCACCTTGTATGGGGATGGATGCATTCGTGCAGTCTCAAAGATGACAATGTAATCACGTGGAGTGTGAATATCTTTGATGATGCGCCGTTCGATGAGGCTATGCATGGAGTCGCACTCCATTTGCGTGTGCCCTGCAACCAGAAACTTCTGTTCTATGGTGACATCATGTTTCATAGCCAGATGAAGGAAGGCGTTGCTGATGGTACCACACCGATTTTGATATCCACAGCCATCACTCCAGACAATGACCTTCTCAGTGTTTCTGTCGGCCTCTAGGATTGATTCATAGTGTTTAGACTGCAGATGGGCAAAAACCTCACTGCCGAGGGAGCCTTCATGCTCCTCCCAAGCGTAACAATACCCATTTTTGTTACTCATGTTGAAGCAAGTAAAGTTGTGCATCTGTAATTTAGTTTTATAATACATTGTACTTGCTTTTGTCTTGGGGGAAAGAAGAACGCATTGAAGGTCCATTGTCCACACTGAAAGTTTGTCACTGGATTCCTTTTTATCCTTGGCTTTTTCAGCTTGAGCTTGAGCCTTTAATTTCAAGTGAGCATTAAGCGTATCCTGATCTTTATTTCCTACCTTGGCGCTGACACATACATCACACTGGTCTTTTTTTGGTATGAACACAGAGTAATTCTGCTCCCTGAACAATTTTCGAAAATAAGTCTCACTCACAGCACGCATTCCATTTTCACCAGCAGCTTTCTGATATTCCTTGTGAAGATCACTTAGAACTGTTCCTGGCTCCAGAAACTTCTTATCCTGATAGGAGGGAACCTGACGGCAGTAATGGGATGGGACTGTAGGCAGTCCAGAGAGCCATTCTTTCAGGAAGGTCTGGTCAACATCTGATATGGGCACATGTGGACCAGTCTTGTTGATCTTGGGTTTACATGCATCAGTTTTGTCCACAGTTAACCATGATCCAATGGTTCTGGGGGCGATGCCAAGTGTTGAACAGAAAAGATTCTTACACACAGGTAGTTGACCTCTATTTGTCAGTTGCAGGTGGTATGATAGGGATGTTGTTCTCCTTGATGCAACACCACCTTTCTTCTGTTTTACACGTACATTTTTGACTAAAGTCTGGATATACAGCTTGCGTGTCTCCCAGGAGGGCATGGACCAGAAATTGTTGAAGATATCTGTTCTCTTCTCTTCAGTCAGTAGTTCACAACTTCGTCTCTTTGACCTTAAGCAGTGCTGTGATGTGCAGGGTGGGCCCATGGTCTTTGGTGGTCTCTCCTGTCCTCTTGTATTCTTGTAACTCTCCCCCTTAAGACGCTTCTGTTTTATCACCTCTCGCTTCCACAGTGGCCTTCGGCGCCTATGACGTTGAACAGCAGAAGTTTCAAGTGCAGCTCCTGTTTCTCCTTCACTGTGTTGAGATGTGTCTGTATCACTACCATTATCTGGATGGTCATCTTTCTCAGGTCTATAGTCCTTATCCAAGACAGTGTCATCGGGTTCACTTTCTGACGATGAATATGGATCTGATTGAGCTCTGGAGGCTTTACTAGCTCTTTCCTCTTCAATCCGTTGCCCCATGTCTACGTCATTTCCTTCATTCTCACGTCTACTCTCATCTAAATCCTCGAACTTCTCTAAATTGGTATCGAGCCCATTTCCTGACAAGAAAAAGGAAAATTAAGAAGAAGATCTTATGAAGAAGAAGATTTACATATCCCTTTCACAGACATAGTCACAAAGCGCTTTACATGAGACAATTCAGATTAAGTGCTGTATTTTATCACAGTAAACAATATTAAATTCATTGGTTCATCTAAATGGTCTTCTAAACCAAATACTTCTTACATCTAGTCAAAACATCTCAATTCTAAAACAAATCTATTTGCACTTAAAATACAAAAGCACACGCTTGAAAAATAACTACACTTGAAAATTTGCTTAAATGTCTAAAATTGCCTAGATGTCTTTTTATGACCAAGAAATTAAGTAATATTTTTACCTAATCAAAATTAGGCTTATTTCTGGTCAGAACACATTTAAAAAACATCACCAGTGTTTGCTAATGTTTGCTAGCTACTTAATTTCTTGTAGCAAAAAAAATGTGATATAAAGTTTTAATTACACAGTTCATAATTCCTTTGATAAACAGAAATTGCATTTAGTGTCTAGAAAATATAAATAAATGTGAAATATGAACTCTTACCAGATGAAAATGAATCAAAGAGACGAGCTAATACTTCACTTGTGGACATGCTTTCTGCCATTTTGTTTGTAGCATCAAAACTGCCTAAGTCAAAGAGATGACTAAGGCAGATAGTGTTTTTGGATTCTAATAAGTGTTGTGATTGGCCAAGGACATAGGCAGAAAGGCAGGATGATGCAGCAGTGAAAGGAGCATAAAGTTAGGCAGATATCTCAATTTGGCCAAAAAATGACTTAGGCAATTATGCTATGTGGCTAACGACATGTTGATTAATGTGCACTGTCCCAATTCAAATAAAGATATAAAAAAAAAAAAATCTGCCGTGAAAACAGTAGCTCCAGTTTGATCACCCACAGGTTCATATTAGATGAGCCTGAAGAAGCTTTGACGACCTAACCCACTAACGACGCTCTGAGTACGATCCCAGCTCATAAACTCTGCTCGAAAATGGGGATAAAGATGTAATTCTGCTGCAGACAAACCCTCCCACCGCGATGTATCTGCGTAACAAATATGACCTTTTCAAAGCCTCCATTGTTCCGCTGTACGACGATCCGTCTTCCCCCAGGTTAATCTGACAGTGACACAGTGAGAACAAGCGCGGGGAAAACGGCCGCACAAGCACGAAGCCGCTGCCAGGATCAGGCAACCGGATCCGCCGCCCCTCCCCCTCCCCCACCGCCGCCGGTGAATATTTCATCACTGCACTTGTGGTGAGAGCGAGCTTACACTGCACTCCTGGCCGTGTGGGGAGTGACAGCGAGTCCCTCTGGGGGGGGGGGGCGGCACGAGCACCGGAGCGGAGGCCCAGGTCAGGGGGGCGGGGGCTGTTCTTTACAGAGACCTGAGTCTGGGATCAGGGGCGTTTATTCCACTTCCTGATGGCCGTGATTGACAAGCGTTTTATTAACCAATCAGAGGCATGCGGCGTTTTGTGAACCAGGAAGTGAATGGTTTTACGAAGTATCGGCCGAAGAGCGGAGAGAAAATGTGACCGATCTATGTCATTTTAGTCAAAAACGTACAGATACAAGGAGTCATTAGTAACGAGGACGGGGCGATATGGACCAAAAGTCATATCCCGACATATTCTGGTTGAATATCGATCGATATACGATATATGTCCCGATATTTTTTCCACAAAATGAGAGCTGTGAAATGAAATATTAAGTCAAAGTCAAAGCCAAATGGGGCTGGGTACCGTTAAACGGTTCCAACTTGGTACCGACCAAAAAGCTCCGGTAGGGGGCGGTATCGAAAACCTTTTTTTTATTTTTTTCGGTGCTAATTTTCAGTAC
Source organism: Gobius niger (assembly GCF_951799975.1). Taxonomy (NCBI): domain Eukaryota; kingdom Metazoa; phylum Chordata; class Actinopteri; order Gobiiformes; family Gobiidae; genus Gobius; species Gobius niger. The sequence goes on from NC_136855.1 coordinate 41,554,206, forward strand.
TTTTTTCTCCAAACGTCAGTAAATGATCCACAGTGAGTCTAAAAAAGCCTGAACTCATGAGCAGCTTCAGCGCAAATGCAGAAGCGAAGCTGTAACTTACTCAAACTTCAGTCATTATCAGAGATGGCAGAGCCGCGGACTGAGCCAGGACTAAACCAGGACTAAACCAGGGCTAAACCAGGACTAAACCAGGACTAAACCAGGGCTAAACCAGGACTAAACCAGGGCTAAACCAGGACTAAACCAGGACTGAGCCAGGACTAAACCAGGACTAAACCAGGGCTAAACCAGGACTAAACCAGGACTAAACCAGGGCTAAACCAGGACTAAACCAGGACTGAACCAGGACTGAACCAGGACTGAACCAGGACTGAACCAGGACTAAACCAGGACTAAACCAGGGCTAAACCAGGACTAAACCAGGACTAAACCAGGGCTAAACCAGGACTAAACCAGGACTGAACCAGGACTGAACCAGGACTGAACCAGGACTGAACCAGGACTGAACCAGGACTGAACCAGGACTGAACCAGGACTAAACCAGGACTAAACCAGGACTGAATAAGAATCTAGATTCTTAGTCAAATAGAAAAGCAGTGACAACAAGAAACACATGGGCTTTACCTTTAGCCTTACCTTTAGCTTGAGATTACGTGTTTATTTTTGCTTATCTGAATTTGAAATATCCCGATATGTGCGATATGATCTAATTCCACATCTCATTTAAAAATATATCGATATATGTCATAGTCTCAGATGAAGGGCAGGGACCAACATAACTTCATGGGAGAGACAGTTCCTGACAGGAAACTCCAAAAGGAAAACTGACAAATGTTGAAACTGATCATAATCTGGAGGATCCACAAACCTCAGCCCGGCCGAGGATGAAACGTGCCCCAGGCCTGCGGGGAAATCTGGTCATTGTATTCATGTTTATTGTATTTCTTTTATATCTGTAAAGCCAACAATCCAGACCATTTTTCATGATATTTGTAGCACCACAGCATATTCTATGTTACAGTTATGGACACATGCTGTGGCTCCCAAAAACATCGCAGCCTCAATGTGCTAAAAATGACAGAGAAGCTTTGTTCGAACACTACTTAATCAAATATCCCACAATAAACATGAATACAATGAGGAGCACAGAGGTTCAACAGCCCAGGAATCTAACACCAGCTTCACGCTACATATGCTAACGTTAGCTACAAGTGCCGTCTTTCGCTTCTACTGAACAATTTGCTGTGAAAAAACAACACATGGGCTCGATTTTGGCCTGACTTCATTGGTGTGTGATGTGTTTAAGGTCAGATAGAAGCTCGTGAGTTTGAAACAGGCCGACATTACGGCATGTTGGCTAAAAGGTCCATTAAAGCTTCCCTTGCTCTTGGTAATCATTCCACAGTATATACATTAGCTTAAAACGATGTCAGTATGTCCACATAGTGCACATACTCCCTGGATTTGCTTTGACGTCTGACCTTGACCGCTGGATGACTGAGAGTCTGCACAATCTGTTTATCGCTCCCTCATTTAATAATCTATAGGACAGCGGACACTTTATCTGCTCCTCGCGCTGATATTCCTTCTTTTCTTTGGACGACTTTCCACTTTGCTAATGTCCAGCACATTCACGGGCTTCATGGTGAGGAGGCGTGTCCTCTGCGACTGATCCCGCCTCCAGCCGGGCTTCATGGTGAGGAGGTGTGTCCTCTGCGCTTGATCCCGCCTCCAGCCGGGGCTTCATGGTGAGGAGGCGTGTCCTCTGCGACTGATCCCGCCTCCAGCCGGACTTCATGGTGAGGAGGCGTGTCCTCTGCGGTTGATCCCGCCTCCAGCCGGGCTTCATGGTGAGGAGGCGTGTCCTCTGCGGTTGATCCCGCCTCCAGCCGGGGCTTCATGGTGAGGAGGCGTGTCCTCTGCGACTGATCCCGCCTCCAGCCGGGCTTCATGGTGATCCGCCCCTCCCCCACCGCCGCCGGTGAATATTTCATCACTGCACTTGTGGTGAGAGCGAGCTGACACTGCACTCCTGGCCGTGTGGGGAGTGACAGCGAGTCCCTCTGGGGGGGGGAGGGCAGCACGAGCACCGGAGCAGAGGCCCAGGTCAGGGGGGCGGGGGCTGTTCTTTACAGAGACCTGAGTCTGGGATCAGGGGCGTTTATTCCACTTCCTGATGGCCGTGATTGACAAGCGTTTTATTAACCAATCAGAGGCATGCGGCGTTTTGTGAACCAGGAAGTGAATGGTTTTACGAAGTATCGGCCGAAGAGCGGAGAGAAAATGTGACCGATCTATGTCATTTTAGTCAAAAACGTACAGATACAAGGAGTCATTAGTAACGAGGACGGGGCGATATGGACCAAAAGTCATATCCCGACATATTCTGGTTGAATATCGATCGATATACGATATATGTCCCGATATTTTTTCCACAAAATGAGAGCTGTGAAATGAAATATTAAGTCAAAGTCAAAGCCAAATGGGGCTGGGTACCGTTAAACGGTTCCAACTTGGTACCGACCAAAAAGCTCCGGTAGGGGGCGGTATCGAAAACCTTTTTTTTATTTTTTTCGGTGCTAATTTTCAGTACTTTTTTCTCCAAACGTCAGTAAATGATCCACAGTGAGTCTAAAAAAGCCTGAACTCATGAGCAGCTTCAGCGCAAATGCAGAAGCGAAGCTGTAACTTACTCAAACTTCAGTCATTATCAGAGATGGCAGAGCCGCGGACTGAGCCAGGACTAAACCAGGACTAAACCAGGGCTAAACCAGGACTAAACCAGGACTAAACCAGGGCTAAACCAGGACTAAACCAGGACTGAACCAGGACTGAACCAGGACTGAACCAGGACTGAATAAGAATCTAGATTCTTAGTCAAATAGAAAAGCAGTGACAACAAGAAACACATGGGCTTTACCTTTAGCCTTACCTTTAGCTTGAGATTACGTGTTTATTTTTGCTTATCTGAATTTGAAATATCCCGATATGTGCGATATGATCTAATTCCACATCTCATTTAAAAATATATCGATATATGTCATAGTCTCAGATGAAGGGCAGGGACCAACATAACTTCATGGGAGAGACAGTTCCTGACAGGAAACTCCAAAAGGAAAACTGACAAATGTTGAAACTGATCATAATCTGGAGGATCCACAAACCTCAGCCCGGCCGAGGATGAAACGTGCCCCAGGCCTGCGGGGAAATCTGGTCATTGTATTCATGTTTATTGTATTTCTTTTATATCTGTAAAGCCAACAATCCAGACCATTTTTCATGATATTTGTAGCACCACAGCATATTCTATGTTACAGTTATGGACACATGCTGTGGCTCCCAAAAACATCGCAGCCTCAATGTGCTAAAAATGACAGAGAAGCTTTGTTCGAACACTACTTAATCAAATATCCCACAATAAACATGAATACAATGAGGAGCACAGAGGTTCAACAGCCCAGGAATCTAACACCAGCTTCACGCTACATATGCTAACGTTAGCTACAAGTGCCGTCTTTCGCTTCTACTGAACAATTTGCTGTGAAAAAACAACACATGGGCTCGATTTTGGCCTGACTTCATTGGTGTGTGATGTGTTTAAGGTCAGATAGAAGCTCGTGAGTTTGAAACAGGCCGACATTACGGCATGTTGGCTAAAAGGTCCATTAAAGCTTCCCTTGCTCTTGGTAATCATTCCACAGTATATACATTAGCTTAAAACGATGTCAGTATGTCCACATAGTGCACATACTCCCTGGATTTGCTTTGACGTCTGACCTTGACCGCTGGATGACTGAGAGTCTGCACAATCTGTTTATCGCTCCCTCATTTAATAATCTATAGGACAGCGGACACTTTATCTGCTCCTCGCGCTGATATTCCTTCTTTTCTTTGGACGACTTTCCACTTTGCTAATGTCCAGCACATTCACGGGCTTCATGGTGAGGAGGCGTGTCCTCTGCGACTGATCCCGCCTCCAGCCGGGCTTCATGGTGAGGAGGTGTGTCCTCTGCGCTTGATCCCGCCTCCAGCCGGGGCTTCATGGTGAGGAGGCGTGTCCTCTGCGACTGATCCCGCCTCCAGCCGGACTTCATGGTGAGGAGGCGTGTCCTCTGCGGTTGATCCCGCCTCCAGCCGGGCTTCATGGTGAGGAGGCGTGTCCTCTGCGGTTGATCCCGCCTCCAGCCGGGGCTTCATGGTGAGGAGGCGTGTCCTCTGCGACTGATCCCGCCTCCAGCCGGGCTTCATGGTGATCCGCCCCTCCCCCACCGCCGCCGGTGAATATTTCATCACTGCACTTGTGGTGAGAGCGAGCTGACACTGCACTCCTGGCCGTGTGGGGAGTGACAGCGAGTCCCTCTGGGGGGGGGAGGGCAGCACGAGCACCGGAGCAGAGGCCCAGGTCAGGGGGGCGGGGGCTGTTCTTTACAGAGACCTGAGTCTGGGATCAGGGGCGTTTATTCCACTTCCTGATGGCCGTGATTGACAAGCGTTTTATTAACCAATCAGAGGCATGCGGCGTTTTGTGAACCAGGAAGTGAATGGTTTTACGAAGTATCGGCCGAAGAGCGGAGAGAAAATGTGACCGATCTATGTCATTTTAGTCAAAAACGTACAGATACAAGGAGTCATTAGTAACGAGGACGGGGCGATATGGACCAAAAGTCATATCCCGACATATTCTGGTTGAATATCGATCGATATACGATATATGTCCCGATATTTTTTCCACAAAATGAGAGCTGTGAAATGAAATATTAAGTCAAAGTCAAAGCCAAATGGGGCTGGGTACCGTTAAACGGTTCCAACTTGGTACCGACCAAAAAGCTCCGGTAGGGGGCGGTATCGAAAACCTTTTTTTTATTTTTTTCGGTGCTAATTTTCAGTACTTTTTTCTCCAAACGTCAGTAAATGATCCACAGTGAGTCTAAAAAAGCCTGAACTCATGAGCAGCTTCAGCGCAAATGCAGAAGCGAAGCTGTAACTTACTCAAACTTCAGTCATTATCAGAGATGGCAGAGCCGCGGACTGAGCCAGGACTAAACCAGGACTAAACCAGGACTAAACCAGGGCTAAACCAGGACTAAACCAGGACTGAACCAGGACTGAACCAGGACTGAACCAGGACTGAATAAGAATCTAGATTCTTAGTCAAATAGAAAAGCAGTGACAACAAGAAACACATGGGCTTTACCTTTAGCCTTACCTTTAGCTTGAGATTACGTGTTTATTTTTGCTTATCTGAATTTGAAATATCCCGATATGTGCGATATGATCTAATTCCACATCTCATTTAAAAATATATCGATATATGTCATAGTCTCAGATGAAGGGCAGGGACCAACATAACTTCATGGGAGAGACAGTTCCTGACAGGAAACTCCAAAAGGAAAACTGACAAATGTTGAAACTGATCATAATCTGGAGGATCCACAAACCTCAGCCCGGCCGAGGATGAAACGTGCCCCAGGCCTGCGGGGAAATCTGGTCATTGTATTCATGTTTATTGTATTTCTTTTATATCTGTAAAGCCAACAATCCAGACCATTTTTCATGATATTTGTAGCACCACAGCATATTCTATGTTACAGTTATGGACACATGCTGTGGCTCCCAAAAACATCGCAGCCTCAATGTGCTAAAAATGACAGAGAAGCTTTGTTCGAACACTACTTAATCAAATATCCCACAATAAACATGAATACAATGAGGAGCACAGAGGTTCAACAGCCCAGGAATCTAACACCAGCTTCACGCTACATATGCTAACGTTAGCTACAAGTGCCGTCTTTCGCTTCTACTGAACAATTTGCTGTGAAAAAACAACACATGGGCTCGATTTTGGCCTGACTTCATTGGTGTGTGATGTGTTTAAGGTCAGATAGAAGCTCGTGAGTTTGAAACAGGCCGACATTACGGCATGTTGGCTAAAAGGTCCATTAAAGCTTCCCTTGCTCTTGGTAATCATTCCACAGTATATACATTAGCTTAAAACGATGTCAGTATGTCCACATAGTGCACATACTCCCTGGATTTGCTTTGACGTCTGACCTTGACCGCTGGATGACTGAGAGTCTGCACAATCTGTTTATCGCTCCCTCATTTAATAATCTATAGGACAGCGGACACTTTATCTGCTCCTCGCGCTGATATTCCTTCTTTTCTTTGGACGACTTTCCACTTTGCTAATGTCCAGCACATTCACGGGCTTCATGGTGAGGAGGCGTGTCCTCTGCGACTGATCCCGCCTCCAGCCGGGCTTCATGGTGAGGAGGTGTGTCCTCTGCGCTTGATCCCGCCTCCAGCCGGGGCTTCATGGTGAGGAGGCGTGTCCTCTGCGACTGATCCCGCCTCCAGCCGGACTTCATGGTGAGGAGGCGTGTCCTCTGCGGTTGATCCCGCCTCCAGCCGGGCTTCATGGTGAGGAGGCGTGTCCTCTGCGGTTGATCCCGCCTCCAGCCGGGGCTTCATGGTGAGGAGGCGTGTCCTCTGCGACTGATCCCGCCTCCAGCCGGGCTTCATGGTGATCCGCCCCTCCCCCACCGCCGCCGGTGAATATTTCATCACTGCACTTGTGGTGAGAGCGAGCTGACACTGCACTCCTGGCCGTGTGGGGAGTGACAGCGAGTCCCTCTGGGGGGGGGAGGGCAGCACGAGCACCGGAGCAGAGGCCCAGGTCAGGGGGGCGGGGGCTGTTCTTTACAGAGACCTGAGTCTGGGATCAGGGGCGTTTATTCCACTTCCTGATGGCCGTGATTGACAAGCGTTTTATTAACCAATCAGAGGCATGCGGCGTTTTGTGAACCAGGAAGTGAATGGTTTTACGAAGTATCGGCCGAAGAGCGGAGAGAAAATGTGACCGATCTATGTCATTTTAGTCAAAAACGTACAGATACAAGGAGTCATTAGTAACGAGGACGGGGCGATATGGACCAAAAGTCATATCCCGACATATTCTGGTTGAATATCGATCGATATACGATATATGTCCCGATATTTTTTCCACAAAATGAGAGCTGTGAAATGAAATATTAAGTCAAAGTCAAAGCCAAATGGGGCTGGGTACCGTTAAACGGTTCCAACTTGGTACCGACCAAAAAGCTCCGGTAGGGGGCGGTATCGAAAACCTTTTTTTTATTTTTTTCGGTGCTAATTTTCAGTACTTTTTTCTCCAAACGTCAGTAAATGATCCACAGTGAGTCTAAAAAAGCCTGAACTCATGAGCAGCTTCAGCGCAAATGCAGAAGCGAAGCTGTAACTTACTCAAACTTCAGTCATTATCAGAGATGGCAGAGCCGCGGACTGAGCCAGGACTAAACCAGGACTAAACCAGGGCTAAACCAGGACTAAACCAGGACTAAACCAGGGCTAAACCAGGACTAAACCAGGACTGAACCAGGACTGAACCAGGACTGAACCAGGACTGAATAAGAATCTAGATTCTTAGTCAAATAGAAAAGCAGTGACAACAAGAAACACATGGGCTTTACCTTTAGCCTTACCTTTAGCTTGAGATTACGTGTTTATTTTTGCTTATCTGAATTTGAAATATCCCGATATGTGCGATATGATCTAATTCCACATCTCATTTAAAAATATATCGATATATGTCATAGTCTCAGATGAAGGGCAGGGACCAACATAACTTCATGGGAGAGACAGTTCCTGACAGGAAACTCCAAAAGGAAAACTGACAAATGTTGAAACTGATCATAATCTGGAGGATCCACAAACCTCAGCCCGGCCGAGGATGAAACGTGCCCCAGGCCTGCGGGGAAATCTGGTCATTGTATTCATGTTTATTGTATTTCTTTTATATCTGTAAAGCCAACAATCCAGACCATTTTTCATGATATTTGTAGCACCACAGCATATTCTATGTTACAGTTATGGACACATGCTGTGGCTCCCAAAAACATCGCAGCCTCAATGTGCTAAAAATGACAGAGAAGCTTTGTTCGAACACTACTTAATCAAATATCCCACAATAAACATGAATACAATGAGGAGCACAGAGGTTCAACAGCCCAGGAATCTAACACCAGCTTCACGCTACATATGCTAACGTTAGCTACAAGTGCCGTCTTTCGCTTCTACTGAACAATTTGCTGTGAAAAAACAACACATGGGCTCGATTTTGGCCTGACTTCATTGGTGTGTGATGTGTTTAAGGTCAGATAGAAGCTCGTGAGTTTGAAACAGGCCGACATTACGGCATGTTGGCTAAAAGGTCCATTAAAGCTTCCCTTGCTCTTGGTAATCATTCCACAGTATATACATTAGCTTAAAACGATGTCAGTATGTCCACATAGTGCACATACTCCCTGGATTTGCTTTGACGTCTGACCTTGACCGCTGGATGACTGAGAGTCTGCACAATCTGTTTATCGCTCCCTCATTTAATAATCTATAGGACAGCGGACACTTTATCTGCTCCTCGCGCTGATATTCCTTCTTTTCTTTGGACGACTTTCCACTTTGCTAATGTCCAGCACATTCACGGGCTTCATGGTGAGGAGGCGTGTCCTCTGCGGTTGATCCCGCCTCCAGCCGGGGCTTCATGGTGAGGAGGCGTGTCCTCTGCGACTGATCCCGCCTCCAGCCGGACTTCATGGTGAGGAGGCGTGTCCTCTGCGGTTGATCCCGCCTCCAGCCGGGCTTCATGGTGAGGAGGCGTGTCCTCTGCGGTTGATCCCGCCTCCAGCCGGGGCTTCATGGTGAGGAGGCGTGTCCTCTGCGACTGATCCCGCCTCCAGCCGGGCTTCATGGTGAGGAGGCGTGTCCTCTGCGCTTGATCCCGCCTCCAGCCGGGGCTTCATGGTGAGGAGGCGTGTCCTCTGTGCTTGATCCCGCCTCCAGCCGGGCTTCATGGTGAGGAGGCGTGTCCTCTGCGGTTGATCCCGCCTCCAGCCGGACTTCATGGTGAGGAGGCGTGTCCTCTGCGGTTGGTCCCGCCTCCAGCCGGACTTCATGGTGAGGAGGCGTGTCCTCTGCGCTTGATCCCGCCTCCAGCCGGACTTCATGGTGAGGAGGCGTGTCCTCTGCGGTTGATCCCGCCTCCAGCCGGGCTTCATGGTGAGGAGGCGTGTCCTCTGCGGCTGATCCCGCCTCCAGCCGGGGCTCTGTGCCGACTGTCAGGAGCGGTTTGTGTCCCGGTGCAGCGTTTGGGGGCGCAGTCAGTAGGAGCTTTATGGACGGCAGCGGGACAGGGCGGTCAGAGGGTGTTCTCCTGAACCTGAGCCCGGTCCAAACCCCAGGCTGGAGAGTGTACGGGTGCACGGGTTCCATTGGTTGAAAGAGAGATTCAAGCCAAAAGCAGAAGTAAAACATGTCGCAAAAACAAAATCTGAAGGTCAATGTGCACTGCAAAAAGTATTTAACTAGATCAGTATAAACATCTCAGTTTGAGCACAATAATCCAGATTTTAGTTGTTCTGACTGGTTAAGAAGTTGTTGGTCATTTGTCCTGGATTATTTCACTTGTTCTGAGATGTTTCTGACTCGTTTCGATACATTTCGTCCTTATTTCAGGTCATTTTCTTTGCCAATGGGGAAAGAACATTGGTCTTATCTCACTGGCGATTTTACTTTCTTATTTCAGTAATTTTTTTGTATTTTTTTGTAATTTTTTTGTAATTTTTTGGTCATTTTTAGTAATTTTTTTGTATTTTTTTGTCATTTTTGGTCATTTTTTTGTCACATTTTTTGTAATTTTTTTGTAATTTTTTTGTAATTTTTTGTCACATTTTTTTGTCATTTTTTGTCATTTTTTTCGTCACATTTTTGTCAAAGTTTTCTCACTTTTTTGCCACACCATCATTGTTTTCGTCTCAGTTCTGTCTCTATTTTCACAGAAGCTTTTTTCCAGAAGCTTTTGGATTTTGGATTGGGGTAAAGCCAAACTGGAGAAAATGTTCAGGTGGGAGTTAAGGGGTTAAAGAGACAATAGTAGCACTGAATGTTTATTTTCTGACCCCTCACCGTCACTCCGCGGTGAAACCCGTCCGAGCGGAGCGAAGGTGATGGATGCGCTTCAGCCTTTGTTTTGCCTACACGCCGGGAGCACTTGAAAGCACCGCGGAGACGGGCTAATGTTATACGTGGAAACCAATTAGTGTCAGATGTTCCCGAGACCCCCCGGGGCGGAGGCGGAGCGAGGCAACAGCGTGGAACAGAAGACAAAAGGGCCGCCGTACGAGTCAGGTCTAATGTTCACAAACTATATCTTAATGTCATGAAAGCAGAAAGAATCAGTGCTTGTTTCATTTCTTTAGATTTGCAAACATTTCATCACACAGAGGAAAGAGAATTGGACAAAATGGGGCAACTTTTGAGGAAAAAAAAGGGAAATTTCAGCCAAAACAGCAAATGAATATGATCCTTCTGGTATTTTCAATGAAGTTCTGCAGCTAAAATCGTTGAACAATGTCATAATCTTCCAATAAAACCAGATTTAAAAGTCCTATTTCATGCAAAATCGACTTTTTGGAGCTTTTATCCACGTTGTTAAGCTGTTTCCTGATCAAAAAATGAGTGGTTTCATTCACGCAGTCCTCAGCATTCCTCCTGAAATGAATGTAAACACCTGAGCCAGGACAGAGCGGTGTGTTAGCATGTTTGTTAGCGTCTTAGCGTGTGTGCTTGTGTGTTAGCGTGTGTGTTAGCGTGTATTAGATGTTCATGATAAATAAACCAGAGAAAAGGACAAAACATACCTCCCCATTCTTCAGTATTGCGCCTGGTTTCCATATTCATTTGTATGGGGGATGGAACGTTCAAATGTTTACCTCTACGTATGTCACTTCCTGTCAGGGCCAAATAAGGAAGTGAAACAATGAACAGAAAATCTCAAACTAACAAAAACTGGGTCAAACTTTTAACCCCTTAACTCTGAACCGAGAGGATCTTTTTCCTCACATCAGATTTATTTTCCATCATTTTTTTGTTGGGTATTCAACTCATTTTTGTAACATTTTTGTCTTTTTTTTTTTTTTACAAAATTTTGGCTTTTTTTGTCAAATTTTATCACAATTTTGTCACAATTTTGTCATTTTTTCTTCATTTTTTTTTGTCACATTTTTTTTTTTAATTCAAATTTTTATCAATTTTTTGTCATTTTTTGTCAAATTTTATCAAATTTTTGTCACAATTTTGTCATTTTTTCGTCATTTTTTCGTCATTTTTTGGTCACATTTTTATTTTTTTAAATTCAAATTTTTATCAATTTTTTGTCCATTTTTTATCAATTTTTTGTCATTTTTTTGTCTTTTTTTTGTCAATTTTTTATCCAATTTTTGTCATTTTTTTTGTCAAATTTTATCAAATTTTTGTCACAATTTTGTCATTTTTTCGTCCATTTTTTTGGCACTTTTTTTTTTTTTTTAATTCAAATTTTATCAAATTTTTGTCACATTTTTGTCATTTTTTCATCCATTTTTTATCCGTTTTTTGTCAAATTTTATCACATTTTTGTCACATTTTTTCGTACATTTTTTGTCAATTTCTTGTGAATATTTTGAATTTTTTTTGCCACTTTTTCATCAATTTTCCGTCACTTTTTCATCAATGTTTTCTCACTTTTTTCTCACATTTCCATCATTGTTTTCGTCTCAGTTCTGTCGCTATTTTCACACCTTTTTCCCAGAAGCTTTTGGATTGGGGTAAAGCCAAACTGGAGAAACCGTGCTCGGTTCAGGCGGGAGTTAAGGGGTTTTAACTCCACTTGTTTTTCCGTTCGCTAATTCTCAAAGCCGTTCATCTGTGATTCGTCCTGAGATCCTTCATGTAACTCGTCTCACTTCTCCGTCAGCGCCGTTAAAAGCCTCGGCAGTGCTTAAAGGAAATGAGATGTAACACAATAGTGCGAGCTGTGGCGGCGGCGGCGCTCACACTCTGATGAGATTCCTCTGCCCCCCCCCCTCCTCGACCCCCCCTCCTCGACCCCCCCTCCTCGATCCCCCCCCCCCCCCCCCCCCTCCTCTCCCACGTTTTCAAAGTCACACGGCAGATGTAATTTTCCATGAAAGTTGCTTCATTTATCAGAGCCGGTGGCAGTGGCGGGGGGGCGGGGGGGGGTCGCGTGGGGGGGGGGGGGGGGGGTCCTCGCCTCGCCTCGTCCGCCTCGGAGTGCGTAATGAGAGGTGGGAGAGTGAGGCGCGCGGAGGTGGTTAGAGCTTGTTCGGAGAGGAGTAAAAGCCAGGATTTATTCAGCGCCGGAGCTTCGGGGGCCGGAGCTTCTGTTTAAGGCGAGACACTGCAGGTGAACAGGGAAAACATGTATATTCACAGATATCAATTTGAAGCTGTTGCTGTCGATCACTGGCATAAATGTGAGAAAAAAATACATGGCAAGTTTTCAGTCATTTTATCTTTTCATATAAGAACATGGTGTTTTATGCCTAAAAATGCCCCAAATCTTTTCGGCGACAAAATCTGAATAATGGACAGAGCTCAAACTTATGGTTTCATTTTATTGATAAATGAGTTACTAAGACTTCCTCAGAGCGGATTTTGGATTTCTTGTTTAGTTTTAAAATAAGCTGTTTTTTTTAGTGGAAAATTTTGTAAAAATGTAATTTTCGCCTCATTTTTTGACATTCAAAACTCAATAAATGGGGCTTAAGGGATTCGATAATAAAAAATCCCTCTGAAAAAATCTTCCAAATATTGTTCAGTCCGAGGCTGGAAAATGTGAAGTCTTTAGGTCCGACTGACGTGGACATAGTGTCGCCACAATGACAGAAACATGTGTTTGGAGAAAAAGGCCCTTGAAATTGCATTCTCCCATATAAGTCTATGGGGGAACATTGAATCAGAGCAATATTTAAACATGTTATTGTGAAGATTAGGCATGTTTTCTGTTTCCGGGTGAAAGTTTATATGTTCAGAGACCAATCTGGCCCAAAACCTGAAAACTGAAAAAAAATTGAGTTTTGCCTGTAGTGTCTCCCCTTAAGTTTTCAAAATCAGGTTTATCGGTAACAAATGATGAAATTGTAATTCTTGTTGGTTCTTTTACAATCCCAGTTTTTTCTGTCGGCTTTATTATTATTATTATTTTTTTTCCCCTTTTTTCTTTCTTCTTAACAATAAACAGAAACAAAGAAGGAGAAAACAGCAAAACAGATAAATAGTTAAATCAAAAAAAGTTACAAAAATGAATTGAAAACCCCCCAAAAAATGATGGGGGAAAAAATGTGATGACGTGAGGAAAAAGATCCATTCAGATGAGTTTTGTCGCTTAGCTTTTTTGAATGAGGCTGGCCTACCGGATTGGGGTAAAGCTGAACTGGATTTTTGTCTTTTTCTGTCATTTTTGTCACTTTTTTTGGTCACTTTTTAGCTCTTTTTTTATCTTGCGTCTACATCCTCATTTTCTTATTTTTTGTCGCTGTTTTGAAGAAACTTTTAGATTTGGAGAATTTGGAGAAAACATGTTCAGGAGTTCAGAGGTTTTAACAGCACAATAAAGGCTTTTAAATGTAAACAGAGAATCATGATGTGGGATGTTTCTGCTTTCGAGATATTGTCTTATTATTCTGTGATTGCGACTGACGGCATCTGTTCCTCATAAAATCACATTAAAAAGGTGGTTCTGAGCACTTTAATCTGTAAACTCTGGAGGGAACGAGTCGTATCAAATGTCAAAGTAAAGTCAGTTGTGTGTGAGACGCTGACATGCTGTTATTATGAGGAGCGCTCCCCATGGGGAAACAGCAGCTGCATGTGAGCCGAGGCCGGGACGCAATAATGAACATGGGGGGGGCACTCTCTCTCTCTCTCTCTCTCTGAGCTCTCATTACTGTGCGAAGTCTAGAAGGAAATACGAATCTGAGCTTAAACTTAAACACAGCATTTCCAAACGTATTCTGATGCAGCAGGTGTGTCATTCTGCTTGTGAGCAAAATATCCATATGGGCCCGATTTACACTGGACTTCATTTATGTGATAAATAAGTTCATATTTTGCCAGAAAATGGCTAAAAAGAGGGAAAAAACGTGTTCCCAAAAGACTCTATTTTCCCCCTCGGCGAGGCCACGCCCCCTTCTATGACGAGACGCCGTCTGTATCTACTCGCCGATACCGATACGAGTACAAGGCATTTCCTTCAACAAACATTTGACTTTTTCACACAGATTGGTTTGTAATTAGTTCATTTACTCGTTTACATTTCCTTGAGTAAAGTCGGCGACACTTTTCATTCAATATTATGTTTTATTTGTATGTCTCTGTCCATCACAGACAGAACAGCTCATGTCCTAAAGCTCCTCAGTGCCTGAGCTTTATTCATTTATGTGTTTTTATTTAACAATAGTATTGAGATGTTTCTTAAATGGTCTCTTTTCGTCTTTACTTCAGCTCCTGTAGATTTTCTCGTGTGTTTGTAGTAACTTAGCGAGAAGCTACAGCGTTTTCATTGTTCTGCTGCAGCTCATTTTCCCTCAATATAAACATGCTGTATGTCTTTAGTTTGGATTTTCTGAGGACTTTTTAGTCTCTGGGTTAGTTTTTCAGACTAATAAGCCCCTGGGCATAAAACGGCCAAGGAGTCGCCGCAAGTGTTAGCCGCTAGTTAGCAACGTTAGCCTGTATGTTGTAAACACTGCAGACGTTTAGCTCTGGTTAAATCCAGCTCAGACTCTGGTTTAGGGAGTGTCGTCTGTAATAAAGTCAGCTCTATGTGGAATATTGTGTTTACACTAAACTATTCTCCAGTTTGTTGATATTTTCTCTCCTCCTGTAGCAGCGCCGGACACACGTCAGGTGGTATCAGTTTCTGGTATCGGGACCTTGTGAATGAGTACGAGTACCCAACACTGCATTTCCATTTTTCAATTTTATTTTTTTTCAATTTTTTTTTCTAATTTTTTTTGCTGGATTTTTGTCACTTTTTTGCTGGATTTTTGTCTTTTTTTGCTGGATTTTTGTTACTTTTTTGATGGATTTTTGTCTTTTTTTGATGGATTTTTGTCACTTTTTTGATGGATTTTTGTCTTTTTTTGATGGATTTTTGTCACTTTTTTGATGGATTTTTGTCACTTTTTTGATGGATTTTTGTCTTTTTTTGATGGATTTTTGTCTTTTTTTATGGATTTTTGTCACTTTTTTGATGGATTTTTGTCACTTTTTTGATGGATTTTTGTCATTTTTTTGATGGATTTTTGTCACTTTTTTGATGGATTTTTGTCACTTTTTTGATGGATTTTTGTCTTTTTTTTGATGGATTTTTGTCTTTTTTTTGATGGATTTTTGTCACTTTTTTGATGGATTTTTGTCACTTTTTTGATGGATTTTTGTCACTTTTTTGATGGATTTTTGTCACTTTTTTGATGGATTTTTGTCTTTTTTCTGCTGGATTTTTGTCTTTTTCTGCTGGATTTTTGTCTTTTTCTGCTGGATTTTTGTCTTTTTCTGCTGGATTTTGAAGTAACAAAAGGGGCAGATATTATAAGACTTGTTCTTCTCCTCTGCTCCGTTTCATTCACACTGTGTTGGCGGTTTTTATTGTGATTGCATAACATCACTTTTGAATGAAATAGATAAATAAAATGAAATGAAAAATGAAAAATTTGATGCGTGATACAACAGCGCTACAATGATGGGAAATCCACATCAGTACAAAGTAAATAAGGCAGCGGTGATGAGCAGGAACAGAGCGCGTTGAAGTCGAAGTGCCAGCGATGCATATGCGGCGTATTTACACTGTCAATCATTAATATCTATATTCAAACGTGTTAATGAGTCACAGCGTGAGCATCGGGTCGGCTGGATGTGCAGAAAGCGCTAATGTGCCGCTCACTGACAAACGCCGACACTTTCCTGAAAGCCTCCGCCGTGTTACCCACAAAGCTCGGCGCTCTCTCCTCCTCCCTGTGAAGCACTGAACCCCCCCCCCAGGCTCCTCTGTCTGGAGCTGTCCTGGATTTAAGCACTCAAACAGGCTGCGCTCCCCTCCCCCCACAGCAGCAGCAGCAGGAAGCACAGGCACGCGGCGCTCCCCTCCCCCACGAGCACTCCCCCACCAGCACTCCCCCACGAGCACACTCCCCCACGAGCACTCCCCCACGAGCACTCCCCCACGAGCACTCCCCCACTCTCCTCCAGGCAGCGGCTGTTTGTGGGATTAACACCAACACGGTGATGGACAAAAACAGTCCTGTGCACCGCCTCCACGATGGGAGAGCGCCGGGCGTGAGGAGGCTGGTCCGACAGACTGGGCAGGGGGGGGGGGGACATGCTGCTAGGGCTGTGCAATTAATCGAAATTCGATTACGATTTCGATTACAACAATAAACGATCACAAAATTAGCATAATCGCAAAAAATCGATTATAATATTTTTTATTTCTTTTTTTTACTTTTTTTTTTCTTTTTTTTTCACATTTTCTTTCCTAATTTTTAATTTTGGGATTTTTGTCACTTTTTGGCTGGATTTTTGTCTTTTTTTGATGTTTTTTTGTCTTTTTTTTGATGTTTTTTTGTCTTTTTTTTATGTTTTTTTGTCATTTTTTTTGATGGATTTTCGTCACTTTTTTGCTGGATTTTTGTCTTTTTTTGATGTTTTTTTGTCATTTTTTTGTCATTTTTTTGTCATTTTTTTGTCATTTTTTTGCTGGATTTTTGTCACTTTTTTGATGTTTTTTTGATGTATTTTTGCTGTTTTTTTGATGGATTTTTGTCATTTTTTTAATGTTTTTTTTGTCATTTTTTTGCAGGATTTTTGTCACTTTTTTGATGTTTTTTTGTCATTTTTTTGCTGGATTTTTGTCATTTTTTGATGGATTTTTGATGTTTTTTTGTCATTTTTTTGATGGATTTTTGTCATTTTTTTGATGTTTTTTTGATGTTTTTTTGTCATTTTTTTGATGGATTTTTGTCATTTTTTTGATGTTTTTTGTCATTTTTTTGCTGGATTTTTGTCACTTTTTTGCTGGATTTTTGTCACTTTTTTGATAGATTTTTTTAAAGGTAACAAATAATCGTTTGAATAATCGTGATTTCAATTATGACAAAAATAATCGTGATTATTATTTTTTCGATAATCGAGCAGCCCTACATGCTGCTGTACGGAAGAGCTTCAGTCAGTAAAGTCTCCATAAAAAACCTGCACAGTTCAGTACGTTTGGCAGAAGCTCCGACGACTGAAGCACCAGAGAGTCTTTCCCAGAGGCAGAAGGATCATGTGCCACAAAGTAAAAGCTGATGTTAGGGCATATTTGACCCCTCAGTGACCCCGCGGGGGCTCGGGTGGTTAGTACGGCTGTGCAGTTAATCGAAATTCGATTACAATTTCGATTACAACGGTAAACGGTTACAAAATTAGCATAATCGCCAAAAATCGATTAGAATTTTTATTTTTCAATTTTACTTTTTTTTCATTTTTTTTTCTAATTTGGGGATTTTTGTCACTTTTCTGCTGGATTTTTGTCATTTTTTTGATGGATTTTTTGTCAACCCTCTCCCCACTGGGGAGAGGGTTCAGCAGAACCCCCTCCCCACTGATGCCACAGACAGCGTGTGGAGGGGGCGTGTCTAATGCTGCGTTTACACATAGGCACGATGCGTTACGAATGGCATTTTTTCGTCATTCGTGACGTTCGTAACATGACTTAACGCGTCTTGATGGGATTCTTAACAGAGCGCATCAGTTCGTGACATTCGTGATGTTCGTGGAGAAAGTTTTTGTCTGTCAAAAAATCTTCCACGAATGTCACGAATCACCCTCTGTTCGTGGAGTTCGCAGCGGAGCGTGTCCTGTCGTGATGAGTCGTGGCGCTTCGTAATTCAGCGTGAGAGCATTCGTAGAGCATTCGTAGAGCAGAATCACTGTTTTCACGCACAAAATTGATGGAAACACACGCTACGCCGAAAAGTGCATTTTCGGACCTGCAGCAGCAAAAGAAAAGTCAAACAGACTCGGCCAGTCCGCGCTCCAGGCCCAGGACAGCACCTGCCGCCGCTCCTCAGGTGCTGAAGTTGCTCCGCCGGCTTTTCCTCCTCCTGTGGTCGTTCCTCCTGATGTTTGGGAGCCAGTCCCTGCCACCCCTATTGCCCCCCCGCTGGAGAACCCCACTGTTGTATATTTGTCACGATTTTCTCCGCGTTTGTGGGGAAAAAAGGGACAGTAAGAAGTGCGCCTTTACCGCGGTCCCTGAATGCATCTCCCACGCTGCCTCCACTGACCAAAACAACAGCGCGTGGTTGCAGCAGCTCCACCACAGATAAATTAAGGCTTATTTACAACCTTAGACACGTAAAACAAGCGGCGGTGGGTGCGGGGCAGGTGAAGACAGGCCTGTGTTTGTGGATTATAAAGTTTTTTCAACTGGAGCTGAGACCGACCAGACGAGTGAGAATCATGGATAAAGAGGTTTAAGAGCAGCAAGTTCTACGACGGATCCTCAGAAGATCGAGTGCACAGTGAGTGTAGTGTTTTTATGTTTTTTCTGTGGAGTAAAGTCAGCCCAAATTGTGCGGCTATTGCACTGACTTATCTGACATGAAGCGCGTGCGTTTGTTGATGCGTTTGCCCGTGTTACGCATTGACAGGAGCGTCGTTGAACTGGTGTGACTGTCCCATAGACTGAAAAACTATTGCTATTCTTCAGTATATGGACAGGCCCGACGATGAGCTGGTCTATTTTGCTTTTTGTTTAACCCGATTTGGCGAGAGCCCAACGAGTCAGGGGCGCACGGCGGAGCGAGACGTCTCTGCTCCGCCTCCAACCCGGTGTGCGCGGCAGGCGGTCTTCTCCACATTCGCCCAATTCTTGACAGATTTTTGACAGAACGCGACAATTCCCAATAACTCGCAGCAGCTCGCAGCAGAACGCAACAGCGCGCAGCAGTGCGGGACGTATATTCGTGACCGTGCGTAATAATTCGTGCCATTAATCGTAACACGCAGTAACAGGTCGCAACAGTTCGTGGCGGCGCGTGAAACCTCTGCCCCGAATCACTCACATTCGTGATCCTCGGCCACGAATGTGGATTCGTGGCATTCGTGACTTGTCGTCGTTATGTGTAAACGCAGCATAAAGGCTCAGAGGTTCTTAAAGAGACAGAGGCCGATTTCAAGACATTCACTACAGCCATTTTGAGAGAGACATTTTATACAAGGCAGTTATTCTAATTTACTGCATTTACAGACCAACAGAAGGTTTGTCATCATTGTAGTGAGATATAGACTGGTGCTATGGGACTGACAAAAGCAGAACACCCCCTCTTTAAAGCAGAACACCCCCTCTTTAAAGCAGAACACCCCCTCTTTAAATCAAAGTACTCGTATCGGTTTTAGAAAAAGTGGTATCGGTGCACGCCTACCAGAAACCCTAAACACCTGAAATAAAATTGATCCTGAAGCGTCACAGGAGCCAAACAATGCCAAGTAGTTCGGCACATGGAACGATGAGGAAAGACAACAGGCCAAATATTCCACAGGTTTCCGACTAAATCAACCCTTCTCCTCACAACAATCATCAAATATCGGTTCGTGAAGTCCGTAGTCATCGGTTACGATAATCCTCGTGCTTCTCCATCGCAGAAAACCCAAACCATCACGTCTGAAACACCTGAAACCTCCGCTTTGCCCCAGACCAACCTCGCACGCACAAGGGTCTGAGATGGTCATTTATGTGGCGAATCCAGTAATTACCGATGGACATCCTCCCAGAGCCCCCGCCGGAGCCCCCCCTCGCCCTCGCCCCCCCCCCCCCCCCCGAGTGTGGAGTATGGGAAACCAGATAAACGCCTGCCATCGTAAACAATCTGCGCCGCACAGATGGGAACAAGCAGAGTCCTGGTGTGGGCCATTTCCTGTCGCTGCTCTCAACCCCCGGCCTCGGCGGGCGGGCCAATTCATCATGGGGAGGGATGGGGAGGGAGGGGGGGCCAATTCATCATGAGGGGGGAGGAGGGGAGTGAGGGGGGAGGGGTGAGAGAGAGAGACTGTATGAAAGAGATACAAGGGAAGAGATATATAAATAGAAAGGTGGAGATACAGTATCATAAAGGTGGATGGAAGTAGGGCTGAAACGACTAATCGATTACTGAAATAGTCGACAACTATTTTAGTAATCGATTAATCGTTTTCT
This sequence comes from Gobius niger, assembly GCF_951799975.1. Taxonomy (NCBI): domain Eukaryota; kingdom Metazoa; phylum Chordata; class Actinopteri; order Gobiiformes; family Gobiidae; genus Gobius; species Gobius niger. The sequence continues at coordinate 41,574,298 of NC_136855.1, forward strand.
GGTTCACACAGACTCAAATGGAGCAAAAGTGACATAAAAATGTAGTATTTTTTTTATGAAATCCTACTTTGTTTATACCAGTGTTAATTTCATCAACTAAAATATTTCGTCTTAATTTTAGTCAAAGTGATATTTTTGTGACTAAAATTGGACTAAAACTAAATGAAAAGTTTCTCATGAGACTAAAACTGTGACTAAAAAGTCCAGATATTTGAGTCGACTAAAATCAGACTAAATAAAAATGAAAAGGAGAGACTAAAATCATCCAAACTTGTATTGAGCGTCTGAAAGAGCCTCAGATCATGTTTAAAGGATCAGCTCTGAGCTTTGTTCATGTGGAGCAGAAACATGAAGCAGAGGAACAACATTAAACATGATTAGAATCAATATTATCAATGCAAAGTCCACTCAATTAGTCTGAAATTCAGTCGACTAAAACTAGACTAAAATTGAAAAGCTTTTTTTGACTAAAGCTTGACTAAAATTAAATTACATTTTAGTCAAAAGACTAAAACTAAAATAAAATATGTCAAAATTAACACTGGTTTATATAGTTCGGGTCCGTGTACATTTTGTTCATTGTAAACTTCATGAATCGAGCCTCCAACAAACATGTCCCTTTAGTTTTACTCCATCAACACATCCTCAAGCAGCGACACTTAAGCTATAGGTGATTAAAAACAATAGAAATAATAAAATTTTCCTTCACCATTCACAGCCAAGCGATTACTCGATTACTCGATTACAAAATAATCGTTAGTTGCAGCCCTAGATGGAAGGAAGGAAAGAGAGGGAAGGAAGGAAGGAAGGAAGGAAGGAAGGAAGGAAGGAAGGAAGGAAGGAAGGAAGGAAGGAAGGAAGGAAGGAAGGAAGGAAGGAAGGAAGGAAGGAAGGAAGGAAGGACAAATTGACCATCTGACCATCACCGAGTATGGAGTGAATGAATAATGTATGACATTGTAAAGTGTCTTTAAGTGTCCAGAAAGCTCTATATAAACCCATGACCTCAGGCAGCGTCCAACACTTTAGCTAAACACTAAACACTAAACACTCTGGAGCCTGAAAGTCGCTACCAAACACTTTGGTTAAAGCCACATTCTCTCCATGAACCATCTTTACAACTTTACACTCTCCATTTCACTGATCCAGTTGCTCAGATGTTCAGAACTACAGGAAAACGCGTGTGTAGAAATGTTATAGATGCGGTTGGAGAGTTCCTGGTTGGAGACGCCTGGATTAGACGCTGTGAGTAGATGGATAGAGGCAGCCCGATCGATAGACAGATACGATAGACGGACAGCGAGTGGGCGGGGCTGGTCCTTGAACGCATCACATGTCAGATCGCTTCAGGGACGGTGCCAGTCGAGCCGCTACGATCCCGGCTCACGCTGTGATTCATTAAATCGACGAAAGCTCACGCTGTTCGCAAACGGCTTCTCATGCAAAGTCACCGGATATAGCTGAGGACGAGGAGGGAGACGGATCACATGTGACACGAGGGGCGGTGATGGTTTGAGATCACACCAGGCCTGGATAAAGCTCAGAGCAGAGAGTCTGAGGAGCGGCGAGCCCCGTCAGTGAAGACCGTTGGGCGTGGAAAGCCCTTCTCTTTGGGCCTCATGGCGGGGAGCTGACGTAGCTGTGATAGCGCCGCCGCTGGCCAGGGGAGAGTAATAACAGACACTTGGTAAACAGGGTTCCTGTTTACTTGGACCCTGTGACCCATGTGACAATGTTGGGCTGGGTTTCATGTTTTTAACCACGAGAAATAACAGGTTGACGCCTATTTCTATGACTGACAGACTCTGTAGGAGCATGTTCATTTCACAGACCACACGGGATCATCATGAATGGAGCTGATGGTCATTGATCTTCTATATATTCTATTGATCTTCTATTCTATTCTATCCATCCATCTTCTTCCACTTTTCCGCTCCAGCGTCTCGTAGGAGGAAAAACACCATATTTGGGTGAAAGCGTCATCACGGGGCCCCTTAGCAGGACACGTGGATGTCAAATCTGTCAATATTTATGAATGAAAACCCGCGGGAAAGACAGCCTTTCTACTTCCGGGTCGCCCCCACCTCGCAGACAAAACATCATCAAATAAACATCATCATTTTTATATCTGACATGAAAACTAAGATGTAAAGGGAGGAAAACAGATACAAATCTCCACTTCCACCACTGCGGGAAACATCAATACTTTCACCTAAAGTGTCTCGCCTTAAGCATATTGTCCGGTAGAAGCGAAACCCCAGCACTCAAATCCGGCTGCTCGCGTTAGCATCATGCTCCTCTGTAACTGAAGTACAAATTTGAGCCGTTGAACCACTTCCTGCATAATAGATCATTTGTGAAAGTAGTGGAGCAGTCGTTTGATAAAATTGCATGAGCTCGATTCACTGCCAACATAACACCACAACATGCCCGTCATCACAGAGCCAACAAACCCGTCACGAGCCGTCAATGCCGCCACAGAAATCCACACAATGCAGGCGCCTCAGCCGAACACCAGGAATCGGCTTGTTGCACAATGTGGCTACGCTAGTTCCTCTGAGCTGAAGCTGTGGGCGTTTGTACTTCCTGTTCGTGTTCATTTCCATTAAGATGAGCTCAGACCAGTGAGTTCCTGGTAGAAATATTTCCATAGAGGAGACGTTTATGTTTGTGAGGATCAGTGAGTTTGTCTTGAAGCTAAAGGCTAATTTAACCTCTTAACTCCCGCCTGAACCGAGAGGATCTTTTTCTTCACGTCATCACATTTTTTTTTCCATCATTTTTGTCACTTTTTTGTCAATTTTTGGTCACATTTTTGTAAAATTTTTTGTCACATTTTTGCCATTTTTTTGTCAAATTTTTATCACATTTTTATCACATTTTTGTCATTTTTCGTCAATTTCTTGTGACATTTTTATCACATTTTTGCAACTTTTTCATCAATTTTTCGTCCCTTTTTTGTCCATTTTTTATCACATTTTTGTAATTTTCTTGTCACATTTTTGCCATTTTTTTTGTCACATTTTTGTAATTTTTTGGTCATTATTTTGTCACATTTTTCGTCAATTTTTTGTCAATTTCTTGTGACATTTTTGCCACTTTTCCATCATTGTCTTCGTCGAGAAAACGTGCTCGGTTCAGGTGGGAGTTAAGCGGTTAATGCATTACACAACTTGAAATAGTGCCTTTATATATATTTTTTCATAGCATGTTAGCCTTTAGCTTCAAGACAAACCATCAATCCTTCATGATCACAGGCGTCTCTGATCTGAACTTCATGATTTGAACACAGTAAATGATCATCGACCGGGAACTCACCGCCCACAACATCATCTTTTTTATTCCAGGAAAAGAAAACAGACAGGAAGTCCAGGCGCTCACACCTTCAGGTCAGAGGAACTAGCATAGCCACAGCGCGCAACAAACCAATCCAAACCCCCGCAGCCACGACGTAAAACAAAACCATCTCACCTTTTCCGCCTTCACCTTCTTGAGCGTCTTGCACTCCCCGTTCTCCGCCTCGTCCTCGCTCTTCAGTGCCGGTACTATCCCAACCGTTTCAAGTGCAATATTCCCCATTTGATTCGCCTCCGCCGCCGCCTCCGCCGCCGCCTGCGAGTTCTCGAAGGCGCCGCCGCGGCTGTTCCCCAGAGCCAGCGCGTCCTTCTCCACGGCGGCGGCGGCGGGCATGGCCACCACCGCCACCACCGCCCCCTCGCCTTTGTCCTTCTTGCTTTTCCCGCTCGTCTCCTTGTCCTTCTTGCCCACCGCCCCTCGGGAGGAGGCCTTGCCGCCCTTCTCCGCGCCCTTCGCCGCCGCGTTGTTGTTCCCGGCGGCCGTGGCGTTGGCGGCGGCCGGGGCGGGGGGCTCCGCCTGAGTCCGCCCCGAAGCGTCCTTTTTCCCCGCGTCTCCGGGGGCCGCCTTGCTGTTGCCGTCTTTGGAGTTCTTGCTGCGTTTGTACTTGGATTTGCTCTCCTTGCCCTGCGCGGACACCGGGCTCACGAAGCGGATGTTGTCGGGCAGTGCCGCCACAGCGCCGGGGGGTCCCGACAGGCCCCCGTCCTTAGTGCCGGACATCTCCAGTTTGTCTTTTTCCAGGTCGGCGTCCAGGTCGATGATCAGATTCCCCACGCCGATGTCCCACTCATCCCCGCTGTCGTAAGTGTCCACCGCGTTCGAGTCCACACCTTTCCCGCCTGCAGTGCCGCCACTGAGGGACATCTTAGTGCCAACGGCCCAGCAGGAACGCCGAGGGGGGGTCCAGCACCCTCACGCGCGGTCGGGACGCCAGGGTTAGAGAAGCCTCACGGGGTGCACGTCGCCGGCCCATCGAACCACATTATGTTCCTGGAAAACAAAAAACACACACGGAGATTAGACACAACGTACGACACGATCCACACCACGACGGGATATTCAACCTCTTAACCTCCGCCTTCACCACGTGCATTTTCTCCAGTTCAGCTTTACCCAAATCTAAAAGTGTCCGCCATGATAAGAAGCCTCCGAATTGGGCTGTCAGTGAAGAAGGAGTTAGGGAAAGGAGCCTCAGTGCTAACTATCATAGCCACTTTAGCATAGGGACCTCTGATGCTAACTCTCATAGCCACTTTAGCATAGAGACCTCTGATGCTAACTATCATAGCCACTTTAGCATAGAGACCTCTCATGCTAACTATCATAGCCACTTTAGCATAGAGACCTCTCATGCTAACTATCATAGCCACTTTAGCATAGAGACCTCTCATGCTAACTATCATAGCCACTTTAGCATAGAGACCTCTGATGCTAACTATCATAGCCACTTTAGCATAGGGACCTCTGATGCTAACTATCATAGCCACTTTAGCATAGGGACCTCTGATGCTAACTATCATAGCCACTTTAGCATAGGGACCTCTGATGCTAACTATCATAGCCACTTTAGCATAGGGACCTCTGATGCTAACTATCATGGCCACTTTAGCATAGGGACCTCTGATGCTAACTATCATAGCCACTTTAGCATAGGGACCTCTGATGCTAACTATCATGGCCACTTTAGCATAGTGACCTCTGATGCTAACTATCATGGCCACTTTAGCATAGGGACCTCTGATGCTAACTATCATAGCCACTTTAGCATAGGGACCTCTGATGCTAACTATCATAGCCACTTTAGCATAGTGACCTCTGATGCTAACTATCATAGCCACTTTAGCATAGGGACCTCTGATGCTAACTATCATAGCCACTTTAGCATAGTGACCTCTGATGCTAACTATCATAGCCACTTTAGCATAGGGACCTCTGATGCTAACTATCATAGCCACTTTAGCATAGTGACCTCTGATGCTAACTATCATAGCCACTTTAGCATAGGGACCTGTGATGCTAACTATCATAGCCACTTTAGCATAGGGACCTCTAATGCTAACTATCATAGCCACTTTAGCATAGAGACCTCTCATGCTAACTATCATAGCCACTTTAGCATAGGGACCTCTGGTGCTAACTCTCATAGCCACTTTAGCATAGGGACCTCTGATGCTAACTATCATAGCCACTTTAGCATAGAGACCTGTGGTGCTAACTCTCATAGCCACTTTAGCATAGGGACCTCTGGTGCTAACTCTCATAGCCACTTTAGCATAGGGACCTCTGATGCTAACTATCATAGCCACTTTAGCATAGGGACCTCTCATGCTAACTATCATAGCCACTTTAGCATAGAGACCTCTGGTGCTAACTATCATAGCCACTTTAGCATAGTGACCTGTGATGCTAACTATCATAGCCACTTTAGCATAGAGACCTCTGGTGCTAACTATCATAGCCACTTTAGCATAGTGACCTGTGATGCTAACTATCATAGCCACTTTAGCATAGTGACCTGTGATGCTAACTATCATAGCCACTTTAGCATAGTGACCTGTGATGCTAACTATCATAGCCACTTTAGCATAGTGACCTGTGATGCTAACTATCATAGCCACTTTAGCACAGGGACCTGTGATAGGGCGACAGTGGCACAGATGGTAGAGAGGGTCGTCTCATGATCGGAAGGTCAGGGGTTCGACTCCCACCTTCTGAAAGTGCACATTGTCGTTGTGTCCTTGGGCAAGACACTTCACCCACATTGCCCCCAGTGTCTGCGTACATTGGTGTATGAATGAGAGTATGAATGGGTGAGTGGATCCTTGCTGTAAAGCGCTTTGAGTGCCTAATGTAGGTGGAAAAGCGCTATATAAGTTGAGACCATTTACCATTTACCATTTACCTCTGGTGCTAACTCTCATAGCCACTTTAGCATAGGGACCTCTGATGCTAACTATCATAGCCACTTTAGCATAGTGACCTGTGATGCTAACTATCATAGCCACTTTAGCATAGTGACCTGTGATGCTAACTATCATAGCCACTTTAGCATAGTGACCTGTGATGCTAACTATCATAGCCACTTTAGCATAGTGACCTGTGATGCTAACTATCATAGCCACTTTAGCACAGGGACCTGTGATAGGGCGACAGTGGCACAGATGGTAGAGAGGGTCGTCTCATGATCGGAAGGTCAGGGGTTCGACTCCCACCTTCTGAAAGTGCACATTGTCGTTGTGTCCTTGGGCAAGACACTTCACCCACATTGCCCCCAGTGTCTGCGTACATTGGTGTATGAATGAGAGTATGAATGGGTGAGTGGATCCTTGCTGTAAAGCGCTTTGAGTGCCTAATGTAGGTGGAAAAGCGCTATATAAGTTGAGACCATTTACCATTTACCATTTACCTCTGGTGCTAACTCTCATAGCCACTTTAGCATAGGGACCTCTGATGCTAACTATCATAGCCACTTTAGCATAGTGACCTGTGATGCTAACTATCATAGCCACTTTAGCATAGGGACCTCTCATGCTAACTATCATAGCCACTTTAGCATAGAGACCTCTGGTGCTAACTATCATAGCCACTTTAGCATAGTGACCTGTGATGCTAACTATCATAGCCACTTTAGCATAGTGACCTGTGATGCTAACTATCATAGCCACTTTAGCATAGTGACCTGTGATGCTAACTATCATAGCCACTTTAGCACAGGGACCTGTGATGCTAACTATCATAGCCACTTTAGCACAGGGACCTGTGATGCTAACTATCATAGCCACTTTAGCATAGTGACCTGTGATGCTAACTATCATAGCCACTTTAGCATAGGGACGTCTGGTGGTCCCTTACCGGTGATTAGGAGCTATGTGCCGTCCCATAAGCCACTGCTCCTCCAAACCACCCCACCCCCCTCGCCCCCACCCTCGAGTGATTCATGCGCAACCACTGATGATTGACAGGAGCACATTTAATTAAAAAAAATAGATTCTGCACAAGCCAAACTTTATAAAGTGATAAATCCATGTTGTCGTCCCCACAGCTCAGTCACATGTCAGTGTTAAAGAGGAAACTCAGGAAACGGATTAAATGAAGTCAGTTTGTGCTTTTGCTTCATTTAGTAGAAACTGAAGCCACATGGATCATTTGCATATTGCAGCTTTATGAAACTCTGGCCAGAAAACCACACTTGCAACTTTCCTGCCACCGGGTCAGAGACACCAGGGGGAGATGAAAGACCCCCCATTATCCCATAAACACTTGCTTTACCCCCAGAGGGACGACGGGAAGGATTTATTAAGGTAAACACGTTACTTAGTTCTGCTTTAAACACACTCAGCGGCAAAACATTTGTGAAAACACTGAAGTATGAACATTTAATAAAAACATGCAACTTGTTCTTCCGACTTGTGCCAGAGCCACATGGAGCCGGCCGTCCAAAACCACAAATATGTCAAAACATTAACGTAATAACTGACAATAATCCATCATCTCAGACACATAATATGTATTCTGCACCTTTATTCCGTTCATCTGTGTGGAATCCTTACAGTTTACTCTGCTTAAATAACATCATATATATCTCTTTATGGCCTGACCCTTGGACCAGACAAAGCTCTAGATCAGGGGTCTCAAACTCATCTGGACTGGGTTTGGACTGATTTAGCAACTTTTTATTGCTTGCTATAATATAACTTAAAATAGTCTGTACATCTGCACATGTTTAAGCTTCTAGAGGTTTCCAATCAGCCAAACATTTGCTGAGCTTCTACATTTGAAATGACAGACTTAGACAATTAGTTTTTTTGTAATTAATCCCATTTTGGTTCAGAGCCTGAGGTAAAACCCCATCAGTGATCTGTCAGGAGTCAGGTCCAGTTTCTGTCTGTGAGCCTATTAAATAAATGCAAAATGTACAACAAATGTCATTTTAATCTTTATGTCGCGGGCCGCATGTCTGAGACGCCTGCTCTGGAGCAGGGGGGCCCAAACGTTTTGTCTCCGAAGGCCAAAACTAAAAAGTGCCTGTGAGTCTCGGGACAAACACGGCGATGTCAAGCACGAAAAACACACATAACTGCAAATTACAAAGTTACTGTATTTTATTTACTTTTTATTTTTTCAATAGCCTACATTTGCATTGGATTCTATGCAAATAACATGTTATATTAACCTCTTAACTCCCGCCTGAACTGAGAGGATGTTTTTTGTCCATTTTTTATCACATTTTTGTCCATTTTTTATCACATTTTGTCATTTTTTCATCAATTTTCTTTATCAAATTTTTGTAATTTTTTTCATCATTTTTTCGTCACTTTTTTGTCAATGTTTTCTCACTATTTTGTCACATTTCCATCATTGTTTTCGTCTCAGTTTTGTTGCTATTTTCACAGCTGTTTTCCAGAGGCTTTTGGATTGGGGTAAAGCCAAACTGGAGAAAATGTGCTCGGTTCAGGCGGGAGTTAAGAGGTTAAAACGAACTGTAGCAATTTAGTGCAAAAAAACAAAATCACCTGTATCGACAGCTCCTTTACCTCACTCATTCACTCAAAGAAAATGCCACATTAGATTATTTTGAAAGTGTCAGTTCAGCATCAATTCTTTTATACGTCAATTTTTAACATATTCTGATGTCGACATCAACAACCTTTGCAATAAAAGTTGGAAAACTGTGAAAGTTTAGCTACAACGCTCTGTGATTGATAAACACCAAAACGCCACAACAGGGTTTCCTTAACTTTGCAAAAGGAGTGAAACAGCGCCCCCAATTTGACGCTCGTGGTCAAAAAGTGTACTGCATCCATATTTACCATTGAGAATGAATGGAAGAGAGTTAGCAGCGCAAAAGAAGGTCACTCTCTGGCGGGCCAACAGGGCACCCGTGCGATCTCTGGCACCCACTCAGGGTGGACTCACTGGCTGGACTGGGGGTTACAGATAAATCAGTTGCAGAAATGTACCAGTGTTTCTGTCTCTTACTGACCCGACCACTCTCGTCTTCGTCTGTATATCAGTCAGGAAAGTGAGTAACGAGGCAGAGCCGGGGCAGGAGCACGAGCGAGGCCTGTGTGTGACGAAGGACAACAACAGTTTGCATCGTTTGCTCAAGGGCTGCGTGGAAAGGTCAGGGCTCGTCTAATCTTTCACCGCTGTTTCCAGCACAAACAACACGTGCCCATGTCGGCGTCCTCGGCGTCTCCGCACCGGCAGCCCTGAGCTCTGCGCTCGCACCAACGCCAGCCCATCGCTCACGGAAAGTCCCTTTGAGGAAACTTATCCGGTGATCTGGGGAAAACACCCACATCAAAGAAACAACAAGTCCCCAAACATTCCCAAACATTCCCCATCAGGACGTGACGAAGGCGGCGGTTTGTCTTGGAACCGTTTAAAGCGACACAAACCTATTGGTCAACACAACTTACACAGAATCTGGAGAAGGTTTCAGCTTCTGTTTAACCAGGGAAGCCATTTTTATTATACGAGGCCAACACTTTTGACCAAATGTCTCGTCCATAATCCTGTGCATGAAACTTCTAAACTGTGAAATGTGTCAGTGTTGAACTGTGACAGCAGGGGGCGCTTCATTAGAGGCACAGGCTTGATTTATTCAGGACAGTCGTGTTTAGCAGCTGCTTCAGAGGAGCTCGTTTGAGAGACAGAAATCAGCAGATTAAAGTTTCTATCTCTTATGTAGGGATGCACCGATACCAGTATTGGGTATCGGGCCGATACCACATGCTCGTCCTCATACTCGTACTCATTCATGAGGTCCCGATACCAGAAGCCGATACCACCTGCCGTGTGTCCGGCGCCCCTACAGGAGCAGCTCCACTGAGGAGAGAAAATACCAACAAACTGGAGAATAGTTTAGTGTAAATCCAATATTCCACATAGAGCTGACTTTATTACAGACGACACTCCCTAAACCAGAGTCTGAGCTGGATTTAATCAGAGCTAAAATGGCTAATGATGCTAATGTTGCTAACTAGCCGCTAACTCGTGGCTAACAGTTCTGGTGATTCTTACGCAGTTTTATGCCCAGGGGTTTATTCATCTGAAAAACTAACCCAGCGACTAAAAAGTCGTCAGAAAATCCAAATAAAGACATACAGCATGTTTATATTGAGCCAAAATGAGCTGCAGCAGAACAATGAAAACGCTGAAGTTCCTGGATAAGTTTCTATAAACACAGGAGAAAATCCACACGGAGCTGAAGTAAAGGAGAAAAGAGACCATTTAAGTAACATCTCAATACTATTGTTAAATAAAAATACATAAATGAACAAAGCACAAGCACTGAGGAGCTTTGGGACCGATACTAGAAAAAATATGATATCGGGTTAGGCTGATGCTAGCGACAGCAGGCTAATGCTTTAAAGTAGTACAATGTAGCTTTCCTCAATGCACTTGTTTTGTAGACAAGTTTTGGGCCCCCCTGCAGTGCCTCTGAAGCCCCCCAGGGGAACCACTGAAATATAACATTTGTTTCCTACAGTATTTCTGCACTTTTTAACCATTTATTGAACATGGTACAGAGATACAGTGAGGGCTAAACCGCTGACCCTGAGAGCGAATGGAGGAAACAAATGTGGCTAAACAAAGAAATGACTTCCTGACTGAGAGACGAGACGTAGAAGTCATAAACCGATCACAAACGAGAGTCTCACATTCTGCTGCTGGATCAGGGAAGACGTTGCTCCAAGTTTGCATCGTTTAGAGCAGATTTTCATCAAACACCAAGTGCCAAGTGTTCCTAAAGTAAAGCACTGTTTTCTTTACATCAGTGGTTCCCTCGTGGCTTCATCATTACCACATCAAACTGACATCTGTCACATCGTCTAAAATATTGTATTTTCCAAACAGGTTTTTGCCTTTGAAGACTGAGATTATGATCAAAACAACCAATAACATTCATTGTAGCTGTTAGTGTTTCTATGCAGTTTCAGACGGTAAACATTGAATAAAAGTTCTCTATAGGCTCACAACCCACTGAAAAAGGTTCCACGACCCACCAGTGGAGAATCCTAGTTTTACATAATGACCAAGTGGGATGCTCTGCCAGGACATTTTAAAATACTGACACTATTTCTCACATTTTTAGGACAGTATCTGACCTCTTATTTGCACAATAATATTTCTCAAAATCCTCTTGGGCCTGACACTGCCCACCCCTGCTATGACGGGTGTTATGCTCCCGGTAACTAAAACCAAGGTGTAAAAAGGTTAAATAAAGTTGTAATTTAATAAAAGGGATGTAAAAGGTAATGTTAACAAAAAGGTAACAGAATAACCAAACAAAAGCTATTTACATATTTACAAAAAGGTAAACCAAAACAATTTTAGTCAAACTAAAGGCCTAACAAATCCAAACAAAGTCATGACTAGACAACGAGTGTCACTTGACTCCACGTCCCTACATTATAGTGAACATCCCGAGAAGTGACACAAACGACACACAACACACAGGAGAGGTCCGTGGACACACAACATCCTTATCTACACAAAGGGACACAACACAAAATGGCAGACTGGCCACAAACACCAGCAGAATGAGCCAAGATGGCCTCCTTTTATAGGCGTGGCACAGGTGGCTTTAACGAGTCCTCCCCAGGTGTAGAACTGCTCCCCCAATCAGGCGGCAGCAGAGCCAGAGGCCCAACCAGCAGCCAGGACTCCCAAAGCCCGCCTCCAAGCGGACTTTGGCAAAACATATTGCCCATAATTCTTTGCGGCACAGACCAAAGAGACAGAGAAGTGGCTGCATCTGCGGATCTTGCGCCGGATAAAAATGACTTTTGATTAAATATTTCAACTTTTCTCATGCTGTATATCTGTAAATACACTCAAAGTTTTCTGTGTTACTTGGAAAGAAGCATAAATATATGATGAAGCACTACCATGATTTGTGCAGCAGTATTTACAGATATTATGTTAACAATTTCAATACTTTTTTTTGTGCTGTCATTCATTAAAATACAATTTCAACTTTTCACTTCAACAAAACTTAGGACGTATAAAAACATAAAACTTACCAGATACTAGTTAGTTACACACCCTACATTTAAAATAAAAATTGTGGCTCAAATAAATGACTAATATCTAATATATATTTTTATTTTAACGTGTTTTAACATCAACTCATTAACTACTACTTTTTGTTTTCACAGGGCCGGACAAAATTACCTTTAACTTTATTAAGTTTCGGTCTGAAAATGACGTCAGCCGCACTGTCCCAATTCTGCAGTTTTTGCTCTTGTGACCCTGACGTGCACTTCGAACACGTGCACACAGAGGAGCGTAGGGCGCAGTGTGGGGACTGGGACAGGGCCTACGTCAGTCACAAGATGGCCGCCACGTTTGCCACGTCAAAGAGCGCCATGTCTGAAGTTTCATATACACGACACTACCGTCCCAAACCAAACGAAATCTCTGGAAACGCAAAACCACTCAATGGAGTTTACATTTGAGTGAGACAATCGGATAATAGTTAATTCTTCCTCCACTTGAAGGGCTGGGTTTCGCTCTCACAACAAAAACAGAACTGCCTCCACCGTTTTACCTCGGACTCCACCGTTTTACCTCGCACTGGTACAGACGGGTGAGCGTGTGACGGATGACTAAATGAACGCGACCTGTCAGCAGCGTTTTCCCCGCTCTCCCCGGCTCTTGATGAAGCCGGGCTCATTTACAAGCACAGCAGTCCTGCCAAGCACTTAACGGGGAAATGATTACACAGTCACTTCTCACGCGCCGCCATTACGCCGGTGTAAATACAGCTCCTCCCTGACGAGCGCATCCAGCCTGACGCTTCTCCAATAATATGACAGCATCCGACGAGATGGTGCGGGATATGAGCCGGCGTGATGCTCCATTACTGTTGGCACGGACATTAAAGGAACCTCCAAGACACCGTTTACCCAACAATACCGTCATAATAAAGCAGGTTTTCTCACAGTAAAGCCCCGTCTGACAGTTGTTTCTCAAGGGCTGGATACGGAATCTTAAACTAATAAGAAAAACCCGATTATGTCTGGGCTGTTAAAACATTAGCAGCTCCAGCAGTTAGCATACTGTAGCTAGCCGTGGCATTTTGCACACCGATCACAAATACAATTGACTCTGTGCATGAATTCAAATCAAAACAACGCTGCCTAAGAACAACAGGCTAACGACAGGCTAACAACAAGCTCACAACACGCTAACAACATGCCAACAGCAGGGTAAAACCAGGCTAACAACAGGCTAACGACAGGCTAACACAAGGGTTAAAAACAGGCTAACAACAGGTTCACAACAGGTTAACAACAGGCTAACAACAGTGCAACAACAGGCTAACGACAGGCTAACAAGAGGGTTAAAAACAGGCTAACAACAGGTTCACAACAGTGCAAAAACAGGCTAACGACAGGCTAACAAGAGGGTTAAAAACAGGCTAACAACAGGTTCACAACAGTGCAAAAACAGGCTAACGACAGGCTAACAATACCGTCATAATAAAGCAGGTTTCTCACAGAAAAGCCCCGTCTGACAGTTGTTTCTCAAGGGCTGGATACGGAATCTTAAACTAATAAGAAAAACCCAATTAGAGGTTGGCCAAATGTCTGTTATTCTGTAAAAACAGAAATATTAGCCACTCCAGCAGTGACTGATTTTACTTTATTACTTTAGGACCTAATGTTTTGGTGATTCAAACATAGCTTCAGTCCCAGCTTTGGTCAGTAGCTGCTAGCATTAGCATACTGCAGCTAGCCGTGGCATTTTGCACGCCGATCACAAATACAGTTGACTCTGTGCATAATTTCAAATCATAACAACGCTGCCTAAGAACAACAGGCTAACGACAGGCTAACAACAAGCTCACAACAGGCTAACGACAGGCTAACAACAAGCTCACAACACGCAAACAACAGGGCAAAAACAGGCTAAAACAGGCTAACAAGAGGGTTAAAAACAGGCTAACAACAGGCTAACAACAGGCTAACAACATGCCAACAACAGGCTAACAACAGGCTAACAACATGCCAACAACAGGCTAACGACAGGCTAACAACAAGCTCACAACACGCAAACAACAGTGCAACAACAGGCTAACGACAGGCTAACGATAGGCTAACGACATGTCAATAACAAGCTAACAACAGGATAACAACAGGATAACAACAGGGCAAAAACAGGCTAACGGCAGGCTAACAAGAGGGTTAAAAACAGGCTAACAACAGGCTAACAACAAGCTCACAACAGGCTAACAACAGGGCAACAACAGGCTAACAAGAGGGTTAAAAACAGGATAACAACAGGTTCACAACAGGATAACAACAGGGCAACAACAAGCTTCGAACATGTCAACAACAAGCTAACAACAGGCTAACGACAGGCTAACAACAGGTCAACAACAAGCTAACAACAGGCTAACGACAGAGCAACAACAGGCTAACAACATGTCAACAACAAGCTAACAACAGGCTAATGACAGGCTAACGACAGGCTAACAACAGGCTAACAACAGGCTAACGACAGGCTAACAACAGGCGAACAACAGGTCAACAACAGGCTAACGACAGGGCAACAACAGGCTAACAACAGGCCCAAATAGCAGCTACTGTTCTGACACAAATGGCAGAATTGTCCATGGCGCTGCATTAGCCATTAGCGTCCACAGAAGAGCAGTGAAATACACGTTTGGTCACTACAAGGTTAGCACAGAGGCACATTCTCATCTGCGTGAGCACGATTTAGCACCGACACATTTCTCTGCCTGACAGAAGCTCCATGTGCCATTACTCAGCCCTCATCAGTGTAACCGTCCAAACGGGCAGCTGGCTCACTTAAAGCGCGGGGCTGCTGATGATTCATTCAGGGACCACAACCCCCCCCCGGCGCCCCCGCTGCCCCCCCCGCGCGCCCCCCCCGGTCACAGAGGTACAGCCTACATGTGTTCAACAATCTGATCCGCCCTAACCGCGCACAGATGGCCTCACCATAAACGTGCAACTGATCCAGAGTCCAAGTTCAGCCGGCTGAGCGGTTAGAGCTCACAGCACGATTACCGGACCTTTCTGTGTGGAGTCATCAGCCCAAAACATGCACAATAGGGTTTACTGATACAAGGCTCACAATGATACTGCAATAATTCCATATATTGCACAAAATAACAGAAGGATATACAGGTGCTGGTCATGTAGTTAGAATATCATGAAAAAGTGCATTTACTTCTGTTATTCAACTTAACCTCTAAACCCCGCCTTAAAGGGACTATATGGAGTTTTAACATTATGTATTTTCCGCCCCCGACATGTTCCAGCCACATGTTCACCACAACTGCCTCTAAAGGTGTTAATATAGAAGCTGCAGTTACACGTATGACCTGAGGTGGCAGTAGTGAGTAACTTGCATTTAGTCTCTTTAACTTTTTCTCCAGTTCGGCATTACCCGAATGTAAGAGCTTCTTGAAACAAAAAGCGTCAAAATAGCTTCAAAAACGAGGATGAAAACGCAGCATATAGGTGACAAAAAAGTGGCAAAAGTTCGGCAAAAACCTGACCAAAACCTGACCAAAACCAGACCAAAACCAGACCAAAACCCGACCAAAACCTGACCAAAACCCAACCAAAAATCTGACCAAAAACCTGACTAAAATCTGACCAAAACCTGACCAAAACCTGAGCAAAACCTGACCAAAACCTGACCAAAACCTGATCAAAACCTGACCAAAACCTGACCAAAACCTGACCAAAACCTGGCAAAACCTGACCAAAACCCGACCAAAGCCTGGCAAAAACATGACCAAAACCTGACCAAAACCTGGCAAAAACCTGATCAAAACCTGGCAATAACCTGACCAAAACCTGACCAAAACCTGACCAAAACCTGACCAAAACCTGACCAAAACCTGACCAAAACCCGACCAAAACCTGACCAAAACCTGACCAAAACCCGACCAAAACCTGACAATAATCTGACCAAAACCTGACCAAAACCTGATCAAAACCTGGCAAAAACATGACCAAAACCTGACCAAAAACCTGACCAAAACCTGATTAAAATCTGACCAAAAACCTGACCAAAAACCTGACCAAAACCTGACTAAAACCTGACCCAAAACCTGACTAAAACCTGACCAAAACCTGACCAAAACCCAACCAAAAACCTGACCAAAACCTGACCAAAACCTGGCAAAAACCTGGCAAAAACCTGACCAAAACCTGACCAAAACCTGACCAAAACCTGGCAAAAACCTGGCAAAAACCTGACCAAAACCTGGCAAAAACCTGATCAAAACCTGGCAAAAACCTGACCAAAACCTGATTAAAATCTGACCAAAAACCTGACCAAAAACCTGACCAAAACCTGACTAAAACCTGACCCAAAACCTGACCAAAACCCAACCAAAAACCTGACCAAAACCCGACCAAAACCTGACCAAAACCTGGCAAAACCTGACAAAAACCTGACCAAAACCCAACCAAAAACCTGACCAAAACCTGACCAAAACCTGACCAAAACCTGACCAAAACCCGACCAAAACCCGGCAAAAACCTGACCAAAACCCGACTAAAACCTGACCAAAACTTGACCAAAGCCCGGCAAAAACCTGACCAAAAACCTAAGATATGTAGCCTTTATTTGTATCATGATCTTTCACTCTTTATAGGACACTCAAGGAAATACTTTGAAACAAATAATTTAAACTTAAGAGCTTAGCCAGAGAAAAAAATTCGATATTGGGTATCGGCTACAAATATCCGATACTGAACCGACACCAGTTCTGTCTCTCGCCTTAAAAACACAACTTTCACCGCCTAAATCTGAGTGAATACGAGCGCTGTTTATCATCAGCTGTTTATCGTTCTAAAGCTAAGAACCTGGAGAATCCAATTGCTGATTTAGTTTTTCCCTCCGCACATGTATTTCTGATCGCTGCGCAAAATGCTAAAGCTAATGCTAACAATAACATGTGTGAGTTTCATCAACTGACCAGGGTTAGTTTTCAAGTCATGTAAAGAAATGCACCATGAATTTAGCCAGACTCTCCAATGGACAAAGAAAATGGAATAAAAAGTATCGGTATCACATTATGCCAATAAAATATCATGTAGTATAGTAGTAAATGAGTAAGTGAGTAAGTAGTGAGTATTAGGGCTGTGCAATTAATCGAAATTCGATTACGATTTCGATTACAACAATAAACGATTACAAAATTAGCATAATCGCAAAAAAACGATTATAATTTTTTTTTTTCAATTTTTTTTCAAATTATTTTTTTTCAATTTTTTTTTCACGTATTTTTTTTTCTAATTTTTACATTTTGGATTTTTGTCTTTTTTTGCTGGATTTTTGTCTTTTTTTTGATGGATTTTCGTCACTTTTTTGCTGGATTTTTGTCTTTTTTTTGATGGATTTTTGTCTTTTTTTTGCTGGATTTTCGTCACTTTTTTGCTGGATTTTTGTCTTTTTTTTGATGGATTTTTGTCTTTTGATGGATTTTTGTCACTTTTTTGATGGATTTTTGTCTTTTTTTTTGCTGGATTTTTGTCTTTTGATGGATTTTTGTCTTTTTTTGATGGATTTTCGTCACTTTTTTGCTGGATTTTTGTCTTTTTTTTGATGGATTTTTGTCTTTTTTTTGCTGGATTTTTGTCACTTTTTTGATGAATTTTTGTCTTTTTTTTTGATGGATTTTTGTCTTTTTTTTGATGAATTTTTGTCTTTTTTTTTGATGGATTTTTGTCTTTTTTTGATGGATTTTTGTCTTTTTTTGATGGATTTTTGTCTTTTTTTTGTCACTTTTTTGATGTTTTTTTGTCATTTTTTTGATGTTTTTTGTCACTTTTTTGATGGATTTTTTTAAAGGCAACAAATAATCGTTTGAATAATGGTGATTTCAATTATGACAAAAATAATCGTGATTATTATTTTTTCAATAATCGAGCAGCCCTAGTGAGTATAGTATAAAATCTGAAAGTACTCCTACTGTATGAGCATAACAGTAAAACAGTGTCATTTCCCTGAAGAACACACTGTTGAAAGTCCCCCCCCCTCGTGTGATACTGTGCTGTGTTTATCTGTTCGCTCCTGACAGATGGCAGGCCGCGGAGCCACAGCTGTCCCAGTGCGACTGCCCGAACAGTTGCGAGGGCTCGTTTGTTCGACACCTTCCACAAAAGCTCGTCCCGCCGTCCCGGCCTTAACCGGACCGAGCGCCTCGTCCCGCTGAGAGACAGGCACGCGGGCTGGTGGGCCCCCCCCTGAAGCCCGGATCGCCTTTCACCGGGTCCAGCAGGCACAGCGGGTCAGGGAGGGGGGGAGGCAACACAAACAGAGGCACTTCAGGGGGGTTCACTCCACCACGAGCTCCCTCCCGAGGTGTGAGAGCCAGAAGAAACAAATCTACGGACGTCAATTTGAAGCTTTTGCTGAACGTTACAGATATAAATATGAGGGGAAATGTATTGGCCATTTTCTGTTTTCATGTAAAAATAAATTGTTGATATTTTCAGCAACGAAATGTAAATAATGAACTAGGGCTGTGCAATTAATCGAAATTCGATTACGATTTCGATTACAACAGTAAACGATTACAAAATTAGCATAATCGCAAAAAATCGATAATTTTTTTTTTTTTCAAATTTTTCCAATTTTTTAATTTTTTTTCCAATTTTTTTTTTTTAATTTTGGGATTTTTGTCTTTTTTGATGGATTTTTGTCACTTTTTTGATGGATTTTTGTCTTTTTTTGATGGATTTTTGTCACTTTTTTGATGATTTTTTGTCTTTTTTTGATGGATTTTTGTCACTTTTTTGATGATTTTTTGTCTTTTTTTGATGATTTTTTGTCTTTTTTTGATGGATTTTTGTCACTTTTTTGGTGATTTTTTGTCTTTTTTTGATGATTTTTTGTCTTTTTTTGATGGATTTTTGTCACTTTTTTGATGATTTTTTGTCTTTTTTTGATGGATTTTTGTCACTTTTTTGATGATTTTTTGTCTTTTTTTGATGATTTTTTGTCTTTTTTTGATGGATTTTTGTCACTTTTTTGGTGATTTTTTTGTCTTTTTTTGATGATTTTTTGTCTTTTTTTGATGGATTTTTGTCTTTTTTCTGCTGGATTTTTGTCACTTTTTTGTTTTTTGTTTTTTTTTAAAGGCAACAAATAATCGTTTGAATAATCGTGATTTCAATTATGACAAAAATAATCGTGATTATTATTTTTTCAATAATCGAGCAGCCCTATAATGAACCCAGGTTTGAATAGTGGTTTTATTTGGTTGATATATATAAGTAACAGAGATTATTTCACTGGGGATTTTGGATATTTGGTTTAGTTTAGAAAAAATCTGAAACATATTTGTGGGGGGTTTAAAGGGACTAGATGCAAGTTGGTCATTTTATACTCACTACTGCCACCTCAGGTCTTATGCGTAACTGCAGCTTCTATATTAAGCTCGTGCCTGACTTTCTGAGTGACAGGTCAGGATTTTAGAGGCAGTTGTGGTGAACAGGCCTGAGCTCGTTCTACACACGAGGACATGGAGGAACATGTAGGAGGGAAATACTTAGTTTGGACATTGTTAAAGTCCATATAGTCCCTTTAAAGCTCAATAAATGGAGTCAATATTGATAGACTAGGTTCGGGAGCAGGACGTCGCCTCAGCCAGTCCTTCTGCAAACCAACCACTCCTGCTTTCACCAGGCCACGCCTCTAATTACCCACAAGCCTTATATATACACCAGGCCACGCCTCTTCATTCATGACCCCGCCCTCCCTCTACGTCTGTTTTATCTTCAGCCCTGATTCTTCTGCTGGGAGGGGGTCGAGACGGAGCCCCCACCCACAGTCTCACCCAGCTTCACTCTGCACATTTGAGCATCAATAAATTCTTCAACTGCAGTTCGTTGTGGCTGAAATCAGGCTGAGAATTATATTATTTATTATATTATTATCTATTATTATTTATTATATTCAAATATTGTTCAGTAGGAGCGACTAAAGTGTAGACCAGGATCGCAAACGTGGTGCCCTTTGGGGGGGCAACAAACTGGAGAATTGTTTAGATAGTGTTAATGTCGTCGACTAAAATATTGAGTCTTAATTTTAGTCAAAGTGATATTTTTGTGACTAAAATTGGACTAAAACTAAATTAAAAGTTCCTCATGAGACTAAAACTGTGACTAAAATGTCCAGATGTTTGAGTCGACTAAAATCAGACTAAATAAAGATGAAAAGGAGAGACTAAAATCATCCAAACTTGTATTGAGCGTCTGAAAGAGCCTCAGATCATGTTTAAAGGATCAGCTCTGAGCTTTGTTCATGTGGAGCAGAAACATGAAGCAGAGGAACAACATTAAATATGATTAGAATCAATATTATCAATGCAAAGTCCACTCAACTAGTCTTAAATTTAGTCGACTAAAACTTGACTAAAATTGAAAAGCTTTTTTTGACTAAATCTCGACTAAAAAACTCCCTAAACCAGAGTCTGAGCTGGATTTAACCAGAGCTAAATGTCTGCAGTGTTTACAACATACAGGCTAATGTTGCTAATGTTGCTAACTAGCCGCTAACACGTGGCTAACAGCTCTGGTGATTCTTACGCCCTTTTATGCCCAGGGGTTTATTCATCTGAAAAACTAACCCAGCGACTAAAAAGTCCTCAGAAAATCCAGAATAAAGACATACAGCATGTTTATATTGAGCCAAAATGCTGAAGCTTCTGGATAAGTTCCTATAAACACAGGAGAAAATCCACACAGAGCTGAAGTAAAGGAGAAAAGAGAGCATTTATCTGCAGTAATAAGTAACATCTCAATACTATTGTTCAATACAAATACATAAATGAATAAAGCACAAGCACTGAGGAGCTTTAGGACATGAGCTGTTCTGTCTGTGATGGACAGAGACATAAAAATAAAACATTATATTGAATGGAAAAAAAATAATGGCATCTGTTAGGGCTGCTCGATTATTGAAAAAATAATAATCACGATTATTTTTGTCATAATTGAAATCACGATTATTCAAACGATTATTTGTTGCCTTTAAAAAAATCCATCAAAAAAAAGATAAAAATCCATCAAAAAAGTGACAAAAATCCAGCAAAAAAAGACAAAAATCCGGAAAAAAAGACAAAAATCCGAAAAAAAAAAAAGACAAAAATCCATCAAAAAAAGACAAAAATCCGAAAAAAAGTGACAAAAATCCAGCAGAAAAAGACAAAAATTCATCAAAAAATGACAAAAATCCAAAAATGAAAAATTTGAAGAAAAAAAAAATTTTGAAAAAAAAAATTTGAATCGATTTTTTGCGATTATGCTAATTTTGTAATCGTTTACTGTTGTAATCGAAATCGTAATCGAATTTCGATTAATTGCACAGCCCTAGCATCTGTACAATTCTGATATATCTTCTCCTAAAAGTGTCGCCTACTTTACTTAAGGAAATGTAAATTAACTCAAACCAACCTGCTGTGAAAAAATCAAAAGTCTGTTGAAGAAAATGCCTTGTACTTGTATCGGCGAGTACTTAAATGAAAGAACTCGTATCGGTTTTAGAAAAAGTGGCATCGTTTCTATATGTTTCTATATGTTTAAAGAAGATAAATAGTGAAAGATTATTGGGCTGGGCACTGTTAAACAATACCAATATGGTAAAGGGAAAAAGTCACTTACTACTGGAAGAACCCGATATTGTAAATTTGCAGATCTTTCACACATTATTGTTCTGTTTTCTGGATCTAAACGACAAATCTTTCAGTACAGGTATCAGAAACCAAGCATCGTTAAAGGTATCGAGATGGTGGAGCAGATACTTTTACAACGCTCATGTTTTACAGTCGCTCTCGCCGCCGTTCCGCCTCCTGTATGTTCGTCCTGGGGTAAAGAAACAGAGCAATCCTCCCACCGCTGAACAAATGTGTGTCAACTCTAAACAGAGCTCTGGCACAAAGCACACAGCCGGCACAATAAAGGAGCTGTCGAGTCGCGCACTGTGGAAATGTGCTGAAAGGAGAACAACAAACGGCGGGGGAAAAGCTGCGAGCGCCTTCAGAAAACACTCTCCTCCCACGCCCAAGCCCAGCGCGGTTCTCGGAAACGGGCCCCGGCTTTTCGCTTTTCGCTTCCGCCCGGGACGATCGGCCTCGGATCGAGACCGCTCCGGAATGCGTTCGATTCTTCGGTATCGGTTTGCAAAGATAACGCCGTTTTCCCAGAATCCACAGGACGCTTTACCGCAGAGTGGAGACTGTGAACAATCAGAATTTACACTTTACTCTATCACTGAGCCAGTGGAGGAAAAAACATCAACACCAAATAAACAAAGAAGTAGAAGAACAAACTGGAGGAATAATCACACAACTCATGCCCCTAGAGGCCATAAGCGCCACTGCAGGTGTCGTAGCATGTTACGTTTTTTACTTATCGTCCGTGAGAGTAAATCCTACGCTGACGGGAAAGACAAAGGGACAGAGGGATATTGTTCATCCAGTTACACAATGGAGATCATTGTTTTCACTTCCCGCAGTGGTGGAAGTGGAGATTTGTATCTGTTTTCCTCCCTTTACATCTTAGTTTTCATGTCAGATATAAAAATGATGATGTTTATTTGATGATGTTTTGTCTGCGAGGTGGGGGCGACCCGGAAGTAGAAAGGCCGTCTTTCCCGCGGGTTTTCGTTCATAAATATTGACAGATTTGACATCCACGTGTCCTGCTAAGGGGCCCCGTGATGACGCTTTCACCCAAATATGGTGTTTTTCCTCCTACGAGACGCTGGAGCGGAAAAGTGGAAGAACAGGCCGAGCATGCGCACTCGCACAACTCTATTGTGGGCGGGACAAATCCTCACTCCGCCTACAACAAGTCCAGAACGCTGGGACAAGGAGGCGGGAGCATATCACCCCTGTGCTGGCCTCCCATTGGCTGCCCGTCAGCTATAGAATTGACTTTAAGATCTCGATGCTTGTGTTGAAATGTCTCCATGGATCTGCTCCTGAGTGTCTCTCTGAGCTTTTGTCCGTTTATGCCCCGGTCAGATCAGTAAGGTCTGCGAACCAGCTGTCTCTGAACGTGCCCAGATCCCGTTTAAAGACGCGAGGAGATCGAGCTCCCAAACTCTGGAACAGTCTCCCCCTAAATGTCAGAGCTGCTCCGACCATAGAAACCTTTAAAGGAACAGGCCACCGTTTTTACATACTGAGCTAAACTTAGCTAAATGCTAACGCTGTCTGTGCTGTGTTTACGTGACTGAAGATCAGACAGGTCCTAAAGAACTCGTCACAGCTCAGGTAAGAATATCTCAGTGTGGAAGAACGGTGGCCTGTTCCTTTAAGGCTGTCCTTAAAACACATCTGTTTGCGTTCGATTCAAGCTGAGCTGTATTATAACTGTGTGTGCTTCTCTTGTTGTTTTGTACTGTAATGTTATACTGTGTACCTTGTTGTAAACGTGCTATACAAATAAAGCTGACACTGACATGGACAGACACGGGGAGAACATGCAAACTCCACACAGGAAAAACTAATTATTTACAATGTGTGTTTAATGGAACATGTCGTGTGAAATATCGCGCAATATCGTTCTATAATATCTCCCTAATCTCTATACATTGTTTTGTGTGAGCGTAATCTATAAAATCTACATTCTGTTGCAGCTCCACTGTTTTCCAGCAATAGCTCAGACATGAATCCGCAGTGATTAGACGCCCGAGAGCGCCTGATAAATGCTGTTATTTTGAGGGGAAAAGTCGTTCAATTTGTCAAGGCTCCCAGAAATAGCCGCAAACACTCTTGTAATCACATCAAACGCCTTCTTCATAATCACACCGAGTACGATAAAGCTTCCTCTTCTGTTCTGGGCGAGTTATCGTGACCGGCCCCCGGACTCAGGCGTTCTCAGCGGTGCGGTCCACGCTCTCGTAAAGCAGCACATAATGTCTGCTTTACGAGCGTCTGTAAAGACCGCTCCAAGTCTCCTTATGTTCAGCAGCAGCCGTTTAACAAGAGGGAAACGCTCCAGGAAACGGTGTGTGTCCAGGAATTCAAACACCAAAGTGGACACACGAGAAAAGACTTGTCCGGAAACATCGACAAACAGAAGCATTTCCTGCAGATCCACGAGAAACAGCCTGGACTTTGTTTACAACACCTGGATGATTGGAAGTGTATTTACCAACAGGCTTTCAGGTGAAGTCTGTCAAATGTGTAGCATGAAATGTAGATTAACAGGTGAATATATGGTTTACTGATGTCGAAGAGTTACTTCCTAGTGAAGGAACTTACTGAAGATGTGTGGTTCAGCCGTCTGTCGGTCACTGCCAAATCTGGACTTCAGACACTTGATTAAAATCTGCTCAAAGATCCCAGGACAGTACGAGGTAACGAACCATAACAACACATTACGACGGGCTGAGGACGTCACCTCAGACCCCGGTCACATTCTGAACTCTGAACATGTCCTGTTGCCATCAGTGCAGTGGGTTAGGGTTAGTTAGTCCACGACCCACTAGTCCCACGACCCACTAGTCCCACGACCCACTAGTCCCACGACCCACTAGTCCCACGACCCACTAGTCCCACGACCCACTAGTCCCACGACCCACTAGTCCAGGGGTGGCCAACCCGCGGCTCTTGAGCCGCATGCGGCTCTTGGCCAATCAGAGTGCGGCTCTTTGCATGATTGGATGTGTTTAATACAATGCGGCTCTTTGCAAAATAAATGGTTAATATTTCCCATAAACTGTAACAGTCTTTGACCCAAAATCCAACCATCGTCTGCAGACCCTGTTTCATCTCTACATGAATGAGAGTCTGGATCTCCTCCTTTTGGAGGCGGTGTAAAAGGTGCAGCAGCCTCACTCACAGCAGGATGTAGATAAACCACAGGCAGATCGAGGCTTTGGGATCAGCTTCTGCTGTTCAGGTTCCTGATCAGCTGCTCTTTATTTGATGTAATTCGGCCTCATATTCACAGAAAAAGATCTACATTAGGAAATGGAAAAAAGCCGAGCTCTTATGAAGCGTATGATGCGACATCGTGTATCGCTAATCTCGCTAATGGTCGGTGCCTTTGTGGCTCTTCACAGGATCAAGGTTAAAAATTTCGGCTCTTGGTCTCTGACTAGTTGGCCCCCCCTGCACTAGTCCAACAACCCACTAGTCCGACGACCCACTAGTCCGACGACATATGAGTCCGACTACCCGTTATTCCCACCACACGTTAGTCCAACGACCCTTTAGTCTGAAGACCCTTTAGTCTAGACTGAATATTTAGTCCGACGTCTCATTATTCTGAAATTATGTTCAATTGAAATGGTCCTTCCCAAAAGGACTTCCCACATGAGCTTCAGGCAAGAGTCCACTGACCTGAAGGTTGTTTGTGGCTCTCTCATCCACAACACAACTGGGTTAAGCATTCCGGACTAATGGCACCTCTGCTCAATGCTAATGTTCGGAATAATGAGGCGTCGGTCTGATGGGCTGTCGGACCAACCACATGGCACCCTGTGGATAATCAGGTCCCATTGAGGAACTCCTTCGTTCATCAGTCCATCCTGAAACTAAATGAGGAAATCAAAGTGTATCTGTATGTCTTTGTATTTGTCTTGACATGGAGCTGCTGAACTCGGCAAAACAAATTTCAGATTCTCGGGTCTGACAGTAAAGTGTTTATCTCTCTATCCATCCATCCATCCATCCATCCATCCATCCATCCATCAACTGTGATTCCTTGTCTGACGGATTCAGACGGATTACAAAATCGCACACCTTTATGTAACCAGGAAAGTCCCACTGAGATAAAGAATCTCTTTAACAGAGGAGGCCCCACACCGCAAAAAGTCATTAACTAGATCAGTATAAACATCTCAGTTTGAGCACAATAATCCAAATTTGAGTTGTTTTGACTAGTTAAGAAGTTGTTGGGCATTTGTCCTGGATTATTTCACTTGTTCTGAGATGTTTCTGACCCGTTTCGATACATTTCGTCCTTATTTCAGGTCATTTTCTTTGCCAATGGGGAAAGAACATTGGTCTTATCTCATTGGCAGTTTTACTTTCTTATTTTAAGCGAGATTTACCCTAGAACTGGTCTGAAATGTCCTCAAACAAGCAAAGCAAACTCGGTCCGATCAGGAAAAGTGTCTAAATGAGTGAAAACCGCTCAAAACAAGAAACATTTCCTCAATTCAAGTCATTTAAGCCAATGCTTGATATTCACTTTTTGTAGTGCAGGGGGAAACCTATTGTCATGTTTTACTACAAATACGATATGTTTCAGTGATTGTTTAGGTATTTGAAGGCCTCTCCTAAAGATGGGTTGACCCACACTCAGAACAACACACTCTCCTCTTTTGGATCGAACAGTTTCCTCCGCAGAGTGTCTGAGCTCAGTCACCAGGGAGGGAAACCCAATCCAAAAACAACTGGCAGCGAAACGACAGGAACGGCACTGTGAGTCCGGACTCTCGGAGCGGCCGAGTGTGGCTGGAGCCCGTCCTCTCCGGCGGTTTCTGAAAAGCCTCTCGCGGTGCCTCCAGGGGCCGCAGTAACCTCCGTGTAATTGGATTGAGCGCTTGAGCTGATTACCGAAATAGAAATGCACCCGGCCAATCCAGGTGATGGGAATCAGGAGTCCGCCCCGGTCAGCCAACGCTCTTATCGGGGAGGGGGGATGTGTCAGCGCCCGCGGCCCCCCAGACTCTGCGGACAGTCTGGCCTCAATAACTCCGTCACGTCGGCCTCGCGCTCAGGGCTTCCAAAAGTCTGGTGGACACGCTTTGTTTTCACTTGTACCAGACTGAACCCCTTTGCTAAGAGAGTTTCCAGTTTTGGTTTAACGCGCTTACGTCCAGTGATTTCTGAGGTATGGATCTACCAAACTGAACCAGGGCTGCTGAAAACATCCGTATTAGGGCTGTGCAATTAATCGAAATTCGATTACGATTTCGATTACAACAGTAAACGATTACAAAATTAGCATAATCGCAAAAAAACGATTATATATTTATTTATTTTTTCAATATTTTTTTTTTCAAATTTCTTTCATTTTTTTTTTTCTCTAATTTTTTGATTTTTGTCACTTTTTTGATGGATTTTTGTCTTTTTTTGATGGATTTTTGTCACTTTTTTGATGGATTTTTGTCACTTTTTTGATGGATTTTTGTCTTTTTTTGATGGATTTTTGTCTTTTTTTAATGGATTTTTGTCACTTTTTTGATGGATTTTTGTCACTTTTTTGGATGGATTTTTGTCACTTTTTTGATGGATTTTTGTCACTTTTTTGATGGATTTTTGTCACTTTTTTGATGGATTTTTGTCACTTTTTTGATGGATTTTTGTCACTTTTTTGATGGATTTTTGTCATTTTTTGGATGGATTTTTGTCATTTTTTTTATGGATTTTTTTAAAGGCAACAAATAATCGTTTGAATAATCGTGATTTCAATTATGACAAAAATAATCGTGATTTCAATTATGACAAAAATAATCGTGATTATTATTTTTTCAATAATCGAGCAGCCCTAATCCGCATCAGTATTTTCAGCAGCAAAAAACAATCAATCAATCAAATGTTATTTATAGAGCCCTTTACAACACTCAAGGCGACCAAAGTGCTTTACAATAAAACCACATCAAATCCATTAAAAACTGCCCGATCTGCCCGAGTCACGAACATGTAAAAGTTCAGACAAGTCCGAAAGGGCGAGACCACTGAGGGCTTTAAAAACAACAAGAAGGATTTTAAAATCAACTCTAAAAGAAACTGGAAGCCAATGCAGCGAGAAAAGGACTGGGCTGATGTGCTGGGGTGTGTTTGTTAAAAAACGAGCTGCAGCATTTTGCACCAACTGAAGACGATTAAGACAGGACTGGGAAACTCCAAAATAAAGGGCGTTACAATAGTCAATTCTTGAACTGATAAAAGCGTGGATGGTTCGCTCCAGGTCTGAGCGGTTTAAAAAAGGCTTTACTTTAGTTAAAACACAGGGTTTATTTGTTTATTTGAGCAGTACATTCTGCTCACAAGGAGTGGGCTGAAGGAAGGAGCTCACGAGCGCCGACCCCCAAATTCAGTGCAATAAAAAAGTACATTTCACAATGAAGGAAAACATCAACAAGACGTCATCCAAAGAGAACTTCCAGCAGCTGCTTTAACACAGACCAACAAACTTACAAAACAGTATTTGAACTGTTTATATAATTAAGCACAATTGTAGAACAACTACAACAACGATCTCGTTTCATGTACGATGTCTAGTACAAAGCAAGAAACAAAATGCGATCATTAGGTAAAAAGCTGATGTGTTTCTTTGTCTGAGAGTCTAGTTTCTTATTCAGTCCTGGTTTAGTACTGGTTTAGTCCTGGCTCAGACGCGGTAACGACTTAAAGGGATGTTTCAGGATGTTTGACATTGGGCCTCATTTCCTCGTTATCCAGAGTGTTGCTGATTTCTGGAGTTTTTTTTTTTTTGTAATTCATGCAGTTCTTATGTTTGAAGAGCTCTTGTGTTTGTCTTCACTGAGACGACCTCGAGACTCGGGATGTATCGCAGACATGTCCATGACTAGTGCCGACTTTAGTCTCTTTCTAGTCTCTAGGACGGTGAGATAGACCCTTTGTACTTATTATAATAATAATAATAAACTGTAAAAAAGGGGTAGGACACATAAGTTTTACTTCTACTTACTCCTTTTTGGATTACAATGTTTTATTTCTTGTTTGTTATGGTATGTATCCACAAAAGGAACAAATTCGAAATAAAAAAGACGTCCTTGCAAACCTTTGTTGTTCTTGGCAGTAGGGCTGTGCAATTAATCGAAATTCGATTATGATTTCGATTACAACAGTAAACAATTACAAAATTAGCATAATCACAAAAAATCGATTATAATTTTTATTTTTTCAATTTTTCTTTTTTTTCATATTTTTTTTTTTTTTTTCAATTTCTTTTATTTTATTTTTAATTTTGGGATTTTTGTCACTTTTCTGCTGGATTTTTGTCATTTTTTTGCTGGATTTTTGTCATTTTTTTGCTGGATTTTTGTCATTTTTTTGCTGGATTTTTGTCATTTTTTTTGATGGATTTTTGTCATTTTTTTGATGGATTTTTGTCATTTTTTTTTTTTTGTCATTTTTTTGCTGGATTTTTGTCACTTTTTTGCTGGATTTTTGTCATTTTTTTTATGTATTTTTGTCTTTTTTTTGATGGATTTTTGTCTTTTTTTTGCTGGATTTTTGTCTTTTTTTTTTTGGATTTTTGTCACTTTTTTGCTGGATTTTTGTCATTTTTTTGCTGGATTTTTGTCTTTTTTTTGATGGATTTTTGTCACTTTTTAATTGATTTTTGTCATTTTTTTGATGGATTTTTGTCTTTTTTTTTATTTTTGTCACTTTTTTGCTGGATTTTTGTCTTTTTTTTAATGGATTTTTGTCTTTCTTTAATGGATTTTTGTCATTTTTTTGATGGATTTTTGTCTTTTTTTTTGGATTTTTGTCACTTTTTTGATGGATTTTTGTCACTTTTTTATGGATTTTTGTCTTTTTTTGATGGATTTTTGTCACTTTTTTATGGATTTTTGTCTTTTTTTTGCTGGATTTTTGTCTTTTTTTTGCCTGATTTTTGTCACTTTTTTGATGGATTTTTGTCACTTTTTTATGGATTTTTGTCTTTTTTTTGATGGATTTTTGTCATTTTTTTGATGGATTTTTGTCATTTTTTTGATGGATTTTTGTCACTTTTTTATGGATTTTTGTCACTTTTTTGCTGGATTTTTTTAAAGGCAACAAATAATCGTTTGAATAATCGTGATTTCAATTATGACAAAAATAATCGTGATTATTATTTTTTCAATAATCTTGCAGCCCTACTTGGCAGTAAATCTGTCTAACGCCCAGTGAAGATGCACAGATGTGAGTAAATGTGTATTAGAAACAGATTTGAGTCAGATTTGCTGGTGTGACATGTTGAAGCGGCGTGTGTGTTTTCACGCACACTCCGCTTCAGTCGAGCCGGCGGCTGCCAGCAGCTTACTTCTCCCTGAATGGCCCCGGCTTAGAGCTGCTCTTGGACTGGCAGCGGCATTAGTCACGCAGACAGCCCGCAGTGTGGAGGATTCAGATTGTTCTGTGCATGATTAGTCACTAATGTTTGGCCTCCGCAGACATGCCGTCAAAACAGGCTCAGGCTTCAGTGGAACCCGCTCGAAATGTCAGCAAACAGCGAAGCACGAGCCGGGAACGAGGAGCGCACGGCGGGAAGGCAGACTTCATCTCACGGTTAAAGTACCTTTTACTAATCCGCTTTTAAAGAAACTCACTTTCCGCTTTTAAAGAAACTCACTTTGAATAGTTTATTTTATACTGTCAAGAAGTTGCAGTGAGAGAACAAACTTTTCCACTGTGGGCGACACACCAAACATATCTGTAGAGGGTCATAAGAGTCATATCTGGCAGCTCTTTGTTTAGGTTCATGTTGGGAATGTCCCGATCAAGCAGATATTATTGTATTATTATATTATTGCTCCAGCTCTGTCTGCGTCTGAAGGGCAGATCAGATCTACTGCGTTATGTTTAGGGGCTGTTAAACACATCAGCACTAGTGTCACATGGCTAGTTATTATATATTAAGTACAAAAGTGTGTACGAGAGCTCGTCTCCACTGTTGGATTGGATTTTAAGCAGCAAACAATCGCCAAACACCCCTCCTGGAGCCGCCACACTGCAAAAAGTAATGAACTAGATCAGTATAAACATCTCAGTTTGAGCACAATAATCCACATTTTAGTTGTTCTGACTGGTTAAGAAGTTGTTGCGCATTTGTCCCAGATTATTTCACTTGTTCTGAGATGTTTCTGACTCGTTTCGATACATTTCGTCCTTATTTCAGGTCATTTTCTTTGCCAATGGGGAAAGAAAACTGGTCTTATTTCATTGGCAGTTTTACTTTCTGATTTCAAGTGAGATTTACCCTAGAACTGGTCTGAAATGTCCTCAAACAAGCAAAGCAAACTCGGTCCGATCAGGAAAAGTGTCTAAATGAGAGAAAACCGCTCAAAACAAGAGACATTTCCTCAATTCAACTCATTTAAGCCAATGCTTGGTGGATGGATGGATGGACGGACGGGTGGATGGATGGATGGATTCACTAAACTCCCGGTGATATCAGGACATGTCCAGGCTAATGGACCAACGGACACACTTAAGTCCCGCAAAGCACCTCCTCTGATTGGTCCACTGTGCCGTCATTCACTCCATCAGCCAATCAACGTCACTCTTGCTCTTTCTCACCTCCTGAAACAAGGCACTCCTCGAAAAAACAGACGAGAGCAGGATCTGAGGGACAGTTTTTCTGCGAGCCTTAATAAATAATCAGCTCCGTTCCTTAGACAGAAACAGAAACGCCGTTCTCGAGGAGTAAACAGGAATGACTTAGATTACTCGTTACTGGGAAATCTTACGCTGATGTTCAAAGACACCATGATTCCTCCAGGGTCATCATCTTTTCACAAACACCTGGATGGACTGCAGATACTGACATCCCTAATCCGTTTGCCCGTCTGCTGAGGGACTCCCATCAGCCCTGGGTCTATAGCCTGTCCGTCCATGGGAGTGGATCTCTCCTGTGGTTCTCCCCAAGGCTTCTCTTTTTCCCCCTTGGTTTTTGAGTTTTTCCTCGCCGTGCTGGAGAGTCTAAGGACGGGGGACACTTAACTCGCCTGAACTTTGCATCATCACATTTCCTGCTCTGTTTTATTGCCTTCATGTTGGGTGCAGCCCTGTGGGGAAACTGCTGCTGTGATACTGAGCTGTACAGAACCATCGATTGATTGACAAAGCACAGGAGAGGGGGGTGACGGGTTTGGCCACGTGCCGCACACACAACACTCCCTCTGAAACTGTTCCCTGCAGAGAGATGAGCGTCACGAGTAACGAGCCCCACACATTTTCAAATTAGCACAATCACAGGAACATCATTAATGAAAACTCACTGGTAATCGCACTTTATTAACACTGACCTCCAAACACTGGCCCGTCAGGCTGTCACTCAACACAAACACGAACGCTTTCCTGCTCTTCCTCACTGTTCCGGCGCTCACGCTCTTTACTTTGGAAACCGTAAACACCGGGAGATATGATAGAGCTGACACTACAGCGAGTGTTTACTGCCTTCCGAGTGTAACGTAAGCAGGATTAAGCACAGACTCAGCACTGGGACGCAGCCAGAACCACAGGGCGAGCCGGAGGAGTCCGCGGAGAGATGCAAATGACGGCATAAATCAGGCGCCGGGGCCCGCGCCAATCCAGGAAAGTGTTGATGTCGAGCGATATGCGGCCAAAAATATCTGAAATCAAGATGAGAAACTTCCAACTGGGCTTCCGAATGTGAGATACAAGGGTTGGCAAGAACATGAGTGCCCACCGTCCATCCCCGACTGCTTCAGCAAGAAGACAAGAGTCGTTTATGGGAAGCTGCAACTCCTCCAACAATGGTTTAAATTCACGTTCAGTTATCAGATTTATTGTTTCAGATAAGACGGTGAACTTTGCACCAGTTTTGGTTTCACGTGGACACGCCCAGACGTTAACCAGCACTGCAAAAAGTAATGAACTAGATCAGTATAAACATCTCAATTTGAGTTGTTTTGACTGGTTAAGAAGTTGTTGGGCATTTGTCCCGGATTATTTCACTTGTTCTGAGACGTTTCTGACTCGTTTCGATACATTTCGTCCTTATTTCAGCTCATTTTCTTTGCCAATGGGGAAAGAAAATTGGTCTTGTCTCATTGGCAGTTTTACTTTCTTATTTCAAGCGAGATTTACCCTAGAACTGGTCTGAAATGTCCTCAAACAAGCAAAGCAAACTCGGTCCGATCAGGAAAAGTGTCTAAATGAGTGAAAACCGCTCAAAACAAGAAACATTTCCTCAATTCAACTCATTTAAGCCAATGCTTGATATTTACTTTTTGCAGTGCAGCATTTTGGCACCAGAGAATTCTTAAAGGGATGTTTCAGGATGTTTGACATAGGGCCTCATTTCCTAGTTATCCAGAGTATTTTTTTTGTAATTCATGCAGTTCTTATGTTTGAAGAGTTTCGTGGCGCTAGGCTAGTGCGAGGCTAGTGCATGTCTATGGTATCAGCTAGCCTGCATTAAAAACAGTGTGACCCGCTCCACAGAGCACCTGAGGCAAATCACTGATAACACCAGACTAACCATATAAATGTCATGCGGTTTCTTGGGGATTTAGCTGTAGAGTCAATCCAGGCTCTACAGCCACAGTGTGTTCTATGTTATAGCTATGGACACTGTGGCTCATTTGAAAGGTGAGACTCTAAGCTCTGTAGATGAAAACAGGTTCCTGAGAAATCTAAGCTAAACAGAGGCTAGTTTTGATAAAATCACAGATTTTTTCTAGAAATGGAGATACTGTGTGTTTTATGAAACTCTCTCCTTTCTGATTAACTCCTCTCTGGACCGAGGTAAATGCCCACATATGTTCGTTTCAAGGAAATTTTCAACAACAACATTGTTGACGTGTTTTGAAACACGCGTGTTCTCGATCTCTTTTTATGGCGTGTGCATTTAAACAGCCTGGTTCTGGATTGAAGACTTTAACAGGATGTTTCTCAGTCGTCCTTGGACCGATTTTAAACATTTAAAAACTCAGAGAAATGTTAAAATCTCAACTGTTTTCGATATTTCCATGAGTGTCGGCTTTACAGCTGTTCGCTACAACACCACGCCCCCTCAGACTAACACCACGCCCCCTCAGACTAACACCACGCCCCCTTAGACTAACACCACGCCCCCTTAGACTAAAAAAAGAAAGAAAAGAAACGCAATAATATGTATAAAATGTCCAGATTGTGACTTTATACTTCTTATACTTTATATTTCTTTCAGTTCTGTTCATCACAGAGCTCCCAGAATCACACATAAGGCGTATTAGAGCCTCTAGTTTCGTCATAATAATAATTGGCAATAATTGGCACTCAATGTGTTGAAACTAAAAATGACAGAAAACCTATTCCTCATATGGTCCTTCCTGCTAAATCTGAACAAATCATTTGTCACAGGCTTCGTTCTGGTGCAGGTTTTGCCTCACACTATTACAGATGTGACACATTATGGGTACAGAGAGCTTTAGCCTCATCGTCTACAGCATCATTCAGAGGTGGGAAGTCCGGGAGTGAAGATCTTCTGACAGTGACATTGGAGATCCCACCCCTGCCGGAGTCGTTCATCACATACACACACCTGTCCTTTGGAAGTGAGTGCTTCTGTAAAGGTCATGGAGGGAGCTGGTCTGGATGTGAAGCACGCCGCTGTATGTAACCCACGTCTCCTAATGCCATGATGTAACCGCAGCGCTATCATAAGAGTGTCTGACGGCCATCACTTCCGACTCACTGCTCGCGCTGTGACCGACTCCGCACTGCTGCACGAGACAAACCACCAAAAGAACCGTCCCAATCCTCGTAAAACCCAAATAACACATCTCCAAAGTCGACGGTGAGTTACCAGAACCCGTTTTGCGTCGTAGCACTTCGCCAAATGTCCGACAGTTGCTACCAAAACAGTAACTTAAATAGGTCAGGGTTTTTTTTCTTAACGCCCTGTGCTAGAGGTGGCGAGCCGAAACAAAACCTGGTAGGAACTTATCATTCCTCTTCTGCTGCCTCCGCTGGACACTCTTTGTTGGATTATTATTGTTTCTACATTTTTTTGGCTTTTTGAACTCTTTGAACACTTTCTTGGACAAGGATCGGAACTTTGCGTTTTGGATAAAAGGATCATAATAAACCAAACTAAATACTGCGTTTTGGGAAAAAAAACATATCAACTGAACTCTAAAACTTGACTATTTGACTATTTCCCCTTATTGTTGTTGTTGTGCACTTTAAACAAGGCCTTTTTTATATTTATTTATATGTTATTGTGTGTTGCTATTTTCTTTTGCTTGAATATACTTCACTTTAAATCTTATTTCTGTGCATCGTGTTCATCATTTCATTTCATTTCATTTCATTTTTTTATTTGAGCAGCTGAGTGTTCAGCAGATGACATGACAAAACAAACAAACAAACTAACAGGTAAGCTGCCCAAAAGGAGTAGGCAGAAGCAAGGTGCTTGTACACGCCCACCCCCTTCCAAATTGACATAGTTAAAGGTAAACATTTACAGTTAGTTACCATAGAAACGTTTCGAAAGCATGTCAACTAAACGTGCATCCAGTACCTTATAATGAACATACGATATTGTTGAGAAAAAAAAGCAAAAAAAAAATGTATATGCTCATATATACATGTATGTAGTCCATTTAAGCACATATCGTGTACATATACATGTTTATATATGTATACAGCAATATAAATATTAATGTACATAACCCTTCAGAGAACATTGTTATTATGATTATTATTATTTTTATTTTTATTTGAATATCGTTTAGCTCTCATTTCCAGCGTATTGATGCAGTAAATCCTGCTTGAACCTGACTTTGAATTGCTCTAAAGAAGGACTACTCTTCATTTCCTGATCCAGGTTGTTCCATAGATCTACTCCACACCGTGAGATAAACATTTGCTTTGCTGTAGTACGGACGTATTGCTTGGTGAAAGTATTTGTACGTCTAAGATTGTATTTAACTTCGTTTTTGCAAAACATCGGTTGGACATTTGTTGGAAGCATATTGTGTTGAGCTTTGTACATTAATTGTAGTGATTTGAATGTTATTAAATCTTTTAGTTTTAAGGTTTTAGATTTCAAGAACAATGAGTTTGTGTGGTTTCCCCCAAGCTCCTATAACGAACAAAGTTTTTCTGTTCAGTCATGTTCCTCCCGTTGCAATACAAGTCCTAACCTTATTACATATTAATTAGGCGTTACATGTACATAGCGCCTCATGGCCAGCCCAGAGGTGGATGAAACGAGCCCCGCGGACCCAAACCCCGACACCGCGGCCGCTCCATTAGCATCAGCTCGGCCGCTCGAGACGGCGAGGTCACCGGTCAGAGCTCCAGAACGTCGCTATCGGCTTGTTGCACAATGTGGCTACGCTAGTTCCTCTGAGCTGAAGCTGTGGGCGCTAGCACTTGCTGTCCGTATTCATTTCCATTAAGATTAGCTCAGACCAGTGAGTTCCTGGTAGAAATATTTCCATAGAGGAGACGTTTATGTTTGTGAGGATCAGGGAGTTTGTCTTGAAGCTAATTTAAACTCTTAACTCCCGCCTGAACCGAGAGGATCTTTTTTCCTCACGTCATCACATTTTTTTTTCCATCATTTTTGTCACTTTTTTGTCATTTTTTGGTCTTTTTTTTTTTTTTTTCATTTTTTCGTCAATTTTTTATCACATTTTTGTTAAAAAAAATTGTCACATTTTTATCAATTTTTTGTCAATTTTTCGTCAATTTTTCGTCAATTTCTTGTGACATTTTTGTAATTTTCTTGTCACATTTTTACCATTTTTTAATCACATTTTTGTCATTTTTCGTCAATTTTTTGTCAATTTCTTGTGACATTTTTGCCACTTTTCCATCATTGTTTTCGTCGAGAAAATGTGCTCGGTTCAGGTGGGAGTTAAGCGGTTAATGCATTACACAACTTGAAATAGTGCCTTTATATATATTTTTTTATAGCATGTTAGCCTTTAGCTTCAAGACAAACCATCAATCCTTTATGATCACAGGCGTCTCCTCTGAACTCGCTACATCAAGATTTGAACACAGTAAATGATCATCGACCGGGAACTCACCGCCCACAACATAATCTTTAGAAAATATGATTATTATTCCAGGAAAAGAAAACAGACAGGAAGTCCAGGCGCTCACACCTTCAGGTCAGAGGAACTAGCATAGCCACACCGTGCAACAAGCCAATTCCCTCTGCAATAAGACGAGACAACCCGGGCCGAGAAGCAAAGAGAAACTCCCGAGATCTTCACCATCACATGCCAGACAAATAACACCCTGCAGAGGAACCACAGCGATGTCGATCTGCAGCGGCTCATTGTGTCGTTCACAAAGCGGAGAGAAAAGTGGCTGTTGTTGTTGTTGTCGGACGTTCACAGCAACGATCCCACACGACTCCTCTGAACAAGTGGATCTGCGTCCAGACGGATCCGCTGAGAAACCACACCTAACTCCCACCTGAACCGAGCACGTTTTCTCCAGCTTTACCCCAATCCAAAAGCTTCTGGGAAAAAGGTGTGAAAATAGCGACAAAAACTGAGACGAAAACAAGGAGGAAAATGTGAAAAAAGTGAGGAAAAAATGGACGAAAAAGTGACAAAAATTTGACGAAAAACTGAGGAAAATTTGACAAAAAAATGACAAAAACAGAGAAAAAATTGACAAAAAAATTACAAAAAAATGAGAAAAAATGGACGAAAAATTGACAAAAACTGAGAAAAATTTGACAAAAAAATGACAAAAAAATGAGAAAAATTTGACAAAAAAATGACAAAAAAGTGACAAAAACTGAAAAAAAATGGACAAAAAAATGACAAAAAATTGAGAAAAAATGGACGAAAAATTGACAAAAACTGAGAAAAAATGGACAAAAAAATGACAAAAAAATGACAAAAACTGAGGAAAAATGGACGAAAAATTTGACCAAAAAATGACCAAAAAAAAATGACAAAAAAATGACAAAAAAATGACAAAAATTTGACGAAAAATTTGACAAAAATTTGACAAAAAACTAAGAAAAAATTGACGAAAAATTGAGAAAAAATGGACCAAAAAGTGATAAGAATTTGACAAAAAAATGCGAATAATTTGAAGAAAAAGTGATGAAAAAAAACACGAAACACGACTGCCCAACAGAAAAAGTGATGAAAAAAATGTGATGACGTGAGGAAAAAGATCCATTTACATGACTTTTGTAGATCTTAGCTTTCAAATGAGGCGTTACACTGGCCTACAGGATTTGGGTAAAGCTGAACTGGAGAAAATGCTCTCTGTTCAGGCGGGAGTTAAGAGGTTAACTTGCTAAGTTCATGTTATCGACCACGACAGCACCATGACAATCCAAATCCACGGGTCTAACTCTGTCACTCAGACCTTTATTCTCCCGTCAAAGTCGCTGCTCCAGGACGGTTTGGGGAATTTTCAATATCGACACTTGGCCAAAGTCACCGGAACCGAAAGTGAGAGACTTCCTGTTTCGCGCTGGAAGGAGCTCAGTCAGAGCTTTAAAATCCTGCAACTTCCTCGGCCTCAGGGGAGTTGAGAAACATCGCGGTGAAAATCAGTCACACGTCTGTGCAGGGATTTCATGTTTTAGACTTTCGCGTTTTATGGGGTTTTTCTCACATGTTTGCCGGTTTGCGAGGAGGTCGTGACGCCACACTGAACAAACGGCCTCACTGAGGGGAAATAGAATCTTTAGAGAAACAATTATTCACTCTTTTTTTGTTGTTGGTATAGGCTATATCAACTTATTTATCACATACAAATAAAGTCGAGTGTAAATCGGGTCCATATGGATATTTTCTCACAGCAGATTGTTCAGTAGAAGTGAAAAAACGGCAGTCGTAGCTAGCTCTAGCTAGCCGTTAGCACTAGCACGATGCTAACATGTAGCATCATGTTAGCATTCTCCGTTATTTATGTATTTATGGGCTGTTGAACCACTTTGCTCCTCCCCATGTCTTTGTATCTTTGTTTAGTAGAAACTATATTCATTCAGCATTTGTTAAAGTAGTTTTTGAATAATTAGAGAAAGTTTAGATTTTTCTCCAGATTGTTTTCCCCCTTAACTGTTTTCAAACATGACCATAAATGGGCGAATCTGTATCTATGGGCGCTTTAGAATGTTGTGATGGGTTATAGATTATAGATAGATATAGATTATTCATGTTATTGCCAGATTATAGATCATTTTTACAAATTTGGACAAAAATATTGTTAGTGCATCGGCATCGGAAAAACCCACTTCTGTCGACATAATTAGACATATTTCAATATATTTCTGATCGAAACCTTTACAATAATATTAAATGTTAAACTATTTTAAACTCTATGAAAAAAGGCTATTCGAGAGATTTAAAAAAAAACACATCAAATGAAACTATATATCGGCCAAACCCGTCATATCGGGATCAGACCCAGATATCGGTCACGCCTTACATCACACGACCACTTTTCCACAGAGAGAGATTCCAAATGATCGTTTCCCATCTTGGTAACAGCGAACATTGTCTCAAAATCCGGCCTCAGCAAAAGTGTGATCTCTTTCTAAACATCTTTCCAGGAGGCTCATCAGTTTGACCAAACGACCGCCTGACCCGACCCGGCTCCGTTATCTCACCGTGAGGACCTCGCGTCACAGACACGTCGTAAAGAAGATGATGAAAGACTTCTGAAGCTCTTCCAGGAACATTTCACAGAGATCACATCAGCAGGGAGCACCTTCGGACTGTCGGGCCTCGGCATTCTTTACTATTACTGGGAACGGGAGGATTACGACACGATTCAGGAGCAAACGACCAACATGCCCTACGACCTTTTAAAGACCTAGAATGACTATTTCTAACACTTCAGGCGCCTTAAAGGGACTATAAGGAGTTAAAAGTAAGTATTTTCCTCCCCCTATATGTAGGGCTGTGCAATTAATCGAAATTCGATTACGATTTCGATTACAACAGTAAACGATTACAAAATTAGCATAATCGCAAAAATCGATTATAATTTTTTTTTTCAATTTTTCAATTATTTTTTTTTCAATTTTTTTTTTTTTATGTTTTTTTTTCAAATGTTTAATTTTTGTCTTTTTTCTGCTGGATTTTTGTCACTTTTTTGATGGATTTTTGTCACTTTTTTGCTGGATTTTTGTCACTTTTTTGCTGGATTTTTGTCACTTTTTTGCTGGATTTTTGTCACTTTTTTGCTGGATTTTTGTCACTTTTTTGCTGGATTTTTGTCACTTTTTTGCTGGATTTTTGTCACTTTTTTGATGGATTTTTGTCACTTTTTTGATGGATTTTTGTCACTTTTTTGCTGGATTTTTGTCACTTTTTTGATGGATTTTTGTCACTTTTTTGCTGGATTTTTGTCACTTTTTTGATGGATTTTTGTCACTTTTTTGATGGATTTTTGTCACTTTTTTGATGGATTTTTTTAAAGGCAACAAATAATCGTTTGAATAATCGTGATTTCAATTATGACAAAAATAATCGTGATTATTATTTTTTCAATAATCGAGCAGCCCTACCTACATGTTCCTCCATGTCCTGATATGTAGAATGAGCTCAGACCTGTTCACCACAACTGCCTCTAAAATCCTGTCACTCAGAAAGTCAGGCACGAGCTTAATATAGAAGCTGCAGTTACACGTATGGCCTGAGGTGGCAGTAGTGAGTATAAAACGACCCACTTGCATCCAGCCCCTTTAAGATGACTCGCATTTAATGACATCACTGAGAGCAGAAAAGGGCATCGTGCATAACATCAATTAGGAAATGGTTATGGATATAAGTGTTATGGAGAGATGGAGGGAGACATTTTGTTTTACATATTGCCTTCATTTGCAGTTTTATACAGATTAATGTGATTCAGTTCTGTGTGAATTAACTGATTGAAATGACTGGACCTCGAGTTCGCACTTCCTGCAGTTTCACCACAGAGTTAGACAGACGGAATCAGACTCTTGAATTAGTCGACACAAAGACACTTTTCCAGTGGCAGACGCTGCACAGCCGGGGCCTGGCTGGGCGAGCGTTTCCAGAGCCGAGGCCGGGGCCAAACCGGTCTGACCCGGCACCGACCGGGCCACAGACTGATGTGATGTGAACAGACGCTGCCTCTGATTGGCTAACGAGAG
Source organism: Gobius niger (assembly GCF_951799975.1). Taxonomy (NCBI): domain Eukaryota; kingdom Metazoa; phylum Chordata; class Actinopteri; order Gobiiformes; family Gobiidae; genus Gobius; species Gobius niger. The sequence goes on from NC_136855.1 coordinate 41,615,475, forward strand.
AGAGGACGGCCCTTAACCTGCAGGTCATACGGGTTTAATACTTCACAACATCACACCACTGTTCTGGAAGGGGATTGTGCCGATAGTAGCGTTTAGCCGTGGTTAGCGCAACTTTAGCTGGTGTTAGCATAGCATTAGCACGTAGGGCCTGAACAGACCAGTGCAGGGGGGGCAGGTTTGCGTCGTGGAGGCCGATTTCTTCATTCCCAAAACACCCAAGGGCCGAACCAATGAACTAACCTATGAACCAAAAAAATATTTTCTGCAAATGCCAATGTTTTACATCAGTGGTTCCCGAGTGGCTTTGGGATCCACCATTACCCGCGCATGATGAGCTGAGGACCCACATAAAACTGCAATATTTTATACGATATATGACAATTTTGATCAAAACAACCCAATAACATTCATTTAACAGACACATTTAGTGTTTCAGTGCAGTTTCAGATGGAAAATATTGAATAAAAGTTCCCCATAGACTCGCGACGCACTAAAAATTGGTTCCGTGACCCACTTTAGTAGTCTCGCCAACCAGACTCCGCTTCTTTACAGAAGAGGGTCTGGCAACACTTGCGCTTTCAAAGGAAGTGACGCAGCGATATGGAGCCGACTGACCAATCAGAGCAGCTCACGTAATGCTCCGTATGCTTGTATTCTTAAGTTTTTCTGACATAAACGACAGAAGTCATTTACTGAACTCCGTGTGGCAGGAGCGCCATTGTTAACGTCCCAATGATACAACTTTCTTGTGGCTGTTTCTGTCGTCACATCCGCTCTGTTCTCATTGGCTGCTGCGCTTCGGTCATCCCACATTAGTCCCGCCTCAAGCAGCAGCTTTTCTACTACAGGGTCGCCAGACTAGTTTCCTGATCTCTTATTTGCAAAATAATATTTCTCAAAATCATCTTGGGGGCCAGAGGTTCTGTGCTGGAGGGCCGGGCTTGGCCCCCGGGCCTGACGTTGCCGACCCCTGGACGAGTGGACGTCTGCAGCCAGAGTCGCCCTAATTTCAGAGTCGACTGGTCGTGTGTTTATCTCTCCCTCCCTCTGCCTAGTTTAACATTAATGTCAAGGCGGAACCTCTTTTCTGTGTTTCGGTGGGACAATAAACAGCGTTGCACCAGAGCAGACCAGCAGCTAGTTGTCTTTACCGGTTAGCGTTCACTTTTTAGTGTCTACATAGCTTCACCTGCCCTGAGCTGAAAAGGAGACAGTTTCCCCCGTCAGCACCGCGGCCCCTCGTGCACACGTGAACTTCTCTCTCACGGACTTATTCACGTGGAAACAACTACGACCAACACTCTGGGACCGAAAGCTCGTCCAGACTTGGATTTAAAAGGAAGATGAGAGGCCAGATGAGGCCAGATGAGGCCGGATGAGGCCGGGAGGAGAGCAAGACAAACAAGAGCGGGGAGAGGACGCAGATCTGTTTGTTTCTGGAGGCGCAGGGAAACACTGAGCGTCGCCTAAAAATAAGTTAAGACTGTGTCAGGCATATCGGGGACAGGAAGTGAATCGGAGACAGGAAGTGAATCGGAGCTAGCGAACGCTGGAGAATCGGGGCTCCGGTGTCTCGCGCATGCGCAGCTTCACATGTTTACGGCAGCTCTTTGATACTTTATTGATCTCACAGACGGAGAAAGTGTTAATTAGGCAATGTGTAAATTATGTCGGCTATATTTATGTAAAATACATTGAAATAAATAATTGTAATGATGATAGAAATGATCATAACAATTATGAAAGATTTGACAAAGCAACAGAACTTCAAGTTGTAAATTGTGTATATTTATAGAAAATACAAATAAACAAAATAATGATGATTTTGATGATGATGTAAATTATAATAATTATAAACGATCAGATTTAACTAAACAAAAACACAACAATTGACTATTTACAAAATGTACAATCTATGATCATATTTATAGGCCTATATATATACACACAAGGCAGCAAATACAAGATTTAAATAGGTCAGGTCCTCATAAAGCCATTCTTTTCAGCGAAAAAACGCGAAAGAAAACATCCTCGTGGGTAGTTTGCACTTTATATGACTGGAATAAGCGGAAAAACAATTAAAATTATAAGTAGATATGGTTTAAACACATAAATTGTACCGATCATAAAAATATTAATACATTTTAAAGCCGGTCGAACTTCGCGCCTGTAAGACGCATGCGCAGAAGTACTACATATATTGTGCTGAGTTAAAACAAACTTCTTTCGAAACAGTACTTTTGATTTGTATTAAAATGATGTTATACAAAGCATTATGTCTGTGTCAAGACTCTAACATATTAATCACCGTCTTCTAACTGTCGTGAACATAAATTGGCCGTGCGAAGCTTGCGCATGCGCTAAACCCCTGTGTCCAATTCTCTTCCTGTCCCCGATATGCCTGCCACAAAGACCAAGGAAATGGAAAGAAGCCACTTTATTATTTATTAACTCAGAAAACACGCTGTAAAACCTGCTTACACGTGAGCCCACGTTATTACATGACGGATTTAGACGTGAACACTTGTTATTATACGGCTCTTCACAACGTAAGCAGAAGCTCCATTGATTTGAATGGGATTTTCCAACATTCTACCGGTCATTATTTTCTGATAAACCTCTGAGAAACATAATGACCGCTGACAAGAAGGCAGTAAAGTAGAAGAAGTACAACAAATAAATAAAGCACAGTCGACCCGAGTTCTGAGGCTTCAGACGATCGTCCTCAACACCGGTTTGTCTCATCGCTCACTCACGGATTTCACCGTCCACCCAGTTCACTCAAGTTAAAGGGGCCATTTTACACTCACTACTGCCACCTCAGGTCACACGTGTAACTGCAGCTTCTATATTAAGCTTGTGCCTGACTTTCTGAGTGACAGGATTTCAGAGGCCGTTGTGGTGAACAGGTCAGTAGGACATGGAGGAACATGTAGGGGGAGGAAAACACTTAATTTTAACATTCTTAAACTCCGTATGGTCCCTTTAAAGCAGTCTTTGTCAGAACAGGACCATCAGAGGAAACTCAAAACACCCCCGCACTCATCCCGCCTCCTGCCCAAAGCGCTTTAGATCACCCAGCGCAAAACAGGGAGACCGTGCACCTTCTTCTACAGTGCCTCTCGTGAGTATTCATACACCCTGAACTTTTGCACATTTTGTCATGTTTACAACCCTAAACATCAAGATTTTATTTTGATTTTTTTACTGAACGTTCACACACAAGTAACAGACAACTGAAAGAAAAGTGAATAGTGGGCCTTGCATAAGTATCATACAGCATGAATACTTTGTGGAACCCCCTTTTACTACAATAACAGCACAAGTCTTTTGGGGTTTGACTCTACAAGATTAGCTCATGTAGAGACTGACATTTTAGCCCATTCCTCTTTACAAAACAACTCCAGCTCTGTCACATTAGAAGGAGAACGTTTGTGAACAGCAGTTTTCAGATTATTCCACAGATTTCCAATAGGATTTAGGTCAGGACTTTGACTGGGCCATTCTAACACATTAATATGTTTTTATTGAAACCATTCCATTGTAGATTTATCTTTGTGTTTCGGGTCATTGTCCTGCTGGAAGGTGAATCTCCGCCCCAGCCTCAGTTCTCTTTCTGACTCCAGCAGGTTTTCCTCCAAAATGTCTCTGTATTTGGCTCCATCCATCTTCACAACTATTCTTACAATCTCCCCAGTCCCCGCTGAGGAAAAGCAGCCCCACAGCATGATGCTCCCCCCCCCGTATATCTGACACTGGGGATGGTGCACTCAGGACCATGAGCAGTGTCAGGTTTGCTCCATACATAACGTTTGTCTCATCTGACCCAAAAAAAAATAACAGAATCATGTATCATTTCGCTTTCACTTCACAGTCGTCTGTTACTTGTGTGTGAACGTTCAGTAAAAAAAAATATCAAAATAAAATCTTTATGTTTAGGGTTGTAAACATGACAAAACGTGCAAAAGCTCAAGGTGTATGAATGTTGTGGGGATGTAGATAAGGGTTAGGGTTACGCTTTGCTTCCTTCTGATTGTCTGACTCTAAAACGTTCTGATCATATTGCCTTCATGAACTCGCTCCCCCCCCCCCTCGTCCACAGTGATTTATCTGATCCGCTTCAAACGCTCGTCCAAATGTCGACAGAGAATCAGCGGCTCGGAAAAAAACAAGGTCACGGAAGCGATCGAGTGTCCGACTGTCGAAGCACATTCACGGCGTCGGCTGGAACGGACGTGTAACGACAACCGCTATCAAAGAGCAACGCGAGGTCGAGGCGAGGTCGAGGCGAGGTCGAGGCGAGGTCGAGGCGAGGTCGAGGCGAGGTCGAGGCGAGCGCTTCACATCGCGCATTCCTCTCTGTGTAATGAGCGGTTCAAACACGCCCGCGAGCGAAACTGACATGTGAACCGAGAGGCCGACGCGGGAGGATTTCAGAACGTGTTTGGAGAGGGAGGAACGGAGAACAGAGGTGGGTCGAGCAGCTGAAATATGTACAGGTTTAAGGGTGAAGGTGCTTTAGAGTGAGTGTTGAGCAGTAACCCAGACACTTACTCAAATTTATCGGGGGAAAAAATGAAAAGAAACCATTTACAAAGAGTCAGGATCGAAGCCCTGACAAGGGTAAAGCAGGTCAGCAAAGCACTTCAGGTCTAACCACTGCCATAAGAACCAGGTCTAAACCAAGACTAGGGAACAGAAGGGATGCACCGAGGCAACACTGGTGCCTGGGGCTGTGCAATTATTATTGATGATTCTTACACTGAACGATTACAAGATTAGAATAAACAAAGCAGACTTGCATTATTTCACGGCGCAGGGATTACTTTCCCTTCGCATTTCACCTGCCACGGCTCGTGCTTAAAAACAAACGGCGCTGTGTGATGATGTCATCAGGCCGCGCTGCTCAGTTTATTTTCATTTCATTTATTAATTTCTTTGAATGGGACAGTGCATATTAATGAACAGACAACTATTGCTGTAAATATGCCGGATTTAGCTCAAGGCTAACTTGAAATCATTTTTATGACTGTTCAGGAAACAGAAAATATTCAGCATCATTTTTTAAATTCATAAATATATAAATAAAGACGTTTTTTCAAAGGCAACAAATAATCGTTTGAATAATCGTGATTTCAATTATGAGAAAAATAATTGTGATTATTATTTTTTCTATAATCGAGCCGCCCTACTGGTACCGGATATCAGAGCCAATACGGGACAAAGTACGATAACGGGAATCAGCTACAAATATCTGATACTGAACCGATACCAGCTTTGGCTCTCACCACAACTTTCACCGCTCTGAACCCGGAGAATTCAATCAATGAGTTGGTTTTAACCTTCACAAATGTGTTTGTGATCACCATGCAAAATGCCACGGCTAGCAACAGCATGCTAATGCTCACGTCGACTAACAGAGGACAGAAACTATGATTGCAGCACTGAATAAATGTAAATAAACTTGGCCACGGGTTAGAATTTGAGTTTATGAAATGCTGTTAAAGAATAACTGATCTAACATGTTTGTAAAACACAAGTCATCCGTCATACAGGCCAGATTTGTGCAGCGTACGACTAATAGTTGTTCTGTGGACAGTTTCCCCCACCTGAGCTGCAGCTCTCTGCAGTTCATCCAGGGTCATACATAGGCTTCTCTGTAACAGCTGTGGTCAGTGCTGTCCTGGTTCGGTCAGTGAGTTTAGGAGGACGGCCGGGTCATGGTAGGTTTGCAGTGATGTCAGACTCAGACTCATCAGACTTCCATTCCTGGATGGTGGATTTAACTGAACTTTGAGAGACGTTTTTCTAACCTAACGCAGCTTTATACTTCTCAATAACTTTATCCCGGACCTGTCTGGTGTGTTCTTGGACTTCATGATGCTTCTGCTCCACAATAGTCTCTGATCAGACCTGAGACCTTCACAGAGCAGCTGTATCTGAGCTGACATTAGAAACACACAGGTCGACTCTATTTAGTCATTGGCTCAACATGTGATCATTCAGAAATCATCAGGCAACTTGTATCAATTTAATTTCACTTCATGATCGTGTGTCACTTAGTGTGTGTCTTTCACATAAAACTTCAATGAAATATATTTATGTTTATAGTCCGACTCCATAGTATGGAAAAATGTTGAAGAGTTAAAGGGGGGGCCGATACTTCTGCAACCCACTGTATATTTGATAGAACATCTCGTCTGCAGAAGGTCAGACTTTATTGATCTCACACTGGAGAAAAGAGGAGCATTCACTTTATCACTCACAGCAGTTACTCTTCAGAAAGTCTCTCAGTATCGGTTAATATCGGATCTCAGCAGATACTCAAACCCCCGGCATCTCCACTAAACATTGTGCGTATGGTTCTGCGCTGGTTCACATGAGACTCTGGGTGAGGATATGCAGTTAAAGTTGTGCTGCTGGGTGATCGCGATAATAACATCAGGTGGTAACGCGACAGGGATGCCCTCTGAGTCCTCTCCTGTTCGCGTTTGAACCCTTCGCAGAGCTCGTCAGAACTTCCCCCAGAATAAAGGGGTGTAATGTGGAGGATGCAGAGCACAGAGTCTCATTATACGCTGATGATATGTTTATGTTTCGTTTATTTGAGCAACAGATGCATACAGGTATAGTATACATATAACACACAGAATTTTTCACAACATAAGAGGTATTAGTGCTGCTCAAAGGGAGTAGGAAGAAGTATTTGCTTTCTGTGCATTATTTTAAATTGTACTACAGTTGAATGCATTTTTAAATCCTCTTCTAATGAGTTCCAGAGGTCGACTCCAGACTTTTTTGTGTTGTGCGGGAATATTTTTTCTTCAGATTCATTTTCCTTCTTAGGTTCTAACCCCCATCACGGTCTGAAAACATGATTTGAATGTTTGCAGGGAGTGAACTGTTTTTGGCTTTGAAGACAACTTGGGCAGAATCTGCGACTGTACAAACAGTGGGTTGGTGAGCTCCCTATATCCGACTTTGTGGATAATTCGTAAGGCCTTCTTTTGTCATTTATATAAAACATCTGTATTGCTTTTACACGTGTTCCCCAGATCAGGTAAGGTCATATAAGAGAACTGTACATGATATATAAAGATTGCTTATCAAAGAAATGTCTCGCTCTGCCCATTAAAGACACGTTTTTTGCCATTTTGTCTCTGATCTTAGCGATATGGGTTTTCCAGCTCAACTTGTGATCAAGAGTTCGTAGACCTTAAACGATGTCCAAATATCAGACAGTTTAAATATCAATACAAAGAATGGATATTCTCGAAGTATGTAGCGGAAGAAAATCTCTGACTTTTCATGTTCAGCTGTTGTGAACCTGATGTTGATGGTAGGGAGTTTTCACACTGTATATGACAACTTGATTTAGATCACAGAGCTCAGATTACTGTTTTAAGGAAGCCTAAAAAGTAAATAGGAAAAGAGACGGACCGTACTTAAAAGGGGTGGGACTAAATAAGTGTTTACTTCCCCCCACTCCTTTTCGGACAGGCTAATCTCAAAGGTGCAAAAGGTAAAACAACATTGTTTGTAGTAAGATGTAAATGTATTGAGCTGCACGTCTGAAATTGAGCTCACAACTACCACAATCATGGCAGGCTGTATTTTGAGTTCGTATGAGTTTGTGTTTTGTTTATGGTCCGAATAAAGAACTTTTCCTTACTTCCTTACTTCCTTACTTACTTAGAGTTACTCCCAGGAAAGTGTGTTCATAGACTCTTTCAATGTTGTTGTCATCAATGTGTAGTTGGTTTAGTTGTTTGTGTTGCTGTATCTGACTGAAATAGATGGCAGCCTCCCCAAACTACCTGAATATAATATCACGTGGTAACATTCACTTTATCACCATGGTTAGTGTAACCCGAACAAAAGGCCAGTCCTCGCTAAATATCCACTTCCTAAAAAACATGATATCTTCAGGGACCAGGTTCTGATTCCTGTTGGTTCTAGAGACAGCGCTAAAGGAAGATGATTCGCCTCAAATAAATGATTCTAACTTCTGCTTCTGCAAACACACAACCGAAGAGCAGGGCTTTGCTGAACCCGGTGTTCCTGCTGAGGGCGGGCGGGAGACTGTCCAGAGAAAGATAACCATTAACCCCGTATAACGGCCACTTGAGCAGCAGCTGCCACTCTGACCGCGAGTCAACAGGACCCACTTCAGAGCGCAGTGTCACTCTCCCGCCGCAGCTGCCGGCAATCAATACGGCCAGCGCGGCGGCGGCGGCGGCGGCTAAATCATTCATGTCAGAGCGAGACACAAACACCGACACCAAAGGACACGTTTGGGGGAACGCCTTAAAGCTCAGGACGGTAACCAGGTCTCAGGGAGGTGTCGGTTTCCTCCGGGTGCTTCGGTTTCCTCCGGGTGCAGCTGGTTCATAGAGTCGCCTCCATCTGATCCACCGTAAACTGACTTAATACAAATATAAAAGCACCTTACTTAGGGCTGTGCAATTCATCGAAATTCGATTACAATTTCGATTACAACAGTAAACGATTACAAAATTAGCATAATCGCAAAAAATCGATTATAATTTTATTTAATTTTTTTTTTTTCAATTTTTTTTTTCAATTTTTTTTTTCTAATTTGGGGATTTTTGTCTTTTTTCTGCTGGATTTTTGTCTTTTTTTTGCTGGATTTTTGTCACTTTTTTGATGGATTTTTGTCTTTTTTTGCTGGATTTTTGTCACTTTTTTGATGGATTTTTGTCTTTTTTTGATGGATTTTTGTCACTTTTTTGATGGATTTTTGTCACTTTTTTGATGGATTTTTGTCTTTTTTTTGCTGGATTTTTGTCACTTTTTTGATGGATTTTTGTCACTTTTTTGCTGGATTTTTGTCTTTTTTTGATGGATTTTTGTCACTTTTTTGATGGATTTTTGTCACTTTTTTGATGGATTTTTGTCACTTTTTTGCTGGATTTTTGTCTTTTTTTTGATGGATTTTTGTCTTTTTCTGCTGGATTTTTGTCACTTTTTTGATGGATTTTTGTCTTTTTTTGCTGGATTTTTGTCACTTTTTGATGGATTTTTGTCACTTTTTTGATGGATTTTTGTCTTTTTTTGATGGATTTTTGTCTTTTTTTGATGGATTTTTGTCACTTTTTTGATGGATTTTTTTAAAGGCAACAAATAATCGTTTGAATAATCATGATTTCAATTATGATAAAAATAATCGTGATTATTATTTTTTCAATAATCGAGCAGCCCTAACCTCACTTTAAACCAAGTCTTTAGTTTCAATCAGCTGTTCCATTTCACTGGCTTCACAGTAACAACAAAAGACGATTACTGACAAACACAGTATATGTTTGTTAAGCGGTGACGTCACAGCTTTACTTCCGGGGTCTTAGATGTGCGAGAAACTACAATCAGTATTTCTGAAACTCAACAGAGAGTGACTGAAAATACTTATTTCTCAGACTCATTAGCCAAAAATGCTGAACCTACTGCTATAAAAGTCATATTTACTCAAATCAGTGCTTCTGGATTAGCGGCGGAGCAGCTACGCTAACCCCAACAGTACCGACTTTAGTGAAAATTACTTATAGCAGTAGGTGCGGCATTTTTGGCTAATGAGTCTGAGAAATAAGTATTTTCAGTCACTCTCTGTTGAGTTTCAGAAATATTGATTGTGGTTTTAAAGAGTTTTTAATGGTTTTTTTCTCGCGGAAGTCATGACGTCACACTAAACAAACGTATTACAGCTCAGCAACGTGCTAACTCATGGACCACATCGTTTTAAATGGAAGATTTATCGAAAACTTTATAAACTGAGACGTTATAAAAGCATTTCACGGTATTTTCAAGTGTTTTGTGTTTTCTTTCTCGTAAAATCAGTTAAAAACGAGTCATTAACAGCTGGTAAACTTTGTTTTGCATAATATTACGTAACTAAAGAGCGGACGACTCTTTCCTCGGCAACTTTTATTCCATTTAAACGCTCATTCTTTATGATTATTGACAAAACTTGTGCTTTTTTTAGTTTTTAAAGCCTATATTTTCAACAGACAGATATTTAAAGGCAAATTGTTTCAGCAGCTTCGTCATTTACTAATTACATGTAGAATAAACTGCCTAATTCCACAGTAACATTTATGAAATCATGTTATTTGCTGAAAAAGCGGAACTCGACGGCTGAATGTAAAATGACTGGATAGTTCTGCACATGCGCAGGAACGAGAAGTCGTGCAACTCGACGAGCCAAGGACTGTTCAGCTCTATGGGATTTGTCAGTGATGTCGTCATCTCTCTACTTCCGGGTCCAACGGAGCTTTATGGTGCGTTCCATTTAACTCGGAAAACGTTTTCTCGAGCTGTAGCGTTTCAGTCGTCCAGGTCGGAAACATCGGAGGCCGACGCGTTCGTAAAAGTTACAGCTTTGTTGCTCACGTTGTAACATTACACAATAGTATAATGTATTTATTATGAGTGTTGTAAAAACAGTGATGATTTAGCACTAGTAGTTTACTTTAATTGGGTTTTTTCTTTACCGCTAATAAGACGTTAGCAACAGAGCAGTAAGGCTGATCCGTTTTGCGTATATCGAACAAGTTTATTTGGGAAACATCTGCCAAATCACGCTGCTTCTCGGGTTAGCTAATCCTGACCCGAGTTTCTGAGTCAGAAATACAGAATTCCAGTTGAAATTTCCAAGTCGGAGCTCGGAAATTCCGTCTTCCAAGAGATCAAGTGGAACGCACCATCAGTCGTATTAGTTCTATGTTGAATATGAGTCAGTTTGAAGTCGTTTATCTCATTTAAGACGGTCATTTTTCCAGTGTGGTGCTTTACTTTGGGCTAACAATCTATATACCATAAAGAAACCCGTCCCTCTGCCAAGAAAACCTGCCTCCCCCTGATCTCGGGTGTCACAATCTCCCACGAAAACAACCCAGATCCACACACCGTGATCACAACATAGCCTGGTCAACGAGAAGCTCAGTCTCAGAACCGCTTAACCACGTTCTCCAGAGGTGTTTCCAGAGGTGTTTCCAGGCGTGTGGACGTAACGTGTTGTAAAAACATCTCTGAGCTGACAAGGCGCTGGAATGCAAGACGCCACTTGTTACAATAATGGCTGTTTGTTTTGAACATTCTTGGATCGTCGGCTCATATCATTACCCGTTTATGGGCACGACGGCATCGCTTCGCTGCCCGGGGAGGGTTTTTACGAGAGGAGCGGGACGGCGTAAACTCCGGACTGTGTTTCAGGAGGAACATCGCTGTTAAAACGAGTCTCAGCCCGGAGTTAGTCTCACGCTCGGCTTCCTTTACAAGCCAGGCAAGCCGAGGCCACGCCCACCTGCGGCCGCTCGCTCGGCGTCTTCTCAAGTCTTGTTTTGACACCGCACTGTGAGTTATTGCAGAAAAGGAGCGTCGGCGATTCCGAAGCTCGTTGCACAGCTGCATCTCTGCCAAAGAACAGCGATCCATCTCCCCCTCTGCTCTCCCACACACGGCTATAAAGAGCTCGGTCTGAGGAGAGAGCTCATGGTGTTCTGAGGGAAGGTCACCACTGGAGATGCACCGATCCAGCAGCTTCTGATGCCAAACATAACCCCAACACTGGAGTTTAAGTATCTGCTGATGTGAGAAGTGGCTGCTGTGAGGAATAAATGAATAGTGTCTTTGTGTGAGATCAACAAAACCTTTTCTTACAAGCCAGATGTTACATATGATCATTAAACCCATTAATAAACTAAGGGGAAAACATTAAACAACAATCCAAGGGCTCACGTAAAGGGATCTGTTTTAACTTATCCATCCATCGGTTGGTTTGTAATGAGTTAATTTATATTTCTTTAAGTAAAGTAGGCGACACTTTTAAGAGATTTTTTATGTCTCTGTCCATCACAGACAGAGCAGCTCATGTCCCAAAGCTCCTCAGTGCTTGTGCTTTATTCATTTATGTATTTGTATTGAACAATAGTATTGAGATGTTACTTATTACTGCAGATAAATGCTCTCTTTTCTCCTTTACTTCAGCTCCGTGTGGATTTTCTCCTGTGTTTATAGAAACTTATCCAGAAGCTTCAGCATTTTCCTTGTTTTGCTGCAGCTCATTTTGGCTCAATATAAACATGCTGTATGTCTTAGTTTGGATTTTCTGAGGACTTTTTAGTCTCTGGGTTAGTTTTTCAGATGAATAAACCCCTGGCAAAAAACGGCGTAAGAATCACCAGAACTGGCATGGTACATGCAAGTTAATGAACAATCCACACCGGATTGTAGCCTTAGGCTAATTTCCATCCGTCGTCCCCCATGCGCACTCTCAAACACACTCTCATACATCCTGGCCTATTGTACATGTTTTTAGTGGTAGGGGAAGACGGAGTACCCGGAGGAAACCTACGCAGACACGGGGAGAACATGCAAAGTCCACAGAAAGGCCCCGTCCTTGGTGGGAATCGAACCCAGACCTTCTAGCTGTGAAGCACGAGCACTAACCGTGTCGCCATAATGTTATCTCGTATAAAAGGCGATGGACGCGATGGTGACTTTATTAAAACCCTGGAGGGCCACACAGCATTTGATGTTTGCCCTGTTTCCAAAAATAGACACAGGAGGTTTGAAAAGTGGCTTAATCTGTGTCAAAGTTACGCTCGGATCAGCTCCTCCGCAGGTTTCCCCCTCGCCGATCACCCTTTAATGCTGTCCCTGGACCGACAGGCAGCAAAACCTGGTCTTTTTCAGAACCTTTTCGATTCCCAGCCCTTTGCGCAGGCTGCCTGAAACGCACACCCAGCTCCAAAAAGTCAACTCTGCATAAACAGAATGAGGATTTATTGATCCCCGAGGGTAAATCCTCTGTGAGTAACGTGAATGAATCCCGCTGCTGGAGAGAGCTGTTCCCCCCCGTGCTCCTCCAGGGCGCCACAGTCTCGTAAACCCCCCTGAACGATCCTCCTCCACCCTCTCAGGCACGGAGAGTCTGCAGCCTCCACCCGGGCGCTCTGGGAACAGCCCGTCCTCTCCTGCCGCTCGATCCGCCGCGGCGTTCGTCAGCGTGGAACCGCCGCTTCCCGGAACGTCGGGGACTCCGGAGGAAACGCGCTCTGTTAGAACGGAACGCCGGCTCTGATCTAATGAGTGGCGTTGTGTGCGCTGCTTTGTGTGGTCTGAGGAGGAGACGGGGGAGCTGGAACAACAGGCACGGCTTTAAAAAGGACCGTTTTGTAAATAGAAAACGAGTTTGTGGGACGAGCGGAGGGACCGAGTAATGCGGGTTTATCGCTCATAATTCACTGCAAACGCTGGGCCGCTGTGGCTCGTATATCTGCAAAGATCAGCGAATACTATGCAAACTCCTAACATGGGGAATATTTCTACTGCTATAGTTTCTAATAAAAGCTCCGGCCTCTGTCGGAGACCCGGCCTCTAATGGAACACAGGCCAGTATTAGAGAATTGACGGTAGTTCACATGGATGCTGAGGAGACCAAAGTGGACCATGGTGAGTGCTGGGTATGTCGAGGGCGAAACTAAACAAAGACCAAGCCAAACTCCACAGCGCTCTGCTCCAAACAGTCTCCACAGTCCGCCCTGGTTCTGGCGGATCCTCACACTGATCCTCACACTGATCCTCACACTGATCCTCACACTGATCCTCACGCTGACACAGGAGGATGTTCTCAGAGTCGCTGTTCAGGTTCTGCGTGTAATTAGTGTAACCAGGACAGAGCCCCCGCCCACACGCTCTCTCCAGATCCACCGAAGCGCCGGGGATTTCCCACACAAAAGCACGACTTCAAAGCGAACCACCAGAGGCTACGATCACGACACGTTCTGAAGGAGGGAGGCGCCGGCGAGCGCGGAGGCCGGACAGAGCTGGGGGGGGGGGCCGTGGTTAGAGCCCGGGTGAAACGACAGAACGAGAGAGCGAACGCTGAGAGAGATGAGGAATGAAAAGCACAGCATCAGATCAGAATCCGCTTTGGGCTCCGAAAGCAGCACAAATGATGCCGTTGATGAAATAAGAGCGGAGAGAGGCTGTAGTCAGGCGCTCGGGCGAGATGGATTCATGACACCGATCAGAGGCTGTTTTATAGACTGTGCAGAAGTCAGTGGGTCAGACGGCTTGGATATACTGTCTGTGACTCCAATCTGGCAACGCTGATCGTAGAGCGAATGGTTCTGCAGGAGCAAAATCATATCAAGCATCAGGTTCCTCGACAGAAAAACATCTGGGGAGAGACTTTTTGCGTTTGTAGATCTGACTCAGTTCACATTTTACACCTCCAGGTAGGAACTGGCACCGATACCACTTTTTCTAAGACAGTACACAGCATTTTCTTCAATATACTTATACATTTACATTTCCTTGAGTAAAGTAGGCGACACTTTTAAAATAAGCTACATCAGAATTGAACAGATGCCATTTTGTTTTTATCTTTCATTCATTATTTTTCCTTTTATGTCGGTTCTGACTGGTTAAGAAGTTGTTGGGCATTTGTCCCAGATTATGTCACTTGTTCTGAGATGTTTCTGACTCGTTTCGATACATTTCGTCCTTATTTCAGGTCATTTTCTTTGCCAATGGGGAAAGAACATTGGTCTTGTCTCATTGGCAATTTTACTTTCTTATTTCTAGCGAGATTTACCCTAGAACTGGTCTGAAATGTCCTCAAACAAGCAAAGCAAACTCGGTCCGATCAGGAAAAGTGTCTGAATGAGTGAAAACCGCTCAAAACAAGAAACATTTCCTCAATTCAAGTCGTTTAAGACAATGCTTGGTATTCACTTTTTGCAGTGCAGAACAGCTCATGTCCTAAAGCTCCTCAGTGCTTGTGCTTTATTCATTCATGTATTTGTATTGAACAATAGTATTGAGATGTTACTTATTACTGCAGATAAATGCTCTCTTTTCTCCTTTACTTCAGCTCCGTGTGGATTTTCTCCTGTGTTTATAGTAACTTATCCAGAAGCTTCAGTAGGGCTGAAACAACTAATCGATTAATCGACAACTAATCGATTACTAAAATAGTTGTCGACTATTTCAGTAATCGATTAATCGTTTTCTAGTGAACACAGGCTAAAATAGAGCAAAAATGACATGACAATTATGTATTATGGATGAAAACCTACTTTGTTTCTAAAGTTCGGGTCTGCAGTGTTTTGTACATTGTAAATCTCATAAATATCTGTGTTTGTCTCGTCCAATCAGAGGCAGAATTAGCACAAAGAGCCTCCTACAAATGTTTACTTTAAGTTTACTCCATCAACACGTCCTCAAGCGGCGCCACTTTAGCGTCATGTGGTCAAAAAACACCTTTCACAGCCGAGCGATTAATCGATTAATCGTGGGGAATAATCGGTCGATAAATCGATTACCAAAATAATCGTTAGTTGCAGCCCTAGTTTGGAGATACACTTTGTAGATCTTACTCGTTTGTGATTCATTTCACGAGCACAAGGCATTTTCTCCAATAAACTTTTTGAAGTGAATAGACGGTTTATAGTTTGTTAATTTACCCATTTACATTTCCTTGAGTAAAGTCGGCGACACTTTTAAGAGAAGTTACATCAGAATTGAACAAATGCCATTTTTTATTCAATATAAATCACCATCACAGACAGAACAGCTCATGTCCTAAAGCTCCTCAGTGCTTGTGCTTTATTCATTCATGTATTTGTATTTAACAATAGTATTGAGATGTTACTTATTACTGCAGATAAATGCTCTCTTTTCTCCTTTACTTCAGCTCCGTGTGGATTTTCTCCTGTGTTTATAGAAACGTATCCAGGAGCTTCAGCATTTTTGGCTCAATATAAACATGCTGTATGTCTTTATTCTGGATTTTCTGACGACTTTTTAGTCTCTGAGTTAGTTTTTCAGATGAATAAACCCCTGGGAACAAAAAGGAGAAAGAATCGTCAGAACTGTTAACTGCAAGTTAGAGGCTAGTTTAGCAACATTAGCATCATTAGCCTGTATGTTGTAAACACTGCAGACGTTTAGCTCTGGTTAAATCCAGCTCAGACTCTGGTTTAGGGAGCGTCGTCTAGGGCTGAAACGATTAATCGACGACTAATCGATTATTGAAATAGTCGACAACTATTTTAGTGATCGATTAATCGTTTTCTGGTTCACACAGACTCAAATAGAGCAAAAATTACATGAAAGTGTAGTATTTTTGATGAAAACCTACTTTGTTTTTCATAGTTCGGGTCTGTAGTGTTTTGTATATTGTAAATTTCATAAATATCCGTCTGTGTCTCGTCCAATCAGAAGCAGAATTAGCACAAAGAGCCTCTGACAAACATTTACTTTAAGCTTCCTCAAATCAACACGTCCTCAAGTGGCGCCACTTTAGCTTCATGTGATGACACCATTCACAGCCAAGCGATTAATCGATTAATCGCAAAAATATTCAATAGATTAATCAATGACAAAATAATCGTTAGTTGCAGCCCTAGTGTCGTCTGTAATAAAGTCAGCTCTATGTGGAATATTGGATTTACACTAAACCGGGGTCTCCAACCTTTTTCACAACAAAAACGTCCGAGAGCTACTTGTGCTTCCAAAACACTTGGACTTCACCCTGGAGAATCAGTATTTCAAAGAAAATGACTTGAGTTTAGTCCTTATACTTTACAATATTGACCAGACTGTTTGCAGAGTGTGTTCAGAACAAACAGAAAAAGCATCTAAAACGTGAGTTATCGAGCGTGAAGAAGAAAGTCTTTGGCGACCGGTTACAAACCCAACACAGGAAAAGGAGACGACTTGCCCACTTTAAAGCTCGAACTGTGATGTCAATCGGCTTGTTGCACAATGTGGCTACGCTAGTTCCTCTGAGCTGAAGCTGTGGGCGCTAGCACTTCCTGTTCGTATTCATTTCCATTAAGATGAGCTCAGACCAGTGAGTTCCTGGTAGAAATATTTCCATAGAGACGTTTATGTTTGTGAGGATCAGGGAGTTTGTCTTAAAGCTAAAGGCTAATTTAACCTCTTAACTCCCGCCTGAACCGAGAGGATCTTTTTCCTCACGTCATCAGGTTTTTTTTTCCATCATTTTTTTGTTGGGTATTCAACTCATTTTTGTAACTTTTTTGTCATTTTTTTTGTCACATTTTATTTAATTTTTTCCGTCAATTTTTTTAGCAAATGTTTGTCTTTTTTTTAGTCACATTTAGTCACATTTTTGTCATTTTTTGTCAATTTTTTATCACATTTTGGTAATTTTTTTGTCAAATTTTTGTCCTTTTCTGTCAATTTTTTTGTAATTTTTTTGGTCAAATTTGTATCACATTTTTGTCCTTTTTTTCGTCAATGTTTTCTCACTTTTTTGTCACATTTCCATCATTGTTTTCGTCTCAGTTTTGTTGCTATTTTCACAGCTTTTTTCCAGAAGCTTTTGGATTGGGGGTAAAGCCAAACTGGAGAAAATGTGCTCGGTTCAGGTGGGAGTTAAGGGGTTCATGCATTACACAATTTGAAATAATGCCTTTTTATGTATATTCTTTTATAGCATGTTAGCCTTTAGCTTCAAAACAAACTATCAATCCTTCATGATCACGGGCGTCTCCCCTGAACTCGTTACTTCATGATTTGAACACAGAAAATGATCATCGACCGGGAACTCACCGCCCACAACATCATCTTTAGACAATGTGATTATTATTCCAGGAAAAGAAAACAGACAGGAAGTACTGGCGCTCACACCTTCAGGTCAGAGGAGCTAGCATAGCCACACCGTGCAACAAGCCAATTCCATTACAATTCATTCTGCGGCTTAACGTGGTGTGTCAACAAATGCTCCGAGTGCAGGGGGAGGGGGAAGTGTTAAACCTCGTGTTATAATGGGGCCAAAAACCATTCACCGCACACAGGCTAATCTCTCCGCCCGGGCGCAGTTACACAAGGCGGCCTCTTGCAAAATCAGGGGTTATGAAACGTCACTAAGCAACGGCGCCGCACACGGGCCGATGGGAAGGAGGATATCGGGGGGGAAAGTGCAGTCGACGCTCGTAATGCAAATATACGCAAGCCTAGACTTCACTGTCCCGAATGTTCCCGCGCTGGAATGTTGCTTCAGGGTCACACGCACTGGATTTTATCACAATCTCAACGTCGACTTTTTTCAAGCTTTCCATCCTGTTATTCTGTCACTCCCTCATTAAAAACATGGCTGAAGTGTTGCCTTGGCACATTCATGTATTTCTGAGTAATCTGTAAAAACTCTGATGGCGGCCATTTTAGCGATAAGTTTTTGTCACATTTTTGTTGAGTTTTTGTCATTTTTTTGTTGAGTTTTTGTCATTTTTTTGTTGAATTTTTGTCACTTTTTTGTTGAATTTTTGTCACTTTTTTGTTGAATTTTTATCATTTTTTTGTTGAATTTTTGTCACATTTTTTGTTGAATTTTTGTCACATTTTTTGTTGAATTTTTGTCACTTTTTTGTTGAATTTTTGTCATTTTTTGTTGAATTTTTGTCACTTTTTTGTTGAGTTTTTGTCACTTTTTTGTTGAATTTTTGTCACTTTTTTGTTGAATTTTTGTCACTTTTTTGTTGAGTTTTTGTCACTTTTTTGTTGAGTTTTTGTCACTTTTTTGTTGAATTTTTGTCACTTTTTTGTTGAGTTTTTGTCACTTTTTTGTTGAATTTTTGTCACTTTTTTGTTGAATTTTTGTCACTTTTTTGTTGAATTTTTGTCATTTTTTTGTTGAATTTTTTTCATTTTTTTGTTGAGTTTTTGTCACTTTTTTGTTGAATTTTTGTCACTTTTTTGTTGAATTTTTGTCACATTTTTGTTGAATTTTTGTCTTTTTTTTGTTGAATTTTTGGCTGATGGCGGCCATTTTAGGGATAGGTTTGCCTGAGTCCTCCTAGGAACGCCCCCACCTCCTGGAGACGCCTCCGAGCTTTGGTCACCAGCCGAGTAACCAACCACTGCTCCTCAGCAGAACCCCCTCCCCACTGATGCCACAGACAGCGTGTGGAGGGGGCGTGTCTAAAGGCTCAGAGGTTCTTAAAGAGACAGAGGCCTATTTCAAGACATTCACTACAGCCATTTTGAGAGAGACATTTTATACAAGGCAGTTATTCTAATTTACTGCATTTACAGACCAACAGAAGGTTTGTCATCATTATAGTGAGATATAGACTGGTGCTATGGGACTGACAAAAGCAGAACACCCCCTCTTTAAGATACAAAGACATGGAGAGGAGCAAAGTGGTTCAACTGCCCATAAATACATAAATAACGGAGAATGCTAACATTGTGCTAATGCTGACGCTACCTAGCTACTTGCTACGACTGCCGTTTTTTCACTTCTACTGAACAAGCTGCTGTGAATAAACATCCATATGGACCTGATTTAGACCTGACTTTATTTGTATGTGATAAATAAGTTTCTATTTCCCCAGAAAATGGCTAAAACAGACTGTGCTCTCTGTAAAAGGCACCAAGTACTGGAATAGTCTCCCTTTATCAGTCAGAGAGACTCCACCTCTGGCCACTTTTAAAGCACGTTTTAAACTGTGGCTAAAGGAAAACCAGGCCTGTGAACACTTTTAGTTGTTACTGCATTTATTGTTGTCACATTATGTTAATTGTAAATTGTAAATTGTGTATGTGCTGCCTGCTTCGGGACGACAGATGGAAACTAGAAACTAGCATCCCCGCTATAATCTGGCATATTTACAGTGCTCATGTGCAACTGTTCATCAATATGCATTGTCCCTACCAAATAAATAAATAAATAAAAATAAAAAAAAGTTTCCTAAAAGATTCTGTTTTCCCCCTCGGCGAAAGCCACGCCCCCTTCTATGGCGCGATGCCGTCTGTGTCTATAGAGTTCAGGAAATTCCACAGTTACCATGGAGATCCGCCATCATTGCAGCAGTTAGCATATATTTCCATTGACTAACATTAGCTAAAAACAGTATAAAAAGTGGAGAAAAGCCGTGGATCAGCTCCGTTAGCTGCTGAGTTACTGCTGGTAAATACATCGAACTCACTGTGGTGTCCAGAATCATTTTAACCATTTTGTATTTAAAATACCTTATATTTGAGCAGCTTTAGCTTCGTGGTTGTATAAGCTACGCGGCGGCGGAGTGATCTGCGAGAAAATAGTCCCTCAAAATGCGATCGTTCATGTGATGCAGGTCAGTTATATTCCAAACATGACTCTATGGACACAGACATGTATATGGTTAGTCTGGTGTTATCAGTGACTCAGGTGCTCTGTGGAGCGGGTCACACTGTTTTTAATGCAGGCTAGCTGATACCATAGACATGCACTAGCCTTGCATTAGCCTAGCGCCACGAAAATCTTCAAACATAAGAACTGCATGAAATACAAAAAAAAATATCTCCAGAAATCAGCAACACTCTGGATAACGAGGAAATGAGGCCCTATGTCAAACATCCTGAAACATCCCTTTAACCGATGTGTTTTTTCTGTGTCATGACTCTAACCCTAACGGCAGGTCACAGGTTTTCATTCTAAAAGCTCGGCGTTTTCACAAGACGCATCAACCGCTTCCGATTTGTCGCCGAGTCCCGTCTCCAAAGCCTTTCAGAAACAGCCAATTAACACTGAAAGCCCTTTTGCAAACCACAACAGCTCGTCTCGGCGTTCTGCGCGAGCGGCCGCGGCGAAAGGGGATTTTATTTTTTTTAAAAGCCACTCGACGCGCTGAGATCTAATGACGCGAATGAGCTTCCATTGATTCCCGAGAAAGAAACGAGCGTGAAGAGCGATTTCAAAGCAACAAAAGCCGAGCGAGGCGAACCGTTTCTGCAGAACGCCACAAAAGCTGACGGTATCTTTACAGCTGACGTGTGAGGAGGAGGGGGGGTGAAGTCGAGCTCTGGGCCGCTCCATTTTCTGCAGTAATTGGCTGGTTGCTCGGTGTGGCTATGCTAGTTCCTCTGACCTGAAGGTGTGAGCGCTGGTACTTCCTGTTTTCTTTTCCTGGAATAATAATCATATTGTCTAAAGATTACGTTGTGGGCGGTGAGTTCCCGGTAGATGATCATTTATTAACGAGTTCAGAGGAGACGCCTGTGATCATAAAGGATTGATAGTTTGTCTTGAAGCTAAAGGCTAACATGCTATGAAAAAATATATAGTTGTGTAATGCATTAACCGCTTAACTCCCACCGGAAGCGAGCACATTTTCTCGACGAAAACAATGATGGAAAAGTGGCAAAAATGTCACAAGAAATTGACAAAAAATTGATGAAAAATGACAAAAATGTGATTTTAAAAAATGGCAAAAATGTGATAAAAAATTGACGGAAAAGTTTTTTTAAAAAAGTGACCAAAAAATGACAAAAAAATGACAAAAATGTGACAAAAAATGACAAAAATGTGACAAAAAATGACAAAAATGTGATAAAAAATTGACAAAAAAGGGACGAAAAATTGATGAAAAATTTATAAAAATGTGATTAAAAAAATGGCAAAAATGTGATAAAAAATTGACGAAAAAATGAGAAAAAAAAGGGACCAAAAAATGACAAAAATGTGACAAAAATGTGACAAAAATGTGACAAAAAAATGACAAAAATGTGACAAAAAATGACAAAAATGTGACAAAAAAAGTGACAAAAATGTGACAAAAATGTGACAAAAATGTGACAAAAAATGACAAAAATGTGACAAAAAATGACAAAAATGTGACAAAAAAATGACAAAAAATGACAAAAATGTGACAAAAAATGACAAAAATGTGACAAAAAATGACAAAAATGTGACAAAAATGTGACAAAAATGTGACAAAAAAATGACAAAAAAGTGACAAAAATGAGTTGAATACCCAACAAAAAAATGACAAAAAAGTGACAAAAATGAGTTGAATACCCAACAAAAAAATGTTGGAAAAAAAACCTGATGACGTGAGGAAAAAAGATCCTCTCGGTTCAGGCGGGAGTTAAGAGGTTAAATTAGCCTTTAGCTTCAAGACAAACTCCCTGATCCTCACAAACATAAACGTCTCCTCTATGGAAATATTTCTACCAGGAACTCACCGGTCTGAGCTCATCTTAATGGAAATGAATACGAACAGGAAGTGCTGGCGCCCACAGCTTCAGCTCAGAGGAACTAGCGTAGCCACATTGTGCAACAAGCCTATTGACAACGGGGCCGGGCCGGGAGCGCGATCGATGCTCTGAGACTGCAGCCCGTCAGCAGAATATCCCTCCCGCCTCCCGCTTGGTCTCGCGGCGGCGGCGGCGGCGGCTCCCGGGGAAAATGAAGTGGTTTTTATACACTTGAAGGCGGCGGGAGGAGACGTGCGAGCGCGGGCCAAGAGCGGCAATAAAAACCAACACGTAGCATTAGCGGTTATTGGGGTAATGGAAGGCCGAGCGGCGGTTTTACGGTGTTTACTTTAACATTTGGCGATTATGTGGAGCGGAGTCGGGGGTGGGGGTTGTTCAGCCGGCGTCGGGAAGAAGGTCTGCTGCTGTGTGTTTTTAAGAAGACTAAGAACTGCTGTTTCATTATGTGGAGTTTGTTCACCATCTTGACGAGCTCCCTTAAGGAGAGACACTGCAGGTGAACAGGGGAAATAAATGTAGAGATGTCAATTTGAAGCTTTTGCTGAACATCACAGATATAAATATGAGAAAAAAATGTATTTTTTCTGTCATTTCATGTTTTCACAAATGGCCAAAATTGCCTATATTTTGGGCAACGAAATCAAAATAATGAATTGATCCAGATTAAATGTTATGGTTTTATTTTATTGACATATTAGTAACTAAGATTTTTTCAGAGGGATTTTGGATATTTTGTTTAGTTTTTCAATAAACTAATCATCAGTGAAAAAATCTGTAAAAACTCAAATTCCGCCTGTTTTTTTGGTTTCAAAGCTGAATAAATCAGGCTAGGAATTAGATATTAAAAAATCCCTCTGAAAAAACCTTCAGAATGTTGTTGTGTCTCAGCCTGTAAAGTGTGGAGTCTGTGGGAGCTTCTATAAGGGCTCAGGCTCTGCCCGAGTGCGGCTTCTCTCATTCAGAGAAAACCAGCCCTGAAGTTTTGTAGCGAGTGCGCATGCTCGGCCCGTTCTTCCACTTTTCCGCTCCAGTCAAAACCTTGATTTTGTAATGAATAAAACGCGGCTCGTGCTAACGTCCACAGTGGCTTATAACACTTCAATAGCATATGTTATTTAAATCCTATTGGTGAACAAAGGCCTTCTCAGTTCTATTGGATTACTTTGAAAGGCTGCTTAATCAGCACAACAGCAAAGCGTGTACTTCAGCTCCCGATTACAGCTGTGGGGCTCAAGTGTCTGAAGGCGACATGGAAGCTCTGCAGAAGCTAATCCAAACCGTCCTGATGTTTGCAGCTAGGGCTGTGCAATTAATCAAAATTCGATTACGATTTCGATTACAAAATTAGCATAATCGCAAAAAATCGATTATAATTTTTTTTTTTGCAAAGCAGACTTGTTATTTCACGGCGCTGGGATTATTTTCCCTTCGCTTTTCTCGTGCCACGGCTCGTGCTTTTGTCTGACATAAAAACAAACGGCGCTGTGTGATGATGTCATCAGGCCGCGCAGCTCAGTTTGCTTGCGCAGGTGTGAGGGCTGGCCAGCAGGGGGCAGGTGTGAAACAGGGACCTCTCTTTAATCAAGGCAAACTTTGTCATTTTTTGGCTGGATTTTTGTCACTTTTTTGATGGATTTTTGTCACTTTTTTGATGGATTTTTGTCACTTTTTTAATGGATTTTTGTCACTTTTTTGATGGATTTTTGTCATTTTTTGGCTGGATTTTTGTCACTTTCTTGATGGATTTTTGTCACTTTTTTGATGGATTTTTGTCACTTTTTTAATGGATTTTTGTCACTTTTTTAATGGATTTTTGTCACTTTTTTGCTGGATTTTTGTCACTTTTTTGCTGGATTTTTGTCATTTTTTTGATGGATTTTTGTCACTTTTTTGCTGGATTTTTGTCACTTTTTTGATGGATTTTTGTCACTTTTTTGCTGGATTTTTGTCACTTTTTTAATGGATTTTTGTCTTTTTTTAATGGATTTTTGTCTTTTTTTTAATGGATTTTTGTCTTTTTCTGCTGGATTTTTGTCACTTTTTTAATGGATTTTTCTAAAGGCCACAAATAATCGTTTGAATAATCGTGATTTCAATTATGACAAAAATAATCGTGATTATTATTTTTTCAATAATCGAGCAGCCCTATTTGCAGCTGCTCGCACTGGCCTCAGCGGTGACGAGCCTCTGCACGATTCACCTTCATCAAATCCAAATCCAGGTTTTAGCTCCTGCAATAACCCGACCTGTGGGGACTGAGGGTTTTTTTCCTCCAGTCTTGCGCCTCCACCGTGTGAGTGAAAGATGTTCATGAGAAAGATCGAGCCGAGCGGACGGTCAGGAGTCACTGCAGAAGAATCAAACTCCACGTGTGACTCGCGCTGCACAAACTGGAAACTAATGTCACAGAAACAGCGAGTGTTTCTCAGGATCATGTCACAGAAACACTTCACCTCAGAGCTGCTGGTCGATCGTCCTCGTACACGCGGCTCATTATTAAACTGCGTCTCCATTGTAGCATCTTTACAGCCGGTTATTGACGTAAATATGAGGCGGATGTTCCTAAACCGAGCAGCGTTTGCAGCTTGTGATTCACAGAATGATTTAATGGAGCTATAGGGTAAGAGGCCACGTTTATTACAGAAGATCAAAACTACCAGTGTTAATTTCGTTGAATAAAATATTTAAAAGTCAAAGTGATATTTTTGTGACTCAAATTGGACTAAAACTAAATGAAAAGTTTCTCATGAGACTAAAACTGTGACTAAAATGTCCAGATATTTGAGTCGACTAAAATCAGACTAAATAAAAATGAAAAGGAGAGACTAAAATCATCCAAACTTGTATTGAGCGTCTGAAAGAGCCTCAGATCATGTTTAAAGGATCAGCTCTGAGCTTTGTTCATGTGGAGCAGAAACATGAAGCAGAGGAACAACATTAAACATGATTAGAATCAATATTATCAATGCAAAGTCCACTCAATTAGTCTTAAATTTAGTCGACTAAAACTAGACTAAAATTGAAAAGTTTTGTTTTGACTAAATCTTGACTAAAATTAAATTACATTTTCGTCAAAAGACTAAAACTAAAATAAAATATGTCGTCAAAATTAACTCTCCCTAAAACGCCTTTGTCTCTTGTAGATTTGTGTTCAGTCACACTTTATAATAACGGTACATGAGTTCATGCGTGATCTTCATGATACATTCATACATGACTAAACCATGACCTGTGAAGAACAAACATGTCGGTTCAAGGATGACGTCGTCCCTTAACGTGTAACGACTGTAATGAACGACATGAAAATCTTCATCCTTCATCTTGAT
The DNA here is from genome assembly GCF_951799975.1 of Gobius niger. Classification (NCBI taxonomy): domain Eukaryota; kingdom Metazoa; phylum Chordata; class Actinopteri; order Gobiiformes; family Gobiidae; genus Gobius; species Gobius niger. Next base: position 41,640,830 of record NC_136855.1, read on the forward strand.
CATGAGGTTCACGTAAGAAACGACAATAAAACGATGAACCGGCCGTGATCATGAGGATCATACATGAACATCATGACTCACATGGAGGAAAAATCTACTGCAAATAATGGACAAGAACACAAAGTATAACTTTATAGGATCAAATTTACAGCAACCACGAACTTATCATTTGCTAATAGTTAATATGATCATTATGATTATGTCGCCTGAACTAAAGTGATGCATTATCCTAAACTTTTAAACCTGTTCTGATTTGGTTAAGCTGTACTTGTAATCATTGGCAATAAAAGTTATTCTTTAAATGTTATTTTTCCAAACAAAAATTCCAATTGAGGAAAAAATCCAGAAATCATTGCACCTCCTTCAGGACTCGGGTGGTTAAACTTTGCAGTATTTCCACCATATACGAGCCATGATGTTCATGTATGATCCTCGTGATCCCCACTGGTTCATCATTTCATTTGATTTATGTCATTTCATTGCTGTTTTAGTGAATTCATGGTTTTCTTATGTGATGCTCATGATCACGATGAATGATTTCACCGAACCCTGGGGGACCGAGCCTTCGCCATCGCCGCCCCCGCCCTCTGGAGCTCACTCCCCATCCACATCAGAAACTCAGACTCACTGACCACCTACAAAACACAACTCAAAACCCACCTGCTACAACCAACAACAGCTCTGCCATCTTTGTCTGTCTCACTAAAGCGTCTTTGTGTCTCCTGAAAAGCGCCATATAAGACCTATGTATTATCATTATTATTATTATTTTCAGGCACATTCATTACAGTAGTCACACGCTTCATTCAGGGACAAAGTCATCCATGAATCAGCATCTGTATCATGAAATCAGGCATTAATTCATGTAGCATTATTATAAAGTGTTATCTTGTGTTATATTGTGTTGCTGCATGAAGCTGAGATGTAATAACTGAGCACTGTGATCTTTAAAAGGACTATACGGAGTTTAAAAATGTTAAACTAAGTATTTCCCCCCCTACATGTTCCTCCATGTCCTTCATCGACTCAGCACAAACTAATCCACCTGATTGGACTGATGTGAACTAGAACTGGAGAAAAAGAGATGTTCTATGATAAATGCACCTACAAATGTAAGTGGTTTGCTCTGTTTAACTCAATGGTAAATAAACTGGCTTCATATATATACTTTGTTTTTATTTACAACATTTATATCTTGGACTAAATTTGTAAAACTTAATTTATGGGAATAACAAATAAACCATTAAAGGAACAGGAACACCATTCCTAAGATTTTTCAAAGAAGGTATTCGAGTTGTCTTCTCGAATACCTTCATTGGAGATGGACGACACCTGTAAGACTGAGAGCTTACACAGACATTACTAAGATTAATAGTACAGGCAACAAGAGTAATCAGTACAAGGAATTCCCAGTTGCCTGTACTTACATGTATAGTAATCAAAACTTGTATCTTATATAACGAACACTGTGAAATCTCTCTTAATCATGCTAGCGTTACTAGTAATTAGGGCTGCTCGATTATTGAAAAAATAATAATCACGATTATTTTTGTCATAATTGAAATCACGATTATTCAAACGATTATTTGTTGCCTTTAAAAAAATCCATCAGAAAAAAGACAAAAATCCATCAAAAAAGTGACAAAAATCCATCAAAAAAATGACAAAAATCCAGCAAAAAAAAGACAAAAATCCAGCAAAAAATAAGACAAAAATCCATCAAAAAAAGTGACAAAAATCCATCAAAAAAGTGACAAAAATCCAGCAAAAAAAGACAAAAATCCATCAAAAAAGTGACAAAAATCCAGCAGAAAAGTGAGAAAAATCCAAAAATTTAAAAAAAAAAAAAAAGTGGAAAAAAAATTTGAAAAAAAAAAAATTTGAAAAAAAAAATTATAATCGATTTTTTGCGATTATGCTAATTTTGTAATCGTTTACTGTTGTAATCGAAATCGTAATCGAATTTCGATTAATTGCACAGCCCTACTAGTAATCATTGCTTAAAGGGACTATACGGAGTTTAAAAATGCTAAAATGAAGTATTTTCCTCCTACATGTTCCTCCATGTCCTAATGTGTAGAATGAGCTCAGACCTGTTCACCACAACTGCCTCTAAAATCCTGCACTGTCACTCAGAAAGTCATGCACGAGCTTAATATAAAAGTTGCAGTTACACGTATGACCTGAGGAGGCAGTAGTGAGTGTAAAATGGCCAACTTGCATCTAGCCCCTTTAACAGCAGTTTTAGACGTTTATCTGCAGCTCAATTGCATGAAAAACAAAACCAATGCTGTAACTAAAATATTGACATCGCAATATGCAGTTGAGTATTTTTTAACAAAATCGTGCAGCCCCTCCTTCTAATAACTAACACCATCTTCCACCATATTGGAAATCCTCAAGTCGTCCAAACCCCTGACAGAACTGTTAGCCGGAGCCGCGACGGTAAAACGCTGAGACCGTTTCCACACACTCGGCTCGGACTGGAAACCGTGCTTTGTCAGGCACTTATTGGGAAGCTTTTTGAATGAGCCAGCATCTCGGGGATAGACGACGCGCCTAATCCGTCCTTTGTCGTCAGCCGGTCGGAGCCACGAGGTGACCGGGCTTATCTGAGCAAAACAACATCCCCTTGTCTTCCGCTAATCTGACGCTCCCGACCGCAAACCCGCGGGTGCTGGAGGCTGTGGACCTCCACTTACACATGCTCCGCCTCCTGTATCCAGCTTGTATTTCAGTCTTTGCTCCAGAGTGAAATGTGCACGGTGAATGAAAGAGGGTGTTTAACATATGGCTGCACGACAGGAGAAAAGACTGCAATGTTCAATTAGTAAGAAAAATCATGACTATAATTAAACTTTGCTGCACACGACGTAAATGTGAATGGAGATCTCTGTCATTTCAGGATTTATTGTTACATCTAGAGGTCGACCGGGTTTTTCTAAGGCCGATGCCGTTAAGTCGGAATCCTCCAATCCGATACTAGTGTTAGATATCAGACCTGACACTGGAAAAAATACATATATTAGGGATGCACCGATACCGATACCAGTATCGGGTATCGGGCCGATACCACATGCTTGTACTCATACTCGCGCTCATTCATGAGGTCTCGATACCAGAAACCGATACCATTTGACGTGCGGCCAGGCAGCTACGAGGAGAGAAGAAGCAACAAACTGGAGAATAGTTTAGTGTAAACACAATAATCCACATAGAGCTGACTTTATTACAGACTGCGCTCTCTAAACCAGAGTCTGAGCTGGATTTAACCAGAGCTTAATGTTGTTAGAGCTGCAGCGTCTGCAGTGTTTACAACATACAGGCTAACGATGCTAACTCGCGGCTAACAGTTTTGGCCATTCTGACGCCGTTTTAAGCCCAGGGGTTTATTCATCTGAAAAACTAACCCAGCGACTAAAAAGTCCTCAGAAAATCCAGATTAAAGACATACAGCATGTTTATATTGAGCGAAAATGAGCTGCAGCAGAACAATGAAAACGCTGTAGCTTCTCGCTAAGTTACTACAAACACACGAGAAAATCTACAGGAGCTGAAGTAAAGACGAAAAGAGACCATTTAAGGAACATCTCAATACTATTGTTAAATAAAAACACATACATGAATAAAGCTCAGGCATTGGGAGCTTTAGGACATGGGCTTTTCTGTCTGTGATGGACAGAGACATAAAAATAAAAAATTATATTGAATGAAAATAAAATAATTAAATAAATGTCATCAGCACAATTCTAATATAACTGCTCTTAAATGTGTCGCCGACTTTACTTAAGGAAATGTACATGAGTAAATTAACTAATTACAAACCAATCTGCTGTGAAAAAAGTAAGAACGTTGAAGAAAATGCCTTGTACTCGTATCGGTATTCGGTATCGGCGAGTACTTCAAAGTACTTGTATCGGTTTTAGAAAAAGTGGTATCGGTGCCTCCCTACTATATATCAGCTACAAATATCCGATGCTGAACTGATACCACCAGTTTTAAAAACACAACTTTCACTAACTAAATCTCAGTGGACACGCTGTGTATCGTTTAAAAGCTAAGAACCTGGAGGATCCCCTCGCTGATTTAGTCTTAACCTCCGCTTAACCTCTTACCACCCGCCAAAAACAAATGCATTCTCTCCCCTTTGCCATTGTCGTCACGTTTTATTTCCCTTATGTGTTTTTTGTCACTTTGGATGGATTTTTGGCACATTTTTGCTGTATTTTTGTCACTTTTTTGCTGGATTTGTGTCGCTTTTTAGCTGTATTTTTGTCACTTTTTTGCTGGATTTTTGCCACTTTTTAGCTGGATTTTTGGCACTTTTTTGCTGGATTTTTGGCCCTTTTTTTTCTGTATTTTTGTCACTTTTTTGCTGGATTTTTGTCTTTTTTTTGCTGGATTTTTGTCACTTTTTTACTGTATTTTTGTCGTTTTTTTACTGTATTTTTGTCACTTTTTTACTGTATTTTTGTCGTTTTTTTACTGTATTTTTGTCGTTTTTTTACTGTATTTTTGTCGTTTTTTTACTGTATTTTTGTCACTTTTTTGCTGTATTTTTGTCTTTTTTTTTTGCTGTATTTTTGTCACTTTTTTGCTGGATTTTTGCCATTTTTGTCAATTTACATCCTCGTTTTCTTCTCGTTTCTTGTCGCTATTTTGAAGAAGCTTTAAGATTTGATTTTTTTCTGAAATCCTGCCCTGTCAGAAAGATGTTAATTTGGGTCTGAAGTGCCGTCATGCACAAGCTTAATATAGAAGCTGCAGTTACGAGTAAGACCTGAGGTGGCAGTAGTGAGTATAACACGGCCAACTTGCATCTAGCCCCTTTAATACAACCTAAAGCCTGTCACACACCCCAGGATATTCAGTGTAGAAAAGTCCAGTGATCCTTGTTTAATGGTTATCATCAGTTAGACCAGGGTTTCTCAACCTGGGGGTCGGGACCCACTAGGGGGTCGCGAGACAAATTTGGGGGGTCGCCAGAGCATATAGATAAAATATATATTTTAATATTATTATTATGGTGTCGTAGCATACATGCTGTTTTACCAGGGTGTCATTATTTGTTCTAATTTTAATTCATTTTTGTTTTAGTCATTGTTTTTTCTTTGTTTTTTAAGAGTTATATAACTTAACCTCTTAACTCCCGCCTGAACCGAGAGGATCTTTTTCCTCACGTCATCAAATTTATTTTCCATCATTTTTTTGTTGGGCATTCAACTCATTTTTGTAACTTTTTCATCATTTTTTGGTCATTTTTTGTCACATTTTTGTCAATTTTTTATCACATTTTTGTCACATTTTTGTCACATTTTTTGTTATTTTTTGGTAATTTTTGTGTCACATTTTTGTTTTGTTTTTTTCACATTTTTTCTCAATTTTTTGTAATTTTGTTGTAATTTTTTATTCACATTTTTGTCACATTTTGGTCATTTTTTGGTCATTTTCTTGTCAATTTCTTGTGACATTTTTGCCACTTTTTCATACATTTTTCTTCACTTTTTTGTCAAAGTTTTCTCACTTTTTTGTCACATTTCCATCATTGTTTTCGTCTCAGTTCTGTCGCTTTTTTCTCACCTTTTTTCCAGAAGCTTTTGGATTGGGGTAAAGCCAAACTGGAGAAAATGTGCTCGGTTCAGGCGGGGTTAATGTCCCTGTTTTTCCCATGGTCTGACCCGGGTGGGGGTCACGATCCTAATTAACTGTTATAATGGGGGTCGCGGCTCTAAAAGGTTGAGAACCACTGAGTTAGACGATTGATCTGGAGCATCATGACGAGAAAATATGACTTTATTGATCCTACAATCAATTCAGAGAAAGACACTTTTAAGAAAGACTCTCGGTATCTGTAAATATCGGATATCGGCAGATACTCAAACCTCAGTATCGGTAGCAAAAAAAGCTGGATCGGTGCATCTGTAGCTAATGCTAACCAAAACGAATCAAGGCTGGGACAGAAACTGAGATAGAAACACCTAAAGCAGTCTGATAATATGAAATCGGCCACTGTTGGAACATGAACTTCTTCTCCTCTGATTGTTTAGTTCCAGAGAAATCAGCCTCTTTTCCGCTGATATTGTAAAACACCCACATACACTTAAAAACGTCAAAGCCTGAATCGCAAATCTCGTCTTATTTTCTTCCCAAACTCAAGTGGCATCATCATTCTTCTATCATCATTATCGTGGATTACAACCCGTGCCAAGACTCGCTCAACAGAAGCGAGTTTCCTTAAGCCTCGGTCGTGTGTGGAAAATGCGGCGACGCCCGTACAGTAATTGGAACAAATTAGCGGCTCCGATCGCAGGACTCGATCCGCTGCACAGACGGCTCTTCAGAAACGTGGCCATGAAGCTGAGAGCAAACAGTTTCAGTCGTTTCAGTCAAAACGCCGCGTTCTCGCTGTTGTTTGGAGCCTGGGAGGTTAGCACGCTAGCTCACCGCATGGCTAAAGCCGACAGCAGAGCAACCGTGATGAAGATTTTACCAGTTTATGGATAAAACACGTGGCTCCTTGCTTATATTTGAAGAGATTAGCGGTGCTAGGCTAGTGCTAGGCTAGTGCATGTCTATGGTAACTACTCACTCATAACGCCAGACTAACCATAGAAATGTCTGTGTGACTGAATAATAGGGCTGTGCAATTAATCGAAATTCGATTACGATTTCGATTACCACAGTAAACGATTACAAAATTAGCATAATTGCAAAAAATCGATTATAATTTTTTTTTTTTTTTTTTTTCCTTTTTTTTTTTTTTAAATTTTTCCACATTTTTTATTTTATTTTTAATTTTTGGATTTTTGGCACTTTTTTGCTGGATTTTTGTCTTTTTTAATGTTTTTTTCGTCTTTTTTTATGGATTTTTGTCTTTTTTTGAATGTTTTTTTTGTCTTTTTTTTATGGATTTTTGTCTTTTTTTGATGGATTTTTTATCTTTTTTTTTGATGGATTTTTGGCTTTTTTTTCAATGTTTTTTTTGTCATTTTTTTGCTGGATTTTTGTCACTTTTTTAATGTTTTTTTGTCACTTTTTTGATGGATTTTTGTCTTTTTTTAATGTTTTTTTTATCATTTTTTTGATGGATTTTTGTCACTTTTGATGTTTTTTTGTCACTTTTTTGATGGCAACATATAATCGTTTGAATAATCGTGATTTCAATTATGACAAAAATAATCGTGATTATTATTTTTTCAATAATCGAGCAGCCCTACTGTATAATGTTTGAAATATGACCGTTTTGCTTCTAAAAGAACTTATATCTGAGCAGCATCAGCTTCCTGGTTGTAGCTACGCGGCGGTGGAGTGATCTGCTAGCTTACCGGACCTACAGTAGTTTGTTTACCTGCGGCCGCATCACTACAATTCACAAAGGAGCTTCTACGAATCAGATCTGGCAACGTTTGGAGGACGAGCCCATGATTTTGAAGAGGTTTTTAATGCAGGCTAGTAGTTACCATAGACATGCACTAGCCTAGCACTAGCCTAGCATCACTAAACTCTTCGAATACAAGGACTGCATCAATAAAAACAATAACATCTCCAGACATCAGCAACACTGATAACTAGGAAATGAGGCCCCGTGACAAACATCCTGAAACATCCCTTTAAAATGAAGAAAAGAGTCGATTACACTTTTCGTTCAGAGAAAGCGACTTTAACACATTGAGTGCTGTGTGTTGTGTAGAAACAGCTGTAAACCCGACACTTCTCTCTCTCTCTCTCTCTGGAGCGTTTGACAAAGCAGAGGCTTCACAATGAAAGATCGAAACAGTTGAGATTTTAACATTTCTCGGAGTTTTTAAATGGTTCAAATCGGTCCAAGGACGACTGAGAAACATCCTGTTAAAGCAGGGGTGTCCAAAGTGCGGCCCGGGGGCCAAATGCGGCCCTCAGACCAATCTTTGTTGGCCCTTGGCCTTTTTTCTGAATCAGTAAATATCAGAGATGGTCCTTTTTATTTGAAATGTAATAATTCGACACAATTCTAACCCGACAACTAGGGATGTCACGGTAACCGGTGTAGCGGTAAACCCCGGTAAAAATTTTGACGGTGAAAATGACCGTCTTGTTTTGTGTTTTTATTATTATCTCGGTGAATAACGGCCCCCGTGGTGTCGGCACGATGAGCCTCACCAGCCACCGTCTCATCTGCTGCAGATTCGCGCATGCGCACTTTGTTGTTTGCCCAAACAAAACTTTCTCGAAGCTGGAATCACGTCCGACACGACAGCGCGCAGGATCATCAGCCTCAGAGTTCAGTTTGCGGAACGTGCAGGAAAAAGTGTCTCTAAAGCAGCAATACTTCGAACCTGTGACTCTCCTGCGTGACCGTCTCCCTCTATAGCAGGAAGCTAACTTTAGCATGACCGTCTCCCACAGCTCTATAGCAGGAAGCTAACGTTAGCGCTTTAGCTGAAATGCTGATGTGGGACTTTGGGTTGAAGGAGAATGTAACGAGTCGCCCCATAGTGCGGCTGCAGCGCCACCACCAGTACATAAGCCGTGTCCGGATACCTCCGCACAATGGCACAATGTGTTACGGGGCTCCTGGTGGCAGATTGTAATAGATTCACTCTTGCCGCAGTTTTATGAATTTAATAATGATGGAATTTAATAATGATGGTATTATTTTGGGTTTGAAACAACTAACCTAGTTGTTTCAAACCAATAAACTGTGCTCTCTCACATTTTATTGTGAGACAGAGCTGGCATGGAGGATGATCACAGGGACTAAAACTAAAGCAGGTAAACTAAAGCTTCTGTCTTACTAAAAGAACAAAACTATAATAGGCTAAGAAGACGATGAACCTTTTACAAAGAGCTGCTCGAAGGTCTTAAGCATACATGACGGTGTGGGAAACATTTTAAACCTCTGCTCGTCAAAGGTTTCATGGCACTAACCCCCGATCTGTGGTCCTTCACCCCGTGTACGCTTCAACATGTGGCCCCCCATGAAAAAGGTTTGGACACCCCTGTGTTAAAGTCTTCAATCCAGAACCAGGCTGTTTAAATGCACACGCTATAGAGATCGAGAACACGCGTGTTTCAAAACATGTCAACAATGTTGTCCATGAAGATTTACTTGAAACTGAGATATTTATTTGTCTCTTCACAAAACGTTAGTGTCAGAGGAGGGAGGAGTTAATCAGGAAGGAGAGAGTTTCATAAAACACACAATATCTCAGAATCTAGAAAAAATAAAACTCGCCTCTGTTTAGCTTAGATTTCTCAGGAACCGAGACACGTAGAATTAAACTATTTTCACCTACGGAGAGTTTAGAGTCTCAGCTTTCAAACGAGCCACAGCCTGTGTCCACAGCTAGAACAGAGAATACGCTGTGGTGCTACAAATATCATGACAAATGGTCTGGATTGTTCAACATCTAAATCCCCAAAACAGCCTCAATGTGTTAAGAAAGTGGTATCGGTAAATATCGAGTATCGTCAGACACTCCAAGCCCAGTATTAGTAGCAAAGCAGCTGGATCGGTTCATCTCTAAAGTAACACATAACCGATAATGTTCAGCAGCTCGACTTTAACTGCACTCAAAGATCGCAGTTCCATTAGTCACAAAGCACCAAGCGGACCCGACTGAGTAAACCAACACACGCTAACCTCGATCATCTGCTGAGGGACATTTGTCACGCCTAAACTCTGACCCATCACAGCATTAGACGCATGATACGGAGCGATGGACGGTTGGACAGGAACATGTGATGCTACGCTACATTAGCATGCCCCGTCCTCCTCTTCATCTCCTTTACTAAACCAGAGCGCTCCTGTAATCCCACACGTCTGACACCGGCCCGGGCACCACACCAACGACCCGAGGCCACACGGCTGACCCGCTGGCACCGTCGGGCAGAGGTGGGAGACTCGAGTCACATGACTTGACTCGAGTCGCAATTTTCGGGACTTGAGACGGACTTGAACCGAAGCTGCAAAAAGACTTGACTTGGGACTTGCTGTTTGTGACTCGAGACTTAACTTGGACTTGAGGCCAGTGACTCTCAATGACTCTCTGTGACTTTATAGTTTTTATTTATTTGAGTGAAACTGTCGAAAGATCAGGATTCAGTTCATAAAAGCGGCGCATCTTTGTTTACATTATGGTAATTATCCACATGTGTGTTCGGTTTCCCCACGGAGCTTCTAATCAATACAGCGCGAAAAGGCAGGAGGAAATACCACGTGTTTCTTTGGATGCATTAAAAGTTTTCTAAAGACAGTGAAGAGGAGGAGATTTACGGACAGGAAAACGTTTGAAACGATGGGCTGGACCTACAGCGCAGACGGAGCCTCCAGAACCACCATGTAAGAGCTGATTCATCTACAGGAATCTCTGAGCTTTTCGATGTTTTCATTCATTCACACAAAGTTACAGCATTTAGAGGTTATTTTCTGCATCCGCCACAGCCCAGTGACAGCGGGACTGAAGGCAGAATCTACTGTGAGCAGGGGTGAATCCGAGTATACAGGGGCTGGGGCATTACAGGGGAACCACTGACAGAAAAAACTGCCAGAAACAAACACAAATAAAAATATTATTTTATATTTATCTTTCCGACTGCAGGGAAAAGCAGCTCATGTTTAAAAGACTCTGCTTCATATTCTTTAAGTCCCCCCCCCGGGCCCCTTCCTTAAAATGCTGTCCCAGTAATTTTGTACATAGACTGTTTATTTATAATACATATATTTTGACTGTTGTGGCGTTTAAATATTAATTAGACTTTAAATCCAAATCCATGAGTTTTTAAAAGTTTGATTTTTAGCCTAAATTTTCAAAATTACGGCATCTTGAGAAAGCACTTGAAATTTAGACTCGCTGGCATTTGTGACTTGACGTGACTTGCCGGCTAAATAAAGACTTGACTTGACTTGACTTGACCCCATGACCGATTGACTCGAGACTTGCATTTAGTGACTGACTCCCACCTCTGCCGTCGGGTCGCACCAACCCGGCGCCGGACGCTCCAGCGTGTCGGAATGCCTCTGCGTTAAACAGGTCCTTGGCTCGTGATGTAAAGTGTGATTACCTGAGCGTGCGGGGGGAGCGATGCGGCCCCCGCGGGACCGCTCGCCCGGCCCGTTATCGCCCCCTCTCCGGGAGACAGCGCGGCGCACATTTGTGATCATTAACTGGCACGTTCAGGTCGGAAACGGACGGAGTTTAAAAAGGGTTTCAAACGCCAGGACGACACGCACATTTGTCAAAGCTTTCGTGCTTCTTTCGTCGTCCCCGAGAGGAAGATTTGTTCTAAATTGACCCATTCTTCACCCGGCGCCTCACGGTTCCCTGTCAGGGGCAGAAAACCTCCAAATCATTAACCAGGATGGAGAGGTTCAGGAGCCCATTGTGTACACAGTGTTCCAAATTATTATGCAAATCGGATTTTTGTGTTTAGTTTTCAGGTTAAGCCCAGTTAAGGGAAAAACTACTGAAAAAGGATGTTCCACTTTATTAAGCAGATCATCATTTTCAAGCAATATGGGAAAGAAAAAGGATCTCTTGTGAAATAGTTGAATGCCTTGGTCTCGGTGTGAAAACCTTCGATATTTCACGAAAGATTAAGTGTAATCATCGAACTGATCAGAGATTTGTGGATGATTCAGACACACTCGGGTTTGTGCAGATAATCAAGGTCAAGGTTTATTTCTGTAGCACATTTAAAAACAGAGCACGGCCCCAAAGTGCTTTCCATATTCAGTGCAAAAATACAGACGCACAAAAACATATCGCTTCAACAATGTACAAAAAATAAAAAAAACTGAAGCAGAATCAAACGTCCAGCTCAACTTGGATTAAAATAACGGCACAATATGGACGGTTTCTGCCGGACAAACGCATCAGATTAAGGCGAGACACTGCAGGTGAACAGGGAAAAAATGTATATTTACAGATATCAATTTGAAACTTGTGTTGTCGATCACTGGCATAAATGTGAGAAGAAAAACACATGGCAAGTTTTCTGTCATTTTATCTTTTCATATAAGAACAAGGTGTTTTATGCCTAAAAATGCCCCAAATTTCCCATCTTTTCGGCGACGAAATCTGAATAATGGACAGAGCTCAAATTTATGGTTTCATTTTATTGATGAATGAGTTGCCAAGACTTTCTCAGAGCGGATTTTGGATTTCTTGTTTAGTTTTAAAATAAGCTGTTTTTTTTAGTGGAAAAATTTGTACAAATTTAATTCTCGCCTTATTTTTTGACATTCAAAACTCAATAAATGGGGCTTAAGGGATTAAATAATAAAAAATCCCTCTGAAAAAATCTTCCAAATATTGTTCAGTCCAAGGCTGGAAAATGTGAAGTCTTTAGGTCCGACTGACGTGGACATAGTGTCGCCACAATGACAGAAACATGTGTTTGGAGAAAAAGGCCTTTGAAATTGTGTTCTCCCATATAAGTCTATGGGGGAACATTGAATCAGTGCAATATTTAAACATGTTATTGTGAAGATTAGGCATATTTTCTGTTTCCGGGTGAAAGCTTATATGTTCAGAGACAGATTTGGCCCAAAACCTGAAAACTGAAAAAAATGAGTTTCGCCTGTAGTGTCTCCCCTTAAAATAACGGCACAAAATGGACGGTTTCTGCCAGACAAACGCATCAGATTAAGAGAACAGATGCTACAAAGCTGCAGACAGGTATTTGCTGCTGCCTCTGGAATCTTTTTTTGAGTGAAACAGCTTTTGATTTCAGTAAATAGTTAATTACAAGCTTTAAAATGTATTGAAACGATGAGTTGCGTAATAATGTGGATCAGTGGATTTTGAGGTTTTTACTATATTTATTTTAGAAGAAAATCCTCCTCAACCAGTTACAGACTTGAAAATGATGCTGACTCTCATTTGACTTGACAATTTAGAAAATCTTAGAAAAATGTCATTTGCATAATCATTTGGAACACAGTGTATGTACATTCTGGGATGCCAGCCCCGAAGGAAACCTGCCCAGACGGCTCTTCAGTCTCGCAAAGATTTGTCTTCAAAGTAGAGGTCAACCGATACCATAAAACAAGGCCGATCTCCGGAACCGAAAGTCACAGAGACTTCCCGTTTTCTCAGTCAGAGCCTTAAAATGCAGACACAACTTCCCAGGCCTCGGAGGAACTGAGACACATCGATGTTTGTGCAGAGGAGGCTTGGATTGTGTTTTGTTATTGTATTTATGTTGCAATGATTTAGGAACCGTGAGAAATAGAGACTGAACGTTTTTGAATTTTCTGTCTTTCGGATGAGCTCCCTCTGAAGTGGGATGATCAACACTTCATTTTCCTCATGTTGATCGATCTCAATTTTCGATCCTTTTTTATCTTTTCATCATAAAACAAAAACATGCAGCAAATTCATGAACTTAGACACGAAGGCTGGGACGAACTACTGCTGTCACGATCCGACACATATCACGATATTCACGTGTCCAAAGTTTACAGTATAGTTCCCCTTTTTAGCCGCTTAGAAAATCCATATTGTTTCATTTTGTTTATCTATCCACCTTATTCCGGAGGTTCGCGTTGGCGCCGCCATGAATTGGTCCCGCCCCTTTTCTCCTATGTGTTAACCTGGGGCTGGAGAAGTCCACATAAAACCAGTCACTACAGGAAAACAAAGCCGTTTTCAGGCCGACAGAGAAACGCTGCAGTGTCGACATGTCGGAGCAAACGAACATCGGACATTTTACACAAATCAATCGACTAAACGTCAGGTTTGAGCGGAGAATATTTCCCCTCGTTCTCCGTTAAAATGAACGACCGGAAGTGTCTGGACAACGAGGAGCCGAGACAACGCAAAAGGTGGCAAAAGTGGGCGGGGCGGAATAAGGCGAATACTTTATCGTGTAAAACTTTATGTAACCATATTTAAAGGAGCTATCCTTGATTTTTTGTGTTATTGGAATAAAATTTGTTTTGTCCTTTAGTATATGGTAAAAGTAGACATTTCACCAAAAAATACTGGTTTTAAAGCCTTTTAAAAACGTCAAAAGTAGGGATGGGCACCGTTAAACGGTTCCTACTTGGAACCGACCGAAAAGCTCCGGTCGGAGGCGGTATCGAAAAATTTTAATTCTTTCGGTGCAAACTTTCGGTTCTTTTTCTCTCCAGACGTCAATATGTGACCCGCAGCGAGTCTCAAAAAAGCTACATGAACGTGTGCGCAGATACTGACCCGCTTCAGCGCAAATGGAGCGAAGCAAAGATATATTTTATAGATGTAACTTATAGCGAAGCAAAACTTGCTAAACTTTTGTAAAAGAGATGACAGAGCCGCGGTCTGTGTCAGGACTGAGCAGGACGTGGACGACACCGGTTGTAAAACCCAGAGCTAAACAAAACCAGTTATGAACCAGGACTAAACCAGGACTGAATAAGAAACTTGAGCTTTTAGTCAAATTGAAAAGCAAAAAAGAGCAGTGACAAGAAAGACGTGTTTACCTTTAGCGACAGACCCGGAGGCGGAGCTTACGTGCTCTTGTTTACAACTTTACAGCAGCTGCAGCGACAGGAATATCACAGATTGTTTGTTGTTTGTTGAAAGCGAGCGCTCACTCTGTATTAGACATGGTTGGTCCAGTTTTGGTAAATTGTCAGTGGCAGAGTGAGGCTCACACCATGTGAGGATCTTTGACGAGTGAAGTTGCTTTCGCTTCGTCGAACAGCGCAGTGAGTTTAGAAAAGTTTAGCTGAAAGAAAACCATGTCCTGATGTGGATCTGTCCTGTCTCTGCAGCTTAAGAGGTAATAACGTCCTTTCTTTCTCTTCATTACTGCTTAAGTGGAAATTGTGCTCAAAACACGAAGTCACAGGCGACGCTGCTGCTCCTGTGTAGCTTCTCCTGTGCCGTTTTAGGATTTTTTCCTGAACTATACTTTTTTATACACGTCATTTTTATTGAATTAAAATAACATTGGTATCGAAAAAAGTACCGTTAAGGCACCGGAACCGAAAAGCAGGTATCGTTAAAGTACTTGGTATCGAAAAAAAACTAACGGTACCCATCCCTAGTCAAAAGTCATAAAATGTCAGGCTAGTAGGCGTGTTTTACAGAAAAGTGACGGTTTTCCTCCTGAAAGTGGTGAAACCTGGTTTAAACTCAGTCCCTGTGACGAATGTTGATGTTGTAAATGCATTAAGTGTTTTAGATTTAACACCAGACTAACCATATACATGTCTGTGTCCATAGAACCATGTTTGTAATATAACTGACCTGCATCACATGAATGATCGCATCTTGAGGGACTATTTTCTCGCAGATCACTCCGCCCCTGCATAGCTTATACCAGTGCTTCCCAACCAGGGGTACGGGTACTCGAGGACCTAGCAGGGGGTACTGGGAACTATTTCAGATTGAAAAAAAGGAGAAAATGCAACATCATTTTTTTATAGGAAAAGCTAGATTTTACAGTAAAATGTGTTGCTTTGGGAGATTTGTAGGTTTATCTTGACTTGATCTTATCTTTTTGTTACAAATACCACTTTTAAGTAATTACGTTAATAAATAAACTGTAACATCCTTGAGGTAGGGTGTACACGGTTGACCACTGAAAGGCTTATACAACCACGAAGCAGATGCTGCTCAAAAATAAGCTCTTTTAAATGCAAAATGGTTAAAATGACTCTATGGACACAGACATGTATATGGTTAGTCTGGTGTTATCAGTGATTTGCCTCAGGTGCTCTGTGGAGCGGGTCACACTGTTTTTAATGCAGGCTAGCTGATACCATAGACATGCACTAGCCTTGCACTAGCCTAGCACCACGAAACTCTCCAAACACAAGAACTGCATGAATTACAAAAAAAATATCTCCAGAAATCAGCAACGCTCTGGATAACGAGGAAATGAGACAGACTAACACATTTCCACCAGAGCTCTTCCAGTTTGACATGACTGCGCTGATGCTACTGTAACATCAATGTAATTATAATTCCCCGAGCTCACAAAGCGTCTGGACTTCTTCTGTCAAAAAGGCAAATGAAGCAGCTTTAAAAAAAAAAACTAATCAGCGAGACAAGCTCCGTCGGCGATTTGAGCGCTCGAAAACCCAAATTAAAGTCACAAATTAAAGTCACGCACTCGACACGAGCGGCAGAAACCAGTCGACAGATAACACTGTTGACATTTCAGACCCCTCCCCCCGGTGAACACGCTCTACGGTTACCCCGGAGCCTCGCCATGTGTGCGCGGCGGGCGACGTAACCTCAGAAAGCATCGCTGTGTGACGGGGTCGACAGCCAGAGCAGGAACATCAAGCGCTTCTCAAAACTGACAGTCATTTCTCCGGCTCCAGACTAATCACTACATCAAATATTCATGGGCAGACTGACCCGAAGAGGCAGCTCACTTCGAGAAATAACAACATCAATGTGGTTTAAAAGGTCGTGTTCGGAGGATAAGGCGCCAACAACTGAACTGACACTCATTTGAAAGCTAAGAACCTTCAAAGAGTGAGTTATTGTCACTCAACAGGACGTACATGATCGGGGACTAGGAGTGTGACGATATATCGATTTACATTCTTAACCTAAAATTGTATCGTTTATCCGAACGATAAGTCGATATCGGGAAAATCCACTGTAACCATGGAGATCCGCCATGTTTGTGGGCACTAGCAAACATTTCCACAGACGCACATTAGCCAAAACAACAACAAAATATTAAATTAAAATCCGCGGAACAGCAAACCTGTTAAATATATTATTGGGGGGAAAATGGAGGAAACGACAAATTTATCTGAACGACAAGTCAATATCAGGAAAATCCACTGTTACCATGGAGATCTGCCATGTTTGTGGGCACTAGCATTTCCCATAGACGAACATCAACTAAAAAACTATGTAAAACCTAAATTAAGTAAGTGAGTCAAACCAGATAAATATGTTATTGAAAAAAATGGAGGAAACTGCCAATAATGTCCCAATGATACATTTTGAACCCAAAATTGTATTATGTTTATCCGAACAATAAATCGATATCGGGAAAGTCCACTGTTACCTTGTAGATCCGCCATGTTTGTGGGCACTAGCATTATCCCATCGATGAACATCAACTAAAAAACTATGTAAAAACCTAAATTAAAAAGCCGCGGAACAGCTCAGTAAGTCAAACCTGATAAATATGTTAGCAAAAAAATGGAGGAAACTGCAAATAAGGTACCGACGATACATTTTGAACCCAAAATTGTATCGTTTATCCGAGCGATAAATCGATATCGGGAAAGTTCACCGTTACCATGGAGATCCGCCACTAGCAAACATTTCCACAGATGCACATTAGCCAAAACAACAACAAAATTAAATTAAAATCCGCGAAACAACAAACCTGTTAAATATATTATTGGTGGAAAAAATGGAGGAAACGACAAATTTATCTGAACGATAAGTCGATATCGGGAGAGTCCACTGTTACCATGGAGATCCGCCATATTTGTGGGCACTAGCATTTCCCATAGACGAACATCAACTACAAAACAATGCAAAAACGTACATTAAAAAGCCTCGGAACAGCTCAGCAAACTGTCGAGTCAAACCAGATAAATATGTTAGCGAAGAAATGGAGGAAACTGCAAACAATGTAGCGGCGATACATTTTCAACCCAAAATTGTATCGTTTATCCGAACGATAAGTCGACATCGGGAAAGTTAGAAAACATTCTCCATAGCAAACATTAGTTAAAAACAATGTTTAAAAAGATACATTAAAAGCCAAGTCACAGCTGTAAAACACATTGGGGAAATAAATGTGTGAAACTGCAAATAATGAACAGACGATAAATATCGAGCCCAAAAATGTATCGTTTATCAGACATTTTTTGAACGACAAGCCGATGTTGGGAAAGTCCACTGTTACCATGGAGATCCGCCATGTTTGTGGGCACTAGCAAACATTATCAATAGCGAACATTAGCTAAAAACAATTCAATAAAAGTTTAATTAAAACCCGCAGAACAACTCCGTGAGCTGCAAAACCTGTTAAATATATTATCGGGGGGAAAATGGAGGAAACTGCAAATAATGTCCCGACGATACATTTTTTACCTAAAATTGTATTGTTTATCCGAACGATAAATCGATATTGGTAAGATCCACTGTTACCTTGGAGATCCGCCATGTTTGTGGGCACTAGCAAACATTTCCACAGACGCAAATTAGCCAAAACAACAACAACATTAAATTAAAATCCGCGGAACAACTCCGTGAGCTGCCGAGTCAAACCTGTTAAATATATTATTGGGGAAAAAATGGAGGAAACGACAAATTTATCTTAACAACAAGTCAATATCAGGAAAGTCCACTGTTACCATGGAGATCCGCCATGTTTGTGGGCACTAGCATTTCCCATAGACGAACATCAACTAAAAAACAATCCAAAAACTTACATTAAAAAGCTTCGGAACAGCTCAGTAAACTGTCGAGTCAAACCAGATAAATATGTTAGCGAACGATTATTCGAACGATAAGTCGATATCGGGAAAGTTAGAAAACATTCTCCATAGCAAACATGAGTTAAAAACAATATTTAAAAAGATACATTAAAAGCCAAGTCACAGCTGTAAAACACATTGGGGAAATAAATGTGTGAAACTGCAAATAATGAACAGACGATAAATATCGAGCCCAAAAATGTATCGTTTATCGGACATTTTTCAAACGACAAGCCGATGTTGGGAAAATTCAATGTTACCATGGAGATCCGCCATGTTTGTGGGCACTAGCAAACATTATCAATAGCGAACATTAGCTAAAAACAATTCAATAAAAGTTGAATTAAAACCCGCAGAACAACTCCGTGAGCTGCCAAACCTGTTCAATATATTATTGGGGGGAAAAATGGAGGAAACGACAAATTTATCTTAACAACAAGTCAATATCAGGAGAGTCCACTGTTACCATGGAGATCCGCCATGTTTGTGGGCACTGGCAAACATTTCCACAGACGCACATTAGCCAAAACAACAACAAAATCAAATTAAAATCTGTGGAACAACTCCGTAAGCTGCCGAGTCAAACCTGTTAAATATATTATTGGGGGGAAAATGGAGGAAACGACAAATTTATCTGAACGACAAGTCAATATCAGGAAAATCCACTGTTACCATGGAGATCTGCCATATTTGTGGGCACTAGCATTATCCCATAGACCAGTGGTTCTCAACCTTTTGGAGCCGCGACCCCCATTACAACAGTTAAAGGGGTTCGTGACCCCCCGCTCTGGTCACACCGTGAGAAATCGGATCATTAGCCACATAATTCTTAAAAAACAAAGAAAAAAAACAAATGGCTAAAATAAAATTCATCAAATTTCGAACATATAACGGCACTCTGGTAAAACAGCAACACACATGCGACAATAAAATATTATAATATACGTTAAAAAAAAAGCATGTATATTTTATCTACATGATCTGGCGACCCCCCCAAATTCGTCTCGCCCTAACCCTTGGGGGTCCCAACCCCCAGGTTGAGAACCACTGCCATAGACGAACATCAACTAAAAAACTATGTAAAAACCTAAATTAAAAGCCGCGGAACAGCTCAGTAAGTTAAACCTGATAAATATGTTAGCGGAAAAATTAAGGAAACTGCAAACAATGTAGCGGCGATACATTTTCAACCCAAAATTGCATCGTTTATTCGAACGATAAATCGATATCGGGAATATCCACTGTTACCATGGAGATCCGCCATGTTTGTGGGCACTAGCAAACATTTCCACAGACGAACATTAGCTAAAACAACAACAAAATTAAATTAAAATCCGCGGAACAGCTCAGTAAACTGTCGAGTCAAACCAGATAAATATGTCATCGAAAAAATGGAGGAAACTGCAAACAATGTAGCGGCGATAAATCATCAACCCAAATTTGTATCGTTTATCCGAACGATAAATCGATATCGGAAAAGTTCACCGTTACCATGGAGATCCGCCACTAGCAAACATTAGCTAAAAACAACATAAAAAGTGTCATTAAAAGCTGCTGGGTCAATACACTGCAGAGTCCAAATGTTCCAATGTAAACAACACAGTTTATTATCGCTGCAAAACCATGTGACACAACAATCCGTGACAGCCCGATCCTGCGACTCTGAGAGGCACTGGCTGTGGGTTAATTGCACCACAGAGGCTAACGCTGCCACAGTGAAACAATGAGCTCGAGTGCACTCAGGCTTGGCTAGCTGCTGCCGCCGCCGCCTCCACCGCCGCCGCTGCCGCTGCTGCTGCGCGCGGCACGGGCTGCGCGGCGCAACGCTACAGCCAGCCCGCTCTGCACGCGAGGCTAGCGTCAAACGGCTATCGAGTGGTTGGGGTACACACACACGCACACACACGCACGCACACGCACAGGCACGCACGCAAACAAAAATCAAATATGCAGCCACTTACCGACTTAACTAGCCACTCCTATTCCCAATCCCTCTCCGTCCATGGCGGCGGCAACTCCGGGAAAAAAACAACAAGTCACTCGGCGGATCGGGTTCAACAATTCAATCTCCAGCAAATCCGTGCGGAAAAAGCCAGCGCGTGGACCCAGGGGGAGCAGCAGCGGCGGCGCATTCCCCTCCCTCCCTCCAGATATCCAGGCAGCAGCAGCAGCAGAGAGAGGCCAGCCCGCGCGGATCCACTACTGGACTCCTGCCACCGCGCTTGGAGACGCCGTCCGGGGCGCGCACAAAAGCCCCGATCCGACGGGCATTTCCTTTCCCCCGAAACACACCGGTCCCAGGTTCCACCCCCCCGGCGTCCCCCCCCCCCCGTCCAACAAAAAAAAAAAAGGCGAGCTGCTAGTCCCCCCCCCTTCCTCGGAGCCAGCGCGGTCCCATCCAGGTCGAGTAATCCCTCCGCGTTCTCCGCCGGTGGATGAGCTCTGTGGTGGTTCCTCCGTGTGGGAACTGATACAGTGTAGTCGAGGCAGCGGCAGCAGCGGGGGGGGGGGGCGCGCTGGAAAACCAGGACAGGGCTTGGATCGGGCTGAGTGTGAGAGCGCGTGGAGAGGGAAGACGCGGAGTGGATTGGCACGCGGCTGAGTGACCGTTACGCAATTACGCACGAGGGAAAGAGACGCGCGGGTGTGGATGGGAGACGTGTGGGAAGGGCAGGGGCGGTGTGGGCATGTGGACATTGTGGAAGAGCACAGAGGGGGCCACGGGCTCATGGGCCACAGGTCACTTTAGCTTAGACTTACCCCCCCCGGGGCGAAACAGGGCTTTACCCAAATCTAAGAGCTTAAAAGACAAGCAACAAAAAAGTGACAAAAAAGTGACAAAAAACACAACAAAATGTGACGAAAACGCGACGACAAAGTAATGAAAAAACCCGATGAAAAAACAACAATTACATGAAAAAAACACGAAAAAACAAGAGACGAAAAACACAACAAAAAAGTGATGAAAAAGTGACAAAAAACACAACAAAATGTGATAAAAACGCGATGACAAAGCAATGAAAAAACAACATGAAAAAAAAAACTAAAAACAAGACGAAAACACAACGAAAAAGTGACGAAAAAGTGACAAAAAACACAACAAAAAGTGACTAAAACGTGACGACAAAGCAATGAAAAAACAATAACATGAAAAAACACGAAAGACAAGAGACGAAAAAGTGACAAAAAAGCGATGAAAAAAAACGGTGAAAAAACAACAATAACATGAAAGAAAACCCGAAAAACAGGAGACAAAAACACAACGAAAAAAGTGATGAAAAAGTGACAAAAAAGTGACAAAAAACACAACAAAACGTGACGACAAAGCGATGAAAAAAGTGGTGAAAAAACAACAATAACATGAAAAAAACACAAAAAGCAAGAGACGAAAACACAACAAAATGTGACGAAAACGCGACGACAAAGCGATGAAAAAAGCGATGAAAAAAACAACAATAACATGAAAGAAAAACATGAAAAACGAGACGAAAACACAAAAAAGTGATGAAAAAGTGACAAAAAAGTGACAAAAAACACAACAAAATGCGACGACAAAGCGATGAAAAAAAACGATGAAAAAAGCAATAACATGAAAAAACCCTGAAAAACAAGAGACAAAAACACAACGAAAAAAGTGATGAAAAAGTGACAAAAAAGTGACAAAAAACACAACAAAAACGTGACGACAAAGCGATGAAAAAAGCGATGAAAAAACAACAATAACATTAAAGAAAAGAAGAAAAACAAGAGATGAAAACACAACGAAAAAGTGACGAAAACGCGGCAAAAAGCCACAAGAAAGTAATGAAAAAGCAACAAAAACATGACAAAAATGCAGCGACAACGTGACAAAAAGTTACCGTCACTTTTCTAGATTTGAGCTTTCAAATGAGACGTTACAGGGTTGCTCTCCAGTCAAGAAGCTTTTAGATTTGGGCAAAGCCGAACTGGAGAAAATGCTCTGGGTGAAGGCGGGGGGTCAGAGGTTCACATGTGTATTTGTGGAAGTGTCACATTTACGCTGATTTGGGCCAGACTGACCAGAGTCCCGGGGGAAGCGTAAGAGCCCAAATATACAAGTGAAAGAAGTGGAATCATCTCAAGTGGAGGAAAAAATGTCTCCAAGAACCGACTTCAGCCTAAAACCCCTTAAACGCCCTTTGTTTTACTTTCCAAACGCATTTTTAACTAAACGCCCGAAATCTTCCATGAGAATTGAAAGGAATGTGTGAGAATTAAAGGTGCACTCTGGAAATGTTTACGTAGCGTTTGTTAAAGAAGTTTTGAAATAATTAGAGAAAGTTTAAATTTTTCTCAGAATTGTTTTACCCTTAACTGTTTTCAAAGATGACCATATATGGGCGATTCCAGAGATGCCGTCTGTATCTATATTCATGTTTGAAAACAGTTAAGGGGGAAAACAATTCTGAGAAAAATTTAAACTTTATTTATTTATTTCAAAACTTGAAATGCTGAATTATGAATATAGTTTGTACTAAATAAAGATACAAAGACATGGGGAGGAGCAAAGTGGTTCAACAGCCCATAAATACATGAATAACGGAGAATGCTAACTTGATGCTACATGTTAGCATCGGGCTAATGCTAACGGTTAGCTAGCGCTAGCTACAACTGCCGTTTTTTCACTTCTACTGAACAATCTGCTGTGAGAAAATATCCATATGGGCCCGATTTACACTTGACTTTATTTATGTGATAAATAAGTTCACATTCCACCAGAAAATGGCTAAAAAGAGGGAAAATTGTGTTTCTCTAAAGATTATATTTTCCCCCTCGGCGAAGCCACGCCCCCTTCTATGACGAGATGCGTCTGTATCTATCTCGTCATAGAAGGGGGCGTGGCTTCGCCGAGGGAGTAAACATATTTTATAGGAAAGGCTGTATTTTTCAGTAAAATGTGTTGCTTTGGGAGAATTTTAGGCTTATTTTGACTGCAACATTGTCCTTTTTCTTACACATACCACTACTTTCAAAATAAACTGTAACACCCTTGAGGTAGGGGGTGCACGGCTGACCACTGAACGGCCAAAGGTACGAAAGACAAAAAACGTTGGGAACCACTGGCTTATAGAACCATGCAGCTGATGCTGCTCAAATACACGTTATTTTAAATGCAAAACGGTTAAAATGACTCTAGGTGCACTGAGGAGCGGGTCAGACTGTTTTTAATGCAGGCTAGCTGATACCATAGACACGCACTAGCCTTGCATTAGCCTAGCGCCACGTAGCTCTTCAAACATAAGAACTGCATGAATTACAAAAAAAAAACATCTCCATAAACTAGGAAACGAGGCCCTATGTCAAACATCCTGAAACATCCCTTTAACTCTCTTCACATCAGTTCTTTTGCGTGTTTTAATTGGGCACAAGAGATTCAAGGCTCAGGGTTCCTCCAGTGTTTTGTATCACAGCGGAGAAGCGAGTTAGAACGATTACAGTAATGAGTTCATGGAAAGCCAGCGACACATCTGGCTCACGGGAGAGCCTGGTGCGAGCCTGGTGCGAGCCTGGTGCGAGCTGGTCGTTAGCGGCTGCTGGATGTCGGGGAGACGGGTCACAGATGGCAAAGTCCGATCACAGTTACGGTGTCAGAGCGGAGCCACAGAAACACTTCAGACAGAGCAGAGCCTCTCCTCCAGCAGCAGAGCCACAGAAACACAGCCTTTGCTTTGACAGGGCGACTCAGGCCGAAGATGCTGAAGGTTTGGTCAGAGACGTTCAGCAAATTGTCGGAGTCTGGTCTCAATCCCACCACCGGCTGCACCGACTTAAAACAATGAACAGTGTCTTCCAGGACCACTGCGCTTCCTGGATTATTGAAAAAATAATAATCACGATTATTTTTGTCATAATTGAAATCACGATTATTCAAACGATTATTTGTTGCCTTTAAAAAAAATCCATCAAAAAAATTATAAAAAATCCAGCAAAAAAAGACAAAAATCCATCAAAAAAATGACAAAAAAACATTGAAAAAAAGACAAAAATCCATCAAAAAAATGATTAAAAAAACCATAAAAAAAGTGACAAAAATCCATCAAAAAAATGATTAAAAATCCATCAAAAAATGATAAAAAAAACAGCAAAAAAGTGACAAAAATCCAAAAATTAAAAATTAGAAAAAAAAACGCTTTACAAGGATAAAGGGATTATTTCAGTACATTTTAGTTCAAAGAATCGTGTACCAAATTGTTTGCAAAACCAACCACCAGAAGAACCGTCCCAATCCTCGTAAAACCCAAGGAACACATCTCGAAAGTCGACGGAGAGTTGCCAGAACCTCTTTTTGTTTAGATTAAAAATGCGTGTTTTCATATGCTACCAGGATGCTAACGGCCCATTGAAACGCATAGGGTTTCGTTAGCTCATACAATGAATGAAGCTTCTGATTGTTTCGATCATGTTGCGCAACTGTTTTGATGTTTACATTTATTTTAAAGGAACAGGCCAGCGTTTTTCCACACTGAGATATGTTCTTACCTGAGCTGTGACGAGTTCTTTAGGACCTGTCTGATCTTCAGTCACGTAAACACAGCGCAGACGGCGTTAGCATTTAGCCTCTCCCTCTCTCCTCTATAGCTCCAAAACAGGTCAAGATAGAAGCTACCGAGCTCTTCCACGTTTTCCCGATTTAAATATGGTTACGTGAAGTGTTCCACTACAAAGTATAATTACACACAATTAAACAATGTGGATTTTCTAAGCGGATAAAAGGGGGAACTATATTGTAAGGCGTAATAATACCAGGAGTAGTTTGGCATCTGCACAGTAAAGTGAAGATTAGTGCGCGGATTTTTTACATTTTGTCAAATTTTGTCAAATTTTTGTCAATTTTTTGTCAATTTTTTGTCAATTTTTTGTCAAATTTTTGTCAAATTTTCATCACATTTTGTAATTTTTTTTGTAATTTTTTGTAATTTTCTTTGTCATTTTTTTTGTCATTTTTTGTCCGTTTTTTCGTCGATTTATTATACATTTTTTGTCTTTTTTTTAACATTTTGTCAATTTTTGTCACATTTTTGTCACATTTTGTCAAATCTTGTCACATAACGTAGTAATAATACCAGGAGGAGTTTGAAATCCGCACTGTAAAGTGAAGATTACTGTGCGGATTTCGAACTACTCCTGGTATTATTACGCCTTACAATATAGTCCCCCCTTTTATCCGCTTAGAAAATCCACAGTGTGTAGTAGCAAGTTACGTTTTTTTAACTTATTAACTGTCTTGGAGAGTAAATACTACGCCGACAGGAAAGGCGAAGGGGGAGAGGGTTACTGTGTATTCAATTATACAATGGAAAAAAAAAAAATCACTCAAACTTTGCTGTAAATACTGTTTAAAGTGACGTTAGCCACAGTTAGCTTTGCCCGTTAGCCTGTTAGCCTCTTCTTCGTGATTCCATTAGTGTGTATTGGTGACTCTGGTCCGGTGGCAGTCAAGTTGCAAACACTTTTCTGGCCAGAGACACCAGGGGGAGATGAAAGACCCTCCAATCATCCCATAAACACTTGTATCACCCCCACAGGGACTACGGGGAGGGTTTATTAAGGTAAACACGTTACTTAGTGCTGCTTTAAATAGGGGAAACGTGGAAGAGCTTGGTAGCTTCTATCTTGACCTGTTTTGGAGCTATAGAGGAGAGAGGGAGAGGCTAAATGCTAACGCCGTCTGCGCTGTGTTTACGTGACTGAAGATCAGACAGGTCCTAAAGAACTCGTCACAGCTCAGGTAAGAACATATCTCAGTGTGGAAAAACGCTGGCCTGTTCCTTTGATAAGCTATACTTAGCTTACTTAAATTACTGACTGATTAAACTTATGTTTTTTTACCTGATCTTGTTTTCAGGTCAGGTTTTTTTCCTCCTGTGTGCATGATTAGTCCTGACCACCTCTCCTTGTTGCGTGGACTCACCTGCAGTTTCCTAAACCCCACACCCAACAAGTATCAAACACTCCACGGTCCCCCCACCACCGGCGCAGAAGGTCCCCAGCTCTCCAGACTCTTATTAAGCTCTCAGTGTGGGCCACCCCCCAGGGACGCCTGTGTGTCGCCTGCCTGCGAAAGAGCTCACATCCTGGGCTACAGACGGGGAGGCAGAGAGGGTGGTGGAGGATGGTAAGAGAGACGGAGCGTTCAGTAAACACCCCCCCCTCTCGCCCCCCTCCCTCTCCCGCACCCGGCCTGTTGTCTGTTGTTTGTTAGCGAGATGATTCCTTCTGTCATGTCAAAGGGAACATTATCATATCCACGTTGCCCGGGAAACCACCAGCGAGAGAGAGGCTGGTGCGAGCGTTGATGGGATGTGGGATCATGGATTTAAAGAGGATACGGAGGTATTCGCTTGGAGACCCTCACGGAAATGACAACGGAAGGTTAAGTTTGAGGGTAAAGTAGATTTTGTCCAGCCCTCCTCGTACCGGGATGTTTGTTATACTGAGATGTTGAGTTACACACAAACATCTGCAACACACAAACATCTAAAACATGCAAACATCTGCAAAGGAGACGCAAAAAACTGTAGTATTTGAAGAATGTCAGAAGCAGAAAATGAGCTCATGTTTGTGGGCGGAGCCTCAAAGGCCACGACGTCACAGATTGAAGCGCTAACGAGTTAATATTTACACAAAGACATGAGTAAACCAAAGCATTTATTAGTAAAAAAGACGATTCAACTCCTTGTTGAATTTTTGTCATTTTTTTGTTGAGTTTTTGTCATTTTTTGTTGAATTTTTGTCACATTTTTGTTGAATTTTTGTCATTTTTTTGTTGAGTTTTTGTCA
Organism: Gobius niger; assembly: GCF_951799975.1. Lineage (NCBI taxonomy): Eukaryota > Metazoa > Chordata > Actinopteri > Gobiiformes > Gobiidae > Gobius > Gobius niger. The sequence goes on from NC_136855.1 coordinate 41,668,065, forward strand.
TTTTTTGTTTAATTTTTGTCATTTTTTTGTTGAATTTTTGTCATTTTTTTGTTGAATTTTTGTCATTTTTTTGTAGAATTTTTGTCACATTTTTGTTGAATTTTTGTCACATTTTTGTTGAATTTTTGTCATTTTTTGTTTAATTTTTGTCATTTTTTTGTTGAATTTTTGTCATTTTTTTGTAGAATTTTTGTCACATTTTTGTTGAATTTTTGTCATTTTTTGTTTAATTTTTGTCATTTTTTTGTTGAATTTTTGTCACATTTTTGTTTAATTTTTGTCATTTTTTTGTTGAGTTTTTGTCATTTTTTGTTGAATTTTTGTCATTTTTTTGTTGAGTTTTTGTCATTTTTTTGTTGAATTTTTGTCATTTTTTTGTTGAATTTTTGTTGAATTTTTTGTTGAATTTTTGTCACATTTTTGTTGAATTTTTGTCATTTTTTGTTGAATTTTTGTCATTTTTTTGTTGAGTTTTTGTCATTTTTTTGTTGAATTTTTGTTGAATTTTTGTTAAATTTTTGTCACATTTGTGTTGAATTTTTGTCACATTTTTGTTGAATTTTTGTCATTTTTTTGTTGAGTTTTTGTCATTTTTTGTTGAATTTTTGTCACATTTTTGTTGAATTTTTGTCATTTTTTTGTTGAGTTTTTGTCATTTTTTGTTTAATTTTTGTCATTTTTTTGTTGAATTTTTGTCATTTTTTTGTAGAATTTTTGTCACATTTTTGTTGAATTTTTGTCACATTTTTGTTGAATTTTTGTCATTTTTTGTTTAATTTTTGTCATTTTTTTGTTGAATTTTTGTCATTTTTTTGTAGAATTTTTGTCACATTTTTGTTGAATTTTTGTCATTTTTTGTTTAATTTTTGTCATTTTTTTGTTGAATTTTTGTCACATTTTTGTTTAATTTTTGTCATTTTTTTGTTGAGTTTTTGTCATTTTTTGTTGAATTTTTGTCATTTTTTTGTTGAGTTTTTGTCATTTTTTTGTTGAATTTTTGTCATTTTTTTGTTGAATTTTTGTTGAATTTTTTGTTGAATTTTTGTCACATTTTTGTTGAATTTTTGTCATTTTTTGTTGAATTTTTGTCATTTTTTTGTTGAGTTTTTGTCATTTTTTTGTTGAATTTTTGTTGAATTTTTGTTAAATTTTTGTCACATTTGTGTTGAATTTTTGTCACATTTTTGTTGAATTTTTGTCATTTTTTGTTGAATTTTTGTCATTTTTTGTTGAATTTTTGTCATTTTTTTGTTGAATTTTTGTCATTTTTTTGTTGAATTTTTGTTGAATTTTTGTTAAATTTTTGTCACATTTGTGTTGAATTTTTGTCACATTTTTGTTGATTTTTTGTAATTTTTTGTTGAATTTTTGTCATTTTTTTGTTGAGTTTTTGTCATTTTTTTGTTGAATTTTTGTCATTTTTTTGTTGAATTTTTGTTGAATTTTTGTTGAATTTTTGTCACATTTGTGTTGAATTTTTGTCACATTTTTGTTGAATTTTTGTCATTTTTTGTTGAATTTTTGTCATTTTTTGTCATTTTTTTGTTGATTTTTTGTAATTTTTTGTTGAATTTTTGTCATTTTTTTGTTGAGTTTTTGTCATTTTTTTGTTGAATTTTTGTTGAATTTTTGTTGAATTTTTGTTGAATTTTTGTTGAATTTTTGTTGAATTTTTGTCATTTTTTTGTTGATTTTTTGTCATTTTTTTGTTGAATTTTTGTCATTTTTTTGTTGAATTTTTGTCATTTTTTGTTTAATTTTTGTCACATTTTTGTTGAGTTTTTGTCATTTTTTTGTTGAATTTTTGTCATTTTTTGTTGAATTTTTGTCATTTTTTTGTTGAGTTTTTGTCATTTTTTTGTTGAATTTTTGTCATTTTTTGTTGAATTTTTGTCATTTTTTTGTTGAGTTTTTGTCATTTTTTTGTTGAGTTTTTGTCATTTTTTTGTTGAATTTTTGTCATTTTTTTGTTGAATTTTTGTTGAATTTTTGTTGAATTTTTGTTGAATTTTTGTTGAATTTTTGTCATTTTTTTGTTGATTTTTTGTCATTTTTTTGTTGGATTTTTGTCATTTTTTTGTTGAATTTTTGTCACATTTTTGTTGAGTTTTTGTCATTTTTTTGTTGAATTTTTGTCATTTTTTGTTGAATTTTTGTAATTTTTTTGTTGAATTTTTGTAATTTTTTGTTGAATTTTTGTCATTTTTTGTCATTTTTTGGTGAATTTTTGTCATTTTTTGGTTGAATTTTAGTCATTTTTTTGTTGAATTTTTGTAATTTTTTGGTTGAATTTTTGTCACATTTTTGTTGAATTTTTGTCACATTTTTGTTGATTTTTTTTGTCATTATTTGTTGAATTTTTGTCATTTTTTGGTTGAATTTTTGTCATTTTTTTGTTGAGTTCACAGTTAGAGTCCGGCTAATCCACGCCTGCTCCTCAAAACAAACCCACCTGGTCCAAACAGTGATGATGGTTTTCCTCCTTAAAGGTAAACTCTTCCTCCCCGTGTGTGTCCTGGTCTCTGAGGCTCCTCACGTGGTTCTGTTTTGTCCTCTGAGTGTTTCCCTGGGATTGACCTGACAGGCGCTGCAGCTGTGCCGTCCATATTGTTTCCAGACAGGACTTACCAATTCTCCTCGATTAAAACGCACCACGCGATTATCGAGATCGACCTTTATCAAAATCACGATCAGATTAAAATTCGCCCTCGCTGCTCACAACAAACTTACGACTGAAAAAGGCACCGTGGAAGAGTTTTCTGACCAAGTCTCCACTTAACTTGACTCAGATGTGGTACTTTAGGCCACAAATGTCCCTCTCTGCTTCTTAATTCAACCTTTTCAGACGTTACGGAGACTGACCGTTTAGAAAGTCATCCTGAGATGTTGAACTGAACCTCTGTGTGGTGCAGACTGCCCTGTTATCTAACCTCCTGCGACTTTAACGTAAACACGATGGAGGTTTTTTTCTACGAGCCTCATTCCAGCGGAGACGCATGTGTTTCCCATCAGTGACGAGCGGCTAATCAGTCCAAACGCCTCATCGTTTTCCATTACTCCATACAGTTATTCCAGACATGCGTGTGCGCCCGTGTTAAAGCACACGCCTGCCCGTGCTCTCCCCACGGCAGGAACAACGTCACCAACGCAACAGTGTGAGATACAGACCAGCCTTTCATGAGTTGTGTTGATGATTTTAAACACATCTGGGTCACTGTCGAACATTGTGTTGGTCTGGAAATGTTATATTGATCTCGCCGCACTGCAAATCGCTTCTGTCCCGTTAAGAAGCTCCAGCAAATCTAAACAAACTGCTGTGGAGTCTCGGCCCGGGGGCTGGTCCATATATAGGCCGATATTTTAAAGGGGGGTAATCTGCAAAATGGACTTTTTCAAGCTTTCCATCATGTTATTCTGTCACTCCCTCATTAAAAACATGGCTGAAGTGTTGCCTTGGCACATTCACGTATTTCTGAGTAATCTGTAAAAACTCTGATGGCGGCCATTTTAGGGATAGGTTTTTGTCACATTTTTGTTGAATTTTTGTCTTTTTTTTGTTGAATTTTTGTCTTTTTTTTGTTGAGTTTTTGTCATTTTTTTTGTTGAATTTTTGTCATTTTTTGTTGAATTTCTGTCATTTTTTTGTTGAATTTTTGTCACATTTTTGTAGAATTTTTGTCATTTTTTTGTTGAGTTTCTGTCATTTTTTTGTTGAATTTTTGTCATTTTTTGTAGAATTTTTGTCATTTTTTGTTGAATTTTTGTCACATTTTTGTTGAATTTTTGTCATTTTTTGTTGAATTTTTGTCATTTTTTTGTTGAATTTTTGTCATTTTTTTGTTGAATTTTTGTCATTTTTTTGTTGAATTTTTGTCATTTTTTGTTGAATTTTTGTCATTTTTTGTTGAATTTCTGTCATTTTTTTGTTGAATTTTTGTCATTTTTTGTTGAATTTTTGTCATTTTTTGTTGAATTTTTGTCACATTTTTGTTGAATTTTTGTCATTTTTTGTTGAATTTTTGTCATTTTTTTGTTGAATTTTTGTCATTTTTTTGTTGAATTTTTGTCATTTTTTTGTTGAATTTCTGTCATTTTTTTGTTGAATTTTTGTCATTTTTTGTTGAATTTTTGTCATTTTTTGTTGAATTTTTGTCACATTTTTGTTGAATTTTTGTCATTTTTTGTTGAATTTTTGTCATTTTTTTTGTTTAATTTTTGTCATTTTTTTGTTGAATTTTTGTCACTTTTTAGTTTAATTTTTGTCACTTTTTTGTTGAATTTTTGGCTGATGGCGGCCATTTTAGGGATAGGTTTGCCTGAGTCCTCCTAGGAACGCCCCCACCTCCTGGAGACGCCTCCGAGCTTTGGTCACCAGCCGAGTAACCAACCACTGCTCCTCAGCAGAACCCCCTCCCCACTGATGCCACAGACAGCGTGTGGAGGGGGCGTGTCTAAAGGCTCAGAGGTTCTTAAAGAGACAGAGGCCTATTTCAAGACATTCACTACAGCCATTTTGAGAGAGACATTTTATACAAGGCAGTTATTCTAATTTACTGCATTTACAGACCAACAGAAGGTTTGTCATCATTGTAGTGTGATATAGACTGGTGCTATGGGACTGACAAAAGCAGAACACCCCCTCTTTAAGTATTTGTTGTTGTTTTTTATGTATAGTTTTTTACAGTTGGACATTCATTATTATAGTAAAGGCTATGGCTGGGCGATACGGACCAAAACTCATATCCCGATATATTTAGGTTGAATGTCAAAGCCAAATACAAGTAGTTTTATTGAAAGCTCTCTATAAAATGTAAACATAAACACTGCATAACAAAGCTCTGTAAGGTGCACATTTAAATAAAATAATATCTTACATAGAAATAGCCTATAAAATATAACAGGTCAATCTTTTTCTGACGGCAGCATTTATATATAAATAGATTGTGCTCAATTTGAGATAAACTAGTTAAAAATCGGTTTGAGATGACCTGTTTCTTTTTGTTAACTTAATGGCTTATCTGAATTTGAAATATCTCGATATGGTCTAGTTCTATATCTTATTGAAAAATATATCGATATATGTTAAATATCGATATATCGCCTAACCCTAGTAAAGGCACCGGTCATAGAAATATAAAGAAATATGTCTATTCGAGGTCGCCCAGGCCGATACACACCCCTGCTTGCCACCCCCCTTTTTTCTAGATCCGGCCCTGGACAGATTCTCTACAGAAAAAGTGATGAAAAAGACACAAAAATGTGACAAAAAAAGCCACAAAAGACCAACAAAAGAGCGACAATGAAGCGACAAAAATGTAACAAAAACCCGATGAAAAGCGCAAAAAAGTGACGAAAGATTTAAAAACAGTTTTTTAAAAAAGTGATGGAAACACGACAACAATGCGAGGAAAAGATCAGTTTAGATCTGTTCATATAAGGCGTTACACTGGCCTGACTGTAACCTTTTAGATTTGGGTAAAGCTGAACCGGAGAATATGCGCTTGGTTAACCCTTTAATAGTTCGCTCAACCGTTTGGTAAAGCAAACTTTATTGAATCATGTGTTGTTTCTAATTCTGCCTCTACCGTTTTCTACCAAGTGTTTAATACTCAACATATCCAGTTTAGATCAGGGTTAGATTGGTTTGGACTGGTTTAGATCCAGTTTGGACTGGTTTATGCTTCTTTTGACAATGTTTAGACTGGTTTAGACCAGGTATTGACTGGTTTAAACTGGTTTAGATCAGGTTTGGACCGGTTTAAAAAATAATAATAATGTCGTCTCCTTTTTTCTGGTTGTGGGGGCGACATTAAAGGGTTAAGGCGAGGTTATTGTATTTCTTTACTTCATGAAACTGTGGCCCTGATAGACACTTTGTAAAGGGTAGAGTTCGACTTGTGGAGCCTCCAGAACCTTTAGACTCCCGAGCAGCTGGTGTGTTTCTTCCAGCTCGCTCGTGTCGCTCGCTCGTCTCGTCTCGCTCGTCTCGCTCGCTCGTCTCTCTCCTCCGGGAGCGCCGTGATGAACGGATGGCTCGGCGCTCCGTGTCCTCGATCGACTTATGTGGGACAGACTTTGATTTCGACCCAATTACCCGAAAATGCAGCGTGTAAAAATAATCTGTTTAACGGAGCGCGAGGACGGAGAGGCGGCGCCTTTGTGCGAGCGGCGGCGGCGGCGCTTTACATCTGCCGCGCGACGTGAAACGCAAATCAACAATCCAGATAATCACGTTATGCGTCTGCTACAGCGCCGCCGTTTCCACGTCCAGAAGAGCCGCACGAATCCAGCTCTTCACACGCAGACACATGAGGAGGAGGAGAATCAGGAGCTCACGGCTCAGCTCGGAAACATCAGAGCCTCTTCTGTCGTCGACAAAATGAAACCAAAAAGAGACACAGCACCAGCGCTGTCTCCAATAAGGCTTGTCCACCGAGGTGCTGGTTTGGAGCTGGTTTGGAGCTGGTTTGGAGCTGGTTCTGGGCTGGTTCAGAGCTGGTGCTGGGCCCGGGTTGGTTCCGTACTGACTTGGTTTTCCACCAAAGTGAGCTGACATTGTGCCTATTTCCAGAGCAATGCTTTGGGAAGTCAACTGCCACATAAAACATGGAGAGTAACATCTTAATACCGACACTTCTGGTTATAAAATACACGAAAATAAGTTCCATTCACAGTAGCCATTTTTATTTCTTCTTTCTAACCGTTCCTTCTTGTTGTAGCTGTGGCTAAAAAGCATAAAGTAAAAAAAAAGCAGTTAGTTTCCTCCACAGACTGTTTTGGCTTCTCCAGGGAGTTATAAGCACTCACTAACTAATATTGGTTGTTTGTCGGAGGAGAAAGCCACACCCCCATCCATCTGGGTCCAGCTTTTAACTGGTTCCCAACCGGCACCGGATTTTGGAACTAAGAGCCAGCATTTTTTCAGTGGAAAACGAAAGAATCGGTTCTGAAACTGGAACCGACCAGGAACCAGCACCGGCACCAGCTTAGTGGAAAAAGACTACAATAGAGCTGAGGACTGTTCCAGCTACACACTGACTGACAAATCCCATTTTCAAAAACTAACTATTGATACAGACGCATCTCTGGACTCGCCCATATATGGTCATGTTTGAAAACAGTTAAGGGGGAAAACAATTTTGAGGAAAATCAAAACTTTCTCTAATTATTCAAATACTACTTTAACAAACGCTGAATTATAAATATAGTTTCTACTAAATAAAGATACAAAGACATGGGGAGGAGCAAAGTGGTTCAACAGCCCATAAATACATGAATAACGGAGAATGCTAACCTGATGCTACATGTTAGCATCGTGCTAATGCTAACGCTAGCTAGCGCTTGCTATAGATACAGATGGCATCTCGTCATAGAAGGGGGCGTGGCCTCGCCGAGGGGGAAAATAGAATCTTTTGGGAAACAATTTTTCCCTCTTTTTAGCCATTTTCTGGTGGAATATGAACTTATTTATCACATACAAACAAAGTCCAGTGTAAATCGGGCCCATGTGGATGTTTTCACACAGCAGATTGTTTTGTAGAAGTGAAAAAACGGCAGTTCTAGATAGCGCTAGCTAACCGTTAGCATTAGCGCGATGCTAACATGTAGCATCATGTTAGCATTCTCCGTTATTCATGTATTTATGGGCTGTTGAACCACTTTGCTCCTCCCCATGTCTTTGTGTCTTTATTTAGTAGAAACTATATTCATAATTCAGCATTTGTTAAAGTAGTTTTTGAATAATTAGAGAAAGTTTAGATTTTTTCAAAATTGTTTCCCCCTTAACTGTTTTCAAACATGACCATATATGGGCGACTCCAGAGATGCCGTCTGTATCTATGACTGCCGTTTTTTCACTTCTACAGAACAATCTGCTGTGAATAAATATCCATATGGACCTGATTTACACCTGACTTTATTTGTATGTGATAAATAAGTTCATATTCCACCAGAAAATGTCTTGTGTCACTTTATTACAGACCGCCTTGGTGACGATGATGACATTAATCGGCAGTGTCGTGTAATTTATGCCCAAGCAAACATTCTTGTCAGGAAATGTCACATGTGCTGTGACAGTGTGACACCTCTGCACACGGCTCCTCTGTGGTGGGAATGTAAAAAAAGCCTCGTTACAGAAGCTCAAAGTCGTATATAATGATGCTTTTAGGTTCAGTAGTGCCAGTGCTGCTCTGCCAGGCTCGTGTCAACAGCTTTCAGGCACTCATGACAACTTTGTATTTTAAATTCATTTGTCGCCTCAACGACTCTGTGAGCTCTTTGGTGGCTCTGGTGAAGCCCAGGTCTTTGGTACCAGTGTCCTGTATGGAAACACTGGTATAGCGGTCTTTTATAATCTTGTATGTATTGTTTATGTGAGTCTTGTCTGTATCTTTTTAAACTATGGACCTCGAGTCTGAATAAAGAATGAAGATCTAAAAAGAGTGAAACATTGTGTTTCCCAGAATTCTCTAATACTGGCCTGTATTCCATTAGAGGCCGGGTCTGTGACAGAGGCCGGGTCTAACAGAGGCCGGGTCTCCGACAGGGGCCGGGTCTCCGACAGGGGCCGGGTCTCCGACAGAGGCCGGGTCTCCGACAGGGGCCGGGTCTGTGACAGGGGCCGGGTCTCCGACAGAGGCCAGGTTCGTGGCTGGCGGAGGCAAATTAAAGCCGGTCTCTAAAACAGGCCGGGGCTTTTATTAGAAACTATAGCAGTAGAAATATTCCCCATGTTAGGAGTTTGTCTCATACTGGTGTAAATGAAAACTCACGTGCAGGAAGTAACAAACTGAACCCGGGCCGAGGGCGACGCTGCGGAGGAGCTGATCCCAGCGTAACTTTGACACAGATTTAGCCACTTTTCAAACCTCCTGTGACCATATTTGGAAACAGGGCAAATGTCGTGTGACCCTCCAGGGTTTTAATAAAGTCTCCATCGCGTCTTCAAAGCACGTCCAGCTGCTCCGTGTGCAGGTCAGTCCCACGCCTCAAAATAACTCCTCCCATCAGCGCGAGCGTCTCGTCTTCTCTCGGGTCAGTCTCATGATCGATCACAAACACAAACGCTCCGTCTAAACTCGCCTTTTACACGAGATAACAACAAATAATCCGGTCCGGTAAAAACGAAACAGAAACCTGCAGTGACACTGATGTCAAAGCTCCGCTAACAGCAACGAAACACTTCCTGTTGTCCCGACAAAATAAAAGGCGTCAATGTTCCAGCCGCTGGGAGAGGTGGTTCCAATAAAGACCTGGTCCTAGATGCACTTGAGTAAATAAAGGCCCCAGCCTCTATTAGAGCATTTACGGTATTTGTACATCTTCATTTTGAGACCTGGCTACGATTGGCATAAACAATCAATACCCTTCACAAACTATTCCAACGTGATCCATCCCAGATTAATATCACAGCGCTAATGTGACCTGCGCTAACATGACCCGCGCTGTAAAACGGCCACAGTAAGTTTCTGCCTGTGAGCAGGGCTCTGGTCAGGGCTGACCCTCACACGGCAGAGCTGCTGTCCAGTAAAACCTCTCTTTAAACGATTGACTCGTGTCGCTGACCTGTCTGGACAAAGCACAAAACAGATCCATGGATTCGGTTCACATGGATTTCCCATTACAGCTCTGGCCACTGGCTCACGTCTGTAAAGATTCACCCAGAAGTGATCAATGCAGCCCCGACCCCTGACCCCTGACCCAGTGCCTGATCCGAGAACAGAGCAGCTCATTCATGGGTTCTCCTGCATGTTTGCTGTGGACTATTGTTTCTTATTTATATATATATTTATATATTTATACCATGGTCTGGGTGAATACTCGATTCTGATTGGCTGGAAGGTGTCCATTAAAAAGTGATAATGTACACCTCGCCTAGCATCATTTAAGTAAGGGATAATGTATAGAACGCTGGTCATTATCGGCTTCGCGTCGGGGTCCGGTTTGCCCTGTCGGTGCTTATTTTCCGCTTATTATTCGGCCGTTTGCCAACTGAACACACACAACATAAACTTCGTACACTTTTATGAAGGTCAAAGGTTTATTTAATGACTTCCGCGACAAATAGTTCCCAAAAGTTTGCTTGTTGCTCGGCAACGTTTGGCTAGGCTAGAAGCAGCGAGGCTAGCAGCTAGCCACGCTAACTTCACGAGCGATTCCCCGACTTCTCTCTCAGTGACGGGACAGATAGTGTCGCTGCTACGTACGCGCGGAGTGATATGAAAGCACCAACTCAGACGTCCTTTATCAGGAAATAATGAAATCCCATTCAAATCAACGGAGCTTCTACTTACGCTTTGAAGAGCTGTATAATAAATAACAGTTAAATCACGTTCTATTGTTATGTGTGACGTCACGACTTCCGCTTCCGGGTCCTAGCATACCGGCTAATATGCGAGAACAAAAACATTAAAAACTCTTTAACACAAACATCAATATTTCTGAAACTCAACAGGGAGTGACTGAACCTACTTATTTCTCAGACAGTAATATTTACTAAAGTCGGTACTTCCGGGGTTAGCGTAGCTGCTCCGCCGTTAGCATTTATCTCCGCTAAACCGTAAGCACCGATTTGAGTAAATAATACTTTTATAGCAGTAGGTGCGGCATTTTTGGCTAATGAGTCTGAGAAATAAGTCTGTTCAGTAACTCTCTGCTGAGTTTCAGGAATATTGATTGTCGTATTAAAGGAATAGGCCACTGTTTTTACATACTGAGATATGTTCTTACCTCACTTTAGTCGAGTTAATATATCCCCGTCTGGTCTTTGTCCGTGCGCTCACACATACGCAGCCTCTCCCACATGTCACATAGCTCCAAAAAAGCTCACGATAGAAGCTACCAAGCTCTTCCACGTGTTCCCTATTTAAATAAAGTTACGTGAAGTGTTTTCATGCCAAGTATATTTACACAGAAATGTAACATGTGGATTTTATAAGCAAATAAAAAGGGGGACTATATTGTGAGGCGTAATGATACGAGGAGCAAAACGTCCGCGCAGTAACTCCTAAAGGTTATTGACGGAAGTGAGCGGGGAAGTCTTTAGGAGTTACTGCGCGGACGTTTTACTCCTTTATCATTACGCCTCACAATATAGTCCCCCTTTTTATCTGTCGTGAGCTTTTTTGGAGCTATATGACATGTGGGAGAGGCTGCGTATGTGTGAGCGCACGGACAAAGACCAGACGGGGATATATTAACCCGGCTAAAGTGAGGTAAGAGCATATCTCAGTATATAAAAACGGTGGCCTATTCCTTTAAATAGTTTTTTGTAGTTTCTCGCACATCGAAGACCCCGGAAGTAAAGCTGTGACGTCACCTCTTAACAAACGTGTATCGCTCCACTGCAGCTGTTTCCATAGTAAACAACTGAGCTGGAACTACTTTCAGGTAAAACTGACTAAAAAGTGAAATAACTCAACAAAAAAATATGCCAAAAATGTTGCTTCGTTGTGCATGATCCCGCTCATACCCTGGTCCCGCCAACTGATACTGTTCATTGGGGTCTGTTTGCTTATTTTTTAAGTCCTGGGCAGGAGTTATTTCACTTTTTAATCATGTTTTACCTGAAAGTAGTTCATTTCGCAAGGCCAACAGGAAACCTTCAGATACTTGACAAATAGGAAAAGAAAGGATTGAACATTTCCAAGACTTGGATACAAGACTTAGATAAATATGACATTGGTGAACGCCTTCCACAACTGAAAAAAACATACAAGAGCAAGCGTGACGGCGTCCGGCAAAGGAAAACCAGTGTCAGCAGATCAGACCCATGTTCCCCTCTGCATTTAAGTGGCTAAAAGTCACCGTGAAATATAATCGGTGCAGCGTTACCACCTTTTAGTCACACACTTTGTCCAGTACAAGGTCATGTTGTTCTGGCTGAGGCTGTAAAAAGCCGTCTTTGGGTTTTGTCAAGGCTCTTTCTTGTAAAGGATGTTATTCTTCACATGAATCGCCGGGTTTTGGGAGTTTTTTGGGAAACGTTTGCACAGGTTTGCTTCTGATACCTGGTCACACGGGTCCCAAACATCCCCCTGAACCGCCCCCAGACACACAAACAAAGACGTGTATCTGGGATCGGGGGGATTTCTTCTTATTCCCGATGGTCGTGATTCACAAGTGTATTAAAAAATCAGAGAAAATTTGACGTATTTTGTAAACAAGGAAGTTGGTGGTTTTACGAAACATTGGCCGAAAGACCCAGTGAGAATAATGTGAACGATCTGATCAGATTTTAAGTAAGGATTAAACAACGAGGAGCCGCATTAGCCGGTTCTAACGCCCGACACAGTGTTGTTCCTCCTGCATTATAACGTCTAACGCGGCTCCTCGTTGTTTAATCCGCTTATACCAGGGTCCCACAAACCTAACATTTATAATAAATGTGTTTTTCATTGACTAAACTCACTAAATCTGCCAGACTACGGGACTATTTTGTGTGGGTTATTAGCCGGTCACTGAAGGCTGGTCTCAGAGCGAGTCATTCTCCGCAGCTATTACGAGGATCTCAGTCAGGCTCAACGACACAACATCAGCACAGAATCACAACACAACAGGACTAACCCGGAAACACTTTTCCCTGGAAGGAAACACCGATATGCGCCACTCGTGGGCACCAGTTATTTACCTTTTAGTTAGTGCTGGATCGTCTGCTCTGGAGGGACGTCTGCTGTGAGTTTGTATAGATTTATGAGTTGGTTTGTCTAAAAATACAAATAATCCTAATCCTTAAAGTTAACCCCTTAACTCCCACCTGAACCGAGCACATTTTCTCCAGTTTGGCTTTACCCCAATCCAAAAGCTTCTGGAAAAAAGGTGAGGAAATAGCAACAAAACAATGATGGAAATGTGACAAAAAAGTGAGAAAACATTGACAAAAAGTGATGAAAAATGTATGAAAAAGTGGCAAAAATGTGACAAAAAAAACAACAAAAAATGGATAAAAAAATTGACAGAAAAAAAAAATGACAAAAATGTGATAAATGACAAAAAAGTTACATAAATGAGTTGAATACCCAACAAAAAAATGTTGGAAAAAAAAATGTGATGACATGAGGAAAAAGATCCTCTCGGTTCAGGCGGGAGTTAAGAGGTTAACCACTTCCCTGGCCTGATCCTTAATTTGTGTTGTGGAGGATGAATAAAGAGACGAGGGTATGGAGTCTGCAACTTTTTAATCACACAGAACGACTTCACTGGCGCCACTAACTTCTCAACACTTCCGCTCTCACGGGAAATCAGCCCTTCACAATAAGGGAGAACTTGTGTGTTATAATTAAGTAGTGACACCACACAGGCCCCCCCAGAACACACAAAAAAAACAAAAAAAACGACATGCACAAACCTTACTTAAACCGTGCAGGCAACTTGACCACTCTACCTCTCCGACTACGTGTAACCACCACCCGTGGAGTGGTTGCCAGCGGCAAAGGGTCAATGTCTGGGGCTGGATTGGGCGGGCGACCGCGGCGAGCAGGACGAGCTAGCTCCACCCCGTCCTCCTGGAGCACGTGAGCAGGCTTTAAACGGTCCACCGAAACCCTGTCCTGACTAGCCCCCATCTCAATAAGAAAGAACTTGTGCCCCGCTTCCAACACGCGAAAGGGACCGTCATAAGGGGCCTGCAGAGGAGAGCGGTGCGCATCGTGTCGAATAAAAACGTACTTGGCCGACATAAGGTCCTTGGGGATGTAGGACTGAGGAAGACAGTGGTGCGCAGCGACAGGAGAGAAAAATCTAGCCCCCCCTTGGACACCAAACCTCGCAACCACACCCGGACCCAAACCCGGGGCACTAGGCAGGAATTCCCCCGGCACTCTCAAGGACTGACCCATGACTAACTGAGCCGAAGAGGAGTGAAGGTCCTCCTTGGGGGCGGAGCGCAGACCCAACAGAACCCACGGCAGTCTGTCCACCCAGCTACTGTCTGTGAGAGACGCACGGAGAGCGGCCTTCATAGTGCGATGAAACCACTCGCACAGTCCGTTAGCCTGAGGGTTGTAAGCAGTGGTCCTGTGAAGTTTAACCCCCAAGCTCCCAGCAACCGCATTCCACAGTTCTGAGGTAAACTGCGGGCCCCGATCAGACGTCATGTCCAAAGGCACGCCGAACCGAGACACCCATGCATAGAGGAACGCCCGGGCCACCTCAGGCGCAGTAGTAGACGACAGGGGAACAGCCTCGGGCCAACGCGTGGTCCTGTCCACCATGGTCAGCAGATGAGTAAAACCACGCGACGGGGGAAGAGGACCGACAAGATCCACATGAACATGCTCAAAACGCCTCTCAGGAATAGGAAAAGGCCCTAAAGGAGCTTTAACATGACGTTGCACCTTAGCGCGCTGGCACGCCACACACGTAGAGGCCCAAGTCTTAACGTCCTTCCTGAGACCGGGCCACACAAACTTGGAACCCACCAACTTAATAGAAGCTTTAACTCCGGGATGTGACAGGGAGTGCACAGCATCAAAAACGCGACGGCGCCAGGCAGCAGGGACCACCGGGCGCGGTCTGTCCATCGAGACATCGCAGAGGAGGGATGCTCCACCGTCCTGAAAATTAACATCCTCCAACTTCAAACTAGAGTCAGCAGTGCGCAGCCCCTGCACCTCCAAATCCGTCAGTTGGTCCACTGCCATCTCTGTGTAGTTGATTCCCAAATGCACAGCAGCGACTGGTGCACGAGAGAGGCAGTCCGCAACTAGGTTAGTCTTCCCAGCCACGTGTTGAATGTCAGTAGTGAACTCGGAAATGGCAGAAAGATGCCGTTGCTGCCGAGACGACCATGGTTCAGACGTTTTAGCTAAGGCAAAGGTCAGAGGCTTGTGATCGACAAAAGCGGTGAACTCCCGGCCCTCTAAGAGGAACCGGAAATGGCGTGTAGCAAGGAAAAGGGCCAAAAGTTCTCTGTCAAACGTACTGTACTTCCTCTCCGAGTCACGCAACTTCCTGCTGAAAAATGCCAGTGGCTGCCAATGACCCTCCGACCACTGTTCACAAACTGCTCCGACGGCATAATCAGACGCGTCAGTAGTGAGGGCGATGGGCGCAGCAGGTATGGGATGGGCCAAGAGGGCGGCCTCGGCAAGCGCTGTCTTAGCCTCCTCAAAGGCCAGCAACCTCTCCGGGGTCCAATCAATGTCCTGGTTGCCTTTTTTTCCTTTTAAGGCATCATACAAAGGGTGCATAACGTGGGCTGCATAAGGGATGAAACGGTTGTAGAAATTAACCATGCCCAAAAACTCCTGCAGGGGCTTCACAGAGGAGGGGCGGGGAAATTCCGAAACCGCCTTGACCTTCGCCGGGAGAGGCACGGCACCCGTTTGCGACACGCGGTGTCCCAGAAACTCAATCTCCAACAGTCCAAACTGACACTTAGCAGGGTTCACGATAAGGCCGTGCTGACTGAGGCGTTCGAAAAGCTGGCGAAGATGCAACATATGTTCCTCCACAGAAGCACTCGCCACCAGAATGTCATCCAGATACACGAACAGGAAAGGCATATCCCGCAACACAGAGTCCATAAGGCGCTGAAACGTCTGTGCCGCGCCCTTTAGGCCGAACGGCATCCTCAAAAACTCAAATAGTCCAAAGGGAGTGATGACAGCGGTTTTGGGGACGTCCAGAGGATGGACTGGCACCTGGTGGTAACCTCTCACCAAATCAACTTTGGAAAAAATAACTGCGCCTGCAAGATGCACCGAAAAGTCCTGAATGTGAGGGATCGGGTACCTGTCATTAGAAGTAGCATTGTTAAGACGCCGGAAATCCCCACAAGGGCGCCAGCCCCCATCTGACTTAGGAACCATGTGCAGGGGTGAAGCCCAGGGGCTGTCAGAGCGGCGCACGATGCCCAACCGCTCCATGTTGGCAAACTCCTCCTTTGCAATGGCCAACTTAATAGCATCTAAACGGCGTGCGCGAGCAAAAACAGGAGGGCCGACTGTAGTGATATAATGCTCCACCCCGTGTTTAGCTACTGTGGCAGAAAAGGTGGGAACTGTGAGGGCAGGGAACTCAGCGAGAAGACGTTGGTAAGAGTCCCCTGTTGCGAGCATGTTAGCGAGCAGCGGCCCGGCAATCCCCAGAGTACACGGGTAAGAATCAAAAGACACAGAGTCAATCAAACATCTGTTAGATACATCCACCAGCAGCCTGAAAGCACACAGAAAATCCGCGCCTAAAATGGGGACTGACACAGAAGCTATCACAAAGTCCCATCTAAACACATGGCCATTAAAACAGACAGTCAGAAACCTGGTGCCGAAGGTGCGGATGGAGGTGCCGTTAGCCGCGTCCAGCGGGGGACCTTGACCTTGCCGCAAAGAGTCAGCGGAGGAGGGGGGTAAGATGCTCCGCTGTGCCCCCGAATCCACGAGAAAACGTCGTCCTGAAGCGCTGTCCTCAATGAAAAGCAGCTTATTGTCGTCGCCGGTGCAGGCAGCCGCTAGCGAGCGCCGGCCTTCTCGTTTCCCGGCCGCTGAAAGGAACACGGTGGGATGCAGCGGCGAGCCTTCACTCCGAAGCGGTGATGGTAGAAACACAGGCCGCCCTCCTTCTTCCGGCGCTCCGTGACGGCGGCGACATCCACCGCATCCTCGCTTTCAGGCACGCACGGTAACAGAGCGTGCACCGAAAACTGCCGTGAGGCCAGCAAAAGTCTGTCCGCTTCCTCGGCCAAACCCCTGTAATCTTTCGTGCGTATGAGGGGAGAGTTGGCCAGGGCCGTGCGCACTTGAGGCGGTAGCTGGCGCAGAAACAGGTGGGTGAAAAGGAACGAAACATCGCCGGATCCAAGCAACGCCAACATGTTCTCCATCAGCTCCGTGGGTTTGCTGTCTCCTAAGCCGGTCAGAGACAACAGGCGATCGGCCCGCTCCATGTCTGAGAGCTGGTACAGTTGTAACAACGCCGCCTTAAGCGCAGCGTACTTGTTGGTAGCCGGTGGGTCCCGGAGCAGCCCCATCAATCTGCGGGTAGTGGCCGAATCCAAAGCGGCGACGACGTGAAAATATTTCGTGTCGTCTGTGGTAATGCCGCGCAGGTGGAATTGAGCATCGGCGTGTTGAAACCATGGCTCCGGGTCATTTTGCCAAAAATCCGGGAGCCGAACGGTAGCCGCAAAAACAGCCGGTGCAGCCGCAGTGGGAGCAGACGCAGATGCTTCGTTAGTCATACTTCAATCGTCGGGGTCACCAATGTGGAGGATGAATAAAGAGACGAGGGTATGGAGTCTGCAACTTTTTAATCACACAGAACGACTTCACTGGCGGGACAACTTTGCGCCACTAACTTCTCAACACTTCCGCTCTCACGGGAAATCAGCCCTTCACAATAAGGGAGAACTTGTGTGTTATAATTAAGTAGTGACACCACAGTGTCATGATATCTCACGTTTTCACAGCAGACTGTACCATCTAGTACTAACCTTTCACTTATACGCTGTTTAACCTGAAGCTAAAGCTAGCTCAACCAGCTCAACTGTTTATGGAAACAGCTGCGGTGGAGTCGCTCACACCTGGGCCCCCCCAACTCAAACTTTTATGTTTGACTTTACTAATCCAGACAAAGATGCTTCAATGCAGGATCATTTTATGTACGCCTGAAAATGATGAATAGCCTTAACCGTTTCCAATAGAAATGTAAAGCTCATATGTTATTAACAGTAGCTAACCTAGCTGCTCACTCTCCTCTACAAACATTTAGCAAACACTAAATCCATCTCATACGTTCCTGTCAGTCACTAATTACGCCTTTATCTGACTCAGCTGTGTCAGGCGTTGCTATGGCGACGCCACAGCGGAGTGACATCCCAGTGATTTAACTACCGGACTACGTGTGCGGTTACACCAAAATAATGCACCAGCCAATCAGAGTCCAGTATTCACCCAGACCATGGTGTAAAAGATGCTACTCCCTCCAAAACCCTGACACAAACATCCTGCAGACTGAACCACCATCCTTCCATCCTCTTTTCGCTCCGGTGCTGCTGACGCTCTGCTCCGCTGAGGCAGGACTGCAGGACTCGTACAAGTGTGGGCTGTTTTCAGAAGAGCTGCAGCTGAAACAGGTGCTTCGTCCTCCCCTCTCCTCTCATTATCGTCATCATCAGCAGTAACAGAGTGGAGTGCGTGCGAATCCCCCGGCGCTCTGGCAACACGGCGCAGGAGAAAGGAGCGCTTATTTAGAAAGCTAATGATGTGCTGCTAACGGGTCGTCTCTGCCGCAGGAGACGGGGGGTTTTTCTTCACTCAAGTGCGGCGTGTTCGCTGTAGGTAACCTGGAAAGTATGTGCTATTTATGAAAGAAGAGGGAAATATGTATGTAAAGAAGGAAGATGCTCCCATGAAAACTCCAGTTCATGGTCAGGAGGAACCAGACCTTCTCATGAAATAAACATACATTTATCCAGATTCTATGCCATGATAAGAAGCCTCCGAATTGGGCTGTCAGTGAGGAAGGAGTTAGGAAAAGGAGCCTCAATGCTAACTATCATAGCCACTTTAGCATAGGGACCTAACTCACCGGTGATTAGGAGCTATGTGCCTCCCATTAGCCACTGCTAAAGCTAAAGGGAAATGTGACGGCTCATCTGGATTTTTCTTTTTATTTCTCCTTCAATGTCTTTATTTGGACACTATGTTGTTGCATATGCAATACAGTAGGGGGCGACATGCGCTTGTGTTTGCCTGCAGTCTGCCAATAACCTTAAAGAAGAAGAACAGCAGCTGTCGGTGATGTCACTTCCCCTTCCCCGGGGTAAGGACGGTCGAACTGGGCAAATGCTGCTGAAGCAAAGGTTCATTAACTGCAGAGATCGAACAGTCGACCCCATGAAAGGTCAAGGGTCAGGAGCTATAGAACATAGAGGCTGTGTCCGAATGTCCACACTATTCCCTATAGTGACTATATAGTGGTCACATGGTGTAGGGGTGTCCGAATGTCCAGAGAGGAAAAAGTAGTGCACTGCATCTCAAAGTAGTGAGCATCGATGGTCACTAAACGGGTCAATATTTCCCACAATGCATTGGGAGAGTGGGAGAAGAGCCTGACAGAGACAGGTCTGTGAACTAAACACGACTGAAGTAAATCAGCTGTTTCAGTCGAGTGTTTGTGTTTCTCATGAATAAACGACCTAAATATAAACGGTTACGGTGAAAAGATGCTAACGTTAGCTGCTAACCTTTAGCTTGAGCTGTTAAATGACTGATAGCTTCATGCTAACGTTAACTGCTAACCTTTAGCTGGAGCTGTTAAATGACCGATAGCTTCATGCTAACGTTAGCTGCTAACCTTTAGCTGGAGCTGTTAAATGACCGATAGCTTCATGCTAACGTTAGCTGCTAACCTTTAGCTGGAGCTAAATGACCGATAGCTTCATGCTAACGTTAGCTGCTAACCTTTAGCTTGAGCTGTTAAATGACCGACAGCTTCATGCTAACATTAGCTGCTAACCTTTAGCTTGAGCTGTTAAATGACCGACAGCTTCATGCTAACGTTAGCTGCTAACCTTTAGCTGGAGCTGTTAAATGACCGATAGCTTCATGCTAACGTTAGCTGCTAACCTTTAGCTGGAGCTGTTAAATGACCGATAGCTTCATGCTAACGTTAGCTGCTAACCTTTAGCTGGAGCTGTTAAATGACCGATAGCTTCATGCTAACGTTAGCTGCTAACCTTTAGCTGGAGCTAAATGACCGATAGCTTCATGCTAACGTTAGCTGCTAACCTTTAGCTTGAGCTGTTAAATGACCGACAGCTTCCTCTCGAATAATCCAAGCCATTCACGTAAAATCCATGTGAAGTAAAAGTGTATCTGACTCGTATTTATCCATAAATATTCCACTGTCTCTGAGTCTGGTTTTTATCACAGAAATACTTTATTCCCGGAGTTTATTGAACTTTTAGCAGATGTCGTCGCTCAATCTGCTGGTGTTCGGACACCGGGCTCCGATCGACTTTCGGCAAATCTTTTTTTTTTTGTGATGATAGTTTTAATCTTAATTTAAATGTAAAATAAAACACCTGTAAAAGTGCAAAAACAGTCGTTCTGTTTCATAAAATAAACGTTTGTAACAATAAATTAATTCAGATAAAAAAATAAAAACACACATATCTGCAGCTGCAGCGCCTGACGTCACGCAGCGGAGAAAGTAGTGGCTTCTGTCCGAATCGCCAACAGAATCAGTGACTATAGTGACTATATAGTGACTATATAGTCACTATATAGTGACTATATAGTCACTATATAGTCACTATATAGTGACTATATAGTGACTATATAGTCACTATATAGTCACTATATAGTCACTATATAGTGACTATATAGTGCGGGCCTATGTAGTGAATGAGGGGTTAGGGACATTCGGACACAGCCTATATTTAGTCCAACTAACTCTGAGCTGCTGTGCTTGTGTCATGTAGCGACAGTGGAGCAGACAGTAGAGCGGGTCGTCTCATTATCGGAAGGTCGGGGGTTCGGATCCCGCCTCCTGAAGGTGCACACTGTCATTGTGTCCTTGGGCAACACTTGCGTACACTGGTGTATGAATGAGAGTGTGGATGGGAGACTGGTTCCTTGCTGTAAAGCTCTTTGAGTGCTTAATGTAGGTGTAAAAGCGCTACACAAGTTGAGAGCATTTACCAGGTGGCTAACAGCAGCACTGAGCAGGAGGAGCTAACATTAGCAAACAGCTTTCACTCCCCACAGAAGTCTCGTATCCACAAAATGACATTCTTTTGAAAGCTTCCATAAAACATGTCGTTCATGGCTGGAATAAAGTCCATCTCTGTCAGCTTCAGTTTCCCTCTGGTAGATTCACAGACACAGCAGCCAAAGCTAATGCTAATGCTAATGCTAATGCTAATGCTAATGCTAATGCTAATGCTGCTCTCACAAACCCAGAGCAGAAGGCTTTATTTCCCCCAGGATGGTGAAGGCTCTTTGGTTCGGGTCAGGTATACGGTTAGTTTGGATTCGTTTCAGACCTCAGTCTCATGGAGGCGACGTCGTGGTTTGAGTTCCTCTCATCAGGGACCGGTGTCGTCCTTTGCTTTGATGCTGAGCCTCCGAGCAATTAAGAGTCGGCCAATCAGAGCCCGTATTCTAATAAGAGAGCGTCAATGGAGATTCCCATGGTGCCTCAGCGGCTCTGAAGGACAGTGAAGATCAGAGAAACACCTGATTAACAACTCGCTCTCACAGTTTAACTCACTCTCCTGGATTTATCACGACACGTTCAGCTTCCCTCGTCGTCGATGAGGAGCCGCCTGGTAAGAAGTAGATACGGTGAACGGCGTCAGAGCCAGGAGGACAAAGATGAAGATAATAATAATAATTGGTGCAACTGAACAAAGGGCTCTGTCACCCATGGACCGGAGCTTCGTGAAAGGGACCCGGAGGAGCCGCTGGATGATCTCAGGGTGTGGGTGGAGCTTTGGAGAGGGAGGAGTTCTTGCAGGTCTGATGGACAATGGCCACTGATGCATTTGTGGATGAGAAGGAGCCGGTGGAGGGAGTTTAGAACCGGAGTGATGAGCTCATACTTGCATAAGGATTCTTGCAGCGCTGTTCTGAATGTCTTTTGGAGCAGTGTTAATGTCGTCGACTAAAGTATTTAGTCTTAATTTTAGTCAAAGTGATATTTTTGACGACTGAAATTGGACTAAAACTAAATTAAAAGTTTCTCATGAGACTAAAACTGTGACTAAAATGTCCAGATATTTGAGTCGACTAAAATAAGACTAAATGAAATTGAAAAGAAGAGACTAAAACTTCTACTGAGCGTCTGAAAGAGCCTCAGATCATGTAAATTCTCTGCCAAAGGATCAGCTCGAACTAAATTGACTTGCAATTTTAGTCGACCAAAACTAGACTAAAATTGAAACGATTTTTTTGACTAAATCTCGACTAAAACTAAATTAAAATATGATGTCAGAATGAACGCTGCTTTGGAGGTGATCCCAGTAAAAAGTCCATCACAGTAAATCCAGCCTTGAGGAGACAACGGCACGGACACAGCGTCGGAGAGGGTGAGGAGTGAACGGATCTGGGAGATGTTTCGGAGGTGATGGAACGAGGTCTTGGAGAGGTTTTTTAGGTGACGCCAACGTTGGTTATGGAGAATGAGACAGCAATGGCCTGACCATCGAAGGAGAGCTGGTTAGGTTAATTTATTTGTACCCGTGGGTAAATTGGTCTTGCAATTCTGAGAACTAGTCGACACATTAAAACACATTATACAAAGATAAAACATCACATATTTAAATATAAAGCTTGTAAGTCTCCAGATACTAACAGGAAGTGCCTTTGGTACAGAAACAACTGAAGTTTAAGCCACTTGACTAGCCTGGCTAACACCAGACTAAAATCACAAGTGATATTTAGTCTGGGGACACCAATTCATTTTCTCGTAGGAGAGGTGTGGTTTACGATCGTCCATAGTCGTTTATTGGGCGATACGAAAAAAAAAAAAAAAAGTCTCTTGCGTCTGCACGTAGCCCCAGCCAATCATATCATCGTATGAGATGACGTATGACGCACCCGCTGTAAACTTTTGAATATAAACTATTTAGAACAAGGTCTAAAGCTTGATCAAAAAATACCATCGTGTCTGCTGCTGTCACGTTGGATCCGTAAATAAACTTTTTTTTTTATTATCCGTAAATAAACTACAAGCTTCCATATATCGAATAGCGCGTCATCGTCTTGCCGTCCCTCCTCGCTCTGTGATTGGTTCCCAAATCCACCGGAGATTTGGCCATGGTCCCCAGGCTGTTGTGCAGTTCGAAATAATTCGAGCGCACACAGCAGCCTGGTGTTAGCCAGGTTACCACTTGACAGTAACAAAGATAAAAAAGCCGTGTCAGGGGTGATTTGATCCCGACTTGTTCATAAAGTAAAAGGCTTTTCTTAAAACGGTTCGTGTGGCTCATTGGCATCAAAAACCGACGCCCAGACGGAAACAATCGAAACTCTGAATGCAAAGGATGCTCAGTGTCTTTACGATGCTTCGTGCCGTCCTCTCTCACTGCAGAAAGTCCAAACTGGTCTGAGGCCGAGGACTTTACTGGACCAGCTGATTCAAGGCGTTTTTGTTTCTAACGGAGGAGCTCCCGTACCAGGCGACCAGGCAGAACGTCAGGGTCGCTTCGATGAACGCCCGACAGAAAAGTGTCATCACAGTTTGATCTACATGAAAGAAGGGACAGTATTGCAGAGGCAGTCGAGGAGGATAGAATGTTCTACCGTGTCGAAGATTTGTGGCTGCAGCAGAGATGAGAAGGAAGAGGAAGCAGGAGGTGGGAGAACGGAACACCACGCTCTGAAACAGGGACAAACCCAGGAGGTGGTGCACCCTTTCAGAGGAGCACTGAAGACAGCGCTCCGGTTCCTCCAACCTCCAAAAACATGCTGCTCAGTGGCTCAAGACTAACGCCCGGCTCACATTAAATCCGGTTGAGGTCCGGCACGGCCTCCGCGAACTTAGAAAGTCATTCAAACCAATGTTGCAGACTCACACTGCTCCGCCAAGTCCGAGTCCCGTTACCGAGACCGTCAACGGAAAGAATCCGCAAGAAGTCTATTTTCGCCGGACGCCGGAGCCCCAGCGGATCAAGCTGACAGAAAAACACGAGCCAAGCAGGAAGTCAGGGCTCGTGAGGAAAGAAGATCCGGTGTATTTCAAAATAAAATCAGTCTGCTCACTCCTTATCTGGTCTGGTTTACCACCTGTACACGAGTAAACATTTCTCCATTACCAGTGACACGGGGGCAGTGTGTGTTAAAGCCTCCACTTCACTGGGGAGAGTCGTTGTTCAGGCAAATGCGGCTTTTGTTTACAAAAACTACGTTCAGTATATGCGGGGCGAATCATCACGTAAACTCACACCAACAGGGAAACCCCGCGCACTTCTGTTCTCTTCTGTTCTAGTGCCGTTTCACAGAGTCAGCCAGACTCACTGTGAGTGGTAGTTTGGGGCAAACCCGGACTGGATCAGGACCGAACCCGGACCATAGTTAATGTGAGCCTGGGGTAACGCAACACATCCATCCATCCATCCATCCATCCATCCATTTTCTTCCACTTTTCACGATTAAATGGGCCTGTTGGTCTCTCATAAGGGGCTCTTTGTCTGACCCGTCACCCAGGACCTGTTTGAGAGACCCTACCAGGGGCACGAAGCCCCCGACAACAGAGCCCCCAGGATCATTCGGGCGCTCAAACCTGAACTACGCAATTTCGTTCCAGCACAGAGTGAAGTGAAGCCGTGTTTGGCGTTGTGGAAAGGCCTATACGTTCATGAAAATGTCTTACCAAAACATCACAGCCTGTATTTACACAAACTCTCAGTGATGTCCTGGTGAACGGAGCGCACGGAGGCCCCCCATGGGCACTCAATGGGAGTAAGCGCCGGTCAAATCTCTGGCAATCTCCCCCAGGAACCGAGCACCTTCTCTGGGAAAAGCCGGGCCATTGCCATTATCCTCCCGCTAACGGAACGAACGGAGCCGAGGCTAAGCTGCAGCTCGAACCAGAGAGAATTTATGCCACAATGGAAAGTGCCGGCGACAACAGTTGTGGAAGGGTGTGTGTGAGAGTGTGTGAATCAGTGGTTCCCACTAATGTCGGGCCCCAACGTTACCCTCGGATGACCGGCCAAAATAACCCAAATTAAACCTTTATTTGTCATATATCGTACAAAACATTGTGTTTTCCCCACACACATTTTCATTGAACAAGCAGTAGATATGCCTTTAAGATTCCATGCAGTTTCAGATGGAAAACATCGAAAAAAAGTTCCCTATAGACTCGCGACCCACTTTTGGTCCCCGACCCACCAGATGAGAATCACTGTTTTACGTTATATTCTCCCTGGGCATTTTTAAAATACTGACACTATTTCTTGCATGTTTGGAGTCCTGTAAAAGGAATTTGAGCTCTTATTTGCATAAAAATCATCTTGAGGGTCAGAGGTTCTGTGCTGGAGGGCCGGATTTGGCCCGCGGGCCTGACGTTGCCGACCCCTGCTGTAAAGAAAACCTCTGCATCACTGGCTGCTATGGGCATAAAAGGAGAGAAGCTCATGATGTGGACCCCCTCCTCCCCTGACCTCAGCCCTGTTGAGAACCTTTGGAGCCTCAAGCAAAACATCTGTGAGGGTGGGAGGCAGTTTTCATCCAAACAGCAGCTCTGGGAGGTTATTCTAACATCCTGCAAACCAATCCAAGCAGAAACTGTCCAAAAACTTTAACGGATGCAAGAATTTTGAAGCTGCTCTCGAATAATGTTAAAATGTAAAAGAAGGCGCACAGACTTTGATAGTTCTGTGTCTAAATCTAAGGCTGTTCACAGAGTGTCCAGGCGCCGTGGCTTTTCAGACGGAGGTGGCCCCGGGCAGGATCCGCGGTTTAGTGAAAAAGGCGAGAGTGAAGGAGCAGCAGTGTGCGCAGAGGCAGGTGAGGAAACGACATTCCGATGGAAGGTTTCCGTCAGGGCTTGTCACAACAACGGGCTGCGTTTCGTAAGGAAGATGTCAGCGAGAAGTGGCGTGGATGAAAAGAAGCAAAGAAGTGGGTTAGTGAGACAAAGGAGAGGGGCCACTCACGCCTGACTCAACCGTGCCCCAAACCACAACAACGTGGAACAATGAGGTCATAGTAATCATGCCTTTACTCAAAACAAACAATGGCGGATATTTGTGCGTGTTTGACCTTCCATTGACTCAGCAGCCCCAGAGCCGGACGACTGTGCCTCGATAACAGGATTAAGTTTAGCAAGAGATAAAGAGGGGACATGTAGGTCGGACTCCAGAAAGAGTCTTTGGGAGCTGCCACCGCAATGCTACCATTTATTTATTTGTTTATTTTGGCAAGGACAGTGCATATTAACTGTAAAATATGCCAGAGTTGCCAAAAGGCTAGTTTTCATCTGTCGTCCTCGGCCAGATGTGCAGTCGGCGCCCTGGAAATGGGTAAAACAAGTTATCACAAAAAATATCACAATGCAAAATACAATAAACATCACATTTGCTGCAGAAATAACAGACCAAAACAAACGTGCAACAAAGAGTTCATGCGCGACAGAGCTTAAAGGTCCTATATCCTGCAAAATCGACTTTTTGGAGCTTTTAGCCATGTTGTTTTGCTATTTCCTCATCAAAAACACCCCCAGAGTGGTTTGCGGCTTCATTCACGCAGCTCTCAGTAATCCTCCTGAATCCTGCTCTCTGAGGCTCCGCCCTCTCCTGGTGAACGACTGACCTGCTCAGTTGTGTCGTCACAGCGGAACGGAAGTGCTCGACGTCTGTAATGTAATGTCTTAATTCTATGCTTACGGACGGATTTTAATTTGTAAAACAGCGTTTTCATTATTTCTGTCGTAAGAGAGAAACAAAGAGGAAAAAATAAAAAGGATGTGCCTGAAGTGCTTCAGGTCAGCTGGGGCCAAAACAAACCCCTCCCTGAGCGTCTGAACAGATCAGTCATGTTTGCGCTGCAGCTGAAGATGGAGCTCGTTATAACTGGACACACCTGTTCTTTATTCTTAACTAACGATCATGTCACGGAGAAAAAGAAGCGCGTTTGGCTACGAGGACGAGGAGTTTATATACAGTCTATGATTCAACCTTTTTCAGGAAGAGGCCACTCAGCTGTTTTTTTCTCCGGGATTCAGCGACTTTCACCAAAATATTGTTTTTCTGTGACTGTCTCTGATGGATGTTTGTGAATCTTCACCTGAACCAAAGTGGATTAACTTTTATAACCAACGCGAGTCCCACAATGTAAACAGCGATGGAGCAGAGGGTGAGTCAGTCCAAACGCGGGTTAGCTTGTGTGTTAGCATATTAGCATGTGTGTTAGCATATTAGCGTGTGTGTTAGCATATTAGCGTGTGTGTTAGCATATTAGCTTGTGTATTAGCATATTAGCGTGTGTGTTAGCATATTAGCTTGTGTGTTAGCATATTAGCGTGTGTGTTAGCATATTAGCTTGTGTGTTAGCATATTAGCATGTGTGTTAGCATATTAGCTTGTGTGTGTTAGCATATTAGCATGTGTGTTAGCATATTAGCATGTGTGTTAGCATATTAGCATGTGTGTTAGCATATTAGCATGTGTGTTAGCATATTAGCGTGTGTGTTAGCATATTAGCTTGTGTGTGTTAGCATATTAGCATGTGTGTTAGCATATTAGCATGTGTGTTAGCATATTAGCGTGTGTGTTAGCATATTAGCGTGTGTGTTAGCATATTAGCATGTGTGTTAGCATATTAGCATGTGTGTGTTAGCATATTAGCTTGTGTGTGTTAGCATATTAGCATGTGTGTTAGCATATTAGCATGTGTGTTAGCATACTAGCATATGTGTTAGCATATTAGCGTGTGTGTTAGCATATTAGCGTGTGTGTTAGCATATTAGCATGTGTGTTAGCATATTAGCATGTGTGTTAGCATATTAGCATGTGTGTTAGCCATTTATGAAGCTGTGTTGCAGATGTCAACTCCGTATAACTGCAACGTGAAACAATTTCACTTATTGTTGTTTATTTATATTACGGTAAAGTATGTGCGGAGAGAGGGGGCGGAGTTAACTGAATCGAAGCGTTGTGTCTTCCGGGTTTGAAAAATACCTCCAGAAAACACTTATATTTATCACAAAAATGAGTGCTCCATAATGGTAGAGGCACAATATATCATATACATGCCTATACTTAACTTTGGAATGGCTAAAATAGCAGGATATAGCTCCTTTAAGGGAGAATGTAGGAGGCAACATGAGGAACATGAGGAACATGAGGAAGCACAAGCAGGAGTTCATGAACAACTAGAGTCATTTACATAAAAGATACAGTCAATAACATTAGTCAGTAATAATAGAAGGTGTAAAAAAGACAGTCATTATTAAAATGCAGCAGGATTGGGATTAGATAAGAAGGACATGAAGACGACTGAAGGAAGCGGCGGCGGACGTTCAGCGCTGGCATGTTTGAAGCTCAGGAGCCACGTTTTAATGATGAACGGAACGTGTTATAACTATTGATTTCTCTGATTGTTGTTGGGATGTTGTTCCAATCTTTTGAAGCTTTAAAAGAGAAGGCTGACTGACTAAACACAGTTTTCCTGAGTGGCACAGTCTCCTCTGGATGTTCCTCTCGTGAGGCGACTGGTGTCGGACCTCACACTCAGACATTCACTAAGAGGTGGAGGAGCCAGGCCATGGATACAAGGATTCATACATTACTTAAAGAGGAGATATTCTGCTTTTGTCAGTCCCACAGCACCAGTCTATATCCCACTACAATGATGACAAACCTTCTGTTGGTCTGTCAATGCAGTAAATTAGAATAACTGCCTTGTATAAAATTGCTCTTTCAAAATGGCCGCCCTGAACGTCTTGAAATAGGCCTCTGTCTCTTTAAGAACCTCTGTCTCTTTCCGACACGCCCCCTCCACACGCTGTCTGTGGCATCACAACACTGCGCTCGTATTGAAACTACGATCGGTGCATTTTAATGTTTATTGTTGGAAAGGAGCTGCTGTTTATCACTTTGTGAACAATGGCCACACAGGATATGATTTGGAGACGAACCTTCCACACCGGACGCTTGGAAGGGGCTCTTGCCTGAAAAATAACTGCTGTTTGGAGGCTTCTCTTTGTAACTGCCCTATGGATCTCTAACTATACCCCCATGGACGACACCAGGATCTGCAGGAGCCCATACGATTCAAAAGACGGACATTATCTGTGCAGGTGGACAGTGGTTTTTCGAGTTTACCCGTTAGCTTGTTATAATCGACTACAGCTCATTGTTGATGAAAAGTCTGCAATAAACCACACATGTGTAAAGCCAGGCTCATTGTGTGATCATCGTAAAGGCTGCTTCGAGTAGTTGCTGCTTTATTGACGTTATTTGTGCATAATATGCTGCTTGTTTTCAGTGAATGTTGTGAAGGTGAAGGTTGTTAGCTTGGCGCGGCTAATAGTGCCTTAGCTCCGGGAGAAAACCACTCGGCTACGACTCACTGTAGATGAAATGTGAGCAATAAACTACGAAATCAACAAGCCCGGCTCCGTGTGTGATCATCATAAAGGCTGCTTCAAGCAGTTGCCTGTTTTAGTGACGTTTTTAGTGCATAATATGCTGCTTGTATTCAGTGAATTTTCCTGTTAGCTTGTCGCGGCTAGCTTGTTAGCTCTGGGAGAAAGCCACTCGGCTATGACTCACTGTAGATGAAATGTGAGCAATAAACTTCCAAATCAACAAGCCTGGCTCCGTGTGTGATCATTGTTAAACGGTTCTTTATGTGTGTGGTGGTTTTATTGACTTTAATTGTGCATATTTCTCGTTTTCACGTGATGACTCGAGGTTTAGCTTAGCATTAGCTTTCTCCGGAGGCTCTGTGCATCATCAAGGCCCAGCGCAGAACCAGACACTGAAATAAGTGTTCTTGTCACCGGTTTTAATCCTGGGTGTTTCGGTAACAGAAACACTGATGTGTCTTTGTAAAAGTCTCACAACACATGAAGCTAAACCTCCATGATGACTCTGTTTACATCTTAGGGCTGGACACTGAGGGAGGGGGTTCTGCTGAGGAGCAGTGGTTGGTTACTCGGCTGGTGACGAAAGCTCGGAGGCGTCTCCAGGAGGTGGGGGCGTTCCTAGGAGGACTCAGGCAAACCTATCCCTAAAATGGCCGCCATCAGAGTTTTTACAGATTACTCAGAAATACGTGAATGTGCCAAGGCAACACTTCAGCCATGTTTTTAATGAGGGAGTGACAGAATAACATGATGTGAAGCTTAATACCCCCCCTTTAAAGATGCGTGAGTGGTTGAAACACAGCTCCAGGCCTGTTTTTGATGAGAAAGCCACTTGGTAACGGTAAAGGGCTAAAGCGTTTGCATAACACCCCCTTTTCAGTGCTGATGGTTAGTGGGTATCCCAGTCTTCCGCTCTGTCTGCGGAGGAACTCCTGCCTACAGGGACTGGACAAGAAGAACTGAAGCTCCAACAAGGACTGGACGTTCTTCCGCTGTCTTGGCCCTGATAGACTCCCCTCGGCCCTGGGTCTGTAGCCTGTCCGTCCGTGGGAGTGGATCTCTCCTGTGGTTCTCCCTGAGGTTTCCCTTTTCTCCCACTGGGTTTTCCCATGTGGCCCACCTAGCCTTTCAATCCTCAAAACATGACCAAGCCCGATATGTTTTGGCTACAAGGGGGAAAAGCACGGGCGCCATAAGGGGGTGGAAGGTTAGGACGATTGTAGGAGTGTCATGTGACTCATGGCGTCTGACCTAAAGTGTCACTTTAAAGAGAATCATTCACATTTACACTGAGAAAGTGCTTCATATCGAGACCAAACGAACGCTGGAACATTTGCTGTGCAGGTGGGTTTCTGTCACATATTTTAGGTGGAATTCTTCTACCACACAACACTTCATTTTCTGAGACTTAGAAAGCAGGACAGCAGACCGGAGTTGAGATGCTGAGTTTATTAATCACAGACAGAAACAGATCTGTCCAATTCACAGCAGATTCATGATTTGAAATCAGTGTGAGGCAGTGGTTCCGCTGGACTGAGTCACAGTCAGAGTCTGCTGTTTCAGAGCCACGTCCTTCACTGGACCAGCGCCCCCTGTGGACAGTGTCAGGGATAACAGTTAAATACTGCTGAGTTTTATTTTGACAAACTGACTTTTATTTTGAAAGGGTGTGTCACCTGATCGACCCAGCTCACAGAAGCGAAGGTTACAGTCCCCAAACTGTCCACAGAGCGGCGACGGCGAGACTGTCCACCGTAGTAATATACAACGGTGACTGGAGGGGGCACTCCAGGGGTCTCTGGACGGGCCACTCCTGGGGTCTCTGGACGGGGCACTCCTGGGGTCTCTGGAGGGGCCGGTTTCCCATTACATTTCTGAAAAACCAAACAGTGTCACAGGTTTCACTGCAGCTCAAAGTGTTTGACATCGATCAGATACAACAATAAAACTGATAAACTGGGGCTGTCCTGAGTAAACTGGGGCCGTCCTGAGTAAACTGGGACTGTCCTGAGTAAACTGGGGCTGTCCTGAGTAAACTGGGGCCGTCCTGAGTAAACTGGGGCCGTCCTGAGTAAACTGGAGCCGTCCTGAGTAAACTGGGGCCGTCCTGAGTAAACTGGGACTGTCCTGAGTAAACTGGGACTGTCCTGAGTAAACTGGGGCTGTCCTGAGTAAACTGGGACTGTCCTGAGTAAACTGGGGCTGTCCTGAGTAAACTGGGGCTGTCCTGAGTAAACTGGGGCTGTCCTGAGTAAACTGGGGCTGTCCTGAGTAAACTGGGGCTGTCCTGAGTAAACTGAGGCTGTCCTGAGTAAACTGGGGCCGTCCTGAGTAAACTGGGGCCGTCCTGAGTAAACTGGGGCTGTCCTGAGTAAACTGGGGCCGTCCTGAGTAAACTGGGGCTGTCCTGAGTAAACTGGGGCTGTCCTGAGTAAACTGGGGCTGTCCTGAGTAAACTGGGGCTATCCTGGATAAACTGGGGCTGTCCTGAGTAAACTGGGGCCGTCCTGAGTAAACTGGGGCTGTCCTGAGTAAACTGGGGCTGTCCTGAGTAAACTGGGGCTGTCCTGAGTAAACTGGGGCTGTCCTGAGTAAACTGGGGCCGTCCTGAGTAAACTGGGGCTGTCCTGAGTAAACTGGGGCCGTCCTGAGTAAACTGGGGCTGTCCTGAGTAAACTGGGGCTGTCCTGAGTAAACTGGGGCTGTCCTGAGTAAACTGAGGCTGTCCTGAGTAAACTGGGGCCGTCCTGAGTAAACTGGGGCTGTCCTGGGTAAACTGGGGCTGTCCTGAGTAAACTGAGGCTGTCCTGAGTAAACTGGGGCCGTCCTGAGTAAACTGAGTCTGTCCTGAGTAAACTGGGGCTGTCCTGAGTAAACTGGGGCTGTCCTGAGTAAACTGGGGCCGTCCTGAGTAAACTGGGGCTGTCCTGAGTAAACTGGGGCTGTCCTGAGTAAACTGGGGCTGTCCTGAGTAAACTGGGGCTGTCCTGAGTAAACTGGGGCTGTCCTGAGTAAACTGGGGCTGTCCTGAGTAAACTGGGGCTGTCCTGAGTAAACTGGGGCTGTCCTGAGTAAACTGGGGCTGTCCTGAGTAAACTGGGGCTGTCCTGAGTAAACTGGGGCTGTCCTGAGTAAACTGGGGCTGTCCTGAGTAAACTGGGGCTGTCCTGGGTAAACTGGGGCTGTCCTGAGTAAACTGAGGCTGTCCTGAGTAAACTGGGGCCGTCCTGAGTAAACTGGGGCTGTCCTGAGTAAACTGGGGCCGTCCTGAGTAAACTGGGGCTGTCCTGGGTAAACTGGGGCTGTCCTGAGTAAACTGAGGCTGTCCTGAGTAAACTGGGGCCGTCCTGAGTAAACTGGGGCTGTCCTGAGTAAACTGGGGCTGTCCTGAGTAAACTGGGGCTGTCCTGAGTAAACTGAGGCTGTCCTGAGTAAACTGGGGCCGTCCTGAGTAAACTGGGGCTGTCCTGAGTAAACTGGGGCTGTCCTGAGTAAACTGAGGCTGTCCTGAGTAAACTGGGGCTGTCCTGAGTAAACTGGGGCTGTCCTGAGTAAACTGGGGCTGTCCTGAGTAAACTGGGTCTGTCCTGAGTAAACTGGGGCTGTCCTGAGTAAACTGGGGCTGTCCTGAGTAAACTGGGGCTGTCCTGGATAAACTGGGGCTGTGTGAGTAAACTGGGGCTGTCCTGAGTAAACTGGGGCCGTCCTGAGTAAACTGGGGCTGTCCTGAGTAAACTGGGGCTGTCCTGAGTAAACTGGGGCTGTCCTGAGTAAACTGAGGCTGTCCTGAGTAAACTGGGGCCGTCCTGAGTAAACTGGGGCTGTCCTGGGTAAACTGGGGCTGTCCTGAGTAAACTGAGGCTGTCCTGAGTAAACTGGGGCCGTCCTGAGTAAACTGAGTCTGTCCTGAGTAAACTGGGGCTGTCCTGAGTAAACTGGGGCTGTCCTGAGTAAACTGGGGCCGTCCTGAGTAAACTGGGGCTGTCCTGAGTAAACTGGGGCTGTCCTGAGTAAACTGGGGCTGTCCTGAGTAAACTGGGGCTGTCCTGAGTAAACTGGGGCTGTCCTGGATAAACTGGGGCTGTCCTGAGTAAACTGGGGCTGTCCTGAGTAAACTGGGGCTGTCCTGGGTAAACTGGGGCTGTCCTGAGTAAACTGAGGCTGTCCTGAGTAAACTGGGGCCGTCCTGAGTAAACTGGGGCTGTCCTGAGTAAACTGGGGCTGTCCTGAGTAAACTGAGGCTGTCCTGAGTAAACTGGGGCTGTCCTGAGTAAACTGGGGCTGTCCTGAGTAAACTGGGTCTGTCCTGAGTAAACTGGGGCTGTCCTGAGTAAACTGGGGCTGTCCTGAGTAAACTGGAGCTGTCCTGAGTAAACTGGGGCTGTGTGAGTAAACTGGGGCTGTCCTGAGTAAACTGGGGCTGTCCTGGATAAACTGGGGCTGTCCTGAGTAAACTGGGGCTGTCCTGAGTAAACTGGGGCTGTCCTGAGTAAACTGGGGCTGTCCTGAGTAAACTGGAGCTGTCCTGAGTAAACTGGGGCTGTCCTGAGTAAACTGGGGCTGTCCTGAGTAAACTGGGGCTGTCCTGAGTAAACTGGAGCTGTCCTGAGTAAACTGGGGCTGTCCTGAGTAAACTGGGGCTGTCCTGAGTAAACTGGGGCTGTCCTGAGTAAACTGGGGCTGTCCTGAGTAAACTGGGGCTGTCCTGAGTAAACTGGGTCTGTCCTGAGTAAACTGGGGCTGTCCTGAGTAAACTGGGGCTGTCCTGGATAAACTGGGGCTGTCCTGAGTAAACTGGGGCTGTCCTGAGTAAACTGGGGCTGTCCTGGATAAACTGGGGCTGTCCTGAGTAAACTGGGGCTGTCCTGAGTAAACTGGGGCTGTCCTGAGTAAACGGGGGCGTGTGTTCCCCTCTCTTATGGCAGACGGGTGTACATGATGGCGCCTCTTACCGGGCGGCAGCGGTTGTTCTCGCCCTTCAGGCACATCCTCACGGTGCAGTGCATGTGCACCACTCCGGGGTGTTTGATGAACCTGAAGACTTTGAAGCGGAAGGAGCAG
Organism: Gobius niger; assembly: GCF_951799975.1. NCBI lineage: Eukaryota > Metazoa > Chordata > Actinopteri > Gobiiformes > Gobiidae > Gobius > Gobius niger. The sequence continues at coordinate 41,702,166 of NC_136855.1, forward strand.
TGGTCTCCGTCTCCGTTCTCCGTCACCCTCACCGTGCGGTCGCCACGATCTGCACATCTGGAAAATGCACCATGTGTCGTAACAACTCGTGTTATTTACAGTGTATTTCATCTTCCAGATCCAGCTGTGACCCCGGACTGACCCCACACACAAGTTTACTTCACTGAGCAGGTTTTGTCACATTTGTCACATTTTTGTCATTTTTTTGTCACATTTTTGTCATTTTTTTGTCACATTTTTGTCAATTTTTTGTCAATTTTTTCATCATATTTTTGTCAAATTTTTTTCATATTTTTTTCATATTTTTGTTAAATTTTTGTCATTTTTTTGTCATTTTTTCGTCATTTTTTTCCATCAAATTTCTGTCATTTTTTGTCAATTTTTTGTAATTTATTCGTCCATTTTATGTCAATTACTTGTGACATTTTTGCCACTTTTTCATCAACTTTTCGTCGCTTTTTTGTCACATTTTTTCAAATTTTTGTCAATTTTTTATTAATCAAATTTTTGTCATTTTTTCGGCCATTTCTTGTCAATTTCTTGTGACATTTTTACCGCTTTTTCATCAAATTTTTCTCATTTTTTTGTCACATTTTGTCAAATTTTTGTCATTTTTTCATCGATTTTTTTCATCAATTTTTTGTCATTTTTTTGTCACATTTTTGTCCATTTTTTGTCACATTTTTGTCAATTTTTTGTCACATTTTTGTCAATTTTTTGTCACATTTTTTTCAATTTTTTCATCAAATTTTTGTCAATTTTTTGTCATTTATTCGTCCATTTTTTGTCAATTTCTTGTGACATTTTTGCCACTTTTTCATCCATTTTTCGCTGCTTTTTGGTCAACGTTTTCTCACTTCCTTGTCACATTTCCGCCATTGCCCCATGTGTCGTAACAACTCGTGTTATTTACAGTGTATTTCATCTTCCAGACCCAGCTGTGACCCCGGACTGACCCCAAACACAAGTTTACTTTACTGAGCAGGTTTTGTCACATTTTTGTCATTTTTTTTGTCAATTTTTTGCCACTTTTTCATCAAATTTTTCTCATTTTTTTTTCACATTTTTCTCATTTTTTTGTCACATTTTGTCAAATTTTTGTCAAATTTTTTGTCATTTTTTCATCGATTTTTTCATCAATTTTTTGTCATTTTTTGGTCACATTTTTTTAATCAAATTTTGGTCATTTTTTCGTCCATTTCTTGTCAATTACTTCTGACATTTTTGCCACTTTTTCATCAATTTTTCATCAAATTTTTGTCGCTTTTTTGTCACATTTTGTCAATTTTTTGTCAATTTTTTCTTCAAATTTTTCATCAAATTTTTGTCATTTTTTTGTCACATTTTGTCAAATTTTTGTCAATTTTTTTTCATTTCTTTGACTAAAAATGGACAAATAAATTACAAAAAATTGACAATTTCTTGTGACATTTTTGCCACTTTTTCATCCATTTTTCGCTGCTTTTTGGTCAACGTTTTCTCACTTTGTCACATTTCCGCCATTGCCCCATGTGTCGTAACAACTCGTGTTATTTACAGTGTATTTCATCTTCCAGACCCAGCTGTGACCCCGGACTGACCCCAAACACAAGGTTACTTTACTGAGCAGGTTTTGGCACATTTTTGTCATTTTTTTGTCAATTTTTTTTCATTTTTTTGTCACATTTTTGTCACATTTTTGTTACATTTTTGTAATTTATTTGTCCATTTTTTGTCAATTTCTTGTGACATTTTTGCCACTTTTTCGCTGCTTTTTTGTCACATTTTTGACATTTTTTTTGTCCATTTTTTTTCATTTTTTTGTCACATTTTGTCAATTTTTTGTCCATTTTTTGTCCATTTTCTGTCAATTTTTACATCAAATTTTTGTCATTTTTTTGTCACATTTTGTCAAATTTTTGTCATTTTTTTGTCACATTTTGTCAAATTTTTGTCAAATTTTTGTAATTTATTCGTCCATTTTTTGTCAATTTCTTGTGACATTTTTGCCACTTTTTCATCCATTTTTCGCTGCTTTTTGGTCAACGTTTTCTCACTTCCTTGTCACATTTCCGTCATTGCACCATGTGTCGTAACAACTCGTGTTATCTGCAGTACATTTCATCTTCCAGACCCAGCTGTGACCCAGGACTGACCCGTTGGTGACGAGCTTGTGCTTGGTCTCGCCCCCGCCTTTCTCCAGGACACTCCCCCAACAGGAGTCGATGACCAGAGCCACCCTGGTGTCCAGCTTCTCCACGTCCAGGTGAATCCACATGATCTCTCCCAGTCTGTGTTCTTCTCCCGCCTTCAGCTCTTTGTGGCACATGTGGTCACTGCACGCTCTCTGCACCAGGGAGTACTTATACAGACCCATCATGAACAGCTGGATCACAGAGCTGACAAACACAGGTGTAATTACTGAGCGCTGTGTCTTTGTGAGTGTTTAGTGTAATGATGGTTTGTGTGTGGCGCACCCGTCCAGGATGGTGATGGTCATGGGGCTGGACTCTGGCGGCTCGTAGCTGCAGGAGAAGTTCAGGTAGATCATGTCATCGCGCGTGATCACGTCGTCCTCCGGGGCGAAGACCGTGACCGTGTTTTTGTAAATGATGTGGCTCTTGTTCGCCTGAAATCACACACAAATAAAACTCAAAGCGAGATTTCTGTTGATCTAATACGTCCAAAACACGATAGACTGACTCTGCATGAGGCGTCAGTTTCATCATGAGTTTGGCAAGAAAAGAAAAGTGTGACTAAAGGTGATCATCACTTAACCTCTGAACTCCCGCCTGAACCGAGAGGATCTTTTTCCTCACGCCATCACATGTTTTTTCCATCATTTTTCCGTTGGGTGGTCAACTCATTTTTGTAACTTTTTCGTCATTTTTTGTGTCATTTTTTGTCAATTTTTTGTCATTTTTTTGTCATTTTTTTAAATCATTTTTTAGTATTTTTTTTGTAATTTTTGTAATTTTTTTGTTAATTTTTTGTCATTTTTTGGTCAATTTTTTGTCATTTTTTCGTCCATTTTTTGTCAATTTCTTGTGACATTTTTGCCACTTTTTCATCAATTTTTTGTCACTGTTTTGCCAAAGTTTTCTCACGTTTTTGTCATTATTTTCACCTTTTTTCCAGAAGCTTTTGGACTTGGGCTAAAGCCAAACTGGAGAAAATGTGCTCGTTTTGGTGAAAGTTACCGAGATTTTGGCGCCGCAGGTGTTTCTGTGGGTGAACGTGAAGGTCATCATGTGCTCGTCATCGTCGACTTGACCTTTGCACTCTGGGTCCAGCAGGTGGAGCTCGGACGCTTCGAAACCTCTGTCTTCCACCAAACAGACGGGCAGCTCCACTGAGGCCGTGTCCACCGTACACGTGGTCTTCTCCCCTGGACAACAAAGAGCTGTGGTCAGATTTGTACCACACTGCAAAAAGTAATGAACTAGATCAGTATAAACATCTCAGTTTGAGCACAATAATCCAAACTTTAGCTGTTTTGACGAGTTAAGAAGTTGTTGGGCATTTGTCCTGGATTATTTCACTTGTTCTGAGATGTTTCTGACTCGTTACGATACATTTCGTCCTTATTTCAGGTCATTTTCTTTGCCAATGGGGAAAGAAAATTGGTCTTATCTCATTGGCAGTTTTACTTTCTTATTTCAAGCGAGATTTACCCTAGAACTGGTGTGAAATGTCCTCAAACAACCCCACCCCAGAGCCCTAAACAGACCTGTCCAGCGGTTTCCCTGGTCAGCGTTGACTCACCGTATTTGCCGCCCTTTCTGAATGGATACATGAAACTTTCTCGGCAGACGCACGTGGCTTCCTCATTGTCCTTCAGACCACAGAACTCATGAGAAGCACAGTGGTGGTTCAAGCAGGGAGAGGAACCCTCTGAGGAGAAAGGAAGAACATCATCCAGAGACATGATAAACATGAACAGCACTGAAGGCTTAAACAACAGCAAAACACGTCCAGAAGTCAGTGTCTCATCAGTGGAGGAACAGAAGAACCAGCAGAGCATCTGAAGAGACGTACCACAGCTCTGGTCGGTGAGGCTGATCCCGGTCCTGTGAGTGAAGGCGGCCTGGAGTCGGCAGAACAGATCGTCCACGTCCCCGTAGGCGCACAGGAGGCCTTTGCAGGCTTTGACGAACACTCTGGTCGTATCGTTGGAGAACACGGCTTTACAGCTAAAGAATGACCACAGGAACATCCACATCACACTAAGGAACATCCATATCACACTACGGAACATCTACATCACACTACGGAACATCCATATCACACTAAGGAACATCCATATCACACTACGGAACATCTACATCACACTACGGAACATCCATATCACACTAAGGAACATCCATATCACACTACGGAACATCTATATCACACTACGGAACATCCATATCACACTACGGAACATCTATATCACACTACGGAACTGAAGTCCTCGCGCAGCGGAACCATCTGATCTGGATCTCCCATTTCAGAACAGTAAACTGAGTCACATGCATTTTTATAGAGCTCCACAGTCCCGCCTCCTCTCCACAGCCCCGCCTCCTCTCCACAGCCCCGCCTCCTCTCCACAGCCCCGCCTCCTCTCCACAGTCCCGCCTCCTCTCCACAGTCCCGCCTCCTCTCCACAGTCCTGCCTCCTCTCCACAGCCCCGCCTCCTCTCCACAGTCCCGCCTCCTCTCCACAGTCCCGCCTCCTCTCCACAGTCCCGCCTCCTCTCCACAGTCCCGCCCTCCTCTCCACAGTCCCGCCCTCCTCTCCACAGTCCCGCCTCCTCTCCACAGTCCCACCTCCTCTAGTTTAACTGCGAGCCTTCGTCCTAGAACTACATTACCCAGGATGCTCGGGAGTCCCATGATCTACTACGATGATACGATAAACATAATGCAGGCAGAGAGTGGACGTTTTATCCAGATCTAACACTGAGAGGAAGAAAAACGTCACAAAAATGTTCCCAACGATCCAATTAAACGAACCACCATCATTTTTATTCCATCAGCAGATTCAGATTGTTTAACAGTGAAATAATATAGAACTTGTGTCTGCAAAGTAACAGAAACTGGCCGTGTTTGCTGAAAACCTGGTTGCCTTGACCAGCGGGCGCGATGTCGCAAAGGCTCCTGGGATACGGAGTTTCTATAGTCAGGAAGTGAATGATGTCACAGCCTTGTACCTTTGCCTTTTCTTCAACATCAAGTCTTCTTTTTGGATTGAAATCAAACACTTCATGGTCACGAATTGCTACAGAGCGGATTAGCTTTAGCGCTGACGTTAAACTCTTAATACAAGGGGCGGGACTCTGGAGCTCTATTGGGCAAATTATGTTTGTTTGTTGAACCTTGCTGCTTTTTTGACCAACATTTTCACGGACGTATTAATGTTGTGGCTCAAAGCCCGTCTCGACCTGAAAACCACACATTCAAAATAACATCACACTGACAAAACAACACATTTACACAAACCAGTTCTCAGATTCATTTTTTTGTCATTTTTTTGTCATTTTTTTGTCATTTTTTTAATAATTTTTTTTAATCAATTTTTTGTCAATTTTTTGTCATTTTTTGGTAATTTTTTTTATCATTTTTTTTGTCATTTTTTGTCATTTTTTGTCATTTTTTGTCATTTTTTTGTCATTTTTTGTCATTTTTTGTCATTTTTTGGTAATTTTTTTTATCATTTTTTTTATCATTTTTTTTTATCATTTTTTTTTATCATTTTTTGTCGTTTTGTCATTTTTTGTCATTTTTTGTGTCATTTTTTCGTCATTTTTTCGTCATTTTTTTGTCACTTTTTGTCATTTTTTTTATCATTTTTTTTGTCACTTTTTGTCATTTTTCGTCATTTTTTTGTCATTTTTTGTCATTTTTTTTATCATTTTTTTTGTCGTTTTTTGTCGTTTTTTGTCATTTTTTTGTCATTTTTTGTCATTTTTGTCATTTTTGTCATTTTTTGTCATTTTTTTGTCATTTTTTGTCATTTTATGTAAATTTTTGTCATTTTTTTTGTCATTTTTTCGTCATTTTTTCGTCATTTTTTTGTCACTTTTTGTCATTTTTTGTCATTTTTTGTCATTTTTTGTCATTTTTTTGTCATTTTTTTGTCATTTTTTGTCATTTTTTGTCATTTTTTGTCATTTTTTTGACATTTTTTTGACATTTTTTTGACATTTTTTGTCAGTATGAATAGTCGCAGGTTTGGAAAAGTGTGTGTAACTTTACCGCTTTTTCAGTTTGGGGCAATCAGCTGACTCGCGTTTCTCGTCATCGAATTCCTCCCGACAGCTAGGGGGCGACAGACAGACTGAAGTCAGACAGAGCCGCAGTACCTTCCTCTGCCACTAGGCTGTGCGTGCTGGAGGCTGTAGGTCTGACCTGACGTCGCTCAGGTCCATGTGGCGGCTCTTCTTTACATCGGAGCTTTTGACGCACAGCCCCGAGTTCTCCTCACGGCCTGGACAAACACATTTACATTCACCTCCAGCACCACACAAACACCAGCACGTTTCACCACACAAACACCAGCACGTTTCACCACACAAACACCAGCACGTTTCACCACACAAACACCAGCACGTTTCACCACACAAACACCAGCACGTTTCACCACACAAACACCAGCACGTTTCACCACACAAACACCAGCACGTTTCACCACACAAACACCAGCACGTTTCACCACACAAACACCAGCACGTTTCACCACACAAACACCAGCACGTTTCACCACACAAACACCAGCACGTTTCACCACACAAACACCAGCACGTTTCACCACACAAACACCAGCACGTTTCACCACACAAACACCAGCACGTTTCACCACACAAACACCAGCACGTTTCACCACACAAACACCAGCACGTTTCACCACACAAACACCAGCACGTTTCACCACACAAACACCAGCACGTTTCACCGCACTAACACCAGCATGTTTCAGGCACCACCTCCACACCACACAAACACCAGCACGTTTCCCTGGTGGATAGTTTGTGAACTGCAGGCAATATTAACCCCCTTAACTCCCACCTGAACCGAGCACATTTTCTCCAGCTTTACCCCAATCCAAAAGCTTCTGGAAAAAAAGGTGTGAGAATAGCGACAAAACTGAGACGAAAACAAGGATAAAATGTGACAAAAGTGAGATAAAATGGACGAAAAAATGTACCAAAAAAATGACAATAATGGAAAAAAATTTACAAAAAATGGAGAAAAAATGGACGAAAATTTGACAAAAATAGTGAGAAAAATTTGACGAAAAATTGAGAAAAAATGGACAAAAATTTGACAAAAAAAGTGAGAAAAAATTGACGAAAAAGTGACGGAAAAGTGACAAAAAATGACAAAAATGGACAAAAATTTGAAAAAAAAAAGTGAGAAAAATTTGACGAAAAAGTGAGAAAAAAGTGAGAAAAAATGTACCAAAAAAAATGACAATAATGGAAAAAAAATTACAAAAAAGTGAGAAAAAATTGCGGAAAAAAAAGGATGAAAAAGTGACGAAAAAGTGACAAAAAAGTCACAAAAATGTGACAAAAATGAGACGACTGCCCGACAAAGAAAGTGATGAAAAAAAATCTGCCGTGAGGAAAAAGATCCATTCAGTTTTGTAGGTCTTTCATATGAGGCGTTACACTGGCCTACAGGATTTGGGTAAAGCTGAACTGGAGAAAATGCTCTGGGTTCAGGCGGGAGTTAAGAGGTTAATGAATAGGATTTATGCACAGGAAAAGTATTTTGGGGGTACATTTTGTCCCTCAGCGTTTGGCAGAACTTCAAACACAGTGACTGAGCTGAACCAAACGTACGTCTGTCAGTCCCCCAGGAAACTCCCGGTCTCTCCTGGTTGTGAGAGCTGTAACTATCAAACACATTTGTAACTAAATATCTCAGGTTTTTGAAGCTCCAACTTGACAAACAGTAACACGGCAACTAACAACTAAGCTCGGTCTCAAAACACAGCTCTGAGCAGGTTTTGGACGAGGGAACAGCAGTGGGACAGGGTAAAAGGCTCCGTGATGTTGATTCTGTGTAATATTCCCCCTTTAAATGACTCTCTGACCTGGTGCTGAGATGTGAGCCACAGTTCCATCAAAGGAGATGGACAAGTCGCCGTTCGAGAGGGTCATTTTGAGACTGACTCTGTTCTCGTCCTTGAACATCTCCACACCGTGAAAGACCCGCGCTGAGCTGTTCAGGTTTACTTTGCCATCATTCACCTGAGAGCAGAGAAAACACGTCACAAACACGTCACAAACACGTCACAAACACGTCACAAACACGTCACAAACACGTCACAAACACGTCACAAACACGTCACAAACACGTCACAAACACGTCACAAACACACCACACCGGCAGCACAAGTGTTACCTTCACTTTGTTCAAAAGACTCATTATTCAGCTTCAGTGGACCCCTTCACCAACTGGAGTCATTTTAACAAACTACTGCCCGATATATATTAGGGCGGCTCGATTATTGAGAAAATAATAATCACGATTATTTTGTCATAATTGAAATCACGATTATTCAAACGATTATTTGTTGCCTTTAAAAAGAAGTCTTTATTTTATTTATATATTTATTTAAAAAAAACTGTACTGAATATTTTCTGTTTTCTGAACAGTCACAAAAGTACAAATGATTTCAAGTTCGCCTCGATTAAGGAGAGGTCTCTGTTTCACACCTGCCCCCTGCTGGCCAGCCCTCACACCTGCACAAGCAAACTGAGCAGCGCGGCCTGATGACATCATCACACAGCGCCGCTTGTTTTTATGTCAGACAAAAGCACGAGCCGTGGCACGAGAAAAGCGAGGGGAAAATAATCCCAGCGCCGTGAAATAACGCAAGTCTGCTTTGCAGAAAAAAAACTGAATTAAAATCAATTTGTAATCATTACGTGTAATAATCGAATAATCGAATTTCGATTATTTGCACAGGCCTAATATATATATATATATATATGAATAATAGTTGTATCTAATGTTATATCTATCTATCAACAGAATACTTACATATTATGTCCTATTCACGTCCAATGTCTCGCCTTTAAGACGACAAATCAGTATTTTATATTTACCTGTATTTTATTGTTACAATTTAATTCTTCCAGAGGCATAATTTCAAATTGTAACACGGAAAATATCAATTCTGAGTCACCAAAATGATGGTGTTTTTCTTCCATGTTGTGCATGATGTCCAGTTAAAGAGAAAGAAAAGGACTGTGGGTCAGATATTCCGGTTCTTACTGTGACTCTGCCGCCCTGGAGCAGCTGGAACGTGTTGTCCCCCGCCTTGAGTCGCAGGCTGTCCAGGAAAGGGACATGAGTGCTTCGACGGTAGTTAAACTGTCCCAGAAGGAGGACCTCCAGGTTGGCCAGCAGAACGTACATACAGCGGTCGCTAAGATATTTCTGATTATTCGCACTGTCGATCACCAAAGAACCAACGGCCGTGCAGCTCACGTCCACCAAGCACCTGCAAAACAAGGATGACTCCAGAGTGTGCACGTGTCGGTCTGTGACTCTGCTTAAAGGGATGGTTCAGGATGTTTGACACAGGGCCTCATTTCCTGGTTATCCAGAGTGTTGCTGATTTATGGAGATATTTATTTTTTGTAATTCGTAGGCTAGTGCGAGGCTAGTGCGTGTCTATGGTATCAGCTAGCCTGCATTAAAAACAGTGTGACCCGCTCCACAGAGCACCTGAGGCAAAGCACTGATAACACCAGACTGACCATATACATACAGACGCATCTCGTCATAGAAGGGGGCGTGGCTTCGCCGAGGGGGAAAATAAAATCTTTAGAGAAACACAATTTTCCCTCTTTTTAGCCATTTTCTGGTGGAATATGAACTTATTTATCACATACAAATAAAGTCAAGTGTAAATCGGGCCCATATGGATATTTTCTCACAGCAGATTGTTCAGTAGAAGTGAAAAAACGGCAGTTGTAGCTAGTGCTAGCTAACCGTTAGCATTAGCCTGATGCTAACATGTAGCATCAAGTTAGCATTCTCCGTTATTCATGTATTTATGGGCTGTTGAACCACTTTGCTCCTCCCCATGTCTTTGTATCTTTATTTAGTAGAAACTATATTCATAATTCTGTATTTGTTAAAAGTCGTTTTTGAATAATTAGAGAAAGTTTACATTTTTTCAAAATTGTTTTCCCCTTAACTGCTTTTAAACATGACCAAATATGGGCGATTCCAGAGATGCCGTCTGTATCTATACATGTCTGTGTCCATAGAATCATGTTTGGAATATAACTGACCTTGAATGATCGCAAAATGGTTAAAATGACTCTATGGACACAGACATGTATATGGTGAGTCTGGTGTTATCAGTGCTTTGCCTCAGGTGCTCTGTGGAGCGGGTCACACTGTTTTTAATGCAGGCTAGCTGATACCATAGACACGCACTAGCCTCACACTAGCCTACGAATTACAAAAATAAATATCTCCAGAAATCAGCAACACTCTGGATAACCAGGAAATGAGGCCCTATGTCAAACATCCTGAAACATCCCTTTAATGTAGACGCCGCAGTTACGCAGAAGACCTGAGATGGCAGTAGTGAGCCTAAAATGACCAACTTGCATCTAGTCTCTTTAATGTTTAGTGCAGCCCTGTGAGGAAACTCCTGTTGTGATTTTGGGCCACAGATACAGACGCATCTCTGGAGTCGCCCATATATGGTCATGTTTGAAAACAGTTAAGGGGGAAAACAATTTGGAGAAAAATCTAAACTTTCTCTAATTATTCAAAAACTACTTTAACAAACGCTGAATTATGAATATAGTTTCTACTAAATAAAGACACAAAGACATGGGGAGGAGCAAAGTGGTTCAACAGCCCATAAATACATGAATAACGGAGAATGCTAACATGATGCTACATGCTAGCATCGGGCTAATGCTAACGTTACGACTGCCGTTTTTTTTCCACTTCTACAGAACAATCTGCTGTGAAAACATCCACATGGGCCCGATTTACACTGGACTTTACTCATGTGTGATAAATAAGTTCATATTCCACCAGAATATTAGACCAGATGGTTAAAAACAGAGGAAAGCTGTGAAGCCCCGCCCCCTTCTATGACGAGATGCGTCTGTATCTATACAAAGCCATTGATTGATTGATTGATTATATATTTAAAAAAGTGTAATGTAATTGCTCAAGCTTGTAAAATCAGTCAGAATTACAGGATACAAACCTTCCGCGGTCGCCACACTTTCTACCGCCACACATGTCCTCCAGGATGAACGTCTTGTTCGAGTAACAGCCCTTGAATTTTGAGCACTTCGATAAAAGTTCCGCCGAGGACACTCGCTTCACTTTGTCACCTGAAGGAGGGGCATTAAAATGATCCACCAAGAATGAAGGCACACCCCACCAACGCCTCGAACATGTGAGCGTCACCTTCTCCTCGTGGGCAGGCAGTCAAATCACACAACACCAACGCTTGTCTCTCCAGAAGTTCCTCCTCTGAAGCGATTATCCTTTTAAACTGAAAGAGAGAAGAATGTCAGAAGGATCTTTTTGACTTGTCTTGTCCAACAATCCAGGGGTGAACCGTGTCGGTCCGTGTACATTCATCGTACTTTAGATATTGAAAGCAATATGCAAAATCAAAAATGACGTTTTTACAGACTGTGCACTGTTGCACTAAAAGAAAATACCACGATTAACCTTTATTGAGCCGATCTTCGGGACTTGAGCATTTAAAATATATATATTTTGAATTTTGTGGCGATTACATATTAATTAGGCTTTAAATCCACATTTTCCAAATCGCTATATCTTGAGAAAGCATTTGTTACTTTCAAGATTGAACACATTTTGAAAACGCTGGCGTTTGTGACTTGACCCCATGACCGATTGACTTGGACTTGACTCGAGACTTGCATTTACTCCCACCTCTGTTGATAACGTTGAATCCTTTCGCCGACTGCGTCAACACGAACACCCGGAAGTGAAACTGTCTCGATTAGGAGAACAGCGCGAATTAAACTTTAGCAGATTTGAGTCTCTTGGCTAAAAGATGAATTCCAAACGTTACAGCCCAGTAGGGTTCCCGAAGTGCCCAAAGTGGGGCCCGGGCCCCACTTTGGGCACCCCTGTCTTAGACAAAGAAAAAAGCAGTGACAACAAGAAACACATGGGCTTTAGCTTTACCTTTAGCTTTACCTTTAGCTTTACCTTTAGCTTTACCTTTAGCTTTACCTTTAGCTTTAGCCTTAGCTTTACCTTTAGCTTTACCTTTAGCCTTAGCTTTACCTTTAGCCTTAGCATTAGCTTTACCTTTAGCCTTAGCTTTACCTTTAGCTTTAGCCTTAGCTTTACCTTTAGCCTTACCTTTAGCCTTAGCTTTAGCTTTACCTTTAGCCTTAGCTTTACCTTTACCTTTAGCCTTAGCTTTACCTTTAGCTTTACCTTTACCTTTAGCCTTAGCTTTACCTTTAGCCTTAGCTTTACCTTTAGCTTTAGCCTTAGCTTTACCTTTAGCCTTAGCTTTAGCTTTACCTTTAGCCTTAGCTTTACCTTTAGCTTTACCTTTACCTTTAGCCTTAGCCTTAGCTTTACCTTTAGCTTTACCTTTAACTTTACCTTTAGCCTTAGCTTTAGCTTTACCTTTAGCTTTACCTTTAGCTTTACCTTTAGCTTTACCTTTAGCTTTACCTTTAGCTTTACCTTTAGCTTTACCTTTACCTTTAGCCTTAGCTTTACCTTTAGCCTTAGCTTTACCTTTAGCTTTACCTTTAGCTTTACCTTTACCTTTAGCTTTACCTTTAGCTTTACCTTTAGCCTTAGCTTTAGCTTTACCTTTAGCTTTACCTTTAGCTTTACCTTTAGCTTTACCTTTAGCTTTACCTTTAGCTTTACCTTTAGCCTTAGCTTTACCTTTAGCTTTGCCTTTAGCTTTGCCTTTAGCTTTACCTTTACCTTTAGCCTTAGCTTTACCTTTAGCTTTACCTTTAGCCTTAGCTTTACCTTTAGCTTTACCTTTACCTTTAGCTTTAGCCTTAGCTTTACCTTTGGCTTTAGCCTTAGCTTTAGCCTTAGCTTTACCTTTAGCTTTACCTTTAGCTTTACCTTTACCCTTAGCCTTAGCTTTACCTTTAGCTTTGCCTTTAGCTTTACCTTTACCTTTAGCCTTAGCTTTACCTTTAGCCTTAGCTTTACCTTTAGCTTTACCTTTAGCTTTACCTTTAGCTTTAGCCTTAGCTTTACCTTTGGCTTTAGCCTTAGCTTTACCTTTAGCTTTACCTTTAGCCTTAGCTTTACCTTTACCTTTAGCCTTAGCTTTACCTTTACCTTTAGCTTTAGCTTTACCTTTACCTTTAGCCTTAGCTTTACCTTTAGCTTTCCCTTTAGCTTTCCCTTTACCTTTAGCTTTACCTTTAGCCTTAGCTTTACCTTTAGCTTTACCTTTACCTTTAGCTTTAGTTTTACCTTTAGCTTTACCTGAAGCTTTACCTTTAGCTTTACCTTTAGCCTTAGCTTTACCTTTAGCTTTACCTTTAGCCTTAGCTATACCTTTAGCTTTACCTTTACCTTTAGCCTTAGCTTTACCTTTAGCTTTACCTTAAGCTTTACCTTTAGCTTTACCTTTAGCCTTAGCTTTACCTTTAGCTTTACCTTTAGCTTTACCTTTAGCTTTACCTTTAGCTTTACCTTTAGCCTTAGCTTTACCTTTAGCTTTAGTTTTACCTTTAGCTTTACCTTTAGCCTTAGCTTTACCTTTAGCTTTACCTTTAGCCTAAGCTTTACCTTTACCTTTAGCCTTAGCTTTACCTTTAGCCTTAGCTTTACCTTTAGCTTTACCTTTACCTTTAGCTTTACCTTTACCTTTAGCTTTACCTTTAGCTTTAGTTTTACCTTTAGCTTTACCTTTAGCCTTAGCTTTACCTTTAGCTTTACCTTTACCTTTAGCCTTAGCTTTACCTTTAGCCTTAGCTTTACCTTTAGCCGCAGAGCCTGAAGTTACTTATTATTTTAACTCAATTAAAATAACATAGGTATCGAAAAAAGTACCGTTAAGGCACCGGTACCGAAAAGCAGGAATCGTTAAAGTAGTGGTATCGAAAAAAAACGAACCGTGCCCAGCCCTCGTAACGATGTATATCTGATACGATATACAGCTGTGTACTGAGCACAGCCCTAATGAGACGTATGAGAATTAATACTATAGGCTTATGCACAGTTTCCCCACGTGACGTCTTCCTGGACAGTCAGCCAGACGCAGCACTTTCTGTCGCTGGTCGTTTACGTTCACAATTAACAGGTTCCCACACAAAAGTAGCGATAGCTCAGGATCTGGTTAAGGACGAGTTACTGATGGAGTCACAGCAACGTGTTACAAACATCATGTTCGCTGTGAATCCAGCACCCAAAGGAAACGCCTGCTGTCGTAAGGGGCGGAGCTTTTATCTTAGAGCTAAAGGCTAGTGTTGAAAAATGATAATATAACATGTAAACAAGTAAATATTATTTAAACTACTAACAGGACGATTCTTTTTTGCGCAGGCTCGTTCTAAACTTTGCGCTAGTTTTATTTTTTATTTTGTGTTAGCTGCGTTAGCCGCGTTAGCCTCAAGACAAAAACATCCACCGTTATGAACACGGAGTTTCCTCCAGTGAAATCGTTATGTCTCATGTAATATTTTCTAACCTGCTCCAGCCACATCCGAACTTTTACTCTCTGTCCTTTACCAAATCTTAAGCTATTGCTTCATTTCTGTGGGACCTGCTCATTTTTAATGGGAAGAGATAACAGACAGGAAGGACAGCCTCTGGCTGACTGTCCAGGCGGAAATCACGTGGGGTCACTGTGCATATAGCCCATTTATACTTTATACTTACATCCAAGAAGTGTTCTAGGTACAGGACCGAGTGACTGCCAATGTTTGCGTAGTAGATGTCAAACTGAAAAGAGAGACACACCTCAATTCAGTCAAGCGTCAAAAAAGTGATGAAATTGCGATAGACAAAACATGAAGACTGAAGTCTATAATATGAAGGTGATCACTCAATACATTTCTTTTCTAGACAACCTAATTCAAAAATAGCCATTTTTAGCAGCCAATAAATCCAAAAGTTTACAGGCTAGCACATTTCTGAAGATTGTTCCTGGGAATATCTTTAGTGGACATGACACCGTTTTTTTTAACTTATTAATGGTCTTGGAGAGTAAATACTACGCTGACAGGCAGTGGCGTGCACAGACATTTTGAGGGGAAGGTGCTCAACCAAGACAAAAGGGAAAAACGGTATTTTCAGCACAGGTTGGCTTAATAGGGCAAATATCTAAGAACAATAAAAGAAACAATACTTAATATTGGGGAGAAAAAAACTGGTCTTGAGAAGGGCACTTAAAGGGCACAGGGCAAAGGGGCAGGTGCTTGAGCACCACCTGGGCTCTACCTGTGCACGTCCCTGCTGACAGGAAAGGTGAAGGGACAGAGGGATACTGTGCATCCAATTATACAATGTAAATAATCTTTTTCACTCAGACTTGGCTGTAAATACTGTTTAAAGTGACGTTAGCCCGCAGTTAGCTTTGCCCGTTAGCATGTTAGCTTCTTCCTCATGATTCCATTAGTGTGTATTGGCGACTCCGGTCCGGTGGCAGTCAAGTTGCAAACATGGTTTTCTGTCCAGAGACACCAGGGGGCGATGAAAGACCCTCCAATCATCCCATTAACACTTGTATCACCCCCACAGGGACTACGGGGAGGATTTATTAAGGTAAACACGGTACTTAGCACGGCTTTAATAAATACATCAACATTTCCTATCAAACTGTAAAATCTTTGATGTAAGATTGACATCAACAGCTATGAATATTTTTTTCTGATTCTTACAATGGGATCACAAACTGTAAACAATATAAACTTACAGGTTGAAAGCCGCTGCCCCCTATCGTCAGTTTCCAGGTGCACTGGACTGTGTTGTATGGAGTGAGGTCCTTCATCCTCGTCATCATGTGTCTCGGGAGAGTCACACCCAGATGAAGAGTAACGTCTGATGCTATTTTGTCTGTCAAGTGAATGCCGTTGTTCAGATTGGCAGGGTTGACACGCAGTGTCAGGCCATTGTTCTCACTTAAAACCTAAAAACACATCACAAAATGTTAGTTGTTGCTGCAATGTCAGTCACGTCTTAAATGAACAGTTTTATACGTAATTAAAGCTATGTAACATAAATAGAATTTGTTTTTGTTTCTATTTTTATCTTTTACATTTAAAATTTTGTACCATTGTGCTCAACAAGAACTTATAAATAACCAATCCCTTATTTCTCATTCATAGAAACATCGCAAACTTCCAGCAAACGCTCGTGCAAGAAACCGATGTATGAGTCTGTGCTTGTACATTAAAGGTCCTATATCCTGCACAACTGTGTGTGTTAGCTTGTGTGTGTTAGCGTGTGTGTGTTAGCGTGTGTGTGTTAGCGTGTGTGTGTTAGCTTGTGTGTGTTAGCTTGTGTGTGTTAGCTTGTGTGTGTTAGCTTGTGTGTGTTTTAGCCTGTGTGTGTTAGCTTGTGTGTGTTAGCGTGTGTGTGTTAGCGTGTGTGTGTTAGCTTGTGTGTGTTAGCTTGTGTGTGTTAGCTTGTGTGTGTTAGCTTGTGTGTGTTAGCTTGTGTGTGTTAGCTTGTGTGTGTTAGCTTGTGTGTGTTAGCTTGTTTGTGTTAGCTTGTGTGTGTTAGCTTGTGTGTGTTAGCCTGTGTGTTAGCCTGTGTGTTAGCCTGTGTGTTAGCTTGTGTGTGTTAGCTTGTTTGTGTTAGCTTGTTTGTGTTAGCTTGTTTGTGTTAGCTTGTGTGTTAGCCTGTGTGTTAGCCTGTGTGTTAGCCTGTGTGTTAGCCTGTGTGTTAGCCTGTGTGTTAGCCTGTGTGTTAGCCTGTGTGTTAGCTTGTGTGTTAGCTTGTGTGTGTTAGCTTGTGTGTGCTAGCTTGTGTGTGTTAGCTTGTGTGTGTTAGCTTGTGTATGTTAGCGTGTGATGTTTTCGCGTATGTGAGTTAGCTTGTGTGTGTTAGCTTGTGTGTGTTAGCCTGTGTGTTAGCTTGTGTGTGTTAGCTTGTGTGTGTTAGCTTGTGTGTGTTAGCTTGTATGTGTTAGCTTGTGTGTGTTAGCGTGTGTGTGTGTTAGCTTGTGTGTGTTAGCTTGTGTGTGTTAGCTTGTGTGTGTTAGCTTGTGTGTGTTAGCGTGTGTGTGTTAGCGTGTGTGTGTTAGCGTGTGTGTTAGCTTGTTTGTGTTAGCTTGTGTGTGTTAGCTTGTGTGTGTTAGCTTTTTTGTTAGCTTGTGTGTGTTAGCTTGTGTGTGTTAGCGTTTGTGTGTTAGCGTGTGTGTGTTAGCCTGTGTGATAGCCTGTGTGTTAGCTTGTGTGTGTTAGCTTGTGTGTGTTAGCTTGTGTGTGTTAGCTTGTGTGTGTGTTAGCTTGTGTGTGTGTTAGCTTGTGTGTGTTAGCGTGTGATGTTTTAGCGTATGTGAGTTAGCGTGTGTGTGTTAGCCTGTGTGTTGGCTTGTGTGTGTTAGCTTGTGTGTGTTAGCCTGTGTGTTGGCTTGTGTGTGTTAGCTTGTGTGTGTTAGCCTGTGTGTTGGCTTGTGTGTGTTGGCTTGTGTGTGTTGGCTTGTGTGTGTTAGCTTGTGTGTGTTAGCTTGTGTGTTAGCTTGTGTGTGTTAGCTTGTGTGCTAGCTTGTGTGTGTTAGCGTGTGTGTGTTAGCGTGTGTGTGTTAGCGTGTGTGTGTTAGCATGTGTGTGTTAGCTTGTGTGTGTTAGCTTGTGTGTGTTAGCTTGTGTGTGTTAGCTTGTGTGTGTTAGCTTGTGTGTGTTAGCTTGTGTGTGTTAGCTTGTGTGTGTTAGCGTGTGTGTGTTAGCGTGTGTGTGTTAGCGTGTGTGTGTTAGCGTGTGTGTTAGCTTGTTTGTGTTAGCTTGTGTGTGTTAGCTTGTGTGTGTTAGCTTTTTTGTTAGCTTGTGTGTGTTAGCTTGTGTGTGTTAGCGTTTGTGTGTTAGCGTGTGTGTGTTAGCCTGTGTGTTAGCCTGTGTGATAGCCTGTGTGTTAGCTTGTGTGTGTTAGCTTGTGTGTGTTAGCTTGTGTGTGTTAGCTTGTGTGTGTTAGCTTGTGTGTGTGTTAGCTTGTGTGTGTGTTAGCGTGTGATGTTTTAGCGTATATGAGTTAGCTTGTGTGTTAGCGTGTGTGTGTTAGCGTGTGTGTTAGCTTGTGTGTTAGCTTGTGTGTTAGCGTGTGATGTTTTAGCGTATGTGAGTTAGCGTGTGTGTGTTAGCCTGTGTGTTGGCTTGTGTGTGTTAGCTTGTGTGTGTTAGCCTGTGTGTTGGCTTGTGTGTGTTGGCTTGTGTGTGTTAGCCTGTGTGTTGGCTTGTGTGTGTTGGCTTGTGTGTGTTAGCTTGTGTGTGTTAGCTTGTGTGTTAGCTTGTGTGTGTTAGCTTGTGTGCTAGCTTGTGTGTGTTAGCGTGTGTGTGTTAGCGTGTGTGTGTTAGCGTGTGTGTGTTAGCATGTGTGTGTTAGCGTGTGTGTGTTAGCTTGTGTGTGTTAGCTTGTGTGTGTTAGCTTGTGTGTGTTAGCTTGTGTGTGTTAGCTTGTGTGTGTTAGCTTGTGTGTTAGCTTGTGTGTGTTAGCTTGTGTGTGTTAGCATCCTGGAGTAACTTCACTTATTGCTGTTTATTTATATTACGGTAAAGCTGTATGAGCGGAGAGAGGGGGCGGAGTTAACTGAATCGAAGTGTTGTGTCTTCCGGGTTTGAAAAATACCTCCAGAAAACACTTATATCTGTCACAAACATGAGAGCTCCATAGTGTTAGAGGCACAATACATCATATAAACTCCTATACTTTACTTTGGAATGGCTAAGGCGTTTTTGGTACTCACTTTGATTTTGTCACTGGTCACTCCATAGAAGTTCATGGGGCAGGAGCTCACATTGAACGTCTTTTCCAATCCCCCTGAAGAAGACAAGTGTTGTGTGAATAAAAGTATAATATGGGGCCAAGATTAGTATTAATGTGTGCTGATTCAAGGACACGTTTCTTCTGAATAAAGGAGAACCTTGTATTTCCACGTTTAGCCCTGAGAACGGAGAAACTGAAAAGGCTTCACCTGTGACGACACCGAGGGAGGAGACGAGGAGCAGTAAGTGGAGCATGTTTCCTCAGCCAATCCGACAACGCTGAGTCACAAACACAGAAGCACAATGAAGTTCAGCTGCACAGAGTTTAAAAATGTTAAAATTAAGTATTTTCCTCCTACATGTTCCTCCATGTCCTAATGTGTGGAATGAGCTCAGGCCTGTTCACCACAACCGCCTCTAAAATCCTGCACTGTCACTCAGAAAGCTGTTAATTCGGGTCCACGAGCTTAATATAGAAGCTGCAGTTACACGTATGACCTGAGGTGGCAGCAGTGAGTATAAAATGGCCAACTTGCATCTCTTTAATGCACTATAAGCTATGCTAATTCGGGTCACAAAAGCACATGTTTTTCCTGATGAGTTTGCCATTTTATGCTCACTGCTGCCACCTCAGGTCATACGTGTAACTGCAGCTTCTATATTAAGCTCGTAGACCCGAATTAACACCATTGTCGTCACTTTATATTTCCCTTATGTGTTTTTGTCACATTTTTTGCTGGATTTTTGTCACTTTTTTGCTGGATTTTTGTCACTTTTTTGCTGGATTTTTGTCACTTTTTTGCTGGATTTTTGTCACTTTTTTGTTGGATTTTTGTCACTTTTTTGCTGGATTTTTGTCACTTTTTTGTTGGATTTTTGTCACTTTTTTGCTGGATTTTTGTCACTTTTTTGTTGGATTTTTGTCACTTTTTTGCTGGATTTTTGTCACTTTTTTGCTGGATTTTTGTCACTTTTTTGTTGGATTTTTGTCACTTTTTTGCTGGATTTTTGTCACTTTTTTGCTGGATTTTTGTCACTTTTTTGTTGGATTTTTGTCACTTTTTTGCTGGATTTTTGTCACTTTTTTGTTGGATTTTTGTCACTTTTTTGCTGGATTTTTGTCACTTTTTTGTTGGATTTTTGTCACTTTTTTGCTGGATTTTTGTCACTTTTTTGCTGGATTTTTGTCAATTTTTGTCAATATACATCCTCATTTTCTCCTCGTTTTTGTCGCTGTTTTGAAGCTTTTAGATTTGGAGAATTTGGAGAACAGGAGAAAACATGTTCAGGTGGGAGTTACGAGGTTAACCCCAAAATTATACATATAAACATTATTTGGTTTTGGTTTATCAACTACAGTCTCATTTACAAGGACGATGAGGAGGAGAGATCGGAGAGGACGTGGATCTACACCAGGGGTGGGCAACGTCAGGCCCGGGGGCCAAATCCGGCCCTCCAGCACAAAACCTCTGGCCCTCAAGATGATTTTGAGAAACATGATTACCCAAATCAGAGAGTACTTTTAACATTATGAGAGTTAAATGGGAGAAAGAAAGTTAGAAAAACTGTCCATACACTCGGTTAGGTCATATATTATGTAGAAGTGCACTGGAAACAGAATAATCGTTTTAAGGAAGAAGTGGCATAAACTTGAATGAACGGATTAAATCTAAGGTTTGAGTAGATTTGGTCTGGTCTTGGGCGAGATAAAAACTCTAGTAGTCGTTATTCTCTTCATTCAGATCATTTTGTGTCATTTAAAGTGAAAAACAGTGATTTGCCTGATTTCAAATGGGTTTTATTCTTGTTCCGTTGGCGCTACAGCATTTGTATCTTGGATCAGTTCAAACCGACTCAAATTCGACATAGAGGAACTTTAATTCAAGCAATTTTAAGTCATTTCTCTCATTTATCGCAGGCAACACTGAGCATTTTCTAAAGACGAAGTTCAAACCTAGGAAATGAGCCACTGTGTTGTAAATGAACCCAGAAAATGAGCTGCAAAACCTGCTGAAAGGTGAGCCTGCATCACTACACGACGGATAAACCAGGAAAATACATGATATAATTGCCCAACAGACGCAGTAAAATCATAACATCACGTTTCAATCAGAAGGTCTTACCTCGTGTTGAACTGCAGAAGGCTCTACTGCGATGAGCGCTGGTCAAACCTTTATGCAGGACAGGAGGGGCAGGGGGCGTGGCCTTTCGGACGTAGGTCAAAGACACATAGACGTCACTAAAAATGATATTCAAGCTTTAAAGGACAATTTAGCAACAATAATAACGATAAAAACATTTCAAGTTGGAACATCACACACCTGTGAGCGTCCACTCTGTGCTTTGGTCGGACGCCTCATCCTCCCACATTTCTGAACAACGTGTGGTGACGGTGTTTCAGACCAGACGACCTGTGGGGTCCCTCAAGGGTCCATCCTGGGACCCCCCTTGTTCCCCCCATGTTCCCTCTGGGTCAGTTAATACACAGCAACAATGTGTCCTGCCACAACGACTGTAGTCAGCTGACAACGAAGCCTTTGGTCTTTGCTCGGATCCAGATTATTTTACATCAAAGTTCGCGTCGTCCTTGACTTTTAATCGTTCTTTTGAAATGTGTTTTTCCCGAGGACGCGCTGTTAAAGCAAAGACACATTGTTCAAAGAGCTCAAAGCAGGACTAAGACGTTTGATGCTTTGATACGGAACATTCTGTCACTTTTTCATGTGTATCAAGTTTCAGAACTTCAAATAAGCAGGAGTGAAACAAACAAATCAACATCAGAAGTGATTGATATGTTATAGTGGGTCAGAGGTAAAAGGTCAGAGACTTTACCACAACAGGTGACGGCTATAGGATTCAGGGTTCAGGAGGAGGCGCTCGAACACATGCACGATGAGAGGTCTGTCATCAAATGTGAGGGATGTAAAATAAAATGTGCTCTGTCACCTGCAGAAACCGTCGATTCCAACACCTGTGGAAAACTATACATTCACAGTTGCAGATAATGACTGTGTGAGGCTGTTACAGATGCCCAGACACTGCAGTGCGAGGCAGATGTTTGCTGACTGTGGAGCAGCTCTTGTCCTGCTGCACTTCCTCATGGTTATTTTAAATGTGTGTGTGACTGAGCGACTCTCAGAACGGCCTCAGACGGACTCTGTGTGTCTCTGTGTGAGATTCACCTCAAACATGTGGAGTCTCTGGCGCTCGTGTCTTTGTGTGAGTGGCAGCTGGAGAATCGCTGGGACCTTGTTTTGTTGCTGCGATTATCTGCAGTGTTTTAATGTTTTTCTTTTAAACATAAATATGGATCATGTGTTCTCATTTGTGTCCTTAATAAAGATTGAATGAATGAATGAATTTACCCCTGAGCTTTTACTGACAGACCAGGCCCTGGACATGGCTCATTTTCTCACCATGTCTTTACATTGGATACAGAAAGTAGGAGTTTAGGCTTTCTTTTATACTTTATATTCAATGTTTACATTTATATTGCCATCCATTCAGATTCTTCTGCTCAGTGACTTTTGAAAGTCCACATACAACAACAGGCCTTACAACAAAAGCTTCAGGTCAAGAACAAATCTTGTGTAAATTACATTTCCACCTGTAAAGACTCAGAGACCTTGGGCCTGATCTCGTGTCTCAAAACAAAGACGATAGTGCGACATTTTGCTCTAACTTATTAATAATAATAATTTACTTTGTGCAAATCTTATTTATGAGGCTGAATGTGTGTTTCTCACAAGATGAATGAGATTCCCGCAGCTCGTTGAAAACATTCAGAGCAGCGTGTGGTCTGAGCAGTGTGGGGGGAGTGGGAGGTGTGGGCGACAGGGGAGAGCCAGGTGAGGGGGGGGGGGAGCACTACTGACACCAACTGATGAAGACGGTTCAAAAAGACATCGCTTAAAGGAGCTAGATGCAAGTTAGCCATGTTATACTCACTGCTGCCCCCTCAGGTCATGCGTGTGTTACACTTGGGCCAACTCCTTCTTGGTGCAACATATTTACAAGCTGCAAAACATGTACAACATTAATTACTACGGAGCTGCCTCTGTTTCTCTCATCTCACGTACTGGCAGGACTTCTTACAAAACAATACTTAAAGTCTGGAGTTGAACAATTTTACAATATTCTAAATGACTGAGCAAAAACCTTTTTCAACTGTTTTTAACTACCTGTCAATCATGTATGAATTACCTTTTAATCATGTCTTTAATCACTTATTCATGTATGTATCTTTTGTCATTACCGTTCTACTGTACCATATTATTACTTGAAACTTGACCTACTGTGTGACTCCATTTTGCTGCCTTAGCACACGTACACTAGTAGCTTAGCCCTACACATAACTGATGTGCTCATTGTAGCAACAAAACACACAAAAAATTAACCTGGCAATCCCTACCGCACAAATTGCCCGAGCACAGTACTAGTCCGCACATCTGAGTACCTATTTCGCGAACACAACCTCGTACTGTATTAAATGGTATTTTGCTTGGTCACTGCGGCAACGGTTAGCGCTAGATCGTCTGCTCCGGAGGGACGGTCTGCTGTGAGTTTGTATAGATCTATGAGTTGGTTTGTCTAAAAATACAAATAATCCTAATCCGAACCCTAATCCGTAAGGTTAACCCCTTAACTCCCACCTGAACCGAGCACATTTTCCCCAGTTTGGCTTTACCCCAATCCAAAAGCTTCTGGAAAAAAGGTGTGAAAATGTGGAAATGTGACAAAAAAAAGTGAGAAAACATTGACAAAAAAGTGACGAAAAATTTATGAATAAGTGGCAAAAATGTCACAAAAATGTCACAAAAAATTGACAAAAAATTGATAAAAAATGGACCAACAAATGTAAAAAATGTGACAAAAAATGATTAAAAATTGGCGAAAAATGGACAAAAAAAATGTGACAAAAATTGATTAAAAATGGATTAAAAATGGATTAAAAATGGACGAAAAAATGGACGAAAAAATGACAAAAATGTGATAAAAAATTACAAAAAAGTTACAAAAATGAGTTGAATACCCAACAAAAAAATGTTGGGAAAAAAATCTGATGACGTGAGGAAAAAGCTCCTCTCGGTTCAGGCGGGAGTTAAGAGGTTAACCATTTCCCTGGCCCTAACCTTAATTTGTGTCATGATATCTCACGTTTTCACTGCAGACTGTCCCTCCGGAGCAGACGATCCAGCACTAACCCTGCGGCAACCGTTGGGCCAACGTCCGCCATCTTAGAAATGCTAACTTGGTCTGGTACTCGTCTTAAACAAAATAAAGTTTACAAAACACTTCCTAACTAAACAAAACTTAATCTAACAGGTGCAGGAGAGACTCTGCTACTGTTCATGTGTGCGCTTTTCCAACCAGCTTACCTGCAAAACATGTACAACAGTAATTACTACGGAGCTGCCTCTGTTTCTCTCATATCACGTACTGGCAGGACTTCTTACAAAACAATACTTAAAGTCTGGAGATAAAAAATGGAACAAAAAATGTAAAAAATGTGACAAAAATTGATTAAAAATGGACGAAAAAATGGACGAAAAAATGACAAAAATGTGACAAAAAATGATTAAAAATTGATTAAAAATGGACGAAAAAATGGACGAAAAAATGACAAAAATGTGACAAAAAATGATTAAAAATTGATTAAAAATGGACGAAAAAATGGACGAAAAAATGACAAAAATGTGACAAAAAATGATTAAAAACTGATTAAAAATTGACGAAAAAATGAACGAAAAAATGACAAAAATGTGATAAAAAATTACAAAAAAGTTACAAAAATGAGTTGAATACCCAACAAAAAAATGTTGGGAAAAAAATGTGATGACGTGAGGAAAAAGATCCTCTCGGTTCAGGCGGGAGTTAAGAGGTTAAACCATTTCCCTGGCCCTAACCTTAATTTGTGTCATGATATCTCACGTTTTCACTGCAGACTGTCCCTCCGGAGCAGACGATCCAGCACTAACCCTGCGGCAACCGTTGGACCAACGTCCGCCATCTTAGAAATGCTAACTTGACCTACTGTGTGACTCCATTTTGCTGCCTTAGCACACGTACACTAGTAGCTTAGCCGTACACATAACTGATGTGCTTATTGTAGCAACAAAACACAAACCTGGCGATCCCTACCACACAAAGTGCCCCTAGCACAGTACTAGTACGCACATCTGAGTACCTATTTCGCGAACATAACCTCATACTGTATTAAATGGTATTTTGCTTGGTCACTGCGGCAACCGTTGGACCAACGTCCGCCATCTTAGAAATGCTAACTTGGTCTGATACTCGTCTTAAACAAAATAAAGTTCACAAAACACTTCCTAACTAAACAAAACTTAATCTAACAGGTGCAGGAGAGACTCTACTACTGTTCATGTGTGCGCCTTTCCAACCAGCTTACCTGCAAAACATGTACAACAGTAATTACTCCGGAGCTGCCTCTGTTTCTCTCATATCACGTACTGGCAGGACTTCTTCTACAGCGCCAGCTACTGATACGAAGCGCAGCAAGCGCCCCCTGCTGGTGTGCCCAGGTACTGCATGTCACATAAAACACAGTAAAACCTTAAACAATTATAAACAGCATCTAAACTTAGTTAAATGAACTTAAAGAGTTTTTAATGGGGGGGCAACTATTTTAATCTAAACAAGTAAAACACCTCAGGTCACACGTGTAGCTGCAGCTTCTATATTAAGCTCGTGCATGACGGCGCTTCAGACCCGAAGTAACAGCTTTCTGACAGTGCAGGATTTTAGAGGCAGTTGTGGTGAACAGGTCTGAGCTCATTCTACACATGAGGACATGGAGGAACATGTGGGGGAGGGGTCGGCAACGTCAGGCCCGGGGGCCAAATCCGGCCCTCCAGCACAGAGCCTCCGGTGCCCAATGTGACCAATCAAAAACCTGTTAAAGTACGTTAAAATGTGAGAACTAGTGCCTTCTTATAGTGCAGGTTTTAAATGTCGTTGCAGAACATCCCACTTGGTCATAATGTAGAACCGTGATTCTCAACTGGTGGGTCGGGGCTCAAAAGTGGGTCGCGAGCCATAGGGAACTTTTTTTTTCAATATTTTCCATCTGAAACTACACGGAGTCTGTTCAAATTAATATTATTGGGTTGTTTTGATCATAATTTCAGTCTTAAAAGCAAATCTACGGCTTGTTCGATAAAAGCATCTGTGGTAAACGCAATATTTTATAAAGTTTCAGTTTTATTTGGGTCGCAGCTCGTCATTAAAGGAATAGGCCACCGTTTTTACATACTGAGATATGCTCTTACCTCACTTTAGTCGAGTTAATATATCCCCGTCTGGTCTTTGTCCGTGCGCTCACACATACGCAGCCTCTCCCACATGTCACATAGCTCCAAAAAAGCTCACGATAGAAGCTACCAAGCTCTTCCACGTGTTCCCTATTTAAATAAAGTTACGTGAAGTGTTTTCATGCGAAGTATATTTACACAGAAATGTAACATGTGGATTTTATAAGCAGATAAAAAGGGGGACTATATTGTGAGGCGTAATGATACGAGGAGCACAGCGTCCGCGCAGTAACTCCTAAAGGTTATTGACGGAAGTGAGCGGGGAAGTCTTTAGGAGTTACTGCGCGGACGTTTTGCTGTGAGGTGTGGCCTCGGGGTCAGAACAGCTGGAGGAGGTGTGGCCTCGGGGTCAGAACAGCTGGAGGAGGTGTGGCCTCGGGGTCAGAACAGCTGGAGGAGGTGTGGCCTCGGGGTCAGAACAGCTGGAGGAGGTGTGGCCTCGGGGTCAGAACAGCTGGAGGAGGTGTGGCCTCGGGGTCAGAACAGCTGGAGGAGGTGTGGCCTCGGGGTCAGAACAGCTGGAGGAGGTGTGGCCTCGGGGTCAGAACAGCTGGAGGAGGTGTGGCCTCGGGGTCAGAACAGCTGGAGGAGGTGTGTGTGGATCGGGAGGTTTGGGCGTCTCTGCTGAGACGCTGCCCCCCCGACCCGGCCCCGGATAAAGAGCAGAACATGGATGGAATGGACGGATGCTACAGTAAAACATCATTTTATATGATAACAGAATATATATATATATATAGTTTGTCTTGCGACCCCCTTGGGGGCCCCGACCCCCAGGTTGAGAACCACTGAGCTATGCGTCACTGACAGAAGGTGAAACAGAGTCCCTGTTCCTGCATCAAACAGATCAGTCTGTGGATGCAAAACTACTACTACTACTACTACTACTACTACTACTACTACTAATACTACTACTACTACTACTACTACTACTACTACTACTACTAATACTACTACTACTACTACTACTGCTACTGCTACTGCTACTGCTGCTACTGCTACTACTACTGCTACTGCTACTGCTACTGCTACTACTACTACTACTGCTACTCCTACTACTACTACTCCTACTACTACTACTACTACTACTACTAATACTACTGCTACTGCTACTGCTACTGCTACTGCTGCTGCTGCTAAACTCAAATCTGAAATGATTGTCTGTGTTCACTGAAACAAAGACAAAGTGTCACCTTGAGTCTCTCTCTTTAAAACCTGTAAATCAGGTTAAAGATGTCGGCGCGATAAAGGACTCAGACCAGAACTTAAAGGGATGTTTCAGGATGTTTGACACAGGGCCTCATTTCCTCGTTATCCAGAGTGTTGCTGATTTCTGGAGATATTTTTTTTGGTAATTCGTAGGCTAGTGTGAGGCTAGTGCGTGTCTATGGTATCAGCTAGCCTGCATTAAAACCAGTGTGACCGGCTCCACAGAGCACCTGAGGCAAATCACTTAGAACAAACATCCTGAAACATCCCTTTAAACAGCCTCGTCAGAGCAGTAACACCAGACGCCTCATGATGTTCTAAAGTCTGGAGAGTTCACTCTGAAGGTGTGAAGGACAGTGGGAATGTGCTCAAGGCGATTCTTCACATCTGCAGCCTTTAATCACCTGAAACACATTCACAAAACCAAACTTAGAGAGACTGATAAATGTGATCGTCTCCAGCACGTGTGTCGACTTTAACGGCCTTTTTACATGAGCTGCAGAAAGCTGCTGTTTGGGCCCTGAGGAATATTAGTCCAGTGCTCAGGTCCCTAAGCAGAAACGTTTGGCACAAAGTACGAGCTAATCAGACCTTCTTATTCACGTGGACACTTTTCCAAACGAAGCCTTTGGTCTTTGCTCAGATCCAGATTATTTTACATCAAAAGTTCGCGTCGTCCTTGACTTTTAATCGTTCTTTTGAAATGTGTTTTTCCTGAGGACGCACTGTTAAAGCAAAGACACATTGTTCAAAGCAGGCCTAAGATGTTTATGCTTTTATACGGAACATTCTGTCACTTTTTCATGTGTATCAAGTTTCAGAACTTCAAATAAGCAGGAGTGGAAACAAAAAACCCAACATCAGAAGTGATTGATATGTTATAGTGGGTCAGAGGTAAAAGGTCAGTGACTTTACCACAACAGGTGACCCTCATGGACGTACGACATTCAAGGACCGTGACGTCGCCCGGCATGGCGCAGCCGGGGCCCCACCCTGGAGCCAGGCCTGGGGTTGGGGCCCGAACGCGTCCAGGACATGGAACGTCACCTCGCTGGGGGGGGAAGGAGCCTGAGCTTGTGCGGGAGGTTGAGAAATACCGACTAGATATAGTCGGGCTCACCTCCACGCACAGCTTGGGTTCCGGATCCCGACTACTGGAGAGAGGCTGGACTCTCCATGTTTCTGGAGTTGCCCGCGGGGAGAGGCGGCGGGCTGGGGTGGGTTTGCTCATATCCCCCCAGCTCAGCCGCCACGTGTTGGAGTTCACCCCGGTGGACGAGAGGGTCGCATCCCTACGCCTCCGGGTCGGGGACAGGTCTCTCACCGTTGTTTCGGCCTACGGGCCCAACATCGGTGCAGAGTACCCGGCCTTCTTGGAGTCCCTGGGAGGGGCACTAGATAGTGCTCCGACTGGGGACTCCATTGTTCTGCTGGGGGACTTCAACGCCCACGTGGGTAACGACAGTGAGACCTGGGAGGGGGTGATTGGGAAGAACGGCCTCCCCGATCTGAACCCGAGTGGTGTTCCGTTATTGGACTTCTGTGCTAGTCACGGTTTGTCCATAACGAACACCATGTTCGAGCACAAGGGTGTCCATAAGTGCACGTGGCACCAGGACACCCTAGGCAGGAGGTCGATGATGGCGGGGGAGGAAGCCGGTCAGACCTGGCAGGCCCAAGCGTGTTGTGAGGGTCTGCTGGGAACGACTGGTGGATCCCTCTGTCAGTGGGGTCTTCAACTCCCACCTCCGGAAGAGCTTCACCCAGATTCCGGGGGAGGCGGGGGACATGGAGTCCGAGTGGACTCTGTTCTCCTCCTCCATTGTCGATGCGGCTGCTCGTAGTTGTGGCCGTAAGGTCTCTGGTGCCTGTCGCGGCGGCAATCCCCGAACCCGGTGGTGGCGCCCGGAAGTAAGGGATGCCGTCAAGCTGAAGAAGGAGTCCTACCTGGCCTTGTTGGCTTGTGGGACTCCTGAGGCAGCTGACAGGTACCGGCAGGCCAAGCGTGCTGCAGCTCGTGCGGTCGCAGAGGCTAAAACTCGGGTCTGGGAGGAGTTCGGGGAGGCCATGGAGGAAGACTATCGGTCGGCCTCGAGGAGATTCTGGCAAACCATCCGGCGCCTCAGGAGGGGGAAGCAGTGCTTCACCAACACTGTTTACAGTGCGGGTGGGGAGCTGCTGACCTCGACAGGGGATGTCGTCGGGCGGTGGAAGGAGTACTTCGAGGACCTCCTCAACCCCGTCGTCACATCTTCCAATGAGGAAGCAGAGGCTGGGGACTCGGAGGTGGGCTCGCCCATCACCGGGGCTGAAGTCACCGAGGTGGTGAGAAAGCTCCTCGGTGGCTCCGGGGGTGGATGAGATTCGCCCTGAGTACCTTAAGTCTCTGGATGTTGTAGGACTGTCTTGGCTGACACGTCTCTGCAACATCGCGTGGCGGTCGGGGACAGTGCCCCTGGATTGGCAGACCGGGGTGGTGGTCCCTCTCTTTAAGAAGGGGGATCGGAGGGTGTGTTCCAATTACAGAGGGATCACCCTCCTCAGCCTCCCCGGTAAGGTCTACTCCAGGGTGCTGGAGAGGAGGATCCGGCCGATAGTCGAACCTCGGATTCAGGAGGAACAATGCGGTTTTCGTCCTGGTCGTGGCACACTGGACCAACTCTATACCCTTCATCGGGTACTCGAGGGTTCGTGGGAGTTCGCCCAACCAGTCCACATGTGTTTTGTGGATCTGGAGAAGGCGTTCGACCGTGTCCCTCGTGGTGCCCTGTGGGGGGTGCTCCGGGAGTATGGGGTCCGGGGCCTCCCAAAGCGGAAGAAAATGGATGGATGGATGGATGTTGGTTTTTTTTCATTCTTTTTTTTTTTTCATTTTTGTTGAATTTTTGTCACATTTTTGAGTGGGCAATTATATATGGTTGAAAGACAGAATTTTGCACAAACAATAATGATGGATGAATTTTCGGGCCCTGACACCCCGTTAACCTCTTAACTCCCACCTGAACGGATCACATTTTCTCCAGTTTGGCTTTACCCTAATCAAAAAAATGCTTGGGGAAAAAGCACCAAAACAGCCACAAAAAATGAGAAGAAAACAAGGATGTAAACGCGACAAAAATGTGACAAAAATTCAACAAAAAAGTGACAAAAATGTGACAAAAACTCAACAAAAATGTGACAAAAATGGAAAAAAAAAAAAAAGAATGAAAAAAAAAAACGGTGACAAAAAAGGTGACACAACACAGCAACAATGCGGGGGACAAAGATCAGTTTTGTGGGTCTTAGCTTTCAAATGAGCTGTTACACAGGCCTATATAATGGCCAAAGAGGACAGAATGCATTTGGTTCAGGGGGGTGGTAAGAGGTTAAAAATAACAATCAAACCAACCATGAACTAAGTATCCGTGTGTTTGTTTATGAAGCACCACCTGGTTCGGCTTTATATAATTACTAGCTGAGGCCCGGCCTTTGGCCGGGCCTCGCTAGTCTCCACATTTGATATTCAGAGATTGTGAGTGATTACAAAGAAATGTCCAACCCGTCACACAGTTCAGCTGTAGACCAGTGGTTCCCAACCCATTCCAAAAACTATGGCCACTACAAATGAGTAAAAGAATGAAGGCAAAAAACAATTTCAAACAAACTGCAATTTGAGTGTTTGATGCACCCGTGCTCCTTTCTTATAAACTACGACAATATTTTCGCTAAACTCGGGGAACAGGATTCAAGAGACAGTGGGATAATTATGGAGAAATATTAAGGGTTCAGCTCTAACGGTTTGGTTCACGGTGCAGGACCCGTGGTTTGGTGCATCACGGGAGTGTACAATTAAAAAAAGTGATAAGTTGGTTTTGAACTGAAATAGCCTAATGATCGTTATTAGACAGTATTTAGAACTTTACAATAAAATTGGCAATGCGTTCAAAGCTGCTTTAGAATAAAATGTACCTCTGGGCTCACAATACGTGAAAGCAAAATAGAAAACAAATGGTCCAGCAGCAAAGAAGAAAAAAGAAAAAAAGCTACGCAGTGCAGGCCATGCGCTCGTTAAGTGGTTTCATTTTCGCTTTTACTCACACGGAGGATAAATCAGTCGGAGCAGCGCGTTTGATTAGAGGCTCGTGTTTGAGCAGGTTTTGGGCACGTACGCACGCACACGCACACGCACACCGCCCTGTTTGGATGCGCGCGCGCACGCATACACGCGCACACACATACACACGCACACACGCACACACACACCGCCCTGTTTGGATGCGCGCACACGCACGGCAGTCAGATCTCGTGCACTCGCGTTTTTGTGACAGCAGGTTGTCCTCGGACAGCAGCAGCACCAACCACGCACACACTCAGTACTGTCGCCAGGCTTCCTGGTGTTCCCAAACGGTCTCCCATCCCAGTTCTAACCAGGCACTTCCCTGCTTAGCTTCAAAGTCGGTATGGGAAATAAACATGGCGGCGCCCAGGCGGCGGCCATTGAGATAGCGTTTTCTATAATAGATGTCATAATAGAAATGAAATGAACTGTAAAATTGTCACTGTTATGTGGTTAAAGAACATAAAACATGAGCGGGGGTCCACCAAGATCGTCTGTACCCAGGGCCCAGAATTAGGTGCTACGGCCCTGTGTGCAGCTGTAATGTATAGTTTTCCACATGTGTTGGAATGGACTGTTTCTGCAGGTGACAGAGCACATTGTGGCCTAAAGAAACTATTTATTTTACATCCCTCACATTGGATGACAGAGCTCTCATCGTGCATGTGTTCGAGCGCCTCCTCCTGAACCCTGAATCCTATAACCGTCACCTGTTGTGGTAAAGTCTCTGACCTTTCACCTCTGACCCACTATAACATATCAATCACTTCTGATGTTGATTTGTTTGTTTCCACTCCTGCTTATTTGAAGTTCTGAAACTTGATACACATGAAAAAGTGACAGAATGTTCCGTATCAAAGCATAACACGTCTTAGTCCTGCTTTGAGCTCTTTGAACAATGTGTCTTTGCTTTAACAGCGCGTCCTCAGGAAAAACACATTTCAAAAGAACGATTAAAAGTCCCAGAGGGAACATGGGGGGAACAAGGGGGGTCCCAGGACCGACCCCTGAGGGACCCCACAGGCCGTCTGGTCTGAAACACCGTCACCGGACGTTGTTCAGAAATGTGGGAGGATGAGGCGTCTGACCAAAGCACAGAGTGGACGCTCACAGGTGTGTGATGTTCCAACTCTTTTTGAAATGTTTTTATCGTTATTATTGTTGTCTTTGATCCACGTCCAAAAGGCCACGCCCTCTGCCCCACCTGTCCTGCATAAAGGTTTGACCAGCGCTCATCGCAGTAGAGCCTTCTGCAGTTCAACACGAGGTAAGACCTTCTGATTGAAACGTGATGTTATGATTTTACTGCGTCTGTTGGGCAATTATATCATGTATTTTCCTGGTTTATCCGTCGTGTAGTGATGCAGGCTTCACCTTTCAGCAGGTTTTGCAGCTCATTTTCTGGGTTCATTTACAACACAGTGGCTCATTTCCTAGGTTTGACCTTCATCTTTAGAAAATCTTTAGAAACATCGTGTAGATCAGGGGTGGGCAAGTGTTCTTGGCAGAGGGAGGATTTCCCGAGGGCCAAAGCCGCTGATTATTAACCCAAAGTAAAGCACAACACTAGAAAAATGACCATCTTAAATGAGAGAAATGACTTAAAATTGCTTGAATTAAAGTTCTTCTATGTTGAATTTGAGTCGGTTTGAACTGATCCAAGATACAAATGCTGTAGCGCCAACGGAACAAGAATAAAACCCATTTGAAATCAGGCAAATCACTGTTTTTCACTTTAAATGACACAAAATGATCTGAATTAAGAGAACAACGACTACTAGAGTTTTTATCTCGCCCAAGACCAGACCAAATCTACTCAAACCTTAGATTTAATCCGTTCATTCAAGTTTATGCCACTTCTTCCTTTAAACGATTATTCTTTTTCCAGTGCACTTCTTTCAAATGCCAGTCTTGTACATAATATATGACCTAACCGAGTGTATGGACAGTATTTCTACCTTTCTTTCTCCCATTTAACTCTCATAATGTTAAAAGTACTCTCTGATTTGGGTTATCATGTTTCTCAAAATCATCTTGAGGGCCAGAGGTTTTGTGCTGGAGGGCCGGATTTGGCCCCCGGGCCTGACGTTGACCCCCCCCTGGTGTAGATCCACGTCCTCTCCGATCTCTCCTCCTCATCGTCCTTGTAAATGAGACTGTAGTTGATAAACCAAAACCAAATAATGTTTATATGTATAACTTTGGGGTTAACCTCGTAACTCCCACCTGAACATGTTTTCTCCTGTTCTCCAAATTCTCCAAATCTAAAAGCTTCAAAATCGCGACAAAAACGAGGAGAAAATGAGGATGTAAATTTACAAAAGTGACAAAAATCCAACAAAAAAGTGACAAAAATCCAACAAAAAAGTGACAAAAAATCCAGCAAAAAAGTGACAAAAATCCAACAAAAAAATGACAAAAATCCAACAAAAAAGTGACAAAAATCCAACAAAAAAGTGACAAAAATCCAACAAAAAAGTGACAAAAATCCAACAAAAAAGTGACAAAAAATCCAGCAAAAAAGTGACAAAAATCCAACAAAAAAGTGACAAAAATCCAGCAAAAAAAATGACAAAAATCCAACAAAAAAGTGACAAAAAATCCAGCAAAAAATGTGACAAAAACACATAAGGGAAATATAAAGTGACGACAATGGTGTTAATTGGGGTCTACGAGCTTAATATAGAAGCTGCAGTTACACGTATGACCTGAGGTGGCAGCAGTGAGCATAAAATGGCAAACTCATCAGGAAGTACGCCCCCCAAAACATGTGCTTTTGTGACCCGAATTAGCATAGCTTAAAGTGCATTAAAGAGATGCAAGTTGGCCATTTTATACTCACTGCTGC
Organism: Gobius niger; assembly: GCF_951799975.1. NCBI lineage: Eukaryota > Metazoa > Chordata > Actinopteri > Gobiiformes > Gobiidae > Gobius > Gobius niger. Next base: position 41,736,561 of record NC_136855.1, read on the forward strand.
CACCTCAGGTCATACGTGTAACTGCAGCTTCTATATTAAGCTCGTGGACCCGAATTAACAGCTTTCTGAGTGACAGTGCAGGATTTTAGAGGCGGTTGTGGTGAACAGGTCTGAGCTCATTCCACACATTAGGACATGGAGGAACATGTAGGAGGAAAATACTTAATCTTAACATTTTTAAACTCTGTGCAGCTGAACTTCATTGTGCTTCTGTGTTTGTGACTCAGCGTTGTCGGATTGGCTGAGGAAACATGCTCCACTTACTGCTCCTCGTCTCCTCCCTCGGTGTCGTCACAGGTGAAGCCTTTTCAGTTTCTCCGTTCTCAGGGCTAAACGTGGAAATACAAGGTTCTCCTTTATTCAGAAGAAACGTGTCCTTGAATCAGCACACATTAATACGAACCTTGGCCCCATATTATACTTTTATTCACACAACACTTGTCTTCTTCAGGGGGATTGGAAAAGACGTTCGATGTGAGCTCCTGCCCCATGCACTTCTACGGAGTGACCAGTGACCAAATCAAAGTGAGTACCAGAAAAGCAACGTCACTTGAAACCCCAAAAAGCAAAAACAAATCCCTGGTCTCTGTTGTAATCCTGAGTTACGATGGGCTCGTTGGAGATGAGGCAGATGTGCTCCTCTCATCTGATCTGTATCTGCTATTTTAGCCATTCCAAAGTAAAGTATAGGAGTTTATATGATGTATTGTGCCTCTAACACTATGGAGCTCATGTTTGTGATCGATATAAGTGTTTTCTGGAGGTATTTTTCAAACCCGGAAGACACAACACTTCGATTTAGTTAACTCCGCCCCCTCTCTCCGCTCATACAGCTTTACCGTAATATAAATAAACAGCAATAAGTTACTTCACGATGCTAACACACAAGCTAACACACACAAGCTAACACACACAAGCTAACACACACACGCTAGCACACACGCTAACACACAAGCTAACACACACACGCTAACACACAAGCTAACACACACAAGCTAACACACAAGCTAACACACACAAGCTAACACACACACGCTAGCACACACGCTAACACACAAGCTAACACACACAAGCTAACACACACACAAGCTAACACACACAAGCTAACACACACAAGCTAACACACACATGCTAGCACACACAAGCTAACACACAGGCTAACACACACAAGCTAACACACACAAGCTAACAGACACACGCTAACTGACATACGCTAAAACATCACACGCTAACACACACAAGCTAACACACACAAGCTAACACACACACGCTAACTCACATACGCTAAAACATCACACGCTAACACACACGATGACACACACAAGCTAACACACACAAGCTAACACACAGGCTAACACACACAAGCTAACACACACAAGCTAACACACAGGCTAACACACACAAGCTAACACACACAAGCTAACACACAAGCTAACAGACACACGCTAACTGACATAAGCTAAAACATCACACGCTAACACAAACAAGCTAACACACACAAGCTAACACACAGGCTAACACACAAGCTAACACACACAAGCTAACACACACAAGCTAACACACACAAGCTAACACACAGGCTAACACACAAGCTAACACACACAAGCTAACACACATAAGCTAACACACAAGCTAACTCACACAAGCTAACACACAAGCTAACACACACAAGCTAACACACACACACGCTAACACACACAAGCTAACACACACAAGCTAACACACACAAGCTAACACACACAAGCTAACACACACACACTAACACACACAAGCTAACACACAGGCTAACACACACAAGCTAACTCACACAAGCTAGCACACAAGCTAACTCACACAAGCTAACACACAAGCTAACACACACAAGCTAACACACACACACACGCTAACACACACAAGCTAACACACACAAGCTAACACACACAAGCTAACACACACAAGCTAACACACACACACTAACACACACAAGCTAACACACACACACGCTAACACACACAAGCTAACACACACAAGCTAACACACACAAGCTAACACACACAGACGCTAACACACACAAGCTAACACACACAAGCTAACACACACAAGCTAACACACACAAGCTAACACACACACGCTAACACACACAAGCTAACACACACAAGCTAACAAACAAGCTAACACACACAAGCTAACACACACAAGCTAACACACACAAGCTAACACACACAAGCTAACACACACACAAGCTAACACACACAAGCTAACAAACAAGCTAACACACACAAGCTAACACACACAAGCTAACACACACACAAGCTAACACACAAGCTAACACACACAAGCTAACACACACAAGCTAACACACACAAGCTAACACACACACACTAACACACACAAGCTAACACACACAAGCTAACACACACAAGCTAACACACACACGCTAACACACACAAGCTAACACACACAAGCTAACACACACAAGCTAACACACACACGCTAACACACACACGCTAACACACACAAGCTAACACACACAAGCTAACACACACACGCTAACACACACACGCTAACACACACAAGCTAACACACACAATCTAACACACACAAGCTAACACACACAAGCTAACACACACAAGCTAACACACACAAGCTAACACACACAAGCTAACACACACAAGCTAACACACACACGCTGACACACACAAGCTAACACACACAAGCTAACACACACACGCTAACACACACACGCTGACACACACAATCTAACACACACAATCTAACACACACAAGCTAACACACACAATCTAACACACACAAGCTAACACACACAAGCTAACACACACACGTTAACACACACACGCTAACACACACACGCTAACACACACAAGCTAACACACACACACGCTAACACACACACACGCTAACACACACAAGCTAACACACAAGCTAACACACACAAGCTAACAAACAAGCTAACACACACAAGCTAACACACACACGCTAACACACAAGCTAACACACACACGCTAACACACACAAGCTAACACACAAGCTAGCACACACACGCTAACACACACAAGCTAACACACAAGCTAACACACACACGCTGACACACACAAGCTAACACACACAAGCTAACACACAAGCTAACACACAAGCTAACACTCACAAGCTAACACACACAAGCTAACACACACACGCTAACACACACACAAGCTAACAAACAAGCTAACACACACAAGCTAACACACACAAGCTAACACACACACGCTAACACACACAAGCTAACACACACAAGCTAACACACACAAGCTAACACACACAAGCTAACACACACACGCTAGCACACACAAACTAACACACAAGGAAAGAATGTTTGAAATCCTTAAATACATGAAATGAATGAAATGAAGTTGACGACTTGACTTGCTGTTGCTGCAGAAACTGTGGCTAAGATGTTTTGTTTATTCTGTTTATTGTTTCTTTTCTTCAGTTTCCTTTCTCCCTCATGTGTATGTTCCCCCTGGAGTTTTTAATCGCCTTGTCGCCTGTGTTGCCTCCTGTGTTGTGACTGAAAAGATTTTTCTGATTCTAAATGTAAAAGATAAAGATAGAAACAAAAACAAATTCTATTTATGTTACAGCTTTAATTATGTATAAAACTGTTCATTTAAGACGTGACCGACATTGCAGCAACAACAAACATTTTGTGATGTGTTTTTAGGTTTTAAGTGAGCACAATGGCCTGACACTGCGTGTCAACCCTGCCAATCTAAACAATGGCATTCAGGTGACATTCATATTAGTATTAGAAGTTACTTTTAGTAAGAATGTGACTCTCCCGAGAGAGATGACGGCGAAGATGAAGGACCTCACTCCATACAGCACAGTCCAGTGCTCCTGGAAACTGGCGTCAGTGGGCTTGCAACCTGTAAGTTTATATTGTTTACAGTTTGTGATCACATTGTAAGAATCAGAAAAAAATATTCTTAGCTGTTGATGTTAATCTTACATCAAAGATTTTACAGTTTGATAGGAAATGTTGATGTATTTATTAAAGCCGTGCTAAGTAACGTGTTTACCTTAGTAACCCCTCCCCGTAGTCCCTGTGGGGGTAATACAAGTGTTAATGGGATGATTGGAGGGTCTTTCATCGCCCCCTGGTGTCTCTGGACAGAAAACCATGTTTGCAACTTGACTGCCACCGGACCGGAGTCGCCAATACACACTAATGGAATCATAAGAAAGAAGCTAACATGCTAACGGGCAAAGCTAACTGCGGGCTAACGTCACTTTAGACAGTATTTACAGCCAAGTCTGAGTGAAAAAGATTATTTCCATTGTATAATTGGATGCACAGTATCCCTCTGTTCCTTCGCCTTTCCTGTCAGCGTAGTATTTACTCTCCAAGACCATTAATAAGTTAAAAAAACTGTGTCATGTCCACTAAAGATATTCCCAGGAACAATCTTCAGAAATGTGCTAGCCTGTAAACTTTTGGATTTATTGGCTGCTAAAAATGGCAATTTTTGAATTAGGTTGTCTAGAAAAGAAATGTATTGAGTGATCACCTTCATATTATAGACTTCAGTCTTCATGTTTTGTTTATCGCATTTTCATCACTTTTTTGACGCTTGACTGAATTGAGGTGTGTCTCTCTTTTCAGTTTAGCATCTACTACGCAAACATTGGCAGTCACTCGGTCCTGTACCTAGATGTCAACTTTGATGTAAGTATAAAGTATAAATAGTATTAATTCTCATACGTCTCATTAGGGCTGTGCTCAGTACACAGCTGTATATCGTATCAGATATACATCGTTACGAGGGCTGGGCACCGATCGTTTTTTTTCCGATGCCACTACTTTAACGATTCCTGCTTTTTGGTACCGGTGCCTTAACGGTACTTTTTTCGATACCTGTTATTTTAATTGAGTTAAAATAATAAGTAACTTCAGGCTCTGCGGCTAAAGCTAAAGGTAAAGGTAAAGCTAAAGGTAAAGCTAAAGCTAAAGGTAAGGCTAAAGGTAAAGCTAAGGCTAAAGCTAAAGGTAAAGCTAAGGCTAAAGGTAAAGCTAAAGGTAAAGCTAAAGCTAAAGGTAAGGCTAAAGGTAAAGCTAAGGCTAAAGCTAAAGGTAAAGCTAAGGCTAAAGGTAAAGCTAAAGGTAAAGCTAAGGCTAAAGGTAAAGGTAAAGGTAAAGCTAAAGGTAAAGCTAAAGCTAAGGCTAAAGCTAAAGGTAAAGCTAAAGGTAAAGCTAAGGCTAAAGGTAAAGCTAAAGGTAAAGCTAAAGGTAAAGCTAAGGCTAAAGCTAAAGGTAAAGCTAAAGCTAAAGGTAAAGCTAAAGGTAAAGGTAAAGCTAAGGCTAAAGGTAAGTGGGGCCCGGGCCCTACTGGGCTGTAACGTTTGGAATTCATCTTTTAGCCAAGAGACTCAAATCTGCTAAAGTTTAATTCGCGCTGTTCTCCTAATCGAGACAGTTTCACTTCCGGGTGTTCGAGTTGACGCAGTCGGCAAAAGGATTCAACGTTATCAACAGAGGTGGGAGTAAATGCAAGTCTCGAGTCAAGTCCAAGTCAATCGGTCATGGGGTCAAGTCACAAACGCCAGCGTTTTCAAAATGTGTTCAATCTTGAAAATAACAAATGCTTTCTCAAGATATAGCGATTTGGAAAATGTGGATTTAAAGCCTAATTAATATGTAATCGCCACAAAATTCAAAATATATATATTTGAAATGCTCAAGTCCCGAAGATCGGCTCAATAAAGGTTAATCGTGGTATTTTCTTTTAGTGCAACAGTGCACAGTCTGTAAAAACGTCATTTTTGATTTTGCATATTGCTTTCAATATCTAAAGTACGATGAATGTGCACGGACCGACACGGTTCACCCCTGGATTGTTGGACAAGACAAGTCAAAAAGATCCTTCTGACATTCTTCTCTCTTTCAGAAATTGAAAACGATAATCGCTTCAGAGGTGGAACTTGTGGAGAATAAAAAGTCACATTTCTCTGATTTGACTGCCTGCCCACGAGGAGAAGGTAACGCTCACATGTTCGAGGCGTTGGTGGGGTGTGCCTTCATTCTTGGTGGATCATTTTAATGCCCCTCCTTCAGGTGAGAAAGTGAAGCGAGTGTCCTCGGCGGGACTTTTATCGAAGTGCTCGAAATTCAAGGGCTGTTACTCGAACAAGACGTTCATCCTGGAGGACATGTGTGGCGGTAGAAAGTGCATGGACCGCGGAAGGTTTGTATCCTGTAATTCTGACTGATTTTACAAGCTTGAGCAATTACATTACACTTTTTTAAATATATAATCAATCAATCAATCAATGGCTTTGTATAGATACAGACGCATCTCGTCATAGAAGGGGGCGGGGCTTCACAGCTTTCCTCTGTTTTTAACCATCTGGTCTAATATTCTGGTGGAATATGAACTTATTTATCACACATGAGTAAAGTCCAGTGTAAATCGGGCTCATGTGGATGTTTTCACAGCAGATTGTTCTGTAGAAGTGAAAAAAAAAAACGGCAGTCGTAACGTTAGCATTAGCCCGATGCTAGCATGTAGCATCATGTTAGCATTCTCCGTTATTCATGTATTTATGGGCTGTTGAACCACTTAGCTCCTCCCCATGTCTTTGTATCTTTATTTAGTAGAAACTATAGATACAGACGCATCTCGTCATAGAAGGGGGCGTGGCTTCGCCGAGGGGGAAAATAGAATCTTTAGAGAAACACAATTTTTCCCTCTTTTTAGCCATTTTCTGGTGGAAAATGAACTTATTTATCACATAAATAAAGTCCAGTGTAAATCAGGTCCATATGGATATTTTCTCACAGCAGATTGTTCTGTAGAAGTGAAAAAACGGCAGTTGTAGCAAGCGCTAGCTAACCGTTAGCATTAGCCCGATGCTAACATGTAGCATCAAGTTAGCATTCTCCGTTATTCATGTATTTATGGGCTGTTGAACCACTTTGCTCCTCCCCATGTCTTTGTGTCTTTATTTAGTAGAAACTATATTCATAATTCAGCATTTGTTAAAGCAGTACTAAGTAACTCTTCCCCCTAAAGGCCATAAGCGCAACTGCAGGTGTAGTAGCAAGTTACGATTTTTTAATTTATTAATTGTCTTGGAGAGTAGACACGAAAGGAGAAGGGACAGAGAGTTATTGTGCATCCAATTATACAATAGAAATATTTTTTTTCACTCACACTTGGCTGTAAATACTGTTTAAAGTGACGTTAGCCACAGTTAGCTTTGCCCGTTAGCATGTTAGCTTCTTCTTCGTGATTACATTAGTGTGTATTGCTTTCTCCGCACCGGTGGCAGTCAAGTTGCAAACATGGTTTTCTGGCCAGAGACACCAGGGGGCGATGAAAGACCCTCCAATCATCCCATAAACACTTGTATCACCCCCACAGGGACTACGGGGAGGATTTATTAAGGTTAATAAGTTACTTAGTACTGCTTTAAAGTAGTTTTTGAATAATTAGAGAAAGTTTAGATTTTTCTCCAAATTGTTTTCCCCCTTAACTGTTTTCAAACATGACCATATATGGGCGACTCCAGAGATGCGTCTGTATCTGTGGCCCAAAATCACAACAGGAGTGTCCTCACAGGGCTGCACTAAACATTAAAGAGACTAGATGCAAGTTGGTCATTTTATGCTCACTACTGCCATCTCAGGTCTTCTGCGTAACTGCGGCGTCTACATTAAAGGGATGTTTCAGGATGTTTGACATAGGGCCTCATTTCCTAGTTATCCAGAGTGTTGCTGATTTATGGAGATATTTATTTTTGTAATTCGTAGGCTAGTGTGAGGCTAGTGCGTGTCTATGGTATCAGCTAGCCTGCATTAAAAACAGTGTGACCCGCTCCACAGAGCACCTGAGGCCAATCACTGATAACACCAGACTCACCATATACATGTCTGTGTCCATAGAGTCATTTTAACCATTTTGCGATCATTCAAGGTCAGTTATATTCCAAACATGATTCTAAGGACACAGACATGTATAGATACAGACGGCATCTCTGGAATCGCCCATATTTGGTCATGTTTGAAAGCAGTTAAGGGGAAAACAATTTTGAAAAAATGTAAACTTTCTCCAATTATTCAAAAACGACTTTAACAAATGCTGAATTATGAATATAGTTTCTACTAAATAAAGACACAAAGACATGGGGAGGAGCAAAGTGGTTCAACAGCCCATAAATACATAAATAATGGAGAATGCTAACTTGATGCTACATGTTAGCATCGGGCTAATGCTAACGGTTAGCTAGCGCTAGCTACAACTGCCGTTTTTTCACTTCTACTGAACAATCTGCTGTGAGAAAATATCCATATGGGCCCGATTTACACTTGACTTTATTTGTATGTGATAAATACGTCCACCAGAAAATGGCTAAAAAGAGTGAAAAATTGTGTTTCTCTAAAGATTTTATTTTCCCCCTCGGCGAAGCCACGCCCCCTTCTATGACGAGATGCGTCTGTATGTATATGGTTAGTCTGGTGTTATCAGTGCTTTGCCTCAGGTGCTCTGTGGAGCGGGTCACACTGTTTTTAATGCAGGCTAGCTGATACCATAGACACGCACTAGCCTCGCACTAGCCTACGAATTACAAAAAATAAATATCTCCATAAATCAGCAACACTCTGGATAACCAGGAAATGAGGCCCTGTGTCAAACATCCTGAACCATCCCTTTAAGCAGAGTCACAGACCGACACGTGCACACTCTGGAGTCATCCTTGTTTTGCAGGTGCTTGGTGGACGTGAGCTGCACGGCCGTTGGTTCTTTGGTGATCGACAGTGCGAATAATCAGAAATATCTTAGCGACCGCTGTATGTACGTTCTGCTGGCCAACGTGGAGGTCCTCCTTCTGGGACAGTTTAACTACCGTCGAAGCACTCATGTCCCTTTCCTGGACAGCCTGCGACTCAAGGCGGGGGACAACACGTTCCAGCTGCTCCAGGGCGGCAGAGTCACAGTAAGAACCGGAATATCTGACCCACAGTCCTTTTCTTTCTCTTTAACTGGACATCATGCACAACATGGAAGAAAAACACCATCATTTTGGTGACTCAGAAGTGATATTTTCCGTATTACAATTTTAATTTATGCCTCTGTAAGAATTAAATTGTAACAATAAAATACAGGTAAATATAAAATACTGATTTGTCGTCTTAAAGGCGAGACATTGGACGTGAATAGGAGATAATATGTAAATATTCTGTTGATAGATATAACATTAGATACAACTATTATTTATATATATATATATATTAGGGCTGTGCAATTAATCGAAATTCGATTATTCGATTATTACACGTAATGATTACAAATTGATTTTAATTGAGGTTTTTTTCTGCAAAGCAGACTTGCATTATTTCACGGCGCTGGGATTATTTTCCCTTCGCTTTTCTCGTGCCACGGCTCGTGCTTTTGTCTGACATAAAAACAAACGGCGCTGTGTGATGATGTCATCAGGCCGCGCTGCTCAGTTTGCTTGTGCAGGTGTGAGGGCTGGGCAGCAGGGGGCAGGTGTGAAACAGAGACCTCTCCTTAATCGAGGCGAACTTGAACTGTTCAGAAAACAGAAAATATTCAGTACAGTTTTTTTTTAAATAAATATATAAATAAAATAAAGACTTTTTTTTAAAGGCAACAAATAATCGTTTGAATAATCGTGATTTCAATTATGACAAAAATAATCGTGATTATTATTTTCTCAATAATCGAGCCGCACTAATATATATCGGGCAGTAGTTTGTTAAAATGACTCCAGTTGGTGAAGGCGTCCACTGAAGCTGAATAATGAGTCTTTTGAACAAAGTGAAGGTAACACTTGTGCTGCCGGTGTGGTGTGTTTGTGACGTGTTTGTGACGTGTTTGTGACGTGTTTGTGACGTGTTTGTGACGTGTTTGTGACGTGTTTGTGACGTGTTTGTGACGTGTTTGTGACGTGTTTGTGACGTGTTTGTGACGTGTTTTCTCTGCTCTCAGGTGAATGATCACAAAGTAAACCTGAACAGCTCAGCGCGGGTCTTTCACGGTGTGGAGATGTTCAAGGACGAGAACAGAGTCAGTCTCAAACTGACCCTCTCGAACGGCGACTTGTCCATCTCCTTTGATGGAACTGTGGCTCACATCTCAGCACCAGGTCAGAGAGTCATTTAAAGAGGGAATATTACACAGAATCAACATCACGGAGCCTTTTACCCTGTCCCACTGCTGTTCCCTCGTCCAAAACCTGCTCAGAGCTGTGTTTTGAGACCGAGCTTAGTTGTTAGTTGCCGTGTTACTGTTACTGTTACTGGAGTTTCAAAAACCTGAGATATTTAGTTACAAATGTGTGTGATAGTTACAGCTCTCACAACCAGGAGAGACCGGGAGTTTCCTGGGGGACTGACAGACGTACGTTTGGGTCAGCTCAGTCAGTGTGTTTGAAGTTCTCCCAAACGCTGAGGGACAAAATGTACCCCCAAAATACTGTTTCTGTGCATAAATCCTATTCATTAACCTCTTAACTCCCGCCTGAACCCAGAGCATTTTCTCCAGTTCAGCTTTACCCAAATCCTGTAGGCCAGTGTAACGCCTCATATGAAAGACCAGCAAAACTAAATGGATCTTTTTCCTCACGGCAGATTTTTTTTCATCACTTTTTTTGTTGGGCAGTCGTCTCATTTCTGTCACATTTTCGTGACTTTTTCGGCCATTTTTTCTCAATTTTTCGTCAAATTTTTCTCACTTTTTTTGTCAAATTTTTGTCCATTTTTGTCATTTTTTGTCCATTTTTTGTCACTTTTTCGGCCATTTTTTCTCAATTTTTCGTCACATTTTTCTCACTTTTTTGTCAATTTTTCGGCCATTTTTTCTCACTTTTTCGTCAAATTTTTCTCACTTTTTTGTCAAATTTTTGTCCATTTTTTGTCAAATTTTTGTTATTTTTTGTAAAAAATTTTGTCACTTCTTCATCAATGTTTTCGTCTCAGTTTTGTCGCTATTCTCACACCTTTTCTCCAGAAGCTTTTGGATTGGGGTAAAGCCAAACTGGAGAAAATGTGCTCGGTTCAGGTGGGAGTTAAGGGGGTTAATATTGCCTGCAGTTCACAAACTATCCACCAGGGAAACGTGCTGGTGTTTGTGTGGTGAAACGTGCTGGTGTTTGTGTGGTGAAACGTGCTGGTGTTTGTGTGGTGAAACGTGCTGGTGTTTGTGTGGTGAAACGTGCTGGTGTTTGTGTGGTGAAACGTGCTGGTGTTTGTGTGGTGAAACGTGCTGGTGTTTGTGTGGTGAAACGTGCTGGTGTTTGTGTGGTGAAACGTGCTGGTGTTTGTGTGGTGAAACGTGCTGGTGTTTGTGTGGTGAAACGTGCTGGTGTTTGTGTGGTGAAACGTGCTGGTGTTTGTGTGGTGAAACGTGCTGGTGTTTGTGTGGTGAAACGTGCTGGTGTTTGTGTGGTGAAACGTGCTGGTGTTTGTGTGGTGCTGGAGGTGAATGTAAATGTGTTTGTCCAGGCCGTGAGGAGAACTCGGGGCTGTGCGTCAAAAGCTCCGATGTAAAGAAGAGCCGCCACATGGACCTGAGCGACGTCAGGTCAGACCTACAGCCTCCAGCACGCACAGCCTAGTGGCAGAGGAAGGTACTGCGGCTCTGTCTGACTTCAGTCTGTCTGTCGCCCCCTAGCTGTCGGGAGGAATTCGATGACGAGAAACGCGAGTCAGCTGATTGCCCCAAACTGAGAAAGCGGTAAAGTTACACACACTTTTCCAAACCTGCGACTATTCATACTGACAAAACATGACAAAAAAATGACAAAAAAATGACAAAAATTTACATAAAATGACAAAAAATGACAAAAATGTGACAAAAAATGACAAAAAATGACAAAAAAATGACAAAAAATGACAAAAAAATGACAAAAAATGACAAAAAAATGACAAAAAAATGACAAAAAAATGACAAAAATTTACAGAAAATGACAAAAAATGACAAAAAAACGACAAAAAATGACAAAAAATGACGAAAAAATGACGAAAAAATGGTAAAATAGTGTGATATGGATGTTCCGTAGTGTGATATAGATGTTCCGTAGTGTGATATGGATGTTCCGTAGTGTGATATAGATGTTCCGTAGTGTGATATAGATGTTCCTTAGTGTGATATGGATGTTCCTTAGTGTGATATGGATGTTCCTTAGTGTGATATAGATGTTCCGTAGTGTGATATGGATGTTCCTTAGTGTGATATAGATGTTCCTTAGTGTGATATGGATGTTCCGTAGTGTGATATCGATGTTCCTTAGTGTGATATGGATGTTCCTTAGTGTGATATGGATGTTCCGTAGTGTGATATAGATGTTCCTTAGTGTGATATGGATGTTCCGTAGTGTGATATCGATGTTCCTTAGTGTGATATGGATGTTCCTTAGTGTGATATAGATGTTCCGTAGTGTGATATGGATGTTCCGTAGTGTGATATGGATGTTCCGTAGTGTGATATGGATGTTCCGTAGTGTGATATAGATGTTCCGTAGTGTGATATAGATGTTCCGTAGTGTGATATGGATGTTCCGTAGTGTGATATAGATGTTCCGTAGTGTGATATGGATGTTCCGTAGTGTGATATAGATGTTCCGTAGTGTGATATGGATGTTCCGTAGTGTGATATGGATGTTCCGTAGTGTGATATAGATGTTCCGTAGTGTGATATGGATGTTCCGTAGTGTGATATGGATGTTCCGTAGTGTGATATGGATGTTCCTTAGTGTGATATAGATGTTCCTTAGTGTGATATGGATGTTCCTTAGTGTGATATAGATGTTCCGTAGTGTGATATAGATGTTCCTTAGTGTGATATAGATGTTCCTTAGTGTGATATAGATGTTCCGTAGTGTGATATGGATGTTCCTTAGTGTGATATGGATGTTCCTTAGTGTGATATGGATGTTCCGTAGTGTGATATAGATGTTCCTTAGTGTGATATGGATGTTCCGTAGTGTGATATGGATGTTCCTTAGTGTGATATGGATGTTCCTTAGTGTGATATGGATGTTCCGTAGTGTGATATAGATGTTCCTTAGTGTGATGTGGATGTTCCGTAGTGTGATATAGATGTTCCTTAGTGTGATGTGGATGTTCCTTAGTGTGATATGGATGTTCCGTAGTGTGATATGGATGTTCCTTAGTGTGATATGGATGTTCCGTAGTGTGATATAGATGTTCCTTAGTGTGATGTGGATGTTCCTTAGTGTGATATGGATGTTCCGTAGTGTGATATGGATGTTCCTTAGTGTGATATAGATGTTCCTTAGTGTGATATAGATGTTCCTTAGTGTGATATAGATGTTCCTTAGTGTGATATGGATGTTCCTTAGTGTGATATAGATGTTCCTTAGTGTGATATAGATGTTCCTTAGTGTGATGTGGATGTTCCTTAGTGTGATGTGGATGTTCCTTAGTGTGATATGGATGTTCCTTAGTGTGATATGGATGTTCCGTAGTGTGATATAGATGTTCCTTAGTGTGATATAGATGTTCCTTAGTGTGATATAGATGTTCCTTAGTGTGATATGGATGTTCCTTAGTGTGATATAGATGTTCCTTAGTGTGATATGGATGTTCCGTAGTGTGATATGGATGTTCCTTAGTGTGATGTGGATGTTCCTTAGTGTGATGTGGATGTTCCTTAGTGTGATGTGGATGTTCCTTAGTGTGATATGGATGTTCCGTAGTGTGATATAGATGTTCCGTAGTGTGATATGGATGTTCCTTAGTGTGATATGGATGTTCCGTAGTGTGATATGGATGTTCCTTAGTGTGATATAGATGTTCCTTAGTGTGATATGGATGTTCCTTAGTGTGATGTGGATGTTCCTTAGTGTGATGTGGATGTTCCTTAGTGTGATGTGGATGTTCCTTAGTGTGATATGGATGTTCCTTAGTGTGATATAGATGTTCCGTAGTGTGATATAGATGTTCCTTAGTGTGATGTGGATGTTCCTTAGTGTGATGTGGATGTTCCTTAGTGTGATGTGGATGTTCCTTAGTGTGATGTGGATGTTCCTTAGTGTGATGTGGATGTTCCTTAGTGTGATATGGATGTTCCTTAGTGTGATATGGATGTTCCGTAGTGTGATATGGATGTTCCGTAGTGTGATATAGATGTTCCGTAGTGTGATATGGATGTTCCTTAGTGTGATATAGATGTTCCGTAGTGTGATATGGATGTTCCTTAGTGTGATATGGATGTTCCTTAGTGTGATATGGATGTTCCGTAGTGTGATATAGATGTTCCGTAGTGTGATGTGGATGTTCTGTAGTGTGATATGGATGTTCCTTAGTGTGATATGGATGTTCCGTAGTGTGATATGGATGTTCCGTAGTGTGATGTGGATGTTCCGTAGTGTGATATGGATGTTCCGTAGTGTGATATGGATGTTCCGTAGTGTGATATGGATGTTCCTTAGTGTGATATAGATGTTCCGTAGTGTGATATAGATGTTCCTTAGTGTGATATAGATGTTCCTTAGTGTGATATAGATGTTCCGTAGTGTGATATAGATGTTCCGTAGTGTGATATGGATGTTCCGTAGTGTGATATGGATGTTCCTTAGTGTGATATCGATGTTCCTTAGTGTGATATGGATGTTCCGTAGTGTGATATAGATGTTCCTTAGTGTGATATGGATGTTCCTTAGTGTGATATGGATGTTCCTTAGTGTGATATGGATGTTCCGTAGTGTGATATAGATGTTCCGTAGTGTGATATCGATGTTCCTTAGTGTGATATGGATGTTCCTTAGTGTGATATGGATGTTCCTTAGTGTGATATGGATGTTCCGTAGTGTGATATGGATGTTCCGTAGTGTGATATCGATGTTCCTTAGTGTGATATGGATGTTCCTTAGTGTGATATGGATGTTCCGTAGTGTGATATGGATGTTCCGTAGTGTGATATAGATGTTCCTTAGTGTGATATGGATGTTCCGTAGTGTGATATGGATGTTCCGTAGTGTGATGTGGATGTTCCTTAGTGTGATATGGATGTTCCTTAGTGTGATATGGATGTTCCGTAGTGTGATATGGATGTTCCTTAGTGTGATATGGATGTTCCTTAGTGTGATATGGATGTTCCGTAGTGTGATATAGATGTTCCGTAGTGTGATATGGATGTTCCGTAGTGTGATATAGATGTTCCTTAGTGTGATATCGATGTTCCGTAGTGTGATATAGATGTTCCTTAGTGTGATGTGGATGTTCCTTAGTGTGACATGGATGTTCCTTAGTGTGATATCGATGTTCCGTAGTGTGATATGGATGTTCCTTAGTGTGACATCGATGTTCCGTAGTGTGATGTGGATGTTCCGTAGTGTGATATGGATGTTCCGTAGTGTGATATGGATGTTCCGTAGTGTGATATAGATGTTCCGTAGTGTGATATGGATGTTCCTTAGTGTGATATGGATGTTCCGTAGTGTGATATGGATGTTCCTTAGTGTGATATGGATGTTCCTTAGTGTGATATGGATGTTCCTTAGTGTGATATGGATGTTCCGTAGTGTGATATGGATGTTCCTTAGTGTGATATGGATGTTCCGTAGTGTGATATAGATGTTCCGTAGTGTGATATAGATGTTCCGTAGTGTGATATAGATGTTCCTTAGTGTGATATGGATGTTCCGTAGTGTGATATAGATGTTCCGTAGTGTGATATAGATGTTCCGTAGTGTGATATAGATGTTCCGTAGTGTGATATAGATGTTCCGTAGTGTGATATGGATGTTCCGTAGTGTGATATGGATGTTCCGTAGTGTGATATGGATGTTCCGTAGTGTGATATAGATGTTCCTTAGTGTGATATAGATGTTCCGTAGTGTGATATGGATGTTCCTTAGTGTGATATAGATGTTCCTTAGTGTGATATAGATGTTCCGTAGTGTGATATAGATGTTCCGTAGTGTGATATAGATGTTCCGTAGTGTGATATGGATGTTCCGTAGAGTGATATGGATGTTCCTTAGTGTGATATAGATGTTCCGTAGTGTGATGTGGATGTTCCGTAGTGTGATATGGATGTTCCTTAGTGTGATATAGATGTTCCTTAGTGTGATATAGATGTTCCGTAGTGTGATATAGATGTTCCGTAGTGTGATATAGATGTTCCGTAGTGTGATATGGATGTTCCGTAGTGTGATATGGATGTTCCTTAGTGTGATATGGATGTTCCGTAGTGTGATATGGATGTTCCTTAGTGTGATATGGATGTTCCTTAGTGTGATATAGATGTTCCGTAGTGTGATATGGATGTTCCTTAGTGTGATATGGATGTTCCTTAGTGTGATATGGATGTTCCTTAGTGTGATATGGATGTTCCGTAGTGTGATATAGATGTTCCGTAGTGTGATATGGATGTTCCGTAGTGTGATATGGATGTTCCGTAGTGTGATATGGATGTTCCGTAGTGTGATATAGATGTTCCGTAGTGTGATATGGATGTTCCTTAGTGTGATATGGATGTTCCTTAGTGTGATATAGATGTTCCGTAGTGTGATATAGATGTTCCTTAGTGTGATATAGATGTTCCGTAGTGTGATATGGATGTTCCGTAGTGTGATATGGATGTTCCGTAGTGTGATATAGATGTTCCTTAGTGTGATATAGATGTTCCGTAGTGTGATATGGATGTTCCTTAGTGTGATATAGATGTTCCGTAGTGTGATATAGATGTTCCGTAGTGTGATATGGATGTTCCTTAGTGTGATATAGATGTTCCGTAGTGTGATATGGATGTTCCGTAGTGTGATATAGATGTTCCGTAGTGTGATATGGATGTTCCGTAGTGTGATATGGATGTTCCGTAGTGTGATATAGATGTTCCGTAGTGTGATATAGATGTTCCTTAGTGTGATATAGATGTTCCGTAGTGTGATATGGATGTTCCTTAGTGTGATATAGATGTTCCGTAGTGTGATATAGATGTTCCTTAGTGTGATATGGATGTTCCTTAGTGTGATATAGATGTTCCGTAGTGTGATATGGATGTTCCTTAGTGTGATATAGATGTTCCTTAGTGTGATATAGATGTTCCGTAGTGTGATATAGATGTTCCGTAGTGTGATATAGATGTTCCGTAGTGTGATATGGATGTTCCGTAGAGTGATATGGATGTTCCTTAGTGTGATATAGATGTTCCGTAGTGTGATGTGGATGTTCCGTAGTGTGATATGGATGTTCCTTAGTGTGATATAGATGTTCCTTAGTGTGATATAGATGTTCCGTAGTGTGATATAGATGTTCCGTAGTGTGATATAGATGTTCCGTAGTGTGATATGGATGTTCCGTAGTGTGATATGGATGTTCCTTAGTGTGATATGGATGTTCCGTAGTGTGATATGGATGTTCCTTAGTGTGATATGGATGTTCCTTAGTGTGATATAGATGTTCCGTAGTGTGATATGGATGTTCCTTAGTGTGATATGGATGTTCCTTAGTGTGATATGGATGTTCCTTAGTGTGATATGGATGTTCCGTAGTGTGATATAGATGTTCCGTAGTGTGATATGGATGTTCCGTAGTGTGATATGGATGTTCCGTAGTGTGATATGGATGTTCCGTAGTGTGATATAGATGTTCCGTAGTGTGATATGGATGTTCCTTAGTGTGATATGGATGTTCCTTAGTGTGATATAGATGTTCCGTAGTGTGATATAGATGTTCCTTAGTGTGATATAGATGTTCCGTAGTGTGATATGGATGTTCCGTAGTGTGATATGGATGTTCCGTAGTGTGATATAGATGTTCCTTAGTGTGATATAGATGTTCCGTAGTGTGATATGGATGTTCCTTAGTGTGATATAGATGTTCCGTAGTGTGATATAGATGTTCCGTAGTGTGATATGGATGTTCCTTAGTGTGATATAGATGTTCCGTAGTGTGATATGGATGTTCCGTAGTGTGATATAGATGTTCCGTAGTGTGATATGGATGTTCCGTAGTGTGATATGGATGTTCCGTAGTGTGATATAGATGTTCCGTAGTGTGATATAGATGTTCCTTAGTGTGATATAGATGTTCCGTAGTGTGATATGGATGTTCCTTAGTGTGATATAGATGTTCCGTAGTGTGATATAGATGTTCCGTAGTGTGATATGGATGTTCCGTAGTGTGATATGGATGTTCCTTAGTGTGATATGGATGTTCCGTAGTGTGATATAGATGTTCCTTAGTGTGATATAGATGTTCCGTAGTGTGATATGGATGTTCCTTAGTGTGATATAGATGTTCCGTAGTGTGATATAGATGTTCCGTAGTGTGATATGGATGTTCCTTAGTGTGATATAGATGTTCCGTAGTGTGATATGGATGTTCCGTAGTGTGATATAGATGTTCCGTAGTGTGATATGGATGTTCCGTAGTGTGATATGGATGTTCCGTAGTGTGATATAGATGTTCCGTAGTGTGATATAGATGTTCCGTAGTGTGATATAGATGTTCCTTAGTGTGATATGGATGTTCCTTAGTGTGATATGGATGTTCCGTAGTGTGATATAGATGTTCCGTAGTGTGATATAGATGTTCCTTAGTGTGATATAGATGTTCCGTAGTGTGATATGGATGTTCCTTAGTGTGATATGGATGTTCCTTAGTGTGATATGGATGTTCCTTAGTGTGATATGGATGTTCCTTAGTGTGATATAGATGTTCCTTAGTGTGATATGGATGTTCCTTAGTGTGATATGGATGTTCCTTAGTGTGATATGGATGTTCCTTAGTGTGATATGGATGTTCCGTAGTGTGATATGGATGTTCCGTAGTGTGATATAGATGTTCCGTAGTGTGATATGGATGTTCCTTAGTGTGATATGGATGTTCCGTAGTGTGATGTGGATGTTCCGTAGTGTGATATGGATGTTCCTTAGTGTGATATAGATGTTCCTTAGTGTGATATGGATGTTCCGCAGTGTGATATGGATGTTCCGTAGTGTGATATGGATGTTCCGTAGTGTGATATGGATGTTCCTTAGTGTGATATGGATGTTCCTTAGTGTGATGTGGATGTTCCGTAGTGTGATATGGATGTTCCGTAGTGTGATATAGATGTTCCGTAGTGTGATGTGGATGTTCCGTAGTGTGATATAGATGTTCCGTAGTGTGATATAGATGTTCCGTAGTGTGATATAGATGTTCCGTAGTGTGATATGGATGTTCCTTAGTGTGATATGGATGTTCCGTAGTGTGATATGGATGTTCCGTAGTGTGATATAGATGTTCCGTAGTGTGATGTGGATGTTCCGTAGTGTGATATAGATGTTCCGTAGTGTGATGTGGATGTTCCGTAGTGTGATATAGATGTTCCGTAGTGTGATATAGATGTTCCGTAGTGTGATATAGATGTTGCGTAGTGTGATATAGATGTTCCGTAGTGTGATATGGATGTTCCTTAGTGTGATATGGATGTTCCGTAGTGTGATATAGATGTTCCGTAGTGTGATATGGATGTTCCTTAGTGTGATATGGATGTTCCGTAGTGTGATATGGATGTTCCGTAGTGTGATATAGATGTTCCGTAGTGTGATATGGATGTTCCGTAGTGTGATATAGATGTTCCGTAGTGTGATGTGGATGTTCCGTAGTGTGATATAGATGTTCCGTAGTGTGATATAGATGTTCCGTAGTGTGATATAGATGTTCCGTAGTGTGATATAGATGTTCCGTAGTGTGATATGGATGTTCCTTAGTGTGATATGGATGTTCCGTAGTGTGATATGGATGTTCCGTAGTGTGATATGGATGTTCCGTAGTGTGATATGGATGTTCCTTAGTGTGATGTGGA
This sequence comes from Gobius niger, assembly GCF_951799975.1. NCBI lineage: Eukaryota > Metazoa > Chordata > Actinopteri > Gobiiformes > Gobiidae > Gobius > Gobius niger. The sequence goes on from NC_136855.1 coordinate 41,756,381, forward strand.
TGTTCCGTAGTGTGATATGGATGTTCCGTAGTGTGATATAGATGTTCCTTAGTGTGATATGGATGTTCCTTAGTGTGATATGGATGTTCCTTAGTGTGATATAGATGTTCCTTAGTGTGATATAGATGTTCCGTAGTGTGATATGGATGTTCCGTAGTGTGATATAGATGTTCCTTAGTGTGATATGGATGTTCCGTAGTGTGATATAGATGTTCCGTAGTGTGATATAGATGTTCCGTAGTGTGATATGGATGTTCCGTAGTGTGATATAGATGTTCCTTAGTGTGATATGGATGTTCCGTAGTGTGATATGGATGTTCCGTAGTGTGATATAGATGTTCCGTAGTGTGATATAGATGTTCCGTAGTGTGATATGGATGTTCCTTAGTGTGATATGGATGTTCCTTAGTGTGATATAGATGTTCCGTAGTGTGATATGGATGTTCCGTAGTGTGATATGGATGTTCCGTAGTGTGATATAGATGTTCCTTAGTGTGATATAGATGTTCCGTAGTGTGATATGGATGTTCCTTAGTGTGATATAGATGTTCCGTAGTGTGATATAGATGTTCCGTAGTGTGATATGGATGTTCCTTAGTGTGATATAGATGTTCCGTAGTGTGATATGGATGTTCCGTAGTGTGATATAGATGTTCCGTAGTGTGATATGGATGTTCCGTAGTGTGATATGGATGTTCCGTAGTGTGATATAGATGTTCCGTAGTGTGATATAGATGTTCCTTAGTGTGATATAGATGTTCCGTAGTGTGATATGGATGTTCCTTAGTGTGATATAGATGTTCCGTAGTGTGATATAGATGTTCCGTAGTGTGATATGGATGTTCCGTAGTGTGATATGGATGTTCCTTAGTGTGATATGGATGTTCCGTAGTGTGATATAGATGTTCCTTAGTGTGATATAGATGTTCCGTAGTGTGATATGGATGTTCCTTAGTGTGATATAGATGTTCCGTAGTGTGATATAGATGTTCCGTAGTGTGATATGGATGTTCCTTAGTGTGATATAGATGTTCCGTAGTGTGATATGGATGTTCCGTAGTGTGATATAGATGTTCCGTAGTGTGATATGGATGTTCCGTAGTGTGATATGGATGTTCCGTAGTGTGATATAGATGTTCCGTAGTGTGATATAGATGTTCCGTAGTGTGATATAGATGTTCCTTAGTGTGATATGGATGTTCCTTAGTGTGATATGGATGTTCCGTAGTGTGATATAGATGTTCCGTAGTGTGATATAGATGTTCCTTAGTGTGATATAGATGTTCCGTAGTGTGATATGGATGTTCCTTAGTGTGATATGGATGTTCCTTAGTGTGATATGGATGTTCCTTAGTGTGATATGGATGTTCCTTAGTGTGATATAGATGTTCCTTAGTGTGATATGGATGTTCCTTAGTGTGATATGGATGTTCCTTAGTGTGATATGGATGTTCCTTAGTGTGATATGGATGTTCCGTAGTGTGATATGGATGTTCCGTAGTGTGATATAGATGTTCCGTAGTGTGATATGGATGTTCCTTAGTGTGATATGGATGTTCCGTAGTGTGATGTGGATGTTCCGTAGTGTGATATGGATGTTCCTTAGTGTGATATAGATGTTCCTTAGTGTGATATGGATGTTCCGTAGTGTGATATGGATGTTCCGTAGTGTGATATGGATGTTCCGTAGTGTGATATGGATGTTCCTTAGTGTGATATGGATGTTCCTTAGTGTGATGTGGATGTTCCGTAGTGTGATATGGATGTTCCGTAGTGTGATATAGATGTTCCGTAGTGTGATGTGGATGTTCCGTAGTGTGATATAGATGTTCCGTAGTGTGATATAGATGTTCCGTAGTGTGATATAGATGTTCCGTAGTGTGATATGGATGTTCCTTAGTGTGATATGGATGTTCCGTAGTGTGATATGGATGTTCCGTAGTGTGATATAGATGTTCCGTAGTGTGATGTGGATGTTCCGTAGTGTGATATAGATGTTCCGTAGTGTGATGTGGATGTTCCGTAGTGTGATATAGATGTTCCGTAGTGTGATATAGATGTTCCGTAGTGTGATATAGATGTTGCGTAGTGTGATATAGATGTTCCGTAGTGTAATATGGATGTTCCTTAGTGTGATATGGATGTTCCGTAGTGTGATATAGATGTTCCGTAGTGTGATATGGATGTTCCTTAGTGTGATATGGATGTTCCGTAGTGTGATATGGATGTTCCGTAGTGTGATATAGATGTTCCGTAGTGTGATATGGATGTTCCGTAGTGTGATATAGATGTTCCGTAGTGTGATGTGGATGTTCCGTAGTGTGATATAGATGTTCCGTAGTGTGATATAGATGTTCCGTAGTGTGATATAGATGTTCCGTAGTGTGATATAGATGTTCCGTAGTGTGATATGGATGTTCCTTAGTGTGATATGGATGTTCCGTAGTGTGATATGGATGTTCCGTAGTGTGATATGGATGTTCCGTAGTGTGATATGGATGTTCCTTAGTGTGATGTGGATGTTCCGTAGTGTGATATGGATGTTCCGTAGTGTGATATAGATGTTCCTTAGTGTGATATGGATGTTCCTTAGTGTGATATGGATGTTCCTTAGTGTGATATAGATGTTCCTTAGTGTGATATAGATGTTCCGTAGTGTGATATGGATGTTCCGTAGTGTGATATAGATGTTCCTTAGTGTGATATGGATGTTCCGTAGTGTGATATAGATGTTCCGTAGTGTGATATAGATGTTCCGTAGTGTGATATGGATGTTCCGTAGTGTGATATAGATGTTCCTTAGTGTGATATGGATGTTCCGTAGTGTGATATGGATGTTCCGTAGTGTGATATAGATGTTCCGTAGTGTGATATAGATGTTCCGTAGTGTGATATGGATGTTCCTTAGTGTGATATGGATGTTCCTTAGTGTGATATGGATGTTCCGTAGTGTGATATGGATGTTCCTTAGTGTGATATGGATGTTCCGTAGTGTGATATGGATGTTCCTTAGTGTGATATGGATGTTCCTTAGTGTGATATAGATGTTCCGTAGTGTGATATAGATGTTCCGTAGTGTGATATGGATGTTCCTTAGTGTGATATGGATGTTCCTTAGTGTGATATAGATGTTCCTTAGTGTGATATGGATGTTCTGTAGTGTGATATAGATGTTCCGTAGTGTGATATGGATGTTCCTTAGTGTGATATGGATGTTCCTTAGTGTGATATGGATGTTCCTTAGTGTGATATGGATGTTCTGTAGTGTGATATAGATGTTCCGTAGTGTGATATAGATGTTCCTTAGTGTGATGTAGATGTTCCTTAGTGTGATATGGATGTTCCGTAGTGTGATATCGATGTTCCGTAGTGTGATATCGATGTTCCGTAGTGTGATATGGATGTTCCGTAGTGTGATATGGATGTTCCTTAGTGTGATATGGATGTTCCTTAGTGTGATATGGATGTTCCGTAGTGTGATATAGATGTTCCGTAGTGTGATATGGATGTTCCGTAGTGTGATATGGATGTTCCTTAGTGTGATATAGATGTTCCGTAGTGTGATATAGATGTTCCGTAGTGTGATATAGATGTTCCTTAGTGTGATATGGATGTTCCTTAGTGTGATATGGATGTTCCGTAGTGTGATATAGATGTTCCGTAGTGTGATATGGATGTTCCGTAGTGTGATATGGATGTTCCTTAGTGTGATATAGATGTTCCGTAGTGTGATATAGATGTTCCTTAGTGTGATATGGATGTTCCTTAGTGTGATATGGATGTTCCTTAGTGTGATATAGATGTTCCGTAGTGTGATATAGATGTTCCTTAGTGTGATATGGATGTTCCGTAGTGTGATATGGATGTTCCGTAGTGTGATATGGATGTTCCGTAGTGTGATATAGATGTTCCTTAGTGTGATATAGATGTTCCGTAGTGTGATATGGATGTTCCTTAGTGTGATATAGATGTTCCGTAGTGTGATATAGATGTTCCGTAGTGTGATATGGATGTTCCTTAGTGTGATATAGATGTTCCGTAGTGTGATATGGATGTTCCGTAGTGTGATATGGATGTTCCGTAGTGTGATATGGATGTTCCGTAGTGTGATGTGGATGTTCCGTAGTGTGATGTGGATGTTCCTTAGTGTGATATGGATGTTCCGTAGTGTGATATGGATGTTCCGTAGTGTGATATGGATGTTCCTTAGTGTGATATGGATGTTCCTTAGTGTGATATAGATGTTCCGTAGTGTGATATGGATGTTCCTTAGTGTGATATGGATGTTCCGTAGTGTGATATGGATGTTCCGTAGTGTGATATAGATGTTCCGTAGTGTGATATGGATGTTCCTTAGTGTGATATGGATGTTCCGTAGTGTGATATGGATGTTCCTTAGTGTGATATAGATGTTCCTTAGTGTGATATGGATGTTCCTTAGTGTGATATGGATGTTCCTTAGTGTGATATGGATGTTCCGTAGTGTGACATGGATGTTCCTTAGTGTGATATGGATGTTCCGTAGTGTGATATAGATGTTCCGTAGTGTGATATGGATGTTCCGTAGTGTGATATCGATGTTCCGTAGTGTGATATAGATGTTCTGTAGTGTGATATGGATGTTCCGTAGTGTGATATAGATGTTCCGTAGTGTGATATGGATGTTCCGTAGTGTGATATGGATGTTCCTTAGTGTGATATGGATGTTCCGTAGTGTGATATAGATGTTCCGTAGTGTGATATGGATGTTCCGTAGTGTGATATAGATGTTCTGTAGTGTGATATGGATGTTCCGTAGTGTGATATGGATGTTCCGTAGTGTGATATGGATGTTCCTTAGTGTGATATGGATGTTCCGTAGTGTGATATAGATGTTCCGTAGTGTGATATGGATGTTCCGTAGTGTGATATGGATGTTCCTTAGTGTGATATAGATGTTCCGTAGTGTGATATGGATGTTCCGTAGTGTGATATAGATGTTCTGTAGTGTGATATGGATGTTCCGTAGTGTGATATGGATGTTCCTTAGTGTGATATAGATGTTCCGTAGTGTGATATGGATGTTCCGTAGTGTGATATAGATGTTCCGTAGTGTGATATGGATGTTCCTTAGTGTGATATGGATGTTCCTTAGTGTGATATAGATGTTCCGTAGTGTGATATGGATGTTCCGTAGTGTGATATCGATGTTCCGTAGTGTGATATAGATGTTCCGTAGTGTGATATGGATGTTCCTTAGTGTGATATGGATGTTCCGTAGTGTGATATGGATGTTCCTTAGTGTGATATAGATGTTCCTTAGTGTGATATAGATGTTCCGTAGTGTGATATGGATGTTCCTTAGTGTGATATCGATGTTCCTTAGTGTGATATGGATGTTCCGTAGTGTGATATGGATGTTCCTTAGTGTGATATGGATGTTCCTTAGTGTGATATCGATGTTCCTTAGTGTGATATGGATGTTCCGTAGTGTGATATGGATGTTCCTTAGTGTGATATGGATGTTCCTTAGTGTGATATGGATGTTCCTTAGTGTGATATGGATGTTCCGTAGTGTGATGTAGATGTTCCTTAGTGTGATATAGATGTTCCTTAGTGTGATATGGATGTTCCGTAGTGTGATATGGATGTTCCGTAGTGTGATATAGATGTTCCGTAGTGTGATATGGATGTTCCTTAGTGTGATATGGATGTTCCTTAGTGTGATATGGATGTTCCTTAGTGTGATATAGATGTTCCTTAGTGTGATATGGATGTTCCGTAGTGTGATATGGATGTTCCTTAGTGTGATATAGATGTTCCGTAGTGTGATATGGATGTTCCTGTGGTCATTCTTTAGCTGTAAAGCCGTGTTCTCCAACGATACGACCAGAGTGTTCATCAAAGCCTGCAAAGGCCTCCTGTGCGCCTACGGGGACGTGGACGATCTGTTCTGCCGACTCCAGGCCGCCTTCACTCACAGGACCGGGATCAGCCTCACCGACCAGAGCTGTGGTACGTCTCTTCAGATGCTCTGCTGGTTCTTCTGTTCCTCCACTGAGAAGACACTGACTTCTGGACGTGTTTTGCTGTTGTTTAAGCCTTCAGTGCTGTTCATGTTTATCATGTCTCTGGATGATGTTCTTCCTTTCTCCTCAGAGGGTTCCTCTCCCTGTTTGAACCACCACTGTGCTTCTCATGAGTTCTGTGGTCTGAAGGACAATGAGGAAGCCACGTGCGTCTGCCGAGAAAGTTTCATGTATCCATTCAGAAAGGGCGGCAAATACGGTGAGTCAACGCTGACCAGGGAAACCGCTGGACAGGTCTGTTTAGGGCTCTGGGGTGTTTTTATTACAAATTACAAAAAAATGACAAAAAAATGACAAAAAATGACAAAAAATGACAAAAAATGACAAAAAATGACAAAAAATGACAAAAAAATGACAAAAAATGACAAAAAATGACAAAAAAATGACAAAAAAATGACATAAAAAAGAAAAGAAAAATGACAAAAAATGACAAAAAATGACAGAAAATGACAAAAAATGACAAAAAAATGACAAAAAAATGACAAAAAAATGACAAAAAAATGACAAAAAATGAAAAAAAATGACAAAAAAATTACAAAAAAATTACAAAGAAATGACAAAAAAAATGACCAAAAAATGACCAAAAAATGACCAAAAAAATGACTAAAAATGACTAAAAATTACTAAAAAGTTACACAAAAAAAAAGACCAGTTCTAGGGTAAATCTCGCTTGAAATAAGAAAGTAAAACTGCCAATGAGATAAGAGCAATTTTCTTTCCCCATTGGCAAAGAAAATGAGCTGAAATAAGGACGAAATGTATCGAAACGAGTCAGAAACATCTCAGAACAAGTGAAATAATCCAGGACAAATGCCCAACAACTTCTTAACCAGTCAGAACAGCTAAAGTTTGGATTATTGTGCTCAAACTGAGATGTTTCTACTGATCTAGTTCATTACTTTTTGCAGTGTGATAGAAATCTGACCACAGCTCTTTGTTGTCCAGGGGAGAAGACCACGTGTACGGTGGACACGGCCTCAGTGGAGCTGCCCGTCTGTTTGGTGGAAGACAGAGGTTTCGAAGCGTCCGAGCTCCACCTGCTGGACCCAGAGTGCAAAGGTCAAGTCGACGATGACGAGCACATGATGACCTTCACGTTCACCCACAGAAACACCTGCGGCGCCAAAATCTCGGTAACTTTCACCAAAACGAGCACATTTTCTCCAGTTTGGCTTTAGCCCCAGTCCAAAAGCTTCTGGAAAAAAGGTGAAAATAGCGACAAAACTGAGACGAAAACGATGACGGAAATGTGACAAAAACGTGAGAAAACTTTGGCAGAAAGCGACAAAAAATGGATGAAAAAGTGGCCAAAATGTCACAAGAAATTGACCAAAAATGGACGAAAAAATGACAGAAATATGACAAAAAAAATGATAAAAATTGACCAAAAAATGACCAAAAAATGACCAAAAAATGACCAAAAAATGATTAAAAATTGACCAAAAAATGTCAAAAAACGACGAAAAAATGACGAAAAAATGACAAAAAAAATGACTAAAAATGACAAAAAATTTTTAAAATTTACAAAAAAAATTATTAAAAAAATGACAAAAAATGACAAAAAATGACAAAAAATGACAAAAAAATGTCAAAAAAATGACAAAAAAAATGACAAAAAAATGACAAAAAATACTAAAAATTGACAAAATAAAGATTTTTTAAAATGACAAAAAATGATAAAAAAAAAAATGACAAAAAACGATAAAAATTGACCAAAAAAAATGACTAAAAAAATGACAAAAAATGACAAAAAAGTTACAAAAATGAGTTGAAAACCCAACAAAAACATGATGGAAAAACATGTGATGGCGTGAGGGAAAAGATCCTCTCGGTTCCGGTGGGAGTTCAGAGGTTAAGTGATGATCTCCTTTAGTCACACTTTTCTTTTCTTGCCCTATTGCCAAGTTCATGATGAAACTGACGCCTCGTGCAGAGTCAGTCTATCGTGTTTTGGACGTATTAGATCAACAGAAATCTCGCTTTGAGTTTTATTTGTGTGTGATTTCAGGCGAACAAGAGCCACATCATTTACAAAAACACGGTCACGGTCTTCGCCCCGGAGGACGACGTGATCACGCGCGATGACATGATCTACCTGAACTTCTCCTGCAGCTACGAGCCGCCAGAGTCCAGCCCCATGACCATCACCATCCTGGACGGGTGCGCCACACACAAACCATCACTACACTAAACACTCACAAAGACACAGCGCTCAGTAATTACACCTGTGTTTGTCAGCTCTGTGATCCAGCTGTTCATGATGGGTCTGTATAAGTACTCCCTGGTGCAGAGAGCCTGCAGTGACCACATGTGCCACAAAGAGCTGAAGGCGGGAGAAGAACACAGACTGGGAGAGATCATGTGGATTCACCTGGACGTGGAGAAGCTGGACACCAGGGTGGCTCTGGTCATCGACTCCTGTTGGGGGAGTGTCCTGGAGAAAGGCGGGGGCGAGACCAAGCACAAGCTCGTCACCAACGGGTCAGTCCTGGGTCACAGCTGGGTCTGGAAGATGAAATGTACTGCAGATAACACGAGTTGTTACGACACATGGTGCAATGGCGGAAATGTGACGAGGAAGTGAGGAAACGTTGACCAAAAAGCAGCGAAAAATGGATGAAAAAGTGGCAAAAATGTCACAAGAAATTGACAAAAAATGGACGAATAAATTACAAAAAAATGACAAAATGTGACAAAAAAATGAGAAAAATTTGATGAAAAAATGACAAAAATGTGACAAAAAAGCGACGAAAAATTGATGAAAAAGTGGCAAAAACGTCACAAGAAATTGACAAAAAATGGACGAATAAATTACAAAAAATTGACAAAAATGTGACAAAAAAGCGACGAAAAGTTGATGAAAAAATCGATGAAAAAATGACAAAAATTTGACAAAAAAATGAGAAAAAATTGATGAAAAAGTGGCAAAAATGTCACAAGAAATTGACAAGAAATGGCCGAAAAAATGACAAAAATTTGATTAATAAAAAATTGACAAAAATGTGACAAAAAAATGACAAAAATTTGATGAAAAAATGTGACAAAAAAGCGACGAAAAGTTGATGAAAAAGTGGCAAAAAATGTCACAAGAAATGGCCGAAAAAATGACAAAAATTTGATTAATAAAAAATTGACAAAAATGTGACAAAAAAATGACAAAAATTTGATGAAAAAATGTGACAAAAAAGCGACGAAAAGTTGATGAAAAAGTGGCAAAAAATGTCACAAGAAATGGACGAAAAAATGACTAAAATTTGATTAAAAAAAATTGACCAAAAAAATGACAAAAATGTGACAAAAAAATTGACAAAATGTGACAAAAAAATGAGAAAAAATTTATGAAAAAGTGGCAAAAATGTCACAAAAAATTGACAAAAAATGACCAAATGTGACAAAAAAATGAAAAAATTTGATGAAAAAATTGACAAAAAATTGACGAAAATGTGCCAAAACCTGCTCAGTGAAGTAACCTTGTGTTTGGGGTCAGTCCGGGGTCACAGCTGGATCTGGAAGATGAAATCCACTGTAAATAACACGAGTTGTTACGACACATGGTGCATTTTCCAGATGTGCAGATCGTGGCGACCGCACGGTGAGGGTGACGGAGAACGGAGACGGAGACCACTGCTCCTTCCGCTTCAAAGTCTTCAGGTTCATCAAACACCCCGGAGTGGTGCACATGCACTGCACCGTGAGGATGTGCCTGAAGGGCGAGAACAACCGCTGCCGCCCGGTAAGACATGTACACCCATCTGCCATAAGAGAGGGGAACACACGCCCCCGTTTACTCAGGACACGCCCCCGTTTACTCAGGACACGCCCCAGTTTATCCAGGACAGCCTCAGTTTACTCAGGACAGCCCCAGTTTACTCAGGACAGCCTCAGTTTACTCAGGACAGCCCCAGTTTACTCAGGACAGCCCCAGTTTACTCAGGACAGCCCCAGTTTACTCAGGACAGACCCAGTTTACTCAGGACAGCCCCAGTTTACTCAGGACAGCCCCAGTTTACTCACACAGCCCCAGTTTACTCAGGACAGCCCCAGTTTACTCAGGACAGCCCCAGTTTACTCAGGACAGCCCCAGTTTACTCAGGACAGCCCCAGTTTATCCAGGACAGCCCCAGTTTACTCAGGACAGCCCCAGTTTACTCAGGACAGCCCCAGTTTATCCAGGACAGCCCCAGTTTACTCAGGACAGCCCCAGTTTACTCAGGACAGCCCCAGTTTACTCAGGACAGACCCAGTTTACTCAGGACAGCCCCAGTTTACTCAGGACAGCCCCAGTTTACTCAGGACAGCCTCAGTTTACTCAGGACAGCCCCAGTTTACTCAGGACAGCCCCAGTTTACTCAGGACAGCCCCAGTTTACTCAGGACAGACCCAGTTTACTCAGGACAGACCCAGTTTACTCAGGACAGCCCCAGTTTACTCAGGACAGCCCCAGTTTACTCACACAGCCCCAGTTTACTCAGGACAGCCCCAGTTTACTCAGGACAGCCCCAGTTTACTCAGGACAGCCCCAGTTTACTCAGGACAGCCCCAGTTTATCCAGGACAGCCCCAGTTTACTCAGGACAGCCCCAGTTTACTCAGGACGGCCCCAGTTTACCAGTTTTATTGTTGTATCTGATCGATGTCAAACACTTTGAGCTGCAGTGAAACCTGTGACACTGTTTGGTTTTTCAGAAATGTAATGGGAAACCGGCCCCTTCAGAGACCCCAGGAGTGCCCCGTCCAGTCACCGTTGTATATTCCTACGGTCGACAGTCTCGGGGTCGCCGCTCTGTGGACAGTTTGGGGACTGTAACCTTCGCTTCTGTGAGCTGGGTCGATCAGGTGACACACCCTTTCAAAATAAAACGCAGTTTGTCAAAATAAAACACGGCAGTATTTAACTGTTATCCCTGACACTGTCCACAGGGGGCGCTGGTCCAGTGAAGGACGTGGCTCTGAAACTGCAGACTCTGACTGTGACTCAGTCCAGCGGAACCACTGCCTCACACTGATTTCAAATCATGAATCTGCTGTGAATTGGACAGATCTGTATCTGTCTGTGATTAATAAACTCAGCATCTCAACTCCGGTCTGCTGTCCTGCTTTCTAAGTCTCAGAAAATGAAGTGTTGTGTGGTAGAAAAATTCCACCTGAAATATGTGACAGAAACCCTTCTCTTTAAAGGATCTGTATCTGCTATTTTAGCCATTCCAAAGTTAAGTATAGGCATGTATATGATATATTGTACCTCTAACACTATGGAGCCTCATTTCTGTGATAAATATAAGTGTTTTCTGGAGGTGTTTTTCAAACCCGGAAGACACAACGCTTCGATTCAGTTAACGCCGCCCCCTCTCTCAGTTAACTCCGCCCCCTCTCTCAGTTAACTCCGCCCCCTCTCTCAGTTAACTCCGCCCCCTCTCTCCGCTCATACTTTACCGTAATATAAATAAACAGCAATAAGTGAAGTTACTTCACGATGCAGTTATACGGAGTTGACATCTGCAAAACAGCTTCATAAATGGCTAACACACATGCTAATATGCTAACACACAAGCTAACACACATGCTAACACACATGCTAACACACATGCTAACACACACGCTAACACACAAGCTAATATGCTAACACACAAGCTAACACACACGCTAACACACAAGCTAATATGCTAGCACACAAGCTAACACACATGCTAACACACAAGCTAATATGCTAACACACGCTAACACACAAGCTAATATGCTAACACACAAGCTAACACACACGCTAACACACATGCTAATACACATGCTAACACACACGCTAATACACAAGCTAATATGCTAACACACAAGCTAACACACACGCTAGCACACACGCTAGCACACATGCTAACACACATGCTAACACACAAGCTAACACACATGCTAACACACATGCTAACACACACGCTAACACACATGCTAACACACAAGCTAACACACATGCTAACACACACGCTAACACACATGCTAATATGCTAACACACATGCTAACACACAAGCTAACACACATGCTAACACACATGCTAACACACACGCTAACACACATGCTAACACACAAGCTAACACACAAGCTAACACACATGCTAACATACACGCTAACACACATGCTAACACACAAGCTAACACACAAGCTAACACACATGCTAACATACACGCTAACACACAAGCTAATATGCTAACACACAAGCTAATATGCTAACACACAAGCTAATATGCTAACACACAAGCACACCATTTTGAGCACGAGCGTGAAAGAAAACATTGATTTCTACACGAACTCGCTCACGCTGAATCACCGCTGATCATCAGGACAGGACACGCTCGGCTGTGAGCTCCACCGAGGGGAGGGGAATTATTAAACCTCCTCCACGAACATCAGGAGTGTCACAAACTGATGCGCTTTGTTAAAGATCATCTGCCTGTGTTGTTTCACTGTTTTAAAGGATCTGTATCTGCTATTTTAGCCGTTCCAAAGTAAAGTTTAGGCATTTATATGATATATTGTACCTCTACCACTATGGAGCCTCATTTTTGTGATAAATATAAGTGTTTTCTGGAGGTATTTTTCAAACCCAGAAGACAAGACGCTTGGATTCAGTTAACTCCGCCCCCTCTCTCCAAGTTGATGAAGCCGATGCAGCTTTGTCAGTGGTTGAAATATAATACCACACATATGTAGTTGGAGTTGACATTTGCAACACAGCTTCATAAATGTCATCGTCGTTGGTTATAAGAGTTTAATCCAGTTTGACTCTTGCCAAAGTTCATCAAACATCCATCAGAGAAGTCACGGAATAACACTATTTTAGTGAAAGTCGCCGAATCCCGGAGAGAAATTCCAACTCCTGGCGAGCGGCCTCTTCTTTCCACATTATCGTCAGTAAGAAAAAAGAACAGGCGTGTCCAGAGTAGGTTAGAAAGAGCTCCTTCTTCACAGCTCTCAGTGCAAACATGACGTCTGTTCGGACACTCAGGGGTGCGTTTGTTTTCTCCACAGGGTCAGCGCAGCGCAGACACGCCCAGCTCTTCCTTATTTTACATTTTTGATCGATTCTTACAACCATTGACGGTATAACAGAACTAATGAAAAAGCTGTTTAACACATTAAAGGAACAGGCCAGTGTTTTTCCATCCTGAGATATGTTCTTACCTGAGCTGTGACGAGTTCTTTAGGACCTGTCTGATCTTCAGTCACGTAAACACAGACGGCGTTAGCATTTAGCCTCTCCCTCTCTCCTCTATAGCTCCAAAACAGGTCAAGATAGAAGCTACCAAGCTCTTCCACGTTTTCCCTATTTAAATATGGTTACGTGAAGTGTTCCACTACAAAGTATAATTACACACAATTAAACAATGTGGATTTTATAAGCGGATAAAAGGGGGGACTATATTGTAAGGCGTAATAATACCAGGAGTAGTTTGGCATCCTGCGCGGATTTCGAACTACTCCTGGTATTATTACGCCTTACAATGTAGTCCCCCTTTTATCCGCTGTGTTTACGTGACTGAAGATCAGACAGGTCCTAAAGAACTCGTCAAAGCTCAGGTAAGAACATATCTCAGTGTGGAAAAACGCTGGCCTGTTCCTTTAAACGGTCCTGCAAAGAATCCAGCCGATGAGACATAACGATGAATCCAAAGGAGTTCCTGAAACTACAAATTTACCAATCAAGCACAGCCCCCCCTGCTGTGGGTGCTCTGGTTTCCCCTACCACTAAACAATAGGTTCATATTGAATTGGTTGTATTATTACCAGTGTATATTCATATTTAATTGGACTATTTCATTCAAACTCTTTTCCACTTCCTCTTTTCCCTGATATAAAGCCCCGTGTGGAGCCGCAGAGTGAAGCTCCCGTCGGGGTGGAGGTTGTGAGTAAAGCGTCAGGGTGGAGGCTGACACGGGGGGGGGGAAGGGCGCTCACACGGTCAGGCTGTGGATTGGGGTTAATGAGAGTCAAAAGAGCAGGATACCAGGAAAGCTCCTTCTGAGAACACGGGACGGGGGAACAACCCCACGGGGAATACGCTGGGACAGGACGATTCACATTTCACACGTCTGGAGCATGTTTCAGACCACACCACACGTCTGGAGCATGTTTCAGACCACACCACACGTCTGGAGCATGTTTCAGACCACACCACACGTCTGGAGCATGTTTCAGACCACACACACAAGCTGCACCTTGTTTTTAGACATTTGTCATTTCTCAGCTGTGAAATGAATCGTTTAATCTTGTATTTGAGGCACTACAGGTGAATAGGGGTAAAAATTATATTGAGTGATATCAATTTGAAACCTTTGCTGAACATCACTGATTTGACTATGAGGAGAAAATGTAATGCAAGTTTTCTGTCATTTTATATTTTCACATAAAAACGATACATTTTATGCGTAAAAATGACCAAAATTGTTGATATTTTCAGCAACAAAATCTATAGAATGACTGGAGTTCAAATTTAAGGTTTTAAATAGATACTGCAGGTGAACAGGGCAAACAAATAAATGTAGAGACGTCAATGTGAAAATTTTGCTGAACATCACAGATATAAATATGAGAAAAAAATGTGTTGCATTTTTTCTGTCATTTTATGTTTTCACATAAAAATAAGGCATTTTCAGCATTAAAATGGCCAAAATTACCTATATTTTGGGCAACGAAATCAAAATAATGAATTGAGCCAGATTAAATGTTATGGTTTTATTTTATTGACATATTAGTAACTAGGGGTGTAACGGTTCACGGGGATGTATTGAACCGCTTCGGTTCGGCCTGTTCGGTTCGGTCCACTTGCGTACCGTTTCGGTGTATTATTTTCATTAAATAATGTAAGTTTATCATTAGCGTCATATTAAGTGCCGCGGAACAAAGTTCCTACGCGAGTTTCCGCACGGACGCTATTGAAGCTGCACGAGTAGCCGAGAGAAACTGCAGTTGTTGAAGGCGCTGGCTTTAAGTATTTGATTAAAAGTCTTGAGCTTCGCTACAATATTCCATCACGTCCGCACTTAAGTTATACCAGCGCTCAGAGCCGGTTCTTCCTATACGCAAACTACGCAAGGTGCGAAGTGTTGCTTCACAGATTAACCAACGCGTTGTTGTTACGGGGACAGGCTCTTCCAGCGCGCACTCACTCTCCGCCTACTTCGCCACATATAACACCAAAACGGAGTAGTCTGGTGAAGTGGATGAGCAGGAGAGACCGACCGCCTTCCCTGTCTCTTCCAAAGCGCGAGTGCTTCTCCGCTCGTGTCCCGCTCGGCGTCTTTCTCCCGGTCCTTCGCCTCATGCTTCGCCTCATGTGCGGCTCCTCCGCGGCTGCATCATGTCACCTGTGTCCCGGGCGCGGCTCTCATGTTTTCTCTGCGCGGACTCTGGGCCTCACTCTCATTTAAACTCTCTTCTTATTGTGTCTGGTGAGTCTAGAGTATCCGGACAGTAGTTTGGCGAATGGACGAGAGTAAAGTCGTGTCCGTGGCCTTTTTGTTGAGTTGAATCCACATGGTTCTCACGAACGCAGTTACTTACAGTAACTCTGGTTCTCTGAATGTGCACAGTCTAAAACGAACTGGGCGACTCACAGGCTAATTCTCAGCGGTAAGACAGAGACAACCGTCAGGAGCAGGTTTCAGTTAGTTTTAAATCAGCGGTTCCCAATCTGTGGGTCAGGGACCAGAGGTGAGAGAATGGGACCATTTGCCATTTACTATTTTAAAAAGGGAAATAGACTAGTAGTAGTCCTAAATACCAGTCTCACAGTGGTTTAGTGGTTAGTGGTTCTCACACAGGGGGTCGCTTTTATTTATTTTATGCAAGAATTCTATTGTGTATTGGCAGCTTTTCAAAAGAAAAATTTTGTTAGTTCTTATTTATTTGTACCGAAAATTAACCGAACCGAGCCCTCCAAAACCGTGAACCGAACCGAATACAATTTTAGCGTACCGTTACACCCCTATTAGTAACTAAGGTTTTTTCAGAGGGGATTTTGGATATTTTGTTTAGTTTTTCAATAAACTAATCATCAGTGAAAAAATCTGTAAAAACTCAAATTCCGCCTGTTTTTTTGGTTTCAAAGCTGAATAAATCAGGCTAGGAATTAGATATTAAAAAATCCCTCTGAAAAAACCTTCAGAATGTTGTTGTGTCTCAGCCTGTAAAGTGTGGAGTCTGTGGGAGCTTCTATAAGGGCTCAGGCTCTGCCCGAGTGCGGCTTCTCTCATTCAGAGAAAACCAGCCCTGAAGTTTTGTAGCGAGTGCGCATGCTCGGCCCGTTCTTCCACTTTTCCGCTCCAGCGTCTCGTAGGAGGAAAAACACCATATTTGGGTGAAAGCGTCATCACATCGCATTTTTTGTCATTTTTTTTTGTCATATTTTTTTGTCATTTTTTGGTCATTTTTTGGTCATTTTTTGTCACTTTTTTGTCGCATTTTTTGTCAATTTTTTTGTCATTTTTTTGTCAAATTTGTGTCACTTTTTTGTCGCATTTTTTGTCATTTTTTTGTATTTTTTTGTCATTTTTTTGTCAAATTTTTGTCATTTTTTGTCAAATTTTTGTCACTTTTTTGTCGCATTTTTTGTCACTTTTTTGTATTTTTTTGTCACTTTTTTGTCAAATTTTTTGTATTTTTTTTGTCACTTTTTTGTCAATTTTTTGTCATTTTTTGTCAATTTTTGCCCTTAGCAGGACACGTGGATGTCAAATCTGTCAATATTTATGAATGAAAACCCGCGGGAAAGACGGCCTTTCTACTTCCGGGTCGCCCCCACCTCGCAGACAAAACATCATCAAATAAACATCATCATTTTTATATCTGACATGAAAACTAAGATGTAAAGGGAGGAAAACAGATACAAATCTCCACTTCCACCACTGCGGGAAACATCAATACTTTCACCTGAAGTGTCTCGCATTAATATAGAAGCTGCAGTTACACGTATGACCTGAGGTGGCAGTACTGAGCATAAAATGACCAACTTGTATCTAGTCCCTTTAACACATTGAGTGCCAAAAACGGTTTTGGTAGCTCTGTGATGAATAAAAGTGAAATAAATGACGATCAAAAAAAGTCACGATCTGTACATTTTATATATTATTGCATTTCTGTTCAGTAGAAACAGAAACAGTTGAGATTTTAAAATTTCTCTGAGTTTTTAAATGGTTAAAATCGGTCCAAGGTCGACTGAGAAACATCCTGTTAAAGTCTTCAATCCAGAACCAGGCTGTTTAAATGCACACGCCATGAAAAGAGATCGAGAACACGCGTGTTTCAAAACATGTGAGATATTTAGGCCTTTTCCTCTTCACATGACGTTAGTGTCAGAGGAGAGAGGAGTTAATCAGGAAGGAGAGAGTTTCATAAAACACTGATTATCTCAGTTTCTAGAAAAAAATCTATTATTTTGATCAAAACTCGCCTCTGTTTAGCTTAGATTTCTCAGGAATCGAGACACGTAGAATTAAACTGTTTTCACCTACAGAGAGCTGAGAGTCTCAGCTTTCAAACGAGCCACATCATGTGTCCAGAGCTATAACATAGAATACGTTGTGGTGCTACAAATATCATGAAAAACGGTCTGGATTGTTGGCGCTCTACAGCTAAATCCCTGCCGTGCCTCGTTTTAAGTTGTTACTAAAGATCTGAACCTGAATACTTAAAAGGGGGTTCCCCAAGGCTCCATAATGGGTCCGCTGCTCTTTGTGCCCGATCACGCTTTTTCCAAAACAATTATAAGCTGTTTGCATTTTTCTCTTCCAAACAAACCCCACATGAGCTCGTGCGACTGTGAAGCTTCGGTCGGAGGCGGCGGCCGCTCTGTTCCTTCTGTCGCACTGATGTGAGGGCGGCTCACAAAGGAGAGGTCAAAGGTCAGGCTGATCGAGATAGCCATGAGTGTAAAGTGACTGCCTTGTGTAACAGGCAATTTATGATTGTCGACGGCACAGCCCAGGGCTCCACCCCAGGGCTCAACCCCAGGGCTCGACCCCAGGGCTCAACCCCAGGGCTCCACCCCAGGGCCACATTTCATTCCAATTTCTAACATGAACAGGAAGTCCAGGGCATTTTTTCAGGTTGTTTCTATCGAGCATAACCAGAATCATTTAAAAAGTGTCTTTATCTGAGTAAACACAGTCTTAAAAAGCGCTACAGCCAGTTGACTCTCATGTGTTTTACTCAGAAGAATGAAACAGTTTGATCGTTAACCACAACTAACCGCAACGTAATCCGTGGAGCAGCCGAGGACAAGACACGACTCTGAGATCTGAGTGCGGTTTGGGAATGACTCCGTTTTACAGGCCACTAAAAAGCACCACGGCATTCTGGGAAAAAAATAAAAGACACAAAACGACGTCAGTGTTTTGTTCCAATGTGTACAGACCATGACATCGCCATTGTTTACTCGATTACTGAGAAACTATATCTATATCTATACTGTATCTATCTATACTGTATCTATACTGTATCTATCTATACTGTATCTATACTGTATCTATCTATACTGTATCTATACTGTATCTATATCTATACTGTATCTATCTATACTGTATCTATACTGTATCTATCTATACTGTATCTATACTGTATCTATATCTATACTGTATCTTTATCTATACTGTATCTATCTATACTGTGTCTATCTATACTGTATCTATACTGTATCTATATCTATACTGTATCTTTATCTATACTGTATCTATCTATACTGTATCTATCTATACTGTATCTGTATCTATACTGTAACTATCTATACTGTAAACTCAATAAACACTAACATTAATAACCTGGTCCCTGATCCATCAGTGTGTCGGTGTTTGTGGTGGATGTGGTGTGTTGTGGTGTTGTGTGTTGTGGTGTGTTGTGTGTTGTGGTGTTGTGTGTTGTGGTGTTGTGTGTTGTGTGTTGTGTGTTGTTCACCGGCTCGTTTTTATCGTTTTTGCCTCATTATGTTTCTGTTACTTCAGAAAAACCAAATGTAGCCGTTAGCATTGGCTAATTTTCACGGCTAATCGCTTTGTCAAGTGAAACCACTAAACGCTGCAACACTCTGGAGTGTTTTTTAGGGATGCACCGATCCGATATCGGAGCCGATACTGGTTAAAATACAATATCGGGCGTCGGATACAAATATCCGATACGAGTTTCGGCTCTCACTGCTTTAAAACACAACTTTCACCAACTAAACCTGAGTGAATACATACACATACATATACATACGTCATTTTGAAGGGAAGAACCTGGAGAATTCAGATGCTGAGTTAGTTTTAACTCCCGCAAACATAGTTTTGATCGCCACGCAAAATGCCGAGGCTCGTGAATCCTCGTTTCAGAGTTCAGGAGTATAAGGTCAGATCCCGTGCAGACACACAGAGGGCGCAGGAGAATCATTTTCTGAGTGGTGGATCTATGTGCTCTGTGAGAGGAGACCGCTCTGATGGAGCAACACTGACATTCATGTCCTGGTCTACATGGCCTTGTGTTCCTCCTTAAGCCTTCGGCTCTCTCAGGTCAAACTAAAAACTTTATTCACCATCGTGAACAATGTTCACGTCCCGAGAGAGACAGAGCTACAGCCTCAGCTGTGGCGGGATCGTCCCGCTTGGCGTGAACGCGAAACAAAACAAATGCACATGTTCACCCCCCACTCCCCACAACCCTCTGCAGACCACAGTCCATCTGGAGGACGAAGCGAGTCTCCAGCCCAGAACTTCTCCTTTAAAAGTCTGAGTGGCAAGATCACAAAGCTCCTCCTCCTCAGCGCCAACAGTTCCGCTTCAGTCTGTGTTTCAGAGTGAAAACGCTCGCCATGGAAATCACAAAACGGTCTGGACAGGAACCATGAGACAAAGCTGATTCCAAACCCATCGACCTTCAGTCCTGCCTCAGGGAGTCCTCCAGCAGGCTGAACTCTCCCCTTCCCTCCCCACTGTGTCCCATTGTGTTTGAGGTAGAATTTAAAATAAAGCTCACTGATCTGAGAGGCTGATGGTCATAGAGAATGTATAATAAGAGATTGAACATTCTGAAAGTGAAACAGTGAAGTCAGAGGTGGTGCAGGTGCAGGTTGAAGGTTCCTCACTCTGATGACAGAGTTATCTCAGTCACAGCCGCCTCCCCCCCCCCCCCTCCCCCCTCCCGCCTCCCCCCTCCCGCCTCCCCCCTCCCGCCTGCAGCGCCGGGGGAACAAGCATGTGCACGCATCAGATCAGTCAACACACGGGTTGCCGGGCGATGAGGGCGACACACTGGGGGAGGAAAAGCCGGAGCCAGTATCAACAGCCTGTGGTTACGGCCTTTGTCCCGCCCCCCCCCCCCCCCGCTGCACCAATAAAACACTCCCATTGAAATGAATGAGGGGCCATTGTGGCTCTAAACGGCGGCCGAGTGTGAAAGGGGAAGATGGTGTCGTGGAGGAAACGTCTGTCCCGCCCTGGAGGAAACATGAGGACAGTGTGGAGGCCGGACAGAGGGGCCGGATCTGCCCCACACATGACCAAAATAACACGCAGTAATTACAGTCTGAGGGGGTTTGGATTTTAGAATAAGCTTTAAGTTATTAGAGGCTTAGGGTTCAGGTCAGGGATCAGGGACCCCGGGGGCAGGGGGGAAACGGAACAATATTTTGATAAGAAAAGCTATATTTTACAGTAAAATGTTTTGCTTTGAGAGAATTTTCATTTGTCTTTTTACTTACAGCACTTTAACCTCTTAACTCCCGCCTGAACCGAGAGCATTTTCTCCAGTTCAGCTTTACCCAAATCCTGTAGGCCAGTGTGACGCCTCATTTGAAAGCTAAGACCTACAAAACTAAATTGATCTTTTTCATCACTTTTTTTGTTGGGCAGTCGTCTCATTTTTGACAACTTTTCGTGACTTTTTTGTCACTTTTTCGTCAAATTTTTCGATTTTTTTGGTCAAATTCTTATCACTTTATTGTCAATTTTTGTCGTTTTTTGTAAATTTTTCGTCAATTTTTTTATTTTTTTTGTCAAATTTTTCTCACTTTTTTGTCAAATTTTTGTCATTTTTTTGTACATTTTTTGTCACTTTTTCGTCAAATTTTCCGATTTTTTTGGGTCAAATTCTTATCACTTTTTTGTCCATTTTTTCTGAATTCTTCGTCAAAATTTTCTCACTTTTTTGTCAAATTTTTGTAAATTTTTGTCGTTTTTTGTAAATTTTTTGCCAAATTTTTTGATTTTCTTTGTCAAATTCTTGTCACGTTTTTGTCCATTTTTTCTGAATTTTTTGGCACATTTTTCGTCAAATTCTTGTCCATTTTTGTCGTTTTTTTGTACATTTTTCATCCATTTTTTCTCACTTTTTTTTCACATTTTCATCCTTGTTTTCGTCTCAGTTTTGTTGCTTTTTCACACCTTTTTTCCAGAAGCTTTTGGATTGGGGTAAAGCTGGAGTGATTATTTTCTCAACAAACTGACACACCCCTGTGGTTGGAGGTACATGGTCGAGCACTGAAAGGTCCGTAAGACAAAAAAAGTTGGGAAGCACTGAGGAACCATGAATAAACAGATTATTCACGACTTGTGGCTGCTGATAATATATTTATTCAGGCATTTCCTCTTCACAAAACGTTAGTGTCCGTCCAGAGAGGAGAGAGTTTCATAAAACCACCGTTATCTCTGTTTCTATCAGTGATTTTTATCAAAACTAGCCTCTGTTTAGCTTAGATTTCTCAGGAACCGAGGCACTTAGAATTAAACTGTTTTCACCTACAGAGAGTTTAGAGTCTCAGCTTTCAAACGAGCCATAACATGTGTCCATAACTATAACATAGAATACGCTGTGGTGCTACAAATATCATGACAAATGGTCTGGATTGTTGGCACTCAGTGTGTTAACATAAAGCATAAACAACTTTTATTTCACGGTTAAAAACTCAATAAATCTGGCTGGAATTACATATCGGAAAATTCCCCAAACACCTTCACAATATTCTTTAAATCCAGGCCTGTAAAGTTTGGAATCTGTAGGACACGAGTGGAATTGTTAGTGGAGTGGTTAGGGACCAGGTCTGCGAACTACAGCTTTTAGCTATACGGCCTATGAACATGGCATCGGTTATTGTAACAATGCTTCTTGTTCTGTCCCTATCAAGTAAACATATAAATAAAATAAAAAATAATAATGAAACCCGTCGACCATTAGAAAAGATCCCGCAGACTTTAGTATTTTCTCCAAAGGAAATGGGGAAGATGGAGGTGGAGAGTTTCACGACAGTATCAGGCCTAACCAGGGCCGGACTGGGACTGAAACACAGCCCTGGACTCTGACCTGGCCCAAAGTAGAGTAACTGTGACACTTCCACAAATACATATTTTAACCTCTGACCCCCCGCCTTAACATTAACGAGTGCATTTTCCCCAGTTCGGCTTTTTATTATTATTTTTTTGATCGGCATCATCAGCAAAAAGAGCGGGAAAGGCGGTCGTAGAAACAGAAGCAAAATCATGAATATAAATAATAAATAATAACGGTCCCAAAACTGACCCTTGTGGTGCACCATACTCCACGGGATTCCTTTTAGATTCATGTTTCTTTATACTGGGCTTTACCCAAATCTAAAAGCTTCTCGACTGGAGATCAACAATGTAACGCCTCATTTGAAAGCTAAGACCTACAGAAGTGACGGAAACTTTTCGTGGACACATTTTTGTCATATTTTTGTTGTTTTATTAATGATTTTTTCTATCATTTTTTGTTGTGGTTTTCTCACGTTTTTGTAGGTTTTTTTGTCCGTGTTTTTCTCATGTTTTGTTTTCTTTTCATCCCCCTTTTTTTTCGCTATTTTGATGCTTTTCTTTTCAGCTTTTAGATTTGGGTAAAGCTCAGTTAAGGCGGGACCGGTGGCCCTTCTGTGCTCTTCCAGAATGGACACATGGCCGGTCCGCCCCTGGGCCTAACGATAAAGCAAACACCAGTCATGCCCTGGTCCTGCTCCTTTAGCTTCTGCCAAACTGGAACATCATCTGCATAACGTCTGTTTCACAGCACAAATATCCAAACGTAATGGACGGGTTTACGAGGCTTTGTGAAGCGCTGCTGTAATGGTGGAAAGGCACTGACTCGGTTTTCTGGCTCGTCTGCACTGAAATGTAAATACTCTGTAAACTGAATGGAAGGAAACGCCTCGAGGCCCCCTGAACTCAGCATCACTGTGAACGCCTGAACGCCTGAACGCCTGAACGCTCTCCACGCCTGAGGAAGTGGATCATTATCCACTCACCTGGTCAGTGCACAAACATGCACAACGTGTTGATTCTAGTGTTCAGGTGTTGGTCCTGAGCCGCTGTGGGTCCTCTGAAACGATGCGAGCATGGTGTCCTGCACTGGTCAGCTCAACCTCCTCCTTCCTCCTGCGCAGCTCCCTCCGCTCCACAACAGTCTTTCACCAGGTTCTGGGATGAGCTCAGCAGTTCATCTGTTTTATTCTCCAGTAGGGCTGAGCGATCGTGGAAGAAAAAAGATGATTAACCTGTGAAGGAGCACCTACTCTGATGTCCTCTCGCCGGGCTAAATCAAACAGTCCCCTCTCCATATTAAAATGACTGTTAACACAACAGACTTTGTCCACATTGCTGATGTGAACCATCATAGGAATCAGGACAAGAAGCAGCTTCTTTGTACATTTAGAAGGACATTGTGACAAAAACATGTAAAAAGGTTCTTTAGTTCTAAAATTAATAAAAATATAACTTTTTTATATATCGAACATTACACATAAACTGAAATGTCTTTCCTGAAAATACACTTCTGAGCACACACTCCAAACTGAGTACAGTGTTAGCCTTACTGATGCTCAGCATGTGTGCACAATCTCAGAAGTCTCGGTCCAAGTATGTTGGATTTGTAAACTTTTACATGTTTTGGTGCTATATCTCATTAGCATCGTGCACAAACCTCTCCAAAGTGCCAAATTTTATAAAAGCAAAAATATTTTCACAAATGTGTCAAACAAAGTGAAGCAGCAACAACAAACCTCCCAAAAATGGACTAAATCAAAGGAAAATGAA
Organism: Gobius niger; assembly: GCF_951799975.1. Lineage (NCBI taxonomy): Eukaryota > Metazoa > Chordata > Actinopteri > Gobiiformes > Gobiidae > Gobius > Gobius niger. The sequence continues at coordinate 41,780,496 of NC_136855.1, forward strand.
GTATTTACCTCAGTGCACAAAGGTGCGTCAGTCACACCTTCCCCCAAAACAAAATGGCCGCCTTGTTTACTCAGAAAAGCTTTTACACGTCTTCATTCACTGTGGATCTGGACAGATGTACCACTGTCACCTGGGAAATCAATGGCCCTGTGGACATTTTAGACAAGTTTGTGCTAAATGCTAATGTGGCTAACATGTGGCTAACATGTGGCTAACTTGTGGCTAACATGTGGCTAACATGTGGCTAACATGTGGCTAACATGTGCACTGAGCTCTGCCAGCACAAATATCAATGGATTTCTTTGGGAAACGGCTGATTTTGAAGAGAACAGTCATTAGGATTAAGGGAACAGAACTGGAATTGACAAAAAGTTTGTTTACAAGAAGATTTTCTCATTTGTGGAGTATTTTTAGATAATTTCTGACCGTGAAAATGGAAAATAATGAGACAAATTTTCCAAAAAGAGTGTTTTGTTGAAATTTTTGTTGAATTATATTTTACTTGAGTGTTTTGGACAAAACAATCCAGTCAACCTATGATTGGACCATAAATAATTTAACATGGATAAGAAATGCTTAGTTTTAATGCTCGATTTTCATGTTTTTTTAATTTTTCTGTCCTTAATTAATGTTTTGATTAATGTGATGGTGTTCCATGACTGGAATAGGTGGGAGAAGGGGAGAAGGGCCTGTTTCAGTGGACCTGGAGTCAGTCCCTGATCAGGGACGCTGGTCCTGAACAGCTTTACACAACTTTGTAGCTGATTTTACACCAAAAGTCACCAGGTCCTCTCGGTGCCGCACGTGTCGTCCTGTGCTTCCTGTTTGTTTGGGCCGAGTGTTTCCCTGGGATTGCCCTGACAGGCGCTGCAGCTGCACCGTCTCCAGTGAACGTCCATTAGTCAGAGCACGAGAAGGAACAGAAGGCATGTGTGGCGAACCCTCTGGCCCGGATACCTCCTCCTTTGTGCCTTCATTGCTTCCTGTAGCTCCTCTTGTCCCCCCCCCCCCCTCTGTGTTGCCGGTGGGGGCTCTTGGTGGCCAATGAGCTCGAAATAAACCAAACCAATAAACAACCTTTCAATTGCCTTTTAATAAACCGAATGAACAAAAACATTTTATTTCTGATTATAATCCACAAAAAAGCAAAAGGCTGAGTTTATTTGGTCATAACATGTTTATATTCATATTCAGTGTTGGGGAGACGTGTTAGTGAGTGGAGTTCTGTAATGTGTAACAGGTGATACAGCACTAGTTACTCTTCCACCATGTGACGCTTTCCTCTGTCAGCAGCTTTAACCTTTAACCAGAAACGACCAAACATGTCCGGATCTGTGAATGAAAACGACTCAACACAACCCAACACTGATCAGGTTTTAATCCGTGTTTCAAACGTAAACTGTGAACACTTTGTTTAGAAAAAAAAAGAAGCAAATCGAATCATATTTGAAACAGAAAAATAATAATTTGACATTTTCTCAAAATCGTGCTCCCCCTACAGGCCATGAACCAGCATTACAGATGACTATCTTACTTAAAGGAACAGGCCACTGTTTTTACACACTGAGATATGTTCCCTACCTGAGCTTAGACGAGTTGATGTGTAACTGCCTGGTCTTTGTGTGTGCGCTCAGGCTCTCCCAGCAAAGATCCAGAGCTCCAAACTGGGGTGAGTTAGAGGCGACCGAGCTGTTCCACGTTTTCTTTATTTAAATACAGTTACGTGAACCTTTACCGGATCCAAGTCTAGTCACACAGAATAAAACATGTCGATTTTCTGAGCGGATAAAAAGGGGAACTATAACAACACCTGGAGCACTTCGACGATACTACAGCACGGATGTCGAAGTCCTTCATCGACATGTTTCATTCTGTGTGACTAGACTTGGATCAGGTAAAGGTTCACGTAACTGTATTTAAGTAAAGAAAACGTGGAACAGCTTGGTCGCCTCTAACTCACCCCAGTTTGGACCTTTGCTGGGAGAGGAAAATACAAACTGAGTGTGTTTACATGCGCTCGAGTAACCAGGTCATTCAGCATATCCTGGTTATGACCATATTCTGGATATGATGTTCACATGTGTCTGAGAAACCAGGACACTCATATCCCTGTTTACATGAGCAACTGCAGTATCCTGGATATTTAGGCTCCAGAGAGGGGCGGAGTTAATGATGACTATGGTAAGGAGCTAAATACTTTAGCAATGTGGCTAACGCTTGGCTTTTTCGGACATTTCTCAAGCACAGGGACAAGAACTATCCAAAAAAAGTACTTAAAATAATACAGTTCTTTCCCAGCTTTAGAGACAGACATGGGAATTAAAATAAAATAATAATAAAACATGGTTTGATCCGAGAGCAGCGCTGACTAACATGGGAGATACTATGGCACAAAAAAGTAATTGTTATATTAAGGTTATTTCAATGTTTGGTTGAAGATACAACGTTTTAAAAGCCCAGATAAAGATTCAGCTCCTGCCGTTTCTGTTTCACAGGTTTGCACATGCTCAGTACGTGTTTACATGATACAGTATCCTGGAAACTGTGGGAATATCCCCGTGAGAATAACCTGGATATTTGCTTATCCAGGAAACTGAAACCCGGATTCTGTGTTTGCAGGAGCCAGACAAAAAGTGCCCATAATAACCGGGATACTTGAGTGCACGTAGGAACATATCTCAGTGTGTAAAAACAGTGGCCTGTTCCTTTAACCGAGCACTTTTTTTCCAGTACGGCTTTAACCAAATGTAAAAGCCTGTGGGCCAGAGTGAGGCCTCATTTGAAAGCCAAGAACAAAACTGATCATTTTTGAGGAGAATTTGTATTTTTTTCCTTTGCCTCTTGACACATGTTGTTTTTGTTGCTTCTTCTTTGTTTTCCCAGCACGTTTTTGTGTCTCTCTCATGTTTGTTTTCGCTATTTTGGTTAATGCCAAACTGGAGAAAAGGTGCTGAGGCGGCTGCATATATGGAAAAAAAAAAACACCTAAACCCCCAAAAAAACTGCTACAAAAGGTTTTTCAGTGGTTTTCTGTAGTATCAGGTGAGCTTATTAACATACTAAAAGTCTACCAAAATCTGACCACTGGAAAGGTCTCATTTTCAAGATGGCGTCCAAGAGGGTGGCGAGATCCTCCTTTATTATTCATCCAAGACAAGTAATTTGGGTGTCTGGGAATCCAATGGGCTTGTTCAAGTTGTAGTGACATGATCACATAATTGTATAATGGAAATCGTGGACAAATACTCTATATATGAACATTAGCATCCCAGAGGCTTAGCAACAACTCGCTAATGTTAATATAGAGTATTTGTCCACGATTTCTATTATACAATTATGTGATCATTTGACGACAATGTGAACAAGCCCATTGGATTCATAGATACCTGAAACATGGGGTTAGACACGGGGGCCGGACTGGGACTGAAAACCAGCCCTGGACTCTGACCAGCCTGGCCCGAATGAGCGTAACTGGGACTTCCACAAATACATGTTTTAACCTCTGACCCCCCGCCTAAACCAAATGCATTCTGTGTAACACCTTAAAAAGCTAAGACCCACAAAACTGACCCTTTTCCTCGTGCTGTTGCTGTGTTGTGTCACCTTTTGTATGTTTTTTTTTTCTTTTTCATTTTTGTCACATTTTTGTTGAGTTTTTGTTGAATTTTTGTTGAATTTTTGTCTAATTTTTGTCCAATTTTTGTTGATTTTTTGTTGAATTTTTGTTGAATTTTTGTTGAATCTTCGTCACATTTTTGTCACATTTTTGTTGAATTTTTGTCACATTTTTGTTGAATTTTTGTCACATTTTTGTTGAATTTTTGTCACATTTTTTTTGAGTTTTTGTTGAGTTTTTGTTGAGTTTTTGTCACATTTTTGTTGAGTTTTAGTTGAATTTTTGTTGAATTTTTGTCACGTTTTTGTTAAATTTTTATCACATTTTTGTTGAATTTTTGTTGAATCTTCGTCACATTTTTGTCACATTTTTGTCAATTTTTTGTCAAATTTTTGTTGAATTTTTGTTGAATTTTTGTCACATTTTTGTCGAATTTTTGTTGAATTTTTGTCACATTTTTGTCACATTTTTGTTGAATTTTTGTTGAATTTTTGTTGAATTTTTGTCACATTTTTGTCACATTTTTGTTGAATTTTTGTCACATTTTTGTCACATTTTTGTTGAATTTTTGTCACATTTTTGTTGAATTTTTGTCACATTTTTGTTGAATTTTTGTCACATTTTTGTTGAATTTTTGTTGAATTTTTGTCACATTTTTGTTGAATTTTTGTCACATTTTTGTTGAATTTTTGTTGAATTTTTGTTGAATTTTTGTCACATTTTTGTTGAAGTTTTGTCACATTTTTGTTGAATTTTTGTCACATTTTTGTTGAATTTTTGTCACATTTTTTTTGAGTTTTTGTTGAGTTTTTGTTGAGTTTTTGTCACATTTTTGTTGAGTTTTTGTTGAATTTTTGTTGAATTTTTGTCACGTTTTTGTTAAATTTTTATCACATTTTTGTTGAATTTTTGTTGAGTTTTTGTTGAGTTTTTGTTGAATTTTTGTAATATTTTTGTTGAATTTTTGTTGAATTTTTGTCACATTTTTGTTGAATTTTTGTCACATTTTTGTCACATTTTTGTCACATTTTTGTTGAATTTTTAATTACTTTTTCCATCATTTTTTGTCCGTGTTTCTCTCATGTTTTCATCCTCTCTTTCTCGCTATTTCGATGCTTTTCTTTTTAGCTTTTAGATTAGGGTAAAGCTCGGTTGAGGCGGGACCGGTGGCCCCGGAGCCAGTGGCCCCTCTGTGCTCATATGGCCAGTCCGCCCCTGGTCAGACACCAACATGACTCGTCTAGGATGAATCATAAAGGAGGATCTCGCCTCCCTCTTGGACGCCATCTTGAAAATTCGACCTTTCCAGTGGTCAGATTTTGGTCGACTTTCAGTATGTTAATAAGCTCACCTGATACTACAGAAAACCACTGAAAAACCTTTTGTAGGGGTCAAACCATATAAGCAGCCGGCTCGCTCGGATCAGGTGGGGTTAAATCTCTCCTCTTGTTTATCTCAGCTCGTCACACCACCCTCTCCTCCGTGTCCTCCGTGTCCTCCATGACTGTGGTCGTCCTCGGCCTCGGTCAGAAGGCGGCGGTCGGTCGGAGCCCCTTCTTGGCCCCCTGATGGTAGTGACTCTCCATTTTCCCTGTGGACAGAGAGAGAGAGAGAGAGAGAGGGGAAAGGATGAATCGAGGGCCCATCAAAGGGACAGGGTGACCTTTCGCGGAGCCGGGGGCCCCGCTGATTGGAGGCACCGGGGGGGGGGGGGGGGGGGGCGCACACACACGAGCCGCTAAAGGCCAAGATCAACCGCATTTACACGGGCCGCACATCACACACTTTATACTTCGTTTGACGGGCTCCGGTGCACAGTGTTCGTGCGGTTAATCGATTCATCTGTGGCTGTGAAATGTGCACGGTGTTATTTACAAACATGAAGCTAAAGAGACGGAGACATCTGGAGGAAAAGTAAAGCTCTTACGGTGTGTCTAAAACCCCCCAGTTGGACGCAAACGACTTGAACTGAGGAAATGTTTCTTGTTTTGAGCGGTTTTCACTCATTTAGACACTTTTCCTGATCGGACCGAGTTTGCTTTGCTTGTTTGAGGACATTTCAGACCAGTTCTAGGGTAAATCTCGCTTGAAATAAGAAAGTAAAATTGTCAATGAGATAAGACCAGTTTTCTTTCCCCATTGGCAAAGAAAATGACCTGAAATAAGGACGAAATGTATCGAAACGAGTCAGAAACATCTCAGAACAAGTGAAATAATCTGGGACAAATGCCCAACAACTTCTTAACTAGTCAGAACAACAAAAATGTGGATTATTGTGCTCAAACTGAGATGTTTATACTGATATAGGTAATTACTTTTTGCGCCGCTATCACTTTATCACTTTATATCACTTTACTTTACACGCCTACACATCTGTAAATACAATCCCGCTGTTTTCAAATTGTTGTCTTACCAGATGTCACTTTTCATTTGATCTTATTTATTTAATATTCTTAATACATTCCCCCATAGCCTTATAGTTGAAAGCTTTTTATCTTAACCTCTTAACTCCCGCCTGAACCGAGAGGATCTTTTTCCTCACGGCATCAGATTTTCTTTCCATCATTTTTTTGTTGGGTATTCAACTCATTTTTATCACATTTTTGTCATTTTTTTGTCAAATTTTTATTATATTTTTGTATTTTTTTTGTAACATTTTGTCACTTTTTTGTCATATTTTTGTCATTTTTTCCGGCAATTTTTTGTCAATTTCTCGTGATATTTTTGTGACATTTTTGCCACTTTTTCTTCAATTTTTCGTCACTTTTTTGTCACTTTTTTATCACATTTTTATCACATTTTTATTACATTTTTGTCATTTTTTTGGTCATTTTTCATCAATTTTTCGTCACTTTTTTTGTCACATTTCCATCATTGTTTTCGTCTCAGTTTTGTTGCTATTCTCTCACCTTTTTTCCAGAAGCTTTTGGATTGGGGTGAAGCCGAACTGGAGAAACTGTGCTCGGTTCAGGCGGGAGTTAAGGGGTTGATTCTGTGTGACAAAGTGTTTTATTTCGCACGTTTGCGCCGAGAAAACCTCCTCGTTTGTGAACCTGTTCTCAAACCACGGCAGTAAAAGCCGCTCTGGTCGTAAAGGCGGCTTCACGTCGTTACGGCTTTACTGGCGTGACCTCCCCCTCCCGGTGCAGCTCAAGGGTTTGCCTCTTTCTGTGAGCTGCATTTCTGGATACTTTTGCTCGTCTTTACCGTGTCTTTGTGGAGGTTTGGTGGATCGTTTACTTTGAGAGTCCAAAACGGTGCTGAAGAAGCAGCTTTCGAAGGTAAACAAAGTGCTAGCTTATCGGCTAAACCCATGTGAGGCCTGAACCAGAGCAGCCGCCCCGGACTCACACCTGAACACGTCGCTGTTCGCTCGTACAATGACAATAAAGCACTTACTTACTCAGTGCAGAGGAATCATTATTTCTGAGAAGCTCCAGGAGAAACCGACCGACTACGACAAGGGCTGCAACGATTAATCCAAGGGTGTGGTTTTTGTTACTATTCGTGGGGACACGTTACTGAAGCTCTGTTGCAACCTGAAAATATGAATATCTCAAACATTCACGAATATTTGACCAGTCAACACGAAACAGAAAGTGTCGTGGTGCCGCTCGCCGTTAAAGGCTGCGTAACATTTTGGACTATACTGTTGTCATCAATACAAAACATGCTCCTCATGACCAGCTCAACACAGGAAATGAGGCTTTACTGTTGTGGGTGATCAAAGAATGGATTTGGATGAGAACCTAAAACCTGTTCAAATCTCAAATTCTACTGATTTTAGTCACATCTCCAGGAGACGAGCCGGAGACGGACCCACTCTCGTCAGCTACAGTTATGTCTTAGGGAAGCTGAGCCGCTCACAGAAGAAGCACAGCATTTTAAGTAAGGGATAATTCAGTCGGTGCTTTATTTTATGACCAGCGTTCTATACATTATCCCGCTTATTATTCGGCCATTTGCCAACTGAACACACACAACATAAACTTCGTACACTTTTATGAAGGTCGAAAGGTTTATTTAATGACTTCCACGACAAAAGTTTGCGCGTTGCTCGGCTAGCAGCTAGCCTAGCTACTTAGCTGAAGGTGCAGTTGGAGGAGGTGGTGAATCTCTGGGTAAGTTGAAAGTCAGACTCACGATTCCCCGACTTCTCTCTCAGTGACGGGACAGATAGTGTCGCTGCTACGTACGTGCGGAGTGATATGAAAACACCAACTCAGAGGAACTTTATCAGGAAATAATGACCGGGAGAACGTTGGGAAATCACATTCAAATCAACGGAGCTTCTGCTTACGCTGTGAAGAGCCGGATAATAAGTACATTTATGAGGTGTTTGTCAATGGTGAAAATATCTGTCATAGAAAAGGAAAAGTCTCTGGCACACTGTACTGTACACTTGCAACACCAGTGTTCCTTTATTAATGCAGTGGCTTCGTCAGGCAACGGAGATGTTTCCTTTTCTATGTGTGGCCTCGACGCCTTCTCTTACGCACCTGCTTTAAACAAAGAGATGTGCGAAGTTCTGTCATAAAACAAATGTTTGTATTTGTGTTTTCTTTATTGGGTATGATTCTCTGCGCTGTGGCTTTAAGTCTTTGTGAAAGATCACACAATGTGAAGATCTGCACATGAACTTATTTTCACGATTGATCGCTCAGCTGTGAACGGTGCATGAACATTTTATTTTTTCCATTTGTTTAATCACATGAAGCTAAAGTGGCATCGCTTGAGGACGTGTTGGAGGAAACTTAAAGTGAATGTTTGTTGGAAGCGGTAATTAATTTTCTGATTGGACGAGACACCGACGGATATTTATGACATTTTCAATGTACAAAACACTACAGACCCTAAATCCATCCATCCATTTTCTTAAGCTTTATCCGGGGGCAGCGTCTCAGCAGAGATGCCCAAACTTCCCGATCCACACACACCTCCTCCAGCTGTTCTGACCCCGAGGCCACACCTCCTCCAGCTGTTCTGACCCCGAGGCCACACCTCCTCCAGCTGTTCTGACCCCGAGGCCACACCTCCTCCAGCTGTTCTGACCCCGAGGCCACACCTCCTCCAGCTGTTCTGACCCCGAGGCCACACCAGGCCAGCTCGGAGACATAGTCCCACCAGCGTGTCCTGGGTCCACGAGGCCTTGTCCCACTAGGACATGCCTGGAACACCTCCCGCGGGAGGCGACCAGGAGGTATCCGGAACAGATGCCCGAGCCACCTCAGCTGCTCCTTTCGACGTGAAGGAGCAGCGACTCTACTCCGAGCTCCTCCCGGGTAACTGAGCTCCTCCCCCCCAGCCACCCTGCGAAGGAAACTCATTTCGGCCGCTTGTATTCGCGATCTTGTCCTTTCGGTCATGACCCAAATCTCATGACCACAGGTGAGGATCACATGACCATAGGTGAGGATCACATGACCATAGGTGAGGATCACATGACCACAGGTGAGGGCGGGGTCGACTCAGCTCCCTCTTCACCACGACAGACCGATACAGCGACCGCATCACTGCTGACGCCGCACCGATCCGTCTGTCGATCTCACACAAACCCTAACTCTAAAAACAAAAACAATATCCATGTCATTACTGCTGTATTTGAGTCTGTGTTTACGAGAAAACGTCGACTATTTCAATGATCGCTTCGTTGTTTGGGCCCGTTAGCCTACTAGCTTCTCCTTCGTGATTCCATTAGTGTGTATTGGTTGCTCCGGTCCGGTGGCAGGAAAGTTGTAATCGTGGTTTTCTGGTCAGAGGTTAAAAGGCTCCACAGCTGAGCGTGTGTTTCCCAGAGTGACTGAACCTGCGTGTTTTGCGAGTCGCTCGGGGGCAAAGTCCAGAGCGGCAGCTGCTCCGGAGCCAACGCCGGCGAGAGCATGTGACGAGTGGGGGAGGACGACCTCTGACCCCCCAGGGAGGGAGAGTTCAACTTCAGTCAAACACAGCGGCTTTTAGAGGAGCCGAGGCACGAGCAGAAAGTCACAATTCATGTTTGTGAAGCTCAAATACTCGACTTCAAACACACAAACGCCGACGGTCGGAGCGTGTTTCATTTCTTAACCTCTTACCACCCGCCAAAACCAAAGGCACTCTCTGCTCTTTGCCACTGTCCTCACTTTGGATTTCCCTTAGGTGTTTTTGTCACTTTTTATGCCACTTTTGTTACATTTTTTTTCCTGGATTTTTGTCATTTTTTTCCTGGATTTTTGTCACTTTTTTCCTGATTTTTTGTCACTTTTTTGATGGATTTTTGTCACTTTTTTGATGGATTTTTGTCACTTTTTTGATGGATTTTTGTCACTTTTTTCCTGGATTTTTGTCATTTTTTTCCTGGATTTTTGTCACTTTTTTCATGGATTTTTGTCACTTTTTTCATGGATTTTTGTCACTTTTTTCATGGATTTTTGTCACTTTTTTCATGGATTTTTGTCACTTTTTTCATGGATTTTTGTCACTTTTTTCCTGGATTTTTGTCACTTTTTTCCTGGATTTTTGACACTTTTTTCCTGGATTTTTGACACTTTTTTTCTGGATTTTTGACACTTTTTTCCTGGATTTTTGTCACTTTTTTCATGGATTTTTGTCACTTTTTTCCTGGATTTTTGTCACTTTTTTCATGGATTTTTGTCACTTTTTTCATGGATTTTTGTCACTTTTTTCATGGATTTTTGTCACTTTTTTCATGGATTTTTGTCACTTTTTTCATGGATTTTTGTCACTTTTTTCATGGATTTTTGTCACTTTTTTCATGGATTTTTGTCACTTTTTTCATGGATTTTTGTCACTTTTTTCATGGATTTTTGTCACTTTTTTCCTGGATTTTTGTCACTTTTTTCCTGGATTTTTGTCACTTTTTTCCTGGATTTTTGTCATTTTTTTCCTGGATTTTTGTCACTTTTTTCCTGATTTTTGTCACTTTTTTCCTGGATTTTTGTCACTTTTTTCTGGATTTTTGTCACTTTTTTGCTGGATTTTTGTCACTTTTTTCCTGGATTTTTGTCACTTTTTTCCTGGATTTTTGTCACTTTTTTCCTGGATTTTTGTCACTTTTTTCCTGGATTTTTGTCACTTTTTTCCTGGATTTTTGTCACTTTTTTCCTGGATTTTTGTCACTTTTTTCCTGGATTTTTGTCACTTTTTTCCTGGATTTTTGACACTTTTTTCCTGGATTTTTGACACTTTTTTCCTGGATTTTTGACACTTTTTTCCTGGATTTTTGACACTTTTTTCCTGGATTTTTGTCACTTTTTTCCAGGATTTTTGTCACTTTTTTTCTGGATTTTTGTCACTTTTTTCTGGATTTTTGTCACTTTTTTCCTGGATTTTTGTCACTTTTTTGATGGATTTTTGTCACTTTTTTCCTGGATTTTTGTCACTTTTTTCCTGGATTTTTGCCATTTTTGTCAATTTACATCCTCATTTTCTTCTTGTTTTTTGCCTCTGTTTTGAAGAAGCTTTTAGATTTGGAGAATTTGGAGAACAGGAGAAAACATGTTCAGGTGGGAGTTAAGAGGTTAATCGAGGACTCGGGGGAAGTTTAAATATTCACAAACAAAATTGAAACAACAGCCAACTTTTGCGCACAAATTCAGCCAAGTTTAAAGTTTCCATAATGGAACATTGACGACATTTAAAGTTGTCCATTTAAAGCATTTGTCACATTAGACATCATGTTCTTAATATGTGCTTTGAAATTCAAGTTAGAACTCAGTGTGACCCCAAGATATTTAAAATCAGACACAGTGTCGATTTTGTCACCCTTAATGTAACTCTTGCCCCTAGTGGCCATAAGTGCAACTGCGGGTGTCGATTTTTTAACTTATTAATGGTCTTGGAGAGTAAATACGCTGACAGGAAAGGCAAAGGGACAGAGGGATATTGTTCATCCAATTACACAATGGAAATATATTTAATACTGTTTAAAGTGACTCTCGTCTGCAGTTAGCTTAGCGTGCTAGCATGTTAGCTTCTTCTTCGTGATCCTATTAGTGTGTATTGGTGGCTCCGGTCCAGTGGCAGCCAAGTTGCACCATAAACACTTATATTCCCCCCAGAGGGACCACGGAAAGGATTTATTAAGGTAAACACGTTACTTAGAACGGCTTTAAGTGATAAAATGAAATTGGCCACTGCTGGAGGGGCCACAATAACAGGATTATGGATCAGACCAAGGGCGGAACTTCCTGAAGGACTGGTGTGGACATGTCCCACCAACTTTGACCGGGCAGGGACAGTCCCCACCAATATTCTGAACCCATTTTTCTACTTTCGAAAAATCGACCATCCCTATTGCTGGAGAGGCCAAAATAACAGGATTATAGATCAGACATTTGGAAAAATTGGCCCAGAATATCGGTCACAGTTATCGGCTGTGTATATTGGCATCAGCTGCTAAAACAGACTTGTCCAGAATCACACGATGCGAACACTGATCGTTGCCGGTTTCTGAGAGCCCCAAACCTGTGGCTGAGGTGAGCTCTGATCCACCCGCACAGACAGATCCTCGCTCGACTGTCTGAACACGCCTGTGCTGCCGTTAAGAATGTGGAGCGTGTTAATCCGTCTGCGTCCCGCGGCACACCTGGAACGGCCGCCCCATTATCGCCGCCGATAAGGATCTGAGCAAACACGGCAACTCCCTCAGAGCAGGACTGACGGCTCGACACCAACAGGCCTTTGTGCATCGCCTTCTGACGGACGTGGGCTGGAAATGCCCCAAACACACACACTCTACAGACTACAGACTCTGCAGACTCTGCAGACTCTGCAGACTCTCCAGACTCTACAGACTCTGCAGACTCTACAGACTCTACAGACTCTACAGACTCTGCAGACTCTACAGAAAATCCAGGAAAAAAAGTGACAAAAATCCAGGGAAAAAGTGACAAAAATCCATCAAAAAAGTGACAAAAATCCAGCAAAAAAGTGACAAAAATCCAGGAAAAAAGTGACAAAAATCCAGGAAAAAAGTGACAAAAATCCAGGAAAAAAGTGACAAAAATCCAGGAAAAAAGTGACAAAAATCCAGGAAAAAAGTGACAAAAATCCAGGAAAAAAGTGACAAAAATCCATCAAAAAAGTGACAAAAATTCAGGAAAAAAGTGACAAAAATCCATCAAAAAAGTGACAAAAATCCAGGAAAAAAGTGACAAAAATCCAGGAAAAAAGTGACAAAAATCCAGGAAAAAAGTGACAAAAATCCAGGAAAAAAGTGACAAAAATCCAGGAAAAAAGTGACAAAAATCCAGGAAAAAAGTGACAAAAATCCAGGAAAAAAGTGACAAAAATCCAGGAAAAAAGTGACAAAAATCCATCAAAAAAGTGACAAAAATTCAGGAAAAAAGTGACAAAAATCCATCAAAAAAGTGACAAAAATTCAGGAAAAAAGTGACAAAAATCCATCAAAAAAGTGACAAAAATTCAGGAAAAAAGTGACAAAAATCCAGGAAAAAAGTGACAAAAATCCAGGAAAAAAGTGACAAAAAGTCAGGAAAAAAGTGACAAAAATTCAGGAAAAAAGTGACAGAAATCCAGGAAAAAAGTGACAAAAATCCATCAAAAAAGTGACAAAAATCCAGCAAAAAAGTGACAAAAATCCAGGAAAAAAGTGACAAAAATCCAGGAAAAAAGTGACAAAAATTCAGGAAAAAAGTGACAAAAATTCAGGAAAAAAGTGACAAAAATCCAGGAAAAAAGTGACAAAAATCCATCAAAAAAGTGACAAAAATCCATCAAAAAAGTGACAAAAATCCAGGAAAAAAGTGACAAAAATCCAGGAAAAAAGTGACAAAAATCCATCAAAAAAGTGACAAAAATCCAGCAAAAAAGTGACAAAAATCCAGGAAAAAAGTGACAAAAATCCAGGAAAAAAGTGATAAAAATCCATCAAAAAAGTGACAAAAATTCAGGAAAAAAGTGACAAAAATCCATCAAAAAAGTGACAAAAATTCAGGAAAAAAGTGACAAAAATCCAGGAAAAAAGTGACAAAAATCCAGGAAAAAAGTGACAAAAAGTCAGGAAAAAAGTGACAAAAATTCAGGAAAAAAGTGACAGAAATCCAGGAAAAAAGTGACAAAAATCCATCAAAAAAGTGACAAAAATCCAGCAAAAAAGTGACAAAAATCCAGGAAAAAAGTGACAAAAATCCAGGAAAAAAGTGACAAAAATCCAGGAAAAAAGCGACAAAAATTCAGGAAAAAAGTGACAAAAATCCATGAAAAAAGTGACAAAAATCCAGGAAAAAAAGACAAAAATCCGGGAAAAAAGTGACAAAAATCCAGGGAAACCAAACATGATCGTATAATGTCTGGTTTACAGCGTGAATGATAATGAAAGAGAGAGCAGAGTGAAGGTGAGAGAGCCGTGACTTATTTACAGTTATTGTTCTGAAAATCAGCCGAGCCCAGTTAAGGGAAAAACTACTGAAAAAGGACGTTCCACTTTATTAAGCAGATCATCATTTTCAAGCAATAAGGGAAAGAAAAAGGATCTCCCTGAAATAGTTGAATGCCTCGGTCTAGATATGAACACCTTCGATACTTCATGAAAGATGAAGCGTAATCATCGTACTGTACACTCGGGTTTGTGCAGATAAAGGCACAGTGAGGACGGTTTCTGCCAGACAAACACATCAGATTAATAGAACAGCAGCTACAAAGCTCTGGAGTCTCCCGAACATCAAGGTGTAGGATCCTCCTTCTATCCGGCCTCCCCTAAACGGTTCATTGAAGCTGATGAACAGAAATACATGAGGACTCATTTTCAAACAGTCTTGTTCACTGATGAGGCCGTGTGACCCTGGATGGTCAGATGGATGAAGTAGTGAATAGTTGATGAACGGCCGCCATGTCCCAACAAGGCTGTGACGTCAGTAAGGAGGGGGCAGAGTCATGGGGAGAGAGCTGGTCGGCCCCTCTAGGATCCCTGAAGGTGTGAAAATGACCTCTCTCTGACTGACCACTGTCTTCTATGGTACAAAAAGAAGAGCTTTTCTCTAACAAAATCATCTTCATACATGACAACGCACCATGTCCTGCTGTAAACCGGGGTCGGCGTCGAGTCGGGCCAAACACCAAGGGCTGAACCTTAACATTTAAGCTTCAGGTAAATCACTTTTTTCTGCAAATGCCAAAGTTTTTATATCAGTGGTTCCTACTGATGTCGGGCCCCAACGTTACCCTCGGATGACCGGCCCAAATAACCCAAATTAAACCTTTATTTGTCATATATCGTACAAAACATTGTGTTTTCCCACACACATTTTCATTGAACAAGCAGTAGATATGCCTTTAGCATTCCATGCAGTTTCAGATGGAAAACATTGAAAAAAAGTTCCCTATAGACTCGCGACCCACTTTTGGGTCCCGACCCACCAGTTGAGAATCATTGTTTTACGTTACATACTGTAGGACCAAGTGGGATATTCTCCCTGGGCATTTTAATACTTTACTTTAATACTGACACTATTTCTTGCATGTTTGGAGCACTGTAAAAGGAATTTGATCTCTTATTTGCATAATAATGTTGCTCAAAATCATCTTGAGGGCCAGAGGTTCTGTGCAGGAGGGCCGGATTTGGCTCCCGGGCCTGACGTTGCCGACCTCTGCTTTAAAGGAACTGTACTGATTCTATTGTCCTCCTTTAGTATACTGTATTGTGAACTCAGATATTTGTATGAAAACCACGGCTATGAACTTGTCCCTGTGAAGAGTTGGGATATAAAATGTATGAATAAAGAGCTTGGATTCATAAAAAAAGGATCTGTTTTCATTGAGCGGCTCTTCTAAATGAAGCCTGCTCCGTGTAGCCGGCGCTGGCTTGGACGGTGCAGGCGTGTAACTGCTGACAGCGTGTCCCAGAGGCGGCACTAGCTGAAGAGGAAAGAATGCTCCCGGAGGCTCCAGCCAGTGCTCCGCTGGCCTGTCATCACCCTCTGGACGGGCTGTGCCGAGTAAACAGGCTGTCGGGGAGATTTGCTCAGGGTTTCCAGGCCGATGCGCGGGGCTGCCAGGAGTGTGGAAACTCCTCGGGAATGTTGGGTCTGAGCGCTGCCAGGAGGGATTTCACCGGCCCGGCTTTACCGGAGAGCGTCGTCACGGCCGGTCCGGAGCTCCACTCATTTCCTCCAGGTTTGGGTTCTACGGCTGAAGAGCTCCGATCGGACTTTTCTGGATTATGTTGGGCCATAGGAGGAAAAGAAACAATGTCCTCCACATTTGAAATAGGGATGAACTGATACACACTGGCATCAGCTCCAAATATCCCAGGGCTGGACGACATGGAGGAAAAAATAATCACGGTTTTCTATCTTATATTGATAAATCTCGATTATTTCATCATGAGATTAAATACATGAAGCTGATTCATGAACATAAACAGGCCTTTAATATAAAGCTCATCTCCAACAGAAACAAAGATCTTTAACCGTCTCGTCCAAACACCAAAGCTAACTGCTGTTTCTGCCAGAATCTTTAGAGAAACTCAACTTTTCACTCTTTTTACCCATTTTCTGGCTAAATCAAAGCGTATTTATCACATAGAAAAAAGGTCAAGTCTAAATCGGGTCCATGTGGATGTTTATTCACAGCAGATTGTTCAGGAGAAGCGAAAAAAACGGCAGTCATAGCGTTAGCATTAGCACGATGCTAACATGAAGCATGGTAAAATGGTAAATGGTCTCAACTTATAAAATCGATTATAATTTTTTTTTTTTTTAAATTTTTTTTTTCACCTTTTTTTTTTCTAATTTTTAATTTTTGGATTTTTGTCACTTTTTTGATGGATTTTTGACATTTTTTTGATGGATTTTTGTCACTTTTTTGATGGATTTTTGTCACTTTTTTGATGGATTTTTGTCACTTTTTTGATGGATTTTTGACATTTTTTTGATGGATTTTTGTCACTTTTTTGATGGATTTTTGTCTTTTTTGATGGATTTTTGTCACTTTTTTTGATGGATTTTTGTCACTTTTTTGATGGATTTTTGTCACTTTTTTGATGGATTTTTTTAAAGGCAACAAATAATCGTTTGAATAATCGTGATTTCAATTATGACAAAAATAATCGTGATTATTATTTTTTCAATAATCGAGCAGCCCTATTTTGAGCCCACCAAAGTAAAAGCACCGTCTCATGCGTGAGGTTCACACAGCAGCAGGTCCATATTTGGTTTATTTGGTGAGAGTTGTGTTTCTAAAGCAGTGAGAGCCAAACAAGTATCGGATATTTGCAACTGCGATATGATTTTTTTCAAGTATCGGCTCCGATATCTCACAGTCGATCACTGGATCAGCTGAAAGTGGAAGCCTGTCATTCTCACAGCTGCCTGCAGATGGAGCTCCAGGTGAAACTATAACCAGCCTCTCATTCCTTTCTCTTTCCATTACATTTTTCACCTCCCGAGCCCGAGCTGCTCCTCACACATGACCTTCTGTGAAAGTCAAAGTGTGTGCTCAGCCGAGGTGTGGAAACTCCTCTGGAATGTGTAGAATGAAGGCGCTCAAAGGACTTCACTGTCGAGTTACAACCGCTGCAGTCGAGCGTCCATCACGCCACACGCTTATCTGCTGCGGAACATACGTGTGAAAGTAGCTCCACACCCGACTCGCTCAGCGGCGGCTTCTCTGCGGAGCTAATGGTGTGAAGAACAGAGGAGCCTGAGGAAGCTCCATGTTCTTATCGCTGCTGTAATCGGCTTGTTGCACAATGTGGCTACGCTAGTTCCTCTGAGCTGAAGCTGTGGGCGCTAGCACTTCCTGTTCGTGTTCATTTCCATTAAGATGAGCTCAGACCGGTGAGTTCCTGTAGAAATATTTCCATAGAGGAGACGTTTATGTTTGTGAGGATCAGGCAGTTTGTCTTGAAGCTACAGGCTAATTTAAACTCTTAACTCCCGCCTGAACCGAGAGGATCTTTTTTCTCACGTCATCACATTTTTTTTCCCATCATTTTTTTGTTGGGAATTCAACTCATTTATGTAACTTTTTTGTCATTTTTTTGTCACATTTTTTTTTATTATTTTTTCATCCATTTTTTATCAAATTTTTGTCCTTTTTTGTCACATTTTTGTCACATTTTTGTCCTTTTTTGTCCTTTTTTGTCATTTTTTTGTCACTTTTTTGTCACATTTTTGTCACATTTTTGTCACATTTTTGTCATTTTTTGTCATTTTTTTGTCACATTTTTGTCATTTTTTGTCAAATTTTTGTCAAATTTTTTCACTTTTTTTCACTTTTTGGTCACTTTTTTTTTTCTTTTCATTTTTTCGTCAATTTGTCACATTTTTGCCATTTTTTTTAAATCGCATTTTTATCACATTTTTATCAATTTTTCATCAATTTTTCGTCCCTTTTTTGTCAATTTTTTATCACATTTTTGTAATTTTCTTGTCATATTTTTACCATTTTTTAAATCACATTTTTGTCATTTTTCGTCAATTTTTTGTCAATTTCTTGTGACATTTTTCACTTTTCATTTTCCACATTTCCATCATTGTTTTCGTCGAGAAAATGTGCTCGCTTCCGGCGGTTAATGCATTACACAACTATATATTTTTTCATAGCATGTTAGCCTTTAGCTTCAAGACAAACTATCAATCCTTTATGATCACAGGCGTCTCCTCTGAACTCGCTACATCATGATTTGAACACAGTAAATGATCGTCGACCGGGAACTCACCGCCCACAACATCATCTTTTGAAAATATGATTATTATTCCAGGAAAAGAAAACAGGAAGTACCAGCGCTCACACCTTCAGGTCAGAGGAACTAGCGTAGCCACACCGTGAAACCAGCCAATACTCTCCGATATCGCGAACTCGGATCGTACGGAGGCACCGATCCGCTTTTTTGAGCTCCCGATCCGATATTTTGACACTTCATCTGGCTGAAACCGATCCGATACCGACCCGATACAGTCTTTTTGTATTATTATATTTTTATATAATATCTATCATTACATATTATAGACTATGGATATTACAAGAGACAGACATTTTAGGCAAGAGGTTTAGGCTTTAGCTTAGAATTTTAAATGAGTTTTCAGAAGCAGGTGTTAGCGGCAGGTTAACGTTAGTCGACAAATGAATGTATTTCCTCCTGTGTGAGTGGATGTTGTTCTATGTTGTGATTGATTGTACAGTTTCTGTGATTTTATTTTGGCAGCCTCTGAATGCTGTTTTGAAACGTGTCGTGTAAACTCATGAGGGCACTTACTCATGTGCAAGACACAATAATGAGAATAAATCAAATCAAATAAATCAAATCCGCCTCCGCACTATAAAAAGTGAATATCAAGCATTGGCTTAAATGAGTTGAATTGAGGAAATGTTTCTTGTTTTGAGCGGTTTTCACTCATTTAGACACTTTTCCTGATCGGACCGAGTTTGCTTTGCTTGTTTGAGGACATTTCAGACCAGTTCTAGGGTAAATCTCGCTTGAAATAAGAAAGTAAAACTGCCAATGAGATAAGACCAATTTTCTTTCCCCATTGGCAAAGAAAATGACCTGAAATAAGGACGAAATGTATCGAAACGAGTCAGAAACATCTCAGAACAAGTGAAATAATCTGGGACAAATGCCCAACAACTTCTTAACCAGTCAGAACAACTAAAATGTGGATTATTGTGCTCAAACTGAGATGTTTATACTGATCTAGTTCATTACTTTTTGCAGCTTAGCAACAGTATGAGGGCTGTGAATCTGCGGTCCTGGATCTGCAGCTCCAGTCTGTCACTGTGTCGCTGCGGTAAACCTGCAGGTGGCGCTGCAGATCCAGGACCGCAGATTCCTGTCCAGTCATCAAATCCGATCCAATCTGAAAAATCTAAAAAGCCTGATCGGTACGTCCCTAATGGAGAGTAACGTTGGCTCAGAGCTATGACAATGGCCGTTTTGGGGCGGGGTTTTGCGAAAGATCAAGTGGGCAGATAAGAACCAACCCGCCCATACACAGCGTAGGTGGAAAAAGCTCCTGTGACTGGGACGGGCTTTACACTGCGCTCCAAATTATTATACAAATTGTATTTCAGTGCCATAAAGGTGAAAAAAAAAGTTTTTCTATGAAACTCTTGGATGGCGTTGTGGGGCCACGTCCTGCTGTAAAGAAAAACCTCTGCATCACTGGCTGCTATGGGCATAAAAGGAGAGAAACTCATGATGTGGACCCCCTCCTCCCCTGACCTCAGCCCTATTGAGAACCTTTCATCCAAACAGCAGCTCTGGGAGGCTATACGAGCGATCGCTGTTATTGTTTACTTCCGCAATTTTCGCCGGATGTTTTGGTGAATGGTCGGCAGCTGATGCAGACAGGTCTCTAACTCGGTTTTATAAAATGATAGATCTGTTACAGCGCAAGAGAAGCAATGCTCTGTTTATGGACATTTTTTTTGCTGATTATAGGATTTTTTTTTTTTGATCAAGGTCTTTTTATTGTTTTGTTTTTTTTAACATACTTTGATACATTTAAACAATAAAAACAAACAAAAAGTCCCCCCCTCCCACCCCTGCTATACCGGATCAAAACGATACATACAAATTTGTACATTACAGTGCTTTGCAACTTAAATAAGTTTGTCAGCAGATATACTTTCAAAATATTGCATAAATGGCAACCATTGCTCATAAAATTTACCAGTATGACCTTTAAGGGTGTATCTGATCTTTTCCAAATGTATATGGCCCATAACCTCTCTCATCCAGTGGCCATATGTTGGAGGGCATGGATCTTTCCATTTGCACAAAATAAGTCTTCGAGCTAACAATGAACAAAAGGCAATCATATTTATTTGACGCTTCTCAAAAGGAGCGTCTACGGATATTGCTCCAAACAAAGCAGTCAGAGGACAGGGGCGTACTAATTTCCCACAAATGCTGGAAAAAGCTTCAAAGATAGAAAGCCAATAACCACAAAGTCTTGGGCAAGTCCAAAATGTGTGAAAAAGTGTAGCAGGTGTTTGTCCGCAACGGTTGCATGAAGGATCCAGGTCAGGCTTGATTTTGGACAGCTTGTCTTTAGACCAGTGCAGTCGGTGCACCACTTTAAACTGCACAACTGCATGTCTAAGTGAAACCGAAGAGGAATGAATGTTCTGTATGACTTTTTGCCACACTGAGTCTGGTAAAGTGTCATTCAAATCAGTTTCCCATTTCCTTTTAAGATCCTCCAGGTTGGTCTCATGGTAAGAAGAAAGCAGAGAGTAGATCCTACTTAAAACCTTTTTGGTGTCTGTCCGAAAGTCCAAAAGTTCATCCACCAGTGAACGAGAGGGACACATAGGGAAACAATCAGAATTAGACCGAACAAAATTTCTCAGTTGCAGATACCTAAAAAATTGTGACTTGTAAATATCAAATTTTTCCACCAGCTGTTCAAAGGAACCAAAAATGTTATCTATGTATAAATTGTACAAATTTTGTACTCCTTTCCCAGCCCATGTATTAAAAACCTCATCAGTCATTGAAGGGATAAACATGTGGTTCCTTGAAACAGGTGCCGAGAACAATAGCTTTGTAAGCTTAAAGGACCGCCTGCATTGGTTCCAAATTTTAACAGTGTGTATGACAACTGGATTAGAAGAATAAGATGAAATAGACTGTTTGAAAGGTAGTTCAGAACAAATCAGTGCACCAGGAGAGCTCGATGTAATTGAGTCTCTCTCTAAAATAACCCAGCTAGGTACTGCGACATCTCTTCTTAGCCAGTACAGCACAGCTCTACAGTTAGCTGCCCAGTAATAGTACATGAAATTAGGCAATGACATGCCACCTAAATTGCGAGGTAACTGTAATATTTTCTTGCCAATTCTTGGAGGTTTTTTATTCCATATAAAGGAAGATATCTGGCCATACAAATTAGAAAAAAAAGATTTTGAAAGAAAAATGGGTAGACTTTGGAACAGGTAAAGAAACTTAGGCAAAATAACCATTTTAACAGAGTTAACTCTTCCCCCCAAGGAAAGAGGTAACAGTTCCCATCGAGCCAAGTCTTGTTTAAGATTTGATAACAGCGGCAAAAAATTGTTCTTATACAGGTCTTTATAATTACGTGTTACCCATATACCAAGGTACTTTAACTTTTTAGGATTGCTCTTAAATGGGATTGTTTCAGAAAGATTTCCTTCCAGCGACGTTAGGGGCATCATCTCACTTTTTTGGAGATTGACTTTATAGCCAGATAGCTTCCCAAATTTGTCAAGCATACTTAACAATGCAGGAATACTGGACAGAGGGTTTGAAATAAACAGTAGCGCGTCATCAGCATAAAGAGAGATTTTATGCTCGGAGCCCACACGCATTATTCCCTTTATGTCCAAACTTTGCCGTACTGCTATAGCCAATGGTTCAATTGCAACTACAAAGAGAAGCGGCGAAAGGGGGCATCCCTGCCTTGTGCCTCGGTGCAGTTGAAAATATGATGATATGTTATTGTTGGTACGAACAGCTGCTAATGGAGAAGAGTAAAGTAGCCTTATCCATGAAAGAAATTTAGAACCAAATTTGAACATATCCAGGACTCTAAAAAGATAATCCCACTCCACCCGGTCAAAGGCTTTTTCGGCATCTAAAGAGACAATCACCTCATTATCTTGACCGGGTGGAGTGGGGGCATACAGAATATTAAACAATCGCCTGATATTAAAAAAGGATTGCCGATTTTTTACAAACCCTGTCTGATCAGGTGAAATAATAGTAGGAATTACTCGTTCAAGGCGCTTTGCCAGTACCTTCGCTAATATTTTAGTATCTGTATTTAAAAGTGACACTGGTCGATAGGAGCTACAGTTTAGAGGATTTTTATCCTTTTTAAGTAACAGAGTGATAACCGCTTGACGCATGGACACCGGGAGCACTGATGCACTCAAGGATTCTGTGAAGACCGACAACAGTAGTGGAGATAACAGGTCTGCAAATTTCTTTAAAAAGTCAGCTGAAAAGCCATCAGGCCCTGGAGATTTACCGCTTTGCATGTCTTTTATTGCCAAGCTAATCTCAGCTGCTGAAATATCCCTCTCCAAATCAGTGACCAGGTCAGAGTTTACCACAGGAAGATCAATATCTTTGAAGAAAGTTTCAAAATCAGAGGCCTTTGGTGCAGACTCACAGGAGTATAGGGATTGGTAAAACTTGCTAAAACATGTATTAATTTCTCCATTATCGGAACATTTAATGCCTTGATCATTGTTAATTGACGGAATGGTTTGATGCGCAGACCTCTGACGCAGTTGATGTGCGAGCAGACGCCCCGCCTTCTCTCCGTGCTCATAATACCCAGATTTTAGTTTTGAAATCAAATATTCAGCCTGCTGTGTAGATAAAGTATTATACTCAGTTTGCAATGAAACACGTTTCTTAGCTAATTCTGGTGAAGGGGTGTGACAAAGTTCCCTGTCCAACAATAAAATTGCTTCGTTCAGCTGTTTTAGTCGTGTCAAGTTTTCCTTCTTTTGGTGAGCACAGTATGAGATGATTTGACCTCTCAGGTAGGCTTTTAGAGATTCCCAGATAGAACAGAATGACATGCCCGGGGTTTGGTTAACCTCAAGAAAGAAACTTATTTCAGTATTAATAAACTTAACAAAATTCTCGTCTGATAGAAGCAAGGAGTTAAATCGCCAGGGGCGAAATACGGATTGTGTGTCCGGAATTAACATTTTCATACATAACGGAGCATGATCTGAAATAACCATGGCTCCATAGTCACACTCCTCCACAAGATGTAAGATTCGATTGTCAATGAAAAAATAGTCAATACGAGAATACGTCATGTGGACAGAGGAATAAAAAGAATATGCTCTTACATCAGGATTCCGGCAGCGCCATACATCAGCAACTCCATATACCCTTAAAAAAGATTTTATAGATTGGGCAGACCTAGTAAGGGTCACTTTACCAAGTGCGCTTCGATCTAAAGATGAAAGGACACAATTAACATCCCCGCCAATTAGAATACTATGTGTTGACATATTTGGTATCGTTGAGAAAAAATTATTGAAGAAGTCACAATCATCCCAGTTTGGTGCATAGACCGAGGCTAAAATGACTGGGAGTGTATGTAGTTTCCCCACCACTATTACAAAACGCCCGGCGGAGTCAGTATGCACACTTGATGCAGTGAACTGCACATGTCTGCCAATCATAATGGCCACCCCTCTTGATCTAGTTTGGAAATTAGATTGAAACACCTGACCAGCCCACTTTTTATTCAGACTTGCAGCATCTGTAGAGCACACATGTGTCTCCTGCAGAAATGCTATGTCTGTATTGAGCTGTTTCAGATGCGATGTAATTTTTTTGTACTTTAAGGAATGGTTGAGGGATTTCACATTCCAACTCACACAGTTGACAGGACACCCATGGGGATGTCTGATCTTTTTCGTACTAGCCATTTTACAAGCACCCTACATGGTACATAGTGCACACAAACCATTCAAAGAAAGATCCGGTATAGCTAACCCACTCTCCTAACAGAACCTGGAGACAAAAAAACAAAAGAAGAAACAAAGAAAAACAATTAAATCCTGAACTAAAACAAATCCACACATTATAGTGCTTGTATTGAGTGATACTGCTTCAACTAGTAGGGCTCCCGATGAGCCCAAAACGTAGAAAATCAAACAACAAGAAGACAAGTAATATGAGCAAAATAATATTATATAGGCTGAGCAAAAGACAAAAAGACCATAATATGGGTCTGCAGTGGACAACCTGCGCGATCTAATAATGCAATAAACCCTAGATGGGATGATCAAAGTAGATGCGCTTCAAAGAATAACATAATACCTAATAGGTAAGTATATACTACCTGAGAAGTTTGTAAATAGGCTCCAGGACTACAGTCATTGTTCATCCGTTGCAACCATTACCCTCATGGTTGCGTCAGGGATGATCTTCTCTTTTACATACGCCATGGCAACACCCGGGTCAGTGAACTCCACATCCATCTCCCCGTGCGTGATACGGAGACGTGCAGGAAAAAGTAATCCATAACGCACTCCCTCTCTGCCGCGAAGGATCCTCTTCACGCCTGTAAACGCCGCTCGAGCCCGGGCCACGCTGGAGGTGTAGTCAGGAACAATGGTAACCGGTGCATCCTTGTAGCTTAGTGGGCCTAGGGTACGAGCGCGGCGCAAAACCTCGACACCGTCTTGATAATAGTGTAGCTTAGCCACGATTACTCGCGGCCTGCCACCCGTCTTCTTTTGGCCAGGTGTGCGATGTGAGCGATCCACCATCGGCTCTTTGCCGAGTTGTAGCACTTCCTTTAGCATCGAAGCTACCGCAGTAGTTGTGCTGGCTTCCGTCTCTGCGACTCCGAGAATGCGAATGTTACATCTCCTCATACGACCCTCCATGTCTTCACATTTATCCCTCAGACCCTTCACCTCAGCTTTCAGCTCTGCCATTGAGTCTCGCAGGACGACCACCTCGTCTGACCATGCGGACAGGCCCTCCTCCATGTCGTTAACTCTGACATTCACCTGGTCCATGTCCGAACGGAGCGCGGCTGTATTGTTGATTAAAGTCGTCTTCACTGACTGAATTTCGACCTTAAGCATGTTGAAGTCCTCTGCGAGAGCCTCTTTCATCTCTTTCTTTATTACAGCTGAGATATCAGCTTTGAGAGCGAGAAGTACTTCTTCCTTCAGATCCGCCATCATGTCGGTTTTCTGCGAGGGAGGAGCCGAGTTACTCGCGGTCTTGAGGGAACTCTGGTCCGAGGCAGCGCTGGGCCTATCTCCGGATGGTCCAGTGTACTTGTATTTGCGAAGTTTTGAAGTCATTTCGGAGATTTTACGACGCCAAAATCACGAGTGTCCAAAACAAACCCGAATAAGCCAAACTTTTTGCCGAAATCACTGATGAAAATACTCAATTAGGTAGGCATCTCGGGAGCCCTCGCTAAACACGTCTTACTCCTTCGCCGCCATAGCAGAACTCCCGATTATAGGATTTTAATAAAATGTTTATCAAATATGAAAATGTAAAATGCCGACCACTGCCAACGGATGTGACGACATTGCGATCGCTCGTATTCTGACGTCCTGCAAACAAATCCAAGCAGAAACTCTCCAAAAACTCACAAGTTTAACCTCTTAACTCCCGCCTGAACCGAGAGGATCTTTCGCCTAACGTCATCAGATTTTTTTTTTCAGCATTTTTTTGTTGGGTTTTCAACTCATTATTGTAACTTTTTTGTCATTTTTTCGCCAAGTTTTTTAATCACATTTTCGTCACATTTTGGTCACATTTTTATCATATTTTCGTCATTTTTTCTCAATTTCTTGTGACATTTTTGTGACATTTTTGCCACTTTTTCATCAATTTTTCGTCACTTTTTTGTCAATGTTTTCTCACCTTTTTCTCACATTTCCATCATTGTTTTCGTCTCAGTTTTGTTGCTATTTTCCCAGCTTTTTTCCAGAAGCTTTTGGATTGGGGTAAAAACTGTGCTCGGTTCAGGTGGGAGTTAAGGGTTTAATCGATGTAAGAATTTTCAAGCTGCTCAAAGAAGACGTTTTTGATTTCAGTAAATATGTTTCCCAACACAGATATTTATCTCTTTTCTGCCTACGACACACGTTACAGATCATTATCACAGTTACCTATGACCAAAGACATGAGCACAGCTGGTGTTTCTCCCAGACTCCAGCTAATAAAGGCCGGTTATTTCACAGAATACAAACACAATAGTCTTAAAGCTCATTCGTGTGAGTGCGAGAGCGAGAGAGCGAGAGAGAGCGAGAGAGAGTGAGAGAGAGCGAGAGCCGGTCGGGTTAATGGCCTCGCTGCTGAGCCGTCGCATTTCAGAGCAGGTCGTGTGCTCGCCTGGAGAGGGAAGTGAAAAGCACTTATGGAGGCTATGGGGGTGGGTGGAAATGAGACAGCAGAGATGAGAGGCGCTACACCCGGGCCGGGCCCATCGATCGGCGCACATCATTTCCCATCGATTGCTGCAGTGTTTGGAGATGTGCTGGAGAAAGGTTTATTGGCCACAGGCTGCAGCTGGAGGAGGAGGCCATAAAGCAAGCACGGGTCGACCGCAGAGGCCCACAGCTCCGACGGCGACGGCGGGGGGAAACACGGAGCCTGAGGGGACGGGGGGGAGGACGGGCGCACTGCCGGGGGGGGGGGAGGCGGGTGATGTCACGGCATAGCAACAGCCTGGCAACAGAGAACGTACCACTGCATCTATGTACGGTATGAAAACTCTAAATCTGTGCCGTTACTGCCTCACCAGAGCACACGGTCAGGGGGAGAACAGGCAGAGGACAGGAAGGCTCCCATAGAGCAGA
The DNA here is from genome assembly GCF_951799975.1 of Gobius niger. Lineage (NCBI taxonomy): Eukaryota > Metazoa > Chordata > Actinopteri > Gobiiformes > Gobiidae > Gobius > Gobius niger. Next base: position 41,807,407 of record NC_136855.1, read on the forward strand.
GGTCACATTAACCCAAAACTCTCCGTCATTTACGACATATTTTTTACTTTGACGGAAAATTTCAAAGGCCGTCCGTCATTTTGAAGGATTGAATATCTAACCTTAATGAAAATAAAGACGCAGTTCTGCTGTTTTTCAGAACGCGGGGCTCTCTCTCTCTAAAGTTTCACTCTGCGTCTTGTCTTGGATGAGCTCTTACTGCCTCGCTAACTAACTTTCCTTTTTTATTCCATTTACATCCACATATTCACTCAGAAGCACTCACTCTCTTACTTTTACTGTCCCACGCGTTAATAGAGAAATAGGTCGCAGAGCTTTTCAGTTCAAAGCTCCCTCTGATTGGAATAGTTTACCTTTATCCATTCGTTCTTTAACATTGTTTGGTTTGTTTAGAGCCTCCTTATTTTCTCACCTAAAAACACCTTGTTTATGTCTTTAAGTGTATTTGTAATTTTGTACTTTTACCTCATTTCTTGGAATTGTTTTCTATTGTTTTCTTTTGACTATATTTCTGTTGTTGTTTTTTATTTATTTATTTTTATTTATTTATTTTTTGTAAATTTTGTCTAAGTATTTTGGAGGGGTTTGGGAGGACTATGGAGCAAGTTTGTTTTGTCTGTGTGACTGTCCTAATGTGTGTCCTGTCTTTTACTGTGTAACTAGTGTTTTGTGTTAATGGACCCCCTCGCAAACGAGATGGAACATCTCAAGGGGCATTCCATAAATAAACTTACTAAATAAACTTACTTTCCTGACCCGGGCGCTAACAACAACACGGGGAAGAAAACCACGATGCAAACGCGTTAAAGGCTAATAACATCCTTCCCATGTGGAGCCGCTCTTCTCAATCAATCAATCAATCAATCAATCAAAGTTTATTTGTATAGCACCTTACAACAACACAAGGAAGACCAAAGTGCTTCACAGAGAAGATAAAACAATATTAAAAAATCAATCAATCAAACAAGTGCGATCTAAGTCTTAAAAGCTAGTTTGAAAAGATGTGTCTTCAATCTAGACTTAAAGAGGGACGGCTCAGTGAGAACACGCAGACTGAGGGGCGGCTGCTCCACAACCCTGAAAGAACGATCGCCCCACTGTTTGTACCGGGACCTGGGCACGTCCAGAACCATTTGATCGGCAGACCGGAGAGCTAAAATGAAAATGTTGAAATCAATCCGAAAACGAACCGGGAGCCAGTGCAGGGAGGAGAGGACGGGAGTGATGTGGCTGAGTCTGGATGAACCGGTGAGAAGACGGGCTGCTGCTTCTGCACTAACTGTAACCGGTTCTCAGGTAAGTCTCAGGACGAGCTTGTCTATGTCCCCCCCCCTCTCTTTCCCTCCCCATGTGGTAGCGACGGCCTGTAGTGCAGTGATGGAACTGGTAAACATTGTCCCGTTCACCCACCGTCTCTTACATTCCGTTAAAATTTTAAAAATGCAAATAATAAGCTCCACTTTACATTTGTCTGAGCGTAATCTGAGCCTTGATGTTGATGAGCAGTGACTCTGAAAGTCGCACCAGTTTATGCACATTTCTGTTGCAAAATGTACCGTGACTGTTCAGATCAGGTTTAGTTTAGCTCCATTTATCCTGCAATCTCACATTTTCACTAACAGAAATAATATGCAGCCTATATACAGTGGGGAAAAAAAGTATTTGGCCAAAATCCAATAGAAAGTCTATGGGGAGCTGACCAAATACTTTTTTCCCCACTGTATATGTACATTTATTTAAAAAAAAAAAAAAAAACACTTATGAGAGATTAATTCATGAAGGATAAAAATAATACACTCATACATAACACACAAGTCTTCACAGTGAGTCTTGTCAATACAATTAACATCAGCGCACACAAAGCACGTCTAATATGTACTGCTCAAAAGAGAGTCAGTGTCAGAGCAGCAGGTCATAAGATCTTCTGTTTTTGGCCCAGATGACTTTGCTCTCATTAGCTGCTCATTGTTCATACAGGATTTCTCCAGATTGAAGAGCAGCATCAGCAGCACTAATGCAACGGTCAAGCCAGGACGTCAGTGTTAATGTCGTCGACTAGAATATTTAGTCTTAATTTTAGTCAAAGTGATATTTTTGTGACTAAAACTGGACTAAAACTAAATGAAAAGTTTCTCATGAGACTAAAACTGTGACTAAAATGTCCAGATATTTGAGTCGACTAAAATGAGACTAAATAAAAATGAAAAGGAGAGACTAAAATCATCCAAACTTGTATTGAGCGTCTGAAAGAGCCTCAGATCATGTTTAAAGGATCAGCTCTGAGCTTTGTTCATGTGGAGCAGAAACATGAAGCAGAGGAACAACATTAAATATGATTATAATCAATATTATCAATGCAAAGTCCACTCAATTAGTCTTAAATTTAGTCGACTAAAACTAGACTAAAATTGAAACGTTTTTTTTTCGACTAAATCTCGATTTACATTACATTACATTTTAGTCAAAAGACTCAAACTAAAATAAAACATGTTGTCAAAATGAACACTGGTTTATGCTTCACTTAAACACTGTCTGATGGAAGTAGCAATTTACTGGACAATAAAAGCATTCAATGTATTTCAATCAATATACATTTCGAAAACTGGTTATTGTATAAAACTAATAGGTAAATAAAATTGTTTTACTTCAGCTGGTAAATTAAACAATGTTAAAGGGACTAAACGAACATGTTTCCAGCCATGTCCTCATGTGTAGAATGAGCTCAGACCTGTTCACCACAACTGCCTCTGAAATCCTGCACTGTCACTCAGGAAGGTGTTAATCAGGGTCTGAAGCGCCGTCATGCACGAGCTTAATATAGAAGCGGAGGAAAAACACCATATTTGGGTGAAAGCGTCATCACGGGGCCCCTTAGCAGGACACGTGGATGTCAAATCTGTCAATATTTATGAATGAAAACCCGCGGGAAAGACGGCCTTTCTACTTCCGGGTCGCCCCCACCTCGCAGACAAAACATCATCAAATAAACATCATCATTTTTATATCTGACATGAAAACTAAGATGTAAAGGGAGGAAAACAGATACAAATCTCCACTTCCACCACTGCGGGAAACATCAATACTTTCACCTAAAGTGTCTCGCCTTAAGAAAAGTTCCTGATTCACGACATCTTTCACAGCCGTTCGATTCCCTCTAAGTGTTGCTTTTCAGAAACTGCATTTCCGTCGGCGAGCGTTTTGCGGGGCTGCAGAGTGAACGTGGCCTGAAGCGCTTTATTTACACATCCCTCCCCTGCGCATCCGCCGCTCGCATCACAACGTCTTATTGCGAATGTATCACACGGTCCTCTGCAGATCCACGCGAGTCTTTATTAGGCGGAGTATGAGTCCGCGCTGACCTGCTCCCTGACACCAATAACACCTGCACCCCCTCCTGCCCGCAATAATAATCACAGCAGTAATTGGCAGGTCTCCGCTCCTCTCGGCCCACGATCCCGGACTCCCGCCTTATTACCGCCGGGTCCCCGAGCAGCGCCATAATAAGCCGCACATACACACGCATGTTTCCACGACGCACACGCATGTTTCCACGACGCACTCCGGAGGAAATGACTCCTGCAGATGACGACACGAACGGGAGAGTTACAGCCGTGGACTGCAAAAAGTGCCCGACTAAAAACAAGGGAATAAATCTTAAAATAAGACGTTTTGTTTTGTTTTAAGGAAAAGATTCTGCCAATGGGGTCAGCATTTTATTCTTGCTGAGAATTCTTATTTCTAGAATATTTTTCTCATCATAAAACAAGAAAGAAACACTAAATTTAAGCAAATAAAAAGCTAGAATTCAGCTAAATGTCCTCAGAAAATGGAATAATTTAAGGAAAACATTCTTATTTAGTGAAAAATTGTGGATATTTTACTTAAATGTTGCTTGATTTAAGTAAAATGTTCTAAATTTCACACATTTTTGAGTAAAATGTTCTTAATAAATACTAATATTTAAGTAAAGTATTGCCCGGAGACCCGCCTCCATGATGTGGAGCCAGGCTGATGGTCAGAATCACCTGCTGGAGGATTCACCTATTGTACATGTTTTTAGTGGCAGACATGGGGAGAACATGCTCCACACAGAAAGGCCCCGTCCTGGTGGGAATCAAACCCGGGACCTTCGAGCTGTGAAGCTGAGGCTCTAACCGCTGTGCCACCGAGCCGCCCACTTTAAAGAATGGAATGTTTTATCTCTCTGAGAGAATCAGTTCTTACATTAACAGTTGTTGATCTTAGTTTTTATTAAAATAAGAACAAATATTCTTTGTCTAAAACTGAAGAAGATTCAAAAAGTTTTTCTTTCTTGTTACAAGAAAAATCAGCATGTTTTTAGCAAATTTATCTGAACAAGAAATGGCCAGATTTTGTTTCCTAAAATCAGCTACATCCTACAATCAGCTACGTTTGTAGCTTCAGTTTCCAGGGGAAACTGAAGCTACAAACGTAGTTTTCCACCACCGAGTATGGAGTGAATGTACAATTGTTTCATGTAAAGCGCTTTGTGACCATGTCTGTGAAAGGCGCTATATAAATAAAGATCTTCTTCTTCTTCTTCTTCTAAAATAAGATTATTTTTCTAAAGAAAACGCTGCTCGGCAAAACATTATTACTTTTTAGGGAAAAAATAAGAACTTATTTCTTAAAGTAAGACATTTTTCACTTGCTTAGAATCCACTTTTTGCAGTGTGGATTTAATGGCATCACCGGAGTCTGTGACAGGCTCTCCCACTGGGCGACACGAGGTCACGGGGAGGAGAGGTTTGCAGTTGCGGTTTTGTATCATGTTAAATTGAAGACAGTTTGTTTCTGTCTGAAGCCACAGACACGTTTAAACACACGTATCTCATGAAGCTGAGAGAAAAGAGGCTCAGTCGCCCAAAAGTCTCATAACGAGGATACTTCAAATAATCCTAATACATTCAAGTCTTGTGGAAGTTACATGTGCTTATTTCTGTATTTGCCCAAAACACTCAAGATATTGGGGCAGTTAGCAAGGCGGCTAGCCCGAGCATCCTTTCAGCTATAGCTGTTAGCATTAGCCACAAACAATTACAAATTATAAACAATCCTGATGTTTTCAACCATCGACCACATCTGGGTGATATAAAAGCCATGATCAACACATTTCACATGGAAAGATCGAAACAGTTGAGATTTGTTGAGAGTTTTTAAATGGTTAAAATCGGTCCAAGGACGACTGAGAAACATCCTGTTAAAGTCTTCAATCCAGAACCAGGCTGTTTAAATGCACACGCCATAAAAAGAGATCGAGAACACGCGTGTTTCAAAACATGTCAACAATGTTGTCGTTAAAAATTGACTTGAAACTGAGATATTGAGGCATTTACCTCTTCACAAAACGTTAGTGTTCCTGTCAGAGAGGAGTTAATCAGAAAGGACAGAGTTTCATAAAACACTGATTATCTCAGAATCTAGAAAAAAAATCTGTGATTTTGATCAAAATTAGCCTCTGTTTAGCATAAATTTCTCAGGAACCGAGGCACATGAAAAATGGTCTGGATTGTTGGCACTCTACAGCTGGGGGGGGGGGGGGGGGGGGGGGGCAGGTGAAGGGGGGGGGGGGGGGGGGGGGGGGCAGGGTTTACTACGGACACCGACTGACGAAACAATTCTGAGGGCAGCTTTAATGATAAAAAAAAAACAGATATTATATACATGCGTTTCCAGTGACATCACGCATAGTTCCGGCGGCCATTTTGAATACCGAAGTAGAATTATGCAGTACTTCAAACATGTAACAATATCTCTGCTCAGGATATAAAAGAACGACGACTGACTGACAGTGACATTTTTATTTAATCGTAATCATTGCTCAAGAAGATAAGAGTAAAAACACGTCAGCTCTATAGCAGGAAGCTAACGTTAGCGCTTTAGCTGAAATGTTGATGTGGGAGAATGTAACGAGTCGCCCCATAGTGCGGCTGCAGCGCCACCGCCAGTACATAAGCCGTGTCCGGATACCTCCGCACGATGGCACAATGCGTTACGGGGCTCCTGGTGGCAGATTCACTCTCGCCGCAGTTTTATGATTTTAACAATGACGGCATTTTCCCAAATCTGCAAAGCGAAAGCTCACTGGAAGGAAACAAACACTGATATAGACGGTTTATCTTCGTTTCTGACGCTATAAATAGTTTGTGTAAAACCCTCGAAACATCAACAACACATCGTTTTAGTTCCTTTACTTTGATGTGAAAAGGCTTTGTCTGTGTTTTCTTTTATATAATAAGCACTGTTAAACTTTTTTGAAACTATTTCAGTTTGTGCAGGACTATCAACGCTTTATGAACATATTAACACACATTAAATAAAAAAAAAGCGATAAAACCAAAAACCGTGATTGGTCACAATAAGCGTGAGGTCAAATTTTCACACCGTGACAGCTCTAACCACGAGGTCCTTCTCAAAAAATTAGCATATTGTGATAAAGTTCATTCTTTTCCATAATGTAATGATTAAAAATTTAAAAACTTTCATGTATTTTAGATTTATTGCACACCAACTGAAATATTTCAGGTCTTTTATTGTTTTAAAACTGATGATTTTGGCAAACAGCTGATGAAAACCCCAAATTCCTATCTCAAAAAATTAGCATATCATGAAAAAGTTCTCAAAACGAGCTGTTAACCTCAACATCTGAATCAACTCATTAACTCGAAACACCTGCAAAAGATTCCTAAGGCTTTTAAAAACTCCCAGCCTGGTTCATTACTCAAAACCGCAGTCATGGGTAAGACTGTGACCTGACAGTGTCCAGAAGGCCCTCACTGACGCCCTCAAGCCTAATAATATATAACCTCATATACCTATAACCCCAGAGAGGATCTGTGGGATATTGTGAAGAGAAGGTTGAGAGAGCCAACACTCTGGATGAGCTTAAGGCGGCTCTCGAAGCATCCTGGGCCTCCAGAACCCCTCAGCAGGTCCACAGGCTGATTACCTCCAGGCCACGCCGCATTGAAGCAGTCATTTCTGCAAAAGGATTCCCCACCAAGCATTGAGTGCATAACTGAACATAATTATTTGAAGGTTGACTTTTTTTGTATTAAAAACACTTTTCTTTTATTGGTCGGATGAAATATGCAAATTTTTCTAGATAGAAATTTTGGGTTTTCATGAGCTGTTTGCCAAGATCATCAGTTTTAAAACAATAAAAGACCAGAAATATTTCAGTTGGTGAGCAATGAATCTAAAATATATGAACGTTTAATTTCTATCATTACATTATGGAAAAGAATGAACTTTATCACAATATGCTAATTTTTTGAGAAGGACCTGTAAACCCTGTGGACGGCGTGATGTAACCTGTGCCGATCCAGAGGCGGCGCTGCTGTGAGCTCACGGCGGGGGCTGCGGGGGCTGGCGGGGGCGGCGAGGACTGCGGGGGCTGCTGATGGATGGGTGAAAGCGGCGTGTCTAACACCTGCTGCGAGACGAGCACGCGGCGCACAGAGTGAATCCTGACACATCTCTGCTGCCGAGCCGACACAGAGGTGACGCTAACAAGTCCATCAAACGCCGCTGTCATCCCGGCTCATCCTCCGCCGCCGCCTCTGATGTGTGAGCCCGGCGCCGCCGCCACACGCCAGCCACATTTACATACAGCACACGCACGGGTCCGGGAGCGAGCCGGGCTTTGTGTGGAGATGAGGCTTTCAAGTCTGCGGGGGGGGGGGGGGGATCGTGGAGGCTCCTGCGGTGGTGACAAACGAGGAAGTGATTTGGCTCAGGCTTAGTTCAGACGCAGGGGTTTAGTTAGCGATCGATGCACTGACACACGGCTCTGTACAAACTAAATATGAGCTTTTATGAGGCGTTGAATCACTATCGGCTTGTTGCACAATGTGGCTACGCTAGTTCCTCTGAGCTGAAGCTGTGGGCGCTAGCACTTCCTGTTCGTATTCATTTCCATTAAGATGAGCTCAGACCAGTGAGTTCCTGTAGAAATATTTCCATAGAGGAGACGTTTATGTTTGTGAGGATCAGGGAGTTTGTCTTGAAGCTAAAGGCTAATTTAACCTCTTAACTCCCGCCTGAACCGAGAGGATCTTTTTTCCCTCACGTCATCAGATTTTTTTTTCATTTTTGTCACTTTTTTGTCATTTTTTGGTCACTGTTTTCTTTTTCTTTTTTTTCGTCAATTTTTTATCACATTTTTGCATTTTTTTTGGTCACATTTTTGCCATTTTTTGTCAAATTTTTATCACATTTTTGTCACATTTTATCAAATTTCTGTAATTTTTTTGTCATTTTTTTGTCACATTTTTGCCATTTTTTCGTCAATTTTTTGTCAATTTCTTGTGACATTTTTGCCATATTTCCATCATTGTTTTCGTCGAGAAAACGTGCTCGGTTCAGGAGGGAGTTAAGCGGTTAATGCTTTACACAACTTGAAATAGTGCCTTTATATATATATATTTTTATAGCATGTTAGCCTTTAGCTTCAAGACAAACTATCAATCCTTCATGATCACAGGCGTCTCTGATCTGAACTTGTTACATCATGATTTGAACACACAGTAAATGATCATCTACCGGGAACTCACCGCCCACAACATAATCTTTAGAAAATATGATTATTATTCCAGGAAAAGAAAACAGACAGGAAGTCCAGGCGCTCACACCTTCAGGTCAGAGGAACTAGCATAGCCACACCGTGCAACAAGCCAATTGGGAGGGTACAGCCATTGGATTTGGGAGTTCATCCTGTTAAAGTGTCTGAGAAGGTTTCCTCCGGGGACTTCGGTTTCCCCTACCAGCAAAAACATGTACAATAGGCCAGAATCGTAGTGAAGCTTAAAGCCCAAAGCTCCGAGTTGGATGCCTGTGCTTACTGAAGTCGAACGCCTGTGTGTTCTGAAGTGTCGCCGCGTCTTGGAAAGTTTTGAATCGTCATTTATTTCACTTCAGTTCATCACAGATCTACAAAGCCACACATAAGGTGGATTAAAGGGTCTAGTTTTGGCTCTCAATGTGTTAATAGCAAAAAAAATAAAACAATGCTGTTTATAAAATATTAGCCTTATCCCGGGTCTGTCTCTGGGTGAAGGTTTGAAGCCGGGGCTGGAGGGAGAGAGTGGAGCTGATGGAGTTCACTGAGAGAGTCTCGGTTTTGTTTTTAATCAAGGTTTTCCGTCGTGAACGCAGCTGTTCGACCGTACGGAGGAAAACCATCAGCGACACGTTCACATAAATCCACGTTATGAGGCTTCTTTCCATCCACAACATTCACAACATTAGCTCTGGTTAAAGTAAAAAACACAACACTGAGGTCATGGACGACGAGAGAGAAAATGAAACATCACTTCTAAGACAATACCTTTCATCCACGAATATATTTACCACAATTAACTGTCTTACTTTTCTCCTCCCTGCTTTTTTACTTCCCCCTCCTTTTTTTAAATTTTTTTTTTCTCATCTTTTTTTTTTTTCTCTTTCTTTTCTTTTCCTCTTTTTTGTCCCTTATTTTTTTTTTTAATAATTTTTTTATAACTTTTTTTTTTAATCATTATTATCTTTTCCCCTCCTTTCCTTCCCTTCTTCACGGTATGTGTGTGTGAGTGCATTTCTGTTTTTAACTCTATAATATCTTTTTTTGCTCATTCCTTTATTTTACTCCTTCACTCTTTTCTCTTCTGCCGTCCTGTTCTTCTCTTTTCTCTTTTCTTCTAATCTTTTTCTTTCTAAACTTATTTCCTACGGCTTCTTCTCTTTCTTCCTTTTCTCTTGACTCTTCTTGCTTTACAGGTTTTCCTTTCTTTGATGGGGGGGGATCATGGGTGGGAAGGGTTCACAGTAAAGGGGTTAGAGACAGGATAGGAGACTTGAGTGGCGGGGACATTTTTTATTATAATTTTTTTTAATATTTCTTACTTTTTTTCAGACCAAGATATTGTCCTCAAATCCTGCTTGTGTGAAATAAAAAAAAAATGATAAGAAAGAAATTTTAAGAAAGTAAAAAACTCCGCCACCTGTAAAAGTAACCGGCGCGGCGTGGGTTTTTCTCTCGCTGATGTAAACAGTGAGCGGCCTGTGCAGAACGCCGCACGCCTCAGGTCATGTGTGGTTGTTTGTTTCAGTGGGTTTGAAGGTTTCGTGGCTGTGTGAGGCTCTCTGCGTTTGGAGAACCTCTGCGTCAGTGTGGAATGTGAAATGAGTTACAGTGTCCTCAAGAAACACTGGCCCTCCTGGTGAATGTGAACTAGGAATGAGGAAAAAAAGAGTGTCTGGCTTTGGTTTGAGTTATTTAAACCTGTTTTGGGAGCTCTGTGATGAACAGAAGTGAAATAAATGACAATTAAAAACTTGTGAAGAGTCAGGATCTGGACATTTCATGTATTATAACGTTTCTTTTCTTTCTTTTTTTGTCTGAGGGGGCGTGGTGTTAGTCTGAGGGGGCGTGGTGTTAGTCTGAGGGGGCGTGGTGTTAGTCTGAGGGGGCGTGGTTGAAATCGGTCCAAGGACGACTGAGAAACATCCTGTTAAAGTCATAAATCCAGAACCAGGCTGTTTAAATGCACACGCCATAAAAAGAGATCGAGAACACGCGTGTTTCAAAACACGTCAACAATGTTGTCGTTGAAAACTGACTTGAAACTGAGATATTTCGGCATTTGTCTCTTCACATAACGTTAGTGTCAGAGGAGAGAGGAGTTAATCAGAAAGGAGAGAGTTTCATAAAACACACAATATCTTTGAATCTAGAAAAGAAATCAGTGATTTTGATCAAAATTAGCCTCTGTTTAGCTTAGATTTCTCAGGAATCGAGACACGTAGAATAAAACTGTTTTCACCTACAGAGAGCTGAGAGTCTCGTCTTTCAAACGAGCCATAACATGTGTCCACAGCTATAACATAGAATACACTGTGGTGCTACAAATATCATGACAAATGGATTGCTGGCTCGGCAGCTAAACAGCGCGGCCTCACTGTGTTCAGCTGCAGATGAACATCTAAAACACTGGTGTTAAACATCACGGTGCAGTTATTACATTGCAGCTTCACGCAGGAACAAAACACAAATCTACAAGAGGCAATGAGGCGTTTAGTTTTAATCCTTCTCTAATAAACGTGGCGCGCTCACACTATTTCTTCCTATTTAGCTTCATAAAAGCATCCTCCGAATCTAAGCTGCAAAACGCTGCTCGGTTTATGAAAATCCTCCTCATGTTTAGTCGATGACCTGCCGTAAAGATTTAGTAATGTGGAGGATGAGCCGAGGCCGCCGGATTCCTCTGACTGCCCGCTCCGCCCAGGTCGCCAAACACTCGCTGTTTGTTCCTCGCTGTGAAAATAATTTGCCGTTTCCACGAGAAGCTGAAAATAAACATGCTCATTATGTTAGCATGTTGCGCTTCATTCACCATCTGACGTCGCCCGTTTTATCCCAGACCCGATGTGTAAATGAGACAATGCTGTGAGAGTAAAAAGTGCCTATGGTCTGGGTGAAAACTCGATATATATACAAATACAATCACACAGTGAGTACCAGGTATAAGAGAGAACCCGAGTGCGTAAAGTGTGAGGGGGTTTTAAGACACATGACCAGGCCTCGTGGACCCAGGACACGCTGGTGGGACTATGTCTCTGACCTGGCCTGGTGTGGCCTCGGGGTCAGAACATCTGGAGGAGGTGTGGCCTCGGGGTCAGAACATCTGGAGGAGGTGTGGCCTCGGGGTCAGAACATCTGGAGGAGGTGTGGCCTCGGGGTCAGAACATCTGGAGGAGGTGTGTGTGGATCGGGAAGTTTGGGCATCTCTGCTGCCCCCGCGACCCGGCCCCGGATAAAGCAGAAGAAAATGTACGGATGGACAATGTAAACTATAATCAGGCTGCAGGTTTATACGCCACACTTAAGGCGAGACGCTGCAGGTGAATAGGGAAAAAATGTATATTTACAGATATCAATTTGAAACTGTTGCTGTCGATCACTGGCATAAATGTGAGAAAAAAATACATTGCAAGTTTTCTGTCATTTTATCTTTTCATATAAGAACAAGGTGTTTTATGCCTAAAAATGCCCCAAATTTCCCATCTTTTCGGCGACGAAATCTGAATAATGGATAGAGCTACATTCAAATTTATGGTTTCATTTTATTGATAAATGAGTTACCAAGACTTTTTCAGAGGGGATTTAGGATTTCTTGTTTAGTTTTAAAATAAGCTGTTTTTTAGTGGAAAAATGTGTAAAAATGTAATTTTCGCCTTATTTTTTGACATTCAAAACTCAATAAATGGGGCTTAAGGGATTAAATAATAAAAAATCCCTCTGAAAATGTCTTCCAAATATTGTTCAGTCCAAGGCTGGAAAATGTGAAGTCTTTAGGTCCGACTGACGTGGACATAGTGTCGCCACAATGACAGAAAAATGTGTTTTGAGAAAAAGGCCCTTGAAATTGCATTCTCCCATATAAGTCTATGGGGGAACATTGAATCAGCGCAATATTTAAACATGTTATTGTGAAGATTAGGCATATTTTCTGTTTCCGGGTGAAAGCTTAGAGACAGATTTGGCCCAAAACCTGAAAACTGAAAAAATTGAGTTTTGCCTGTAGTGTCTCTCCTTAAACATAAGTCCACTTTAATACAGAAACGCACTGTGTCCCATAAATGTGACCCAGTTAAACACAAAGGTAAAAGCTCGTCCCGTTGTGCATCAAAGTGGCTACAGTTTTGTTTGAAAGTGAATGCAAAATAAATAAATAAATTGCTTTTGTGACACTATAATCAACCTCAAATGCACTTATATACAGTTCAGTGGCTGTAACGACAGCTTCATCTTTACACGACTGAGACTGAGGTTAGAGTAATGGCTCTGCGTTAGCGCCGGACAGTGGCCGATTGTCCTGGGCTGGTTTTACAGTTATTGTTTTTTATAAACGCCTTAGAAAGGTTAAAAAAAATGACCTAAATAAACCGAGGGGCTGGGCCTCATGTCCGAGTTATCCAGAGTGTTGCTGTCCTTATATTTGAAGAGTTTAGTGGTGCTAGGCTAGTGCTAGTGCTAGTGCTAGTGCTAGTGCATGTCTAGACTGACTCGTGTTTTTCTACTCGTCGCCTGTGGCTTGTGGAGGCAGTGGAGCAAAGAGGGCGGAGTCAAACCATCACAGATCCATGAGGAAAACTCAGTATCAGGTCAGTAGATTCTGGATCACAGACTCTGGAGCTGTGATGTCATCGAGACGTCTTAACAACGGAGCCACGTAAACAGTGTTGTGAGATCTTTCCACTTTGTAAACTGTTGGTTTACAGACGCCCAAAACGCCGACTCGTCTGGACGAGACACTGGACTGATAAAACATCTTTGCGTTTGGACGGGGCCTTAAAGTAAAGCAGACACCCCTGACCTGACCTGCAGTATTTGTACTTTCATCAAGAAATGAAATCCAGCACTTCCACTGGAACAACCCGAGTCTGGCTCTGCCTTTACTGAGCGTCCTGAGGTTATGCAAGTAAACCGAACCCAACCAAACCAAACCAAACCCAACCCAACCCAACCGAACCGAACCAAAACAAAACAAACCAGACCAACGCTGTGACTGCCGCGGGTAAACACGCTGTTTCCTGCTGCTCAGCTGAATCGAATCACCCCCAGGACGACACACAGTAAATTGTGCTAAAGCGGCGTCCTGACAGTCTCTCTCTGCTCTGCATAAATCACCGGCTGTTCCCGGCGCATACTAATGAGCTGCAGACGGGTTAGGATGTGCGGCGGCTCTGCTCCCGGTCACCGCGGCCTCACGCCTCCTCCGCCAGCGTGCCCGGAGTTCATAACGCACTTTTAAAGGAATTGGCTTGTTGCACGGTATGGCTATGCTAGATCCTCTAACCTGAAGTTGTGAGGGCCAGCACTTCCTGTCTGTTTTCTTTTCCTGGAATAATAATCATATTTTCTAAAGATTATGTTGTGGGCAGTGAGTTTCCGGTAGATGATCATTTACTGTGTGTTCAAATCTTTATGTAACGAGTTCAGAGGAGACGCCTGTGATCATAAAGGATTGATCGTTTGTCTTGAAGCTAAAAGCTAACATGCTATTAAAAAAAATAATAATAAAAGGCAGTATTTCAAATTGTATAATGCATGAAATTAATGCTAGCCTTTAGCTTCAAGACAAACTCACTGATCCTTTTAAACACAGACGTCTCCTCTACGGAAACATTCACACTGTACAGCAACTCGTTCACCTGCAGGAAGTGATCGTCTACCAGGAACTCACTGTCCACCACAGAATCTCTAGGAAATACCATGATTCGAACGAGTCGAAGCAAATCTTAATGGAAATGAATACGAACAGGAAGTACTAGCGCCCACAACTTCAGCTCAGAGGAACTAGCGTAGCCACATTGTGCAACAAGCCAATAGGCCACCGTTTTTACATACTGAGATATGTTCTTACCTAACCTTAGCCGAGTTAATATATCCCCGTCTGGTCTTTGTCCGTGCGCTCACACATACGCAGCCTCTCCCACATGTCACATAGCTCCAAAAAAGCTCACGATAGAAGCTACCAAGCTCTTCCACGTGTTCCCTATTTAAATAAAGTTACGTCAAGTGTTTTCATGCAAAGTATATTTACACAGAAATGTAACATGTGGATTTTATAAGCAAATAAAAAGGGGGACTATATTGTGAGGCGTAATGATACAGGAGCACAGCGTCCGCGCAGTAACTCCTAAAGACTTCCCCGCTCACTTCCGTCAGTAGAAGCTGCGTGACTTGTACAGAGCCTTTTACAACAAGCAGAAAATATATTTTGGGAAAGTGCTGCACATTCCTACCTCATGGTGGAGCTCCTGAGTCCTGTGTCGTCGTCCGGGGTGAGTTGGAAATCTGTGAAACATTACTACACTACTACACTAGCTCTCTACAAGTCACTTCAAGTCTGCTTATAAAATCCACATGTTACATTTCTGTGTAAATATACTTCGCATGAAAACACTTCACGTAACTTTATTTAAATAGGGAGTGAGGTAAGAGCATATCTCAGTATGTAAAAACGGTGGCCTGTTCCTTTAAAGGAGCCGGTGTCCGCTCTGAGGCTCCGCCCTGTAGCCCTGTGGCTCCGCCCTCCGCCCCGTGGCTCCGCCCTGCAGCTGACAGCCAGTGTGGGAGTCGCTGCTTATCTCGGGGCTTGTTCCCGGGCTGGATCAGCTGCAGGCTCTTAACAACTGTCAGAGGGGGTGTCGTTTCACACATTTCTGTACCTGCGCTGCAGTCAGGGGGGGGGGTGGGGGGGGGGGGGGGGTGTTAGTGCCTGTGATAGGAATAAGGAATCATCTCAGGAAAGAAGTGGCAGCTTTAGAACAGAATGTGCCCCTGGAAAACAAAATAGTAGCAGTTCTAAATTCTGCCTTGGACATTTTTTGGAAACAAAGTGCTTCACATTTGCATAAAATTACAAGAAAACAGACAAAATCAATAAAACATCAACATAAAAATGAATCAATTACAGTAAAAGACAAGAGGGCAGAAAAAATACAAGCAAAAAGAACTGTTTTCAGCCTGGATTTGAACATAGTCAGAGTCAGGCCTGTCTCACATCCTCATGAAGACGGTTCCAGAGTTTAGCTTTAGCCTCAGCGTGTTTAGTCCTGACTCTGGGAACCACCAGGAGGCCCCTCCCCTCCCTGAGATGGTTCATACGGCTCTAACATGTCAGAGCTGTTTTAAAGTCTATTCTCTGAGCGACAGGAAGCCAGTGCAGAGACCGGAGCGCTGGACTAATATGGTCGTGTTTCCTGGTCCTGTATGTTCTGCAGCCGTTACAGTCGTTTAACCTGATCTTTGTAGCACCACAGTGTTTTCTGTGTTATAGCTGTGGACACATGTTATGGCTCGTTTGAAAGCTGAGACTCTAAACTCTCAGTAGGTGGAAACAGTTTAATTCTTCGTGCTTCGGTTCCTGAGAAATCTAAGCTAAACAGAGGCGAGTTTGATCAAAATCACTGATTCTTTTATTTAGAAACGGAGATAACTGGTGTTTTATGAAACGCTCTCCTTTCTGGACGGACACTAACGTTATGTGAAGAGACAAATGCCGAAATATCTCACATGTTCTGAAACACGCGTGTTCTCGATCTCTTTTCATGGCGTGTGCATTTAAACAGCCTGGTTCTGGATTGAAGACTTTAACAGGATGTTTCTCAGTCGTCCTTGGACCGATTTGAACCATTTAAAAACTCAGAGAAATGTTAAAATCTCAACTGTTTGGATCTGTCCGTGGGGAAGCCGCCAAAATCACACATACGGTGCATCAGAGTGTCTAGTTCCGTAATAGAAAAATCGTTTTTGCAGTGTGTTAAGTACTAAAGAAGCAAATCAAGAGAAAAGTCAATAAAAATAGACAGATATTTCAGATGTTTCAGTTTCTGCTCACTTTGTTCTGTCGTGGAGAGGACGGAGAAGATTAAAGACTCATCTCTTCAAACTTGCTTTTAATACTTAGAGCGCTGAATTGTGCTCGGTTGTAATTATTATGTGTTTTTTCTTTCTGTGAAGCACTTTGGTCCTCCTGGTGTTGCTGTAAAGTGCTATATTAATAAACTGTGATTGATTGATTGATTGACAGAGGGGAGGAAGGTCTTGGGCGTCAGTGGGGGTTTTCAGTTGATCATTATTGTTGTCAGGGCGGGACGGAGCGAAATGTTTCTTTCACAATGAAAACATTAGGGCTGTGCAATTAATCGAAATTCGATTCCGATTTCGATTACAAAATTAGCATAATCGCAAAAAATCGATTATATTTTTTTTGTTCAATTTTTTTTTTTTTTCAATATTATTATAATTTTTTTTAAAAAAAAAATTAACATTTTTTTTTCAAATTTTTTGATTTTTGTCACTTTTTCTGCTGGATTTTTGTCTTTTTTTTAAATGGATTTTTGTCTTTTTTTTGCTGGATTTTTGACACTTTTTTGATGGATTTTTGTCGCTTTTTT
This sequence comes from Gobius niger, assembly GCF_951799975.1. Taxonomy (NCBI): domain Eukaryota; kingdom Metazoa; phylum Chordata; class Actinopteri; order Gobiiformes; family Gobiidae; genus Gobius; species Gobius niger. The sequence goes on from NC_136855.1 coordinate 41,824,372, forward strand.
TAATGGATTTTTGTCTTTTTTTATGGATTTTTGTCTTTTTTTTATGGATTTTTGTCTTTTTTTTATGGATTTTTGTCTTTTTTTAATGGATTTTTGTCTTTTTTGATGGATTTTTGTCTTAATTTAATGGATTTTTGACACTTTTTTGATGGATTTTTGTCACTTTTTTTATGGATTTTTGTCTTTTTTGATGGATTTTTGTCTTAATTTAATGGATTTTTGACACTTTTTTGATGGATTTTTGTCACTTTTTTGATGTTTTTTTTTTTAAAGGCAACAAATAATCGTTTGAATAATCGTGATTTCAATTATGACAAAAATAATCGTGATTATTATTTTTTCAATAATCGAGCAGCCCTAGAAAACATCCCCGTATTTGCTGAGGAGGAAAACGCCACAGTTTCATCCTTTTCTGGTGTTTACGGCTTGATATTGAGTCCTCTCTGACTGCGCTTCATTAAAATCTCTGTGAAGCACCGACACTCCCGAGTCCGCTTTGTAATCACCGCAGCCGCTCGCTCAGGCATGAATGATTCACTCGGCCTAAAAACCAGTGTTTGATCACAGAGACGGTTAGAGCTCAGCCCGTCTGCGCTCAGAAGGAACCGATCAGTGCACGGGCGCATCAATCATTCATCCGCCCCGTGAAAAATGTACAGTCCACTGCTCCGGGACAGAGGCGTGTGAGGGGGAGCACGTTACCGCTGGAGAGGAGGTTCAGGACAAAGATGGACAAAAGAAATGACTGTGCTTCACAAATCCTCAGGAAAGGCTGGATCGTACCAAGCTTTTCAGCCTCATGCTTAGGAAACAGAAGCTTATTTACCGGCTACATCAGTTAGTAACAGACAATTATCATTCCCAGAGCAAAAAGGAAACAAACGGCAAAATAAATAATACAATAGGATGTTTAAACTAATCAAATATTTGTGGATCCGTCACCACAACATCCCATGAACCACAGCTCGTGTCTCCAGAAGCAGGAGTTCATCGATAGTAATGTGTTTGTTCAGCGCCTTTCAGCGGCCAGATGTGGAAAACACACAGATGTTCATCTAAACCACAGGTCAGTGTCAAAGGGCGTCTACATGTTACCCGGTACACGCTGCCCGGTACACGCTGCCCGGTACACGCTGCCCGGTACACGCTGCCCGGTACACGCTGCCCAGTACACGCTGCCCGGTACACGCTGCCCGGTACACGCTGCCCGGTACACGCTGCCCGGTACACGCTGCCCGGTACACGCTGCCCGGTACACGCTGCCCGGTACACGCTGCCCGGTACACGCTGCCCGGTACACGCTGCCCAGTACACACTGCCCGGTACACGCTGCCCGGTACACGCTGCCCAGTACACGCTGCCCGGTACACGCTGCCCGGTACACGCTGCCCGGTACACGCTGCCCGGTACACGCTGCCCGGTACACGCTGCCCGGTACACGCTGCCCGGTACACGCTGCCCAGTACACGCTGCCCGGTACACGCTGCCCGGTACACGCTGCCCGGTACACGTTACCCAGTACACGCTGCCCGGTACACGCTGCCCGGTACACGTTACCCAGTACACGCTGCCCGGTACACGCTGCCCGGTACGCGCTGCCCGGTACGCGCTGCCCAGTACACGCTGCCCGGTACACGCTGCCCGGTACACGCTGCCCGGTACACGCTGCCCGGTACACGCTGCCCGGTACGCGCTGCCCGGTACACGCTGCCCGGTACACGCTGCCCGGTACACGCTGCCCGGTACGCGCTGCCCGGTACGCGCTGCCCAGTACACGCTGCCCGGTACACGCTGCCCGGTACACGCTGCCCGGTACACGCTGCCCGGTACACGCTGCCCGGTACACGCTGCCCGGTACACGTCACTAAAGTTCTGTAAGCCGTAATGAGAACAGCTGTGGACAAATGCTGCCTCTTGGTGGGAGTTATAGAATCATTCAGAGGAGCCAAGGCAAAAACTAGAGGAAAGAAGCAGCTAAAGGTATGAAGGTACATGCTAATGTTATGCTAACACCAGTTAAAGTTACGCCAACAGCGGCTAAATGCTAATATCAGCAAAATCCCCTCTTAGAACAGTGATGTGGTGAAATATTAACTCTGTGTAACCTGCATGTTAACACTGAGGGCTGTCCACGCTCTCCTTTAGCCAATCAGAGGCCGGCGTCTGTTCAGGTCAGTCACGGTTCAGCACTTTGGCCACGGCCAGAGGTCGGTCCTGAACTCAAACCTGGTCAGACCGGTTTGGCCTCGGCGGCTGAAAAGAGTCGTGTCTGTGGAAGGACAGCTAAATACTGTATGTTCTTCATCATACAATGCATGTGTGAGCAAACCACAGGCAAAGGCACAGGCAAAGGCACATTCTATTCTATTCTATTCTATATTCTTTTTCTATTATAGCTTGTGTCATTGATTAGTTCAGTTTAGTTCAGTTCAAATGTTTTTATTCAGCCATGCCGTTATTACAGACACAATAAGAACAACAACAGCAACAGCAAAGTCTTCAGTGCTGAACAGGAGCATGAGGAAGACATTGTCTTATAAATTTCATGCCCCTTTTCTTTTTTTCTCCAAAATCTGAGCTGGCTCTGAACACACGACTCACCCGTTTTTGATGTGTTTTAGCCGATATCAAGATACAATAATACTTTACATCTAAATCAATGACTGTTACAAATCTGTCCAACATTGGTTCTTATGTTTCGTCGCCTTCGTATTTTCCAAGTACATTTTTTTTATACATTTCATTAAATTAAGTGATTGCGTTACATGATTTTTGAACAATGTCCAAAGAATTCCATAAACTGATCCCTTTTACAAGAAACCCCTTTGCTTTTGTGAAGTGTGTGAAAATGGAACCCAGAAATTGCCCTTTCTTCTGTTGTTACTCTCTGTGATTAACATTTGTTTTGAATATGTATTGGCACCAACTTATTTTTCACTCTCCACATAATTTGTAGTATTTTAAATTTGACCAATTCATTAAATTTCAAGGTCTGCAGTTTTATAAACAGTTTGTGTCTCGTGGGCCTTTGAGTCACAGTTCTTACAGTTTTCTTCTGGAGTAAGAACAGCCTGTCTGTATAACTGGAGCCTGCATTTCCCCACACTTCAGTACAGTCTGTTATATGAGGAACTATTAAGGCTGAGATTAAAAGCTGTAATGAGTTCAGCAGGTACTTGCAAGATTAGAAGAATAAAGTTAAATAAACACATTTTAAGTGTTTTGTCTGTTAATAGTTTGGCAGAAAGAAAGTTGAACTAATGAATGAGACGGTGTTTTTATTTTGGTGTGCTGGATTGAAACAGGAAGTCACTTCTTGGGCGGCGTTGTTATGATTTGAAGTGAAGGAGTCAATTCAAAAGATTAGTGAATCCTCATCATTCATTTCTCTCAAGTCCTTGGTGTGTGTGTGTGGGGGGGGAGCGCACATTTATGAATGTCCACGGTAACACTTTATTATCATTTATATATAAATATACACATTTGAATCCCTTTTAAGTTTGTACATTTGCTGTATAGTATAAGATGCCTCTGATTACGTGATTGTTAAACAGGTCATGGCGTCATGGCGGCTCTGTGTTCCACATTGTTTCACTCGTCTTTTTGTGATGTTCAGTGATTTTCTTTAACCGCAGAGAGTCCGTACAAACAGCTCCCTTATGAGCTAAAGACATTTGAGACCCACGAGGAGGTATCCGGGCCAGACTCACACAGACCCTGCCCCTGCTGTGGCTGTGAGCTGGCGGCAGCTCTCAGGTGCTCGAGGAAACATGATAATAACAATAATCAGCAGCAGAAGCATCGCGAGCCCCGTCAGCTCAGCCTGTGTTTACCTCCAGCATCGTAATGATCATGTAGAGTCAGGCTGAGGAAGCGAAACAACCCGGTGATTACGGCGCTAAGGACGCCAAAAACACCCCACGCACACATCTCTGCAGCAGCATCGAGAGCCGGGATCTCATCAGGCTGCGGCCAAAGAGAGGCTGAGATACAGGCTGGGTTTAGTCCAAAGAGAGGCTGAGATACAGGCTGGTTTAGTCCAAAGAGAGGCTGAGATACAGGCTGGGTTTAGTCTAAAGAGAGGCTGAGATACAGGCTGGTTTAGTCCAAAGAGAGGCTGAGATACAGGCTGGGTTTAGTCCAAAGAGAGGCTGAGATACAGGCTGGTTTAGTCCAAAGAGAGGCTGAGATACAGGCTGGTTTAGTCCAAAGAGAGGCTGAGATACAGGCTGGGTTTAGTCCAAAGAGAGGCTGAGATACAGGCTGGTTTAGTCCAAAGAGAGGCTGAGATACAGGCTGGTTTAGTCCAAAGAGAGGCTGAGATACAGGCTGGGTTTAGTCTAAAGAGAGACTGAGGTACAGGCTGGTTTAGTCCAAAGAGAGGCTGAGGTACAGGCTGGGTTTAGTCCAAAGAGAGGCTGAGATACAGGCTGGTTTAGTCTAAAGAGAGACTGAGGTACAGGCTGGTTTAGTCTAAAGAGAGACTGAGATACAGGCTGGGTTTAGTCTAAAGAGAGACTGAGGTACAGGCTGGTTTAGTCTAAAGAGAGACTGAGATACAGGCTGGGTTTAGTCTAAAGAGAGACTGAGGTACAGGCTGGGTTTAGTCTAAAGAGAGACTGAGGTACAGGCTGGGTTTAGTCTAAAGAGAGACTGAGGTACAGGCTGGTTTAGTCTAAAGAGAGACTGAGATACAGGCTGGTTTAGTCTAAAGAGAGGCTGAGATACAGGCTGGTTTAGTCCAAAGAGAGGCTGAGATACAGGCTGGTTTAGTCTAAAGAGAGACTGAGATACAGGCTGGTTTAGTCTAAAGAGAGGCTGAGATACAGGCTGGTTTAGTCCAAAGAGAGGCTGAGATACAGGCTGGTTTAGTCCAAAGAGAGGCTGAGATACAGGCTGGGTTTAGTCCAAAGAGAGGCTGAGATACAGGCTGGTTTAGTCCAAAGAGAGGCTGAGATACAGGCTGGTTTAGTCCAAAGAGAGGCTGAGATACAGGCTGGGTTTAGTCTAAAGAGAGACTGAGGTACAGGCTGGTTTAGTCTAAAGAGAGACTGAGATACAGGCTGGGTTTAGTCTAAAGAGAGGCTGAGATACAGGCTGGTTTAGTCCAAAGAGAGGCTGAGATACAGGCTGGTTTAGTCCAAAGAGAGGCTGAGATACAGGCTGGGTTTAGTCCAAAGAGAGGCTGAGATACAGGCTGGTTTAGTCCAAAGAGAGGCTGAGATACAGGCTGGGTTTAGTCTAAAGAGAGACTGAGGTACAGGCTGGTTTAGTCTAAAGAGAGGCTGAGATACAGGCTGGGTTTAGTCTAAAGAGAGGCTGAGATACAGGCTGGTTTAGTCCAAAGAGAGGCTGAGATACAGGCTGGGTTTAGTCCAAAGAGAGGCTGAGATACAGGCTGGTTTAGTCCAAAGAGAGGCTGAGATACAGGCTGGGTTTAGTCTAAAGAGAGACTGAGGTACAGGCTGGTTTAGTCCAAAGAGAGGCTGAGATACAGGCTGGTTTAGTCCAAAGAGAGGCTGAGATACAGGCTGGGTTTAGTCTAAAGAGAGACTGAGGTACAGGCTGGTTTAGTCCAAAGAGAGGCTGAGGTACAGGCTGGGTTTAGTCCAAAGAGAGGCTGAGATACAGGCTGGTTTAGTCTAAAGAGAGACTGAGGTACAGGCTGGTTTAGTCTAAAGAGAGACTGAGATACAGGCTGGGTTTAGTCTAAAGAGAGACTGAGGTACAGGCTGGTTTAGTCTAAAGAGAGACTGAGATACAGGCTGGGTTTAGTCTAAAGAGAGACTGAGGTACAGGCTGGGTTTAGTCTAAAGAGAGACTGAGGTACAGGCTGGGTTTAGTCTAAAGAGAGACTGAGGTACAGGCTGGTTTAGTCTAAAGAGAGACTGAGATACAGGCTGGTTTAGTCTAAAGAGAGGCTGAGATACAGGCTGGTTTAGTCCAAAGAGAGGCTGAGATACAGGCTGGTTTAGTCTAAAGAGAGACTGAGATACAGGCTGGGTTTAGTCTAAAGAGAGACTGAGGTACAGGCTGGTTTAGTCTAAAGAGAGACTGAGGTACAGGCTGGTTTAGTCTAAAGAGAGACTGAGATACAGGCTGGGTTTAGTCTAAAGAGAGACTGAGGTACAGGCTGGTTTAGTCTAAAGAGAGACTGAGGTACAGGCTGGTTTAGTCTAAAGAGAGACTGAGATACAGGCTGGGTTTAGTCTAAATAAGAAAAGGGACTATGTGGAACTGAGGGAGAACACATCGAGCAAATACGATGAGCCAGGGGGAAAAGATCTTTAAGACGAGCTGGCAGGTGGAAACATTGATTTTTCACACAGTGTCCAGTTTTCTCCCTTGACCTCTGAGTGTCCGTGTTAGAGTTTACCCTGGACGAGGCTTGTTTTATGTTTAGTCCACGAGGGAAATAACTCCAGAGTCGGGGAAAAAAAATGCCCGAGATGTCGCTGTAATCCAAATATGGGCATTTCCTGTGATGCCCGTAGCGTGTTACTTTAATCTGAGCACTGTTTTCAGTAATGAGTGATCTAACGCATGACTATATCCTAAAAAGAGTGATGGAAATACAAAATCTGTGGAAATGCTAAAGGCCCTGCTGTAAACTCTGTGCTGACAACAAAGGCCGGGTATCGTTAAACGGGTCCTACTCGGTACCGACCGAAGAGCTCCAGTTTTATTTTTCGGTGCAAATTTTCGGTACTTTTTCTCCCCAGACGTCGATAAATGATCCACAGGGAGTTTAAAAAGAGCCTGAACTCATGAGCAGCTTCAGACTTTCGTCGTTGTTAGCGTGGCAGACGAAACCAAAGGACTAAACCAGGACTGAATAAGACACTAGACTCTTACACAAAGATAAAGCAGTGACAAAGAAACACATGGGCTTTACTTTAGCTTTAGCCTCAGAGTTAGGGATGGGCGGATCGATATATCGATATCAAAGTATCGATATATCGAGATCAAACGGCTACTTTTTAAGTATCGATATCGGGCAAAAAGTATTGATACTAATTTGCATATGTAAAAAAGAAGGCGGGGCAGCAATTATCAACACAAAAGGATGATTTATTCCTTTGTTCTGAGCCAAAACAGTCACAACAGCAAAGGATTGAACTGAGCCAGGCTGATCATTCTGGTTCAGGTTCTGTTTGTCTTTAAAGGAATAGGCCACCGTTTTTACATACTGAGATATGCTCTTACCTCACTTTAGTCGAGTTAATATATCCCCGTCTGGTCTTTGTCCGTGCGCTCACACATACGCAGCCTCTCCCACATGTCACATAGCTCCAAAAAAGCTCACGATAGAAGCTACCAAGCTCTTCCACGTGTTCCCTATTTAAATAAAGTTACGTGAAGTGTTTTCATGTGAAGTATATTTACACAGAAATGTAGCATGTGGATTTTATAAGCAGATAAAAAGGGGGACTATATTGTGAGGCGTAATGATACGAGGAGCAAAACGTCCGCGCAGTAACTCCGAAAGACTTCCCCGCTCACTTCCGTCAATAACCTTTAGGAGTTACTGCGCGGACGTTTTACTCCTCGCCATCTCTGACACTGCGGCTGTTCAGGAGACGCTCGAAGCCCCTCCTTCATTTTCTCGCTAAACACGAACGCAGTTGTGTTTGTGCATCTGCCCAAATCTCCAGGAGCTCCAGGTCTGTCCACGGCTCATTGTTTGTAGCATCCGCCAGTGTTAGCGTTAGCAACAGTGAAGGCCTCGCTACGGTGGCTCGTTAAGCCCAAAAAGGCGCATGTTTCGAATCAACAGTGGTTTACATTCACACCTGGATTCGTTTGTTGTTTTCACACCTGAATAAAAAATCCGGAGCAGCGTTCAAAACAAACCCTGATCTGTTTAAAGTGGAGCAAACACACCCTAAATCTGTGTCTCTCCATTATTCAGAGGCAGTTTTTATGCATAACATGTAGTTCACATTAGGGCTGCTCGATTATTGAAAAAATAATAATCATTATTTTTGTCATAATTGAAATCAGGATTATTCAAACGATTATTTGTTGCCTTTAAAAAATCCATCAAAAAAGTGACAAAAATCCATTAAAAAAAAAGACAAAAATCCAGCAAAAAAAAACAAAAATCCAGCAAAAAAGTGACAAAAATCCAGCAAAAAAAAGACAAAAATCCATCAAAAAAGTGACAAAAATCCATCAAAAAAAGTGACAAAAATCCATCAAAAAAGTGACAAAAATCCAGCAAAAAAGTGACAAAAATCCAGCAAAAAACAAAACAAAAATCCATTAAAAAAATTTAAAAAATCCATCAAAAAAAGACAAAAATCCATCAAAAAAAAACAAAAATCCAGCAAAAAAGTGACAAAAATCCAGCAAAAAACAAAACAAAAATCCATTAAAAAAAGACAAAAATCCATCAAAAACAAACAAAAATCCAGCAAAAAAAAGACAAAAATCCATCAAAAAAGTGACAAAAATCCATCAAAAAAGAGACAAAAATCCCCAAATTAGAAAAAAATAAAAATAAAATAAAAAAATAGAAAAAAATATTATAATCGATTTTTTGCGATTATGCTAATTTTGTAATCGTTTACTGTTGTAATCGAAATTGTAATCGAATTTCGATTAATTGCACAGCCCTAAGTTCACATGTTTCTCACATTCACATCCGTAACGTTCGGCGAAAGTCTCTAAATGAAGACGTCTTCCCGGAGCGGCTGCCAGAGAGTCCACACATTGTGCATCATTATCCGCCATCATTTCAGTTCTAAACACCACAGAGTCAAACGTTATTAATTCTAATCTGCTGCGTATCAGCTGCTTTTATGGCTGCGGCGCTGTCGGCAAAACAATTTTCTTTAATCACAAAAAGACTGTTATTGATGCGGAGATTAGCGGCGCACATGAAAGCCGCCGCTCGCTGTTACGCGCCGCACATTTGACACCAATTGACAGTCATTTTCTCAGCCGGCGAAGCAGCCATGCAGCCACACGAGCGGGAGCCTCTGTTCCTGTTAGCTCGGGTGTCATTAAAGAGGACGAGCTGTCTCCGAGCGCCGCAGATCCATCAGCCGCTGTCAACACCAGCCTAAGAATAGTTTTTACTCAATTATGGAAATGATCATTAGCGGGAGACGGGAAAACTCGAAAATCAGGGTCAGAGGCGGACCAGGTTTTTTTTAACTCTTTTACTCCCATCAAAGGCAACAGTGAAACGCCTTGTGTGGTTTTAGCACCTGTGCAAATGTAAAGGATCACCCATATATGGTCATGTGCCAAGCAGCTCGAGCAGGGGGTCCAAACTTGTTTCACTGAGGGCCACGTTCAGAAAATTATACAAACAACTGGGCCAGATATATAACTTCACCTCTATCTTTTTTTTTTTATTATTATTATTTTGATGTGTTTTCCTGCATTCTGGTGCATTTTAAGCAATAAATAATAACAATTTTTGGCTCTTATGCTGCTATGAAAAGAATAATTTCTGTTTGATATACACAGGGTACAGCTTTTCTTTAGTACAAACTAATGTATTAGTGGGAAACCCTGATGCTTTTTTAATTGAACATGCTTAAAGTACTAAAAAACAGCATCACAGCTTTCTATTAATGGATTTTCATTTATTTCATATATTCAATTAAAGCCAAAAAATAAAAATAAAAAAATCCTTCAATTATATTTTTAGAATTTGCCGTGGGCCGTAGTTTGGACACCCCTGAGCTCGAGGAAGGAAAAACATCATTAATCAAACTCCAGATAGGACGTGCCCATAGTGATATGTTGCAACGTTCTGGCGGCCATCTTGTGCCTGACCCTTAAAGGGACTATACAGAGTTTAAAAATGTTAAAACTAAGTATTTTCCTCCTACATGTTCCTCCATGTCCTCATGTGTAGAATGAGCTCAGACCTGTTCACTACGACTGCCTCTAAAATCCTGCACTGTCACTCAGAAAGTCAGGCACGAGCTTAATATAGAAGCTGCAGTTACGGTACATACAAATGACAACTTCCATCTTGTCCCTTTAAAGCAGTACAGTAAGTAACTTACCATAATAAATCCTTTTCATCTCCCCCTGGTGTCTCTGGCCAGAAAACCACAATTGCAACTTCGCTGCCACCGTGTCGGAGTCACCAATACACACTAATGGAATCATGAAGAAGAAGCTAACAGGCTAACAGACAAAGCTAACTGCGGGCTAGCGTCACTTAAACAGTATTTACAGCCAAGTTTGAGTGAAACAACAATATCCCTCTGTCCCTTTGTCTTTCCTGTCAGTTTAGTATTTACTCTCACGGACAATTAATGAGTGAAAAACCACAACATGCTACGACACCTGCAGTGACGCTCATGTCCTCTAGGGGCATGAGGTACTTAGTGCTGCTTTAACAAATGCTGAATTATAAATATACTTTTCTACTAATTGAAGTTACAGAGACACGGAGAGGAGCAACAGCCCATAGGACCTTAGAAAACAGACAATGCTAACCAGGAAGCTAACGTTAGCTTCACGCTACATATGCTAACATATATACATGCTGTTTTTCACCAAATATCAAAATGCATTATCCAAACTAACTTTAACCTCTTACCACCAAAACCAAATGCATTCTCTCCTCTTTGCCATTGTCGTCACTTTTTATTTCCCTTATGTGTTTTTGTTTTTTCTGGATTTTTTGTCTTTTTTTTTTGGATTTTTGTCACTTTTTTTCTGGATTTTTGTCATTTTTTTGCTGCTCTTTTGTCACCTTTTTGTTGAGTTTAAGTCATTTTTGTCGCTTTTTTTGGTCACTTTTTTGTGCTTTTTTGTTGTGTTTACATCCTCATTTTCTTTTTTCTTTTTTATCGCTGTTTTGAAGAAGCTTTTAGATTTGGAGAACTTGGAGAAAACATGTTCAGGTTGCTGGATTTGTGGCATTTTTTCTGCTGGATTTGTGGAATTTTTTTCTGGATTTTTGTCTTTTTTTTCTGGATTTTTGTCTTTTTTCTGCTGGATTTGTGGCATTTTTTTCTGGATTTTTGTCTTTTTTCTGCTGGATTTTTGTCTTTTTTCTGCTGGATTTTTGTTTTTTTTCTGCTGGATTTTTGTCTTTTTTCTGCTGGATTTTTGTCCTTTTTTTGCTGCTCTTTTGTCACTTTTATGTTGTGTTTATTTCCTCATTTTCTTTTTCTCTTCGTGGTCGTGGTTTTCCGTTTCTCACTAAATAAAAGTAAGGACTGTGATTCCAGAGCTTCATCTTGACGTCCCACATCCTGCTTTCGCACATCGCACACTCTGACGTGAAGCTGTAAAAGTCCGTCTGACGAAGTGTGGGACCTTTGAAGCCAATCCTGGATCTCCTTTTATTCTTAATTAGGAGCAAACTGCAGCGTAAAACCCTCCATTTGCAAACGAGCCTCCGGGGAGGGAAGAAAGCGACAGTAGGGCTGTGCAATTAATCGAAATTCGATTACGATTTCGATTACAACAGTAAACGATTACAAGATTAGCATAATCGCAAAAAATCGATTATAATTTTTTTTTTTTTCCTTTTTCAATTTTTTTTTTTTTTTTCTTCAAATTTTTTTTTTTTTATTTATTTATTTTTGTCACTTTTTTGATGGATTTTTGTCACTTTTTTGATGGATTTTTGTCTTTTTTTGCTGGATTTTTGTCTTTTTTTGATGGATTTTTGTCACTTTTGTGATGGATTTTTGTCACTTTTTTGCTGGATTTTCGTCTTTTTTCTGCTGGATTTTTGTCATTTTTTTGCTGGATTTTTGTCATTTTTTTGCTGGATTTTTGTCATTTTTTTGCTGGATTTTTGTCACTTTTTTGCTGGATTTTTGTCACTTTTTTGCTGGATTTTTGTCACTTTTTTGCTGGATTTTTGTCATTTTTTTTGCTGGATTTTTGTCATTTTTTGGATGGATTTTTGTCACTTTTTTGATGGATTTTTTTAAAGGCAACAAATAATCGTTTGAATAATCGTGATTTCAATTATGACAAAAATAATCGTGATTATTATTTTTTCAATAATCGAGCAGCCCTAAGCGACAGAGATGCTCACACGGCCAAAGTCAAAAGGACAGAGTGGGGAGCGCGGGGGGCTGGTTTTTACCGCCGCGCCCGGGCTCTGGAAAGGTGAGCGTGTTATTAACGGGCCCCCGCGAGGCGTTCACTGGACACAGCTAATTAGAATGTAAATGCGATCACACGGGATGGGCATTGGCATTTAGATTACGCTCACTCCAGATTACTGATGACAGCGGGCGCCGGACACAGAGCCCTTTGTGAGCCGCTCGCCAACTGACTGATCGTGTTCCACCACCGGGCACGGGCGAGCGCGGCGGGTGATTAACCAGACGGAGGGAACGGAGAGTAAACAAGTCATCGCCGAACGTGAGGGAACGAGCAGCTGAAACTGTACATGTGAAGAGGGAAGGATGTAAGAGGTTATGGGCGGGAGAAAGACCCACGCCTGATCTGGGAAACTAAAAATGTATCTAAAGGACCTATATCAAGCACAATCGACTTTAGCCATGTTGTTCAAAAACACCCCAACCAGTGTTTTTTGGCTTCATTCACGCAGTTTTCTTGCCCGGCTAACACCAGGCTGCTGTGTGCTCCTGGGGACCAGGGCCCAAATGTTCGCATGGATTTGGGAACCAATCACAGAACGAGGAGGGACGGCGAGATGATGACGAGCTGTTCGATATACGGAAGCTTGGAGTTTATTTACGGATTTAAAAAAAAAGTTTATTTACGGATCGAACATGACAGCAGCAGCAGACACGATGGTATTTTTCGATCAAGTTTTAGGCCGAGTTCTAAATAGTTTAGCTCGACGTCATCGGATGCGATGATACGATTGGCTGTGGCCTCGTGCAGACGCAGGAGAGACATTCAGCACAATAAACGACTATGGACGACCGTAAACCACACCTCTCCTACCAGAACATGACTTGGTGTCCCCAGACTACATATCACTGTGATTTCCAGAACGCTGCTGCTCGAGTCCTGACAAGAACCAGGAAATACGACCATATTAGTCCAGTGCTCCGGTCTCTGCACTGGCTTCCTGTCACTCAGAGAATAGACTTTAAAACAGCTCTGCTTGTTTCAAGTCTTTTCATGGTTTAGCTCCAAAGTCCATCTCTGACATGTTAGAGCCGTATGAACCATCTCGGGCCCTGAGAACTTCATGGAGGGGCCTCCTGGTGGTTCCAGAGTCAGGACTAAACACGGTGAGGCTAAAGCTAAAATCTGGAACAGTCTCCATGAGGATGTGAGACAGGCCACGACTCTGACAATGTTCAAATCCAGGCTGAAAACAGTTATTTTTTACCAATGCATATGACTGAATGTATTTTATCTGCACTCTCGCCTTTTACTGTGATTGATTAATTTTATGTTGATGTTTTTATTGATTCTATTTGCTTTCTTATATTTATGCAACTGTGAAGCACTTTGAACTGCCTTGTGTATGAATTGTGCTCTACAAATAAACTTGCCTTGGTGTTAGCCAGGCTAGCAGAGTTCTCAGTAATCCTCATGAATCTTGCTCTGAGCAGCTGCTCCGCCCTCTCCAGGAAAACCACTGAGCTGCTCCGTTGTGTCGTCAGAGCGGAGGAAGTGCTCTACGTCTTTATTTATTTTATTTTATTTATTTATTTATTCGAGCATACATTTTACTCAAAAGGAGTAGGCTGAAGCAAAAGCTTATGAGCGCCTCCCCCAACGTCTGTGATGTAATGTATTAATTCTATGCTTACGGCCTGATTCTAATTTGTAAAACAGCTTTTTCATTATTTCTGTTGTAAGAAAGAAAAAAAAAAAAAAGGAAGTGCCCGAGGCGTCCGCGCTGCCCCTGAGAACAAAACAAACCCCCTGGAAGTTGTGAAGAAGGAGCTCTTTCTAACCTGCTCTGGACACGCCTGTTCTTTATTCTTACCTAACGATAATGTCACGGAGAAAAGCACTTCCTAAAGAAGAGGCCGCTCGTCAGAAGTTGGAATTTCTCTCCAGGATTCAGAGACTTTCACCAAAACAGTGTTTTTCTGTGACTGTTTCTGATGTTTGTGAAGCTTCACCAGAACCAAAGTGGATTCACTCTAAGAACCAACGCGAGTACTTTACTTTGAAAAGGCTAAAACAGCAGATACAGATCCTTTAAATATCGTTTTTTATGTGAATTGTATCTTTTTGCGTAATTTTGAAAACCCTGCCAGAAACATGTCTCACAGATTAAAAATTGTCGTCGCAAAGTGCTTTTAAGACTGTGAAGGAAACAAATCAAACATTTGACTGATAACAATTATATTAATTTATTCACAATTAAAGACGTACATGGATCAGACATGGCTTCATTTGATTTCAGTAAGTGTTGGATTTGAAAGCCGAGTGTGTCGCTGCCGGAGCCGATTATACGGCAGGAATAACAATGTGCTCATTCGTCTGACAGTTGAATGTTTTGATTCTGTAAAAGCGGCGCGTGTAAACTTAATTGCCCTCCTGGGAAAATCACATTGTCTGAATATGGAATGACATTTGTACATTATTAAAGGCTGCTGATATTTGAACGTAGGAATGACATTATTTCACTCAGATGAAGGCGGTGTGTCTGCTGGACAGGAGTGTTGTGGTCACTGATGTATCCACAATATCCACAAGGTGCTGAAACCAAAGCACCAGGGGAAAGGTTCGGGACAGAGGCCAATAGGCGGCGTTCACGATTTAGAATGTGATGATGTCATAATGTCAGGTGGAGGGCGGGGCCAATACAACTCTATGGGAGAAATGCAGTTTTTGGAAGAAATCTCCAAAATGAAAATTGACAAATGTTTTTCCTCTTCAGTGTTTGATCGTGATCGGATTCACAAACCTGTGATATTATTTTTATGTTTGAAAGTCTTTTCTATTGGACAACATCACGGTCATGTTTTCCCATATTGTCACCACTTTTTGACATTTTTTAGAGATAATAATTGTACATTAGTTCATATGAGCCGACAGAGGAGACGATGGACTTTGTGACAGTTTGTGTTTCATGTGGATTCCTCCAGTCACGACTGAGATATGAGCCAAAAAACAAAGACATAAAATATGCATTTTGTCAGTTACCGTTACCATAGTTACCATCAGTTGACCTCCACCTCAATGTTAAACTATGGCTCTTTAGAATGTTGTGATGTCATGTGAACGCCACCTATAAGACCCAACCCAGAACCAAACCCAGGACCTTCTCACTGAGCGGCGAGAGCCCGAGCCTCTGCCAGAGCTGTCAGCGACCAGTTACTCTAATCTACTCTAACGCGTTACTTTTTGTTCTGTCATTCTCCTCCAGCCTGAACTCGACTCCAGGAGAGACGGAAACACGTCACGATCTGAACCTTTGGCAGTTTCTCTGATGTTGCTGCTAAAATGCTCTTCAGTGACGTGTAGTAACAGCTGTAAAGCCGACACTTCTCTCTCTCGCTCTGGAGCGTCTGACAAAGCAGAGCAGCTTCACATGGACAGATCCAAACAGTCGAGATTTTAACTATTAAATGGTTAAAATCAATCCACGACTGAGAAACATCCTGTTAAAGTCTTCAATCCAGAACCAGGCTGTTTAAATGCACACGCCATAAAAAGAGATCGAGAACACGCGTGTTTCAAAACATGTAACAATGATGTCGCTGAAAATTGACTTGAAACTGAGATATTTCTGCATTTGTCTCTTCACATAACGTTAGTGTCAGAGGAGAGAGGAGTTAATCAGGAAGGAGAGAGTTTCATAAAACACTCGTTATCTCCGAATCTGTGATTTTGATCAAAACTAGCCTCTGTTTAGCTTAGATTTCTAAAGAACTGAGGCACGGAGAATAAAACTGTTTCCACCTACAGAGAGTTTAGAGTCTCAGCTTTCAAACGAGCCACATCATGTGTCCACAGCTATAACATAGAAAACTCTGTGGTGCTACAAATATCATGAAAAAGGATCTGGATTGTTGCCCCTCCACAGCTAAATCCCTAAAACAGCGCGGCCTCAGTGTTAATACGGTAAAGAAACAATATTTGCTCTTGTTGAGCTGCACATCAGTCAACACGCTGGACCAGGACTGCAAATGTAAAGCAGAGGAGGTTTGAACAGCGTTGCTTTATCTGAATCCAAATCTCTGCTTTCTGCTCACAATCTTTAAAAAAAAATCCTCGCTGTTGGTTTGGCTCTATTGACCAAACCGAGACACCCTGAAGAAACTCACACAGGCACGATGTTCAGCTGGAGTGGAAAGAACGGCCTCCTCTCTGCTCACTGGGGGCTTCAGCACAGCAGCACCGCCCACAGAGGAGCTCCGGCTCAGGCGTGTGGACGTGTGGAGGAGGGGGGGGTACGCTCATTAGCATACGAGTGAAGCGGAGGAGAAACGTGCGGGGCTGAATATGTTAAACCCAGGCTGACAGCGCTCTGACACACAGGCGGGTCAGTGGAGGAGGCAGCAGCAGCAGCAGCACGCCGCCGCCGCCACCGCCGCCGCCACCGCTCTGACACTCTCTGTGGGTTTGTACAAACACGATCGCCTGATGTACGAGGCTGGACACGCTGCAGGACTGAACACGCCCCAGCAGAAGGTCAGGAGAAGGTCAAGGATCAGGACACACTCACATATATCACTGTTCTTCACAGAGTGTCTGGGTTCAGGGGTGATTCCTGCAGGTTCCTGAGTGACGAGCGGATTAACCAATCAGAGGAGAGTCGGATATGATGTAAACGATATTCGCCGTTTTTTGTAAACAAGGAAGTCAATGTTTCTACGAAGCATCAGCCAGAGCCGTGGGAAGGTATTGTAGTTAGGGGGCGCTGAGGGACAAAATTTACACTTTTTTCGTCAAATTATTCGTCAATTTTTTCTCAATTTTTCGTCAAATTCTTGTCACTTTTTTGTAAAATTTTTGTCACTTTTTCGTCAATGTTTTCTCACTTCTGTCACATTTTCATCCTTGTTTTCGTCTCAGTTTTGTCGCTATTTTCACACCTTTTCTCCAGAAGCTTTTGGATTGGGGTAAAGCTGGAGAAAATGTGCTCGGTTCAGGTGGGAGTTAAGGGGTTGATATTGCCTGCAGTTCACAAACTATCCACCAGGGGGGGGCTGCAGCGCCCTCAGCACCCTGGGTTCCCACGGCCTTGGCATCAGCCGAAGAGACGAATGTGAGCAACCCACATTGTATTTAAAGGGACACTGCGCAACATTTTGGACTATGGTGTTGACGTCAATACAAAACATGTTCCTAATGACCAGCTCGACACAGAAAAGTCTGTTACTGCAGTGGGTAATCAAAGGATGGATTTGGATGAGGACCTCACCTGTTAAAATCATATATTCTGCTGACTTTAGTCGACATCGCCATGGAGACGGGCTGGAGACGCACCCACTCCCAGTAAAGCTACAGTCATGTCTGAGCCGCTCACAGCAAAAGCTCATGTTTGTTTGTACATTTATGAGGTCTTTTTCAATGATGAAAATATCTGTTATGAAATAAACGCCTGTATTTCTACGCAGTGTGGCTTTAAGGATACAACACGAGAATAAGAATAATCATCTTAAAGAGGGGGTGTTCTGCTTTAAAGAGGGGGTGTTTTGCTTTTGTCAGTCCCATAGCACCAGTCTATATCTCACTACAATGATGACAAACCTTCTGTTGGTCTGTAAATGCAGTAAATTAGAATAACTGCCTTGTATAAAATGTCTCTCTCAAAATGGCTGTAGTGAATGTCTTGAAATAGGCCTCTGTCTCTTTAAGAACCTCTGAGCCTTTAGACACGCCCCCTCCACACGCTGTCTGTGGCATCAGTGGGGAGGGGGTTCTGCTGAGGAGCAGTGGTTGGTTACTCGGCTGGTGACCAAAGCTCGGAGGCGTCTCCAGGAGGTGGGGGCGTTCCTAGGAGGACTCAGGCAAACCTATCCCTAAAATGGCCGCCATCAGAGTTTTTACAGATTACTCAGAAATACGTGAATGTGCCAAGGCAACACTTCAGCCATGTTTTTAATGAGGGAGTGACAGAATAACAGGATGGAAAGCTTGAAAAAGTCCATTTTGCAGAATACCCCCCTTTAATGACATGTTTGTGACCTGTGGAAGATACCACAGGTCAACAGGGGGATTGTTAGGAAATTATGTCTGCCATAGCACTAACTGGAAAGCAAGTAAGACAATAACAAGTAAATATGATGACAGAGAAAGTACAGGGAGTACGAAAATGGAAACTAAGAAGTTACAGGAAGCGATGAGATAGGAGGAAGTTAGCGCTCGCTGCACATACATTGTCACTCAGATTTTAGATGCATTTTCTGTTTGTTCTGAACTTGCTGAACACAATCTGCAAACAGTTTGGTCAATTTTGTAAAGCATAAGGACTAAACTGGAGTAATTTTCTTTGAAATACAAAATTCTCCAGGGTGAAGTCCACCTATAAGTGGCATTTTACACAAGTGTTTTTGAAAGCACAAGTAGCTCTCCGATGTTCTTGTGCAAAAATAGCTCGCCGGGTAAAAAGGTTGGAGACCCCAGAGCTAGAGGAAGAAAAAACAAACTTAAGATCATTAATAAAACTCTAGATAGGACGTGTCCATAGTGATATGTTGTAACAAATGCTTATTCTGGCGGCCATCTTGTGTCTGACTATCAAAAATGTTAAGTATTTTCCTCCCCCTACATGTTCCTCCATGTCCTAATGTGTAGAATGAGCTCCTGTTCACCACAAACTTGATCATTTATATCAGTCACTGGGTCCATGATCTCTCTGGACAAGACCTAAGATATCCTCAAAGACAAAACAATCTTCCTGTATATAACAGCCTTTACGACGCTGTGATGTGACCTGAAACCCAGCACCCATTCACAGCGGGACAATAAGAACTAGAACATCACTGAGAAGAGAGTGATCCAGCATCGCCTCAAGAAAACTGTGCTCAGTCTTTTGCATCAATCCCCTTTACTCTTCCTCTCCACGCGTCATGGCAGCTAATCTATCCCCCCCCATTATGAGTGGACCCCCCGGAGCCGCACCTGTTTACCTGCCCCACAGCGGAGCTCATATCCAGCTGCTCGGGAACGATCGATTCTTCCCCCTCGCAGCCCATTAGCTCTGAATATTTACTGTATTATTCACGTGTTCTTAAAGCTGGCACACTCCGGCAGGATTAGGCGCCGTCTCGGTAAAGCCGGCGTGACGCCCCGTCGCAGCAAACGCTTGACGTCTTTCAAATATTTAAGCTCCTCAGCGGGAGAGCAGAGCGAGCAGAGACTTCTACGAGGCTGATGAAGAGAGAGAGTTCTGCTTTAGATGGTTTAGTTATGAAAGTGCAAATGAAAGACGAGGAGGAAGAAACGAGCTGATGAGGAAAAGCTTCAAGAATCATAGTTTTAAAGCATTTAGGAAGATTAGAACACCAGTTTAACCTCTTAACTCCCGCCTGAACCCAGAGCATTTTCTCCAGGTTAGCTTTACCCTAATCCCGTAGGCCAGTGTATCACCTCAAGCTAAGATCTACAAAACTCATCTAAATGGATCTTTTTCCTCACGTCATCAGATTTTTTCCCATCTTTTTTTGTCATTTTTTTGTCACATTTTTGTCATTTTTTTGTCAATTTTTTATCAAATTTTTGTCATTTTTTTGTCAATTTTTTATCAAATTTTTATCAAATTTGTATCAAATTTTTGTCATTTTTTTGCCACTTTTTTTGTCACATTTTTGTCATTTTTTTGTCACATTTTTGTCATTTTTTTATTTTTTGTCACATTTTTGTCACATTTTTGTCATTTTTTTATCACATTTTTGTCATTTTTTTTGTCATTTTTTTGTCACATTTTTGTCATTTTTTTATTTTTTGTCACATTTTTGTCACATTTTTGTCATTTTTTTTATCACATTTTTGTCATTTTTTGGTCATTTTTTTGTCACATTTTTTGTCATTTTTTTATTTTTTGTCACATTTTTGTCATTTTTTTTGTCAATTTTTTATCAAATTTTTGTCAGTTTTTTGTCACATTTTTGTCATATTTTTGTCACATTTTTGTCATTTTTTTGTCAATTTTTTATCAAATTTTTGTCATTTTTTTGTCATTTTTTTGTCACATTTTTGTCATTTTTTTATCACATTTTTGTCATTTTTTTGCCACTTTTTTGTCACATTTTTGTCATTTTTTTGTCATTTTTTTTGTCACTTTTTTGCCACTTTTTTCATCAATTTCTCGTCACTTTTTTGTCACATTTCCATCGTTGTTTTCGTCTCAGTTTTGTCGCTATTTTCACACCTTTTCTCCAGAAGCCTTTGGATTGGGGTAAAGCTAAACTGCGCTCGGTTCAGGTGGGAGTTGAGGGGTTAAAGGCCCTACACCTGATTTGTTTTACACCAATAGGAGGGAGGAGTTTACAGTGAGGAAACAGTTTGAAATTTCTCACATTTCTGCCTAAATTAGTCTCTAAATGTGGTCGGATCTTCCTCAAAATCATAGGACAGGGAAGAATAAGTAAGTACACCCCCTGAATCTCGCTGAACTGCAGCAGTTTTGTAAAGAGGAACGGTCCAAGATTCATCCAGATCGTTTGGAGCGTCTCAGGTTTTTCTGCTAAATATCTTGATAAACTTGAATTCATTTTTGTATTGATGATTTGAAGCTTCAGAGCAAATTCAGCCTGGGAGATGTTCCTGCAGCCTCCGCTAATCATCCAATCACGGCTCCAGCTCAAGCCGCACCGTCGCGTGTGAGTGAATGTGTGATGGCGTCATTCCTCTCGGCTGCAGTTCAGCGAGATTCAGGGGGTGTACTTACTTATTCCACGCTCTCCTGTGAACGTTTACCTGCTGTGACCAATAAAAAACATGATCAAAAGTAAACGTCTGGGTGGTATCGGCTCGTTGCACAATGTGGCTACGCTAGTTCCTCTGAGCTGAAGCTGTGGGCGCCAGTACTTCCTGTTCGTATTAATATCCATTAGCTTAGACCCGTTTGAATCATGGTATTTCCTAGAGATTCTGTGGTGGGCGGTGAGTTCCTGGTAGTTGATCACTTCCTGCAGGTTAACGAGTTTCTGTACAGTGTAACTATTTCCATAGAGGAGACGTCTATGTTCATAAGGATCAGTGAGATTGTCTTGAAGCTAAAGGCTAACATTCATTTCATGCATTATACAATTTGAAATAGTGCATATAAACCATCTTGTCCTACTTTAATGTGTTTATCTGTATATATTGTTACAGCATGTTAGCCTTTAGCTTCAGGACAAACCATCAATCCTTTATGATCACAGGCTCTGAACTCGTTACATGAAGATTTGAACACAGTAAATGATCATCGACCAGGACCTCACTGCCCACCACGTCATCTTTAGACAATATGATTATTATCCCAGCAGGTCTGAGCTGATCTCTATAGGAAAAGAACACAGACAGGAAGTACTGGCGCTCACAGCTTCAGCTCAGAGGAACTAGCATAGCCACACCGAGCAACAAGCTAATTAGCTAAAGCAGACGCTGTTTATTCTTTCTTATGATCTGGATGAAGATCAGACCACATTTAGTCACAAACTCAGGCAGAAATGTGAGAAATTCACGTGAAACTTCTCAAATGTCGGGGTCAGTGTCTCAGTAAGGCTAACAAAGGGGGGGCCGTGGGGGGGCGGGTGCAGATCCTGTGGAAGAAGATGGATGGATTAACACGGAGAGTTGATGATAAACAGGAAGTAGTTTCTGTCTCAGCCCTACAGTGCAACAAGCAGTGTTCATTTTGACGACATATTTTAGTCCAGTTTTAGTCGACTAAATTTAAGACTAATTGAGTGGACTTTGCATTGATAATATTGATTCTAATCATATTTAATGTTGTTCCTCTGCTTCATGTTTCTGCTCCACATGAACAAAGCTCAGAGCTGATCCTTTAAACATGATCTGAGGCTCTTTCAGACGCTCAATACAAGTTTGGATGATTTTAGTCTCTCCTTTTCATTTTTATTTAGTCTGATTTTAGTCGACTCAAATATCTGGACATTTTAGTCACAGTTTTAGTCTCATGAGAAACTTTTCATTTAGTTTTAGTCCAATTTTAGTCGGAAAAAATATCACTTTGACTAAAATTAAGACTAAATATTTTAGTGTCTTGTTGCCTGTGTTAATTTCGTCAACTATCGGTCTCTCCCAACACAATCTAGTGGTCCCTAAGTGAGGTTCGGGACACCCAGGGGGGCCATGAGCACTAAGCTCCTGGGAAGATTTTAAGATATAAAAGTCAAACTATTGATGGTGTATTAACAACATAGAGGTCGAATAACAAAACTTGATATTTCCTACAGTTTTATTAGGCTGTGATAGAAGCTGAACTCTCCCCTCCCCCCGTCCCATGGAGAAACAGTGCGTCCCGTTTGTAGAGTCATGATCCCCCCCGCCTCGTGCAGAGCGGTTCTGTCAAGGTCAGCCTGGACCTCGGCCTGAAGTATCTCCACGGCGTCCGCTCGTGTCGGCGCTGTAAAAGCAGAGGCCGTCCTGGACACCATTATATGAGCACGCCCCCCCCGAGCTCCATCAGCCCCCGAGCCGGTCGATGCCCCCCCCCCCCCGCTGAAGGAGGCAAACAGCGGGGGGGGCACATTGATTAAGTATCAGGCTATTTTTAGACATAAGTCACTCTCTGTTTTCCTGGGAGCGGGAGGACCTGAGTAAACGTGTAAAAACTCCACTATGTTTAATATTATTACAGAGCGAAGCTTTTAACGGGCGACTGGGCCGGGCTGATAGAGTTGAGGAACATGATGTGAATGGAGGAATAAACGCACAGCTTCAGGCTCACGCTCAGGAGGGATTAGACACACAGAGCTGCAGAGGGAGGGGCAAAGGCTTCTCTTTATTAACACTGAAACGTGTAAACATTCAGTTTCTGCATTTAAACAGCAGCACTAAGTAACTCATGCCCCTGGAGGCCATAAGCGCCACTGCAGGTGTCGGAGCATGTTGTGTTTTTTTTTACTCATTAACACATTGAGGCTGTTTTGGGGATTTAGCTGCTGAGTGTCAACAATCCAGAGCGTTTTTCATGATCTTTGTAGCACCACAGTGTATTCTATGTTATAGTTATGGACAAATGTTATGGCTCGATTGAAAGCTGAGACTCTAAACTCTCTGTAGGTGAAAACAGTTTAATTCTACGTGTCTCGGTTCCTGAGAAATCTAAGCTAAACAGAGGCGAGTTTGGATCAAAATCACAGTTTTTTTTCTAGATTCGGAGATAACGAGTGTTTTATGAAACTCTCTCCTTCCTGATTGGGGTTTTTTCATCTCCCCCTGGTGTCTCTGGCCAGAAAACACAATTGCAACTTCGCTGCCTACGGGTCGGAGGCACCAATACACACTAATGGAATCACGAAGAAGGAGCTAACAAAGCTAACTTGGGGCTAGCGCCACTTAAACAGCCAAGTCCGAGTGAAAACAATGATCTCCATTGTGTAACTGGATGTGTCGTGCAGCAGCTAAAATCCTTACAGTGAAGCAAACATCTCCTTTTCTAAACTGTGGTCACTGTTAATCTGAAAATCCATGTATCGGGGACGAAAACCTTTTCATTCAGTCATGCTTTCGAGCCAAACTGGAGACAATGTGCTCGGTTCAGGCGGGGGTTAAGAGGTTAAATCTCCACTTCGACCATTACGTGAAAAGTCAAGCCGAGTCTCGCCTTCAGGAGCGTCTAACGAAGAACTAATCTCCGCCTCTGCAGAAACACAGGCGTCTCTAAAAGTGCATGATAATCCCGGTGACAGCGCAGGATTCGTGATCAGAGGAGCCGTCACTGCCTGCCCCCGTCACCTGCCCCGTCACCTGCCGCCGAGCTCCACACCTGTCTGAAGCAGCCGTGTGGGAGATATCTGCTTCATCTGCTTCATCTGAGCCCTGTCACACACACAGAGCTGCACTTCAACAGCTCTACATTTTTTGTCACATTTTTGTCATTTTTTGTCATTTTTTGTCATTTTTTGTCATTTTTTGTCACATTTTTGTCATTTTTTGTCATTTTTTGTCATTTTTTGTCATTTTTTGTCATTTTTTGTCACATTTTTGTCATTTTTTGTCATTTTTTGTCACATTTTGGTCATTTTTTGTCATTTTTTGTCACATTTTTGTCACATTTTTGTCATTTTTTGTCATTTTTTTGTCACATTTTTGTCATTTTTTGTCACATTTTTTGTCATTTTTTGTCACATTTTTGTCATTTTTTGTCACATTTTTGTCATTTTTTGTCACATTTTTGTCATTTTTTGTCACATTTTTGTCACATTTTTGTCATTTTTTGTCATTTTTTGTCATTTTTTGTCATTTTTTGTCATTTTTTGTCACATTTTTGTCATTTTTTGTCACATTTTTTGTCACATTTTTTGTCACATTTTTGTCACATTTTTGTCATTTTTTGTCACATTTTTTGTCACATTTTTTGTCACATTTTTGTCACATTTTTTGTCATTTTTTGTCATTTTTTGTCTTTTTTTGTCATTTTTTGTCATTTTTAGGCCCGAGCGGCCTGCCGTCGCAAGGGCCTATTGTAATCGCAATCACAGCGCAGTGCGCGCAGCGCACTGAACCTAAGTGCCTAACCTAAGCGCTGTCCCCATGTCAACCGTAAACTCACCATGTAAAACAGTGAAGCCCACACCGGAGGTGTGGGCCCTTTATACTTATTATTGCATTAAAATGAATGGGGGTATATAGTGTGAATGGGGGTATATAGTGGATGACGAGCGCGAAGCGCTCGTCATCCACTCAGGAGCCCCAGGACCCCCACGGATGCGTTCGGATCGTTGAAAGCTTTCCAAAAATGTATAATATGACATCGTCGCGAAAGCGACGATATTGTTTTTGTAAAAAATATTATTATTCTTTTTAGGCCCGAGCGGCCTGCCGTCGCAAGGGCCTATTGTAATCGCAATCACAGCGCAGTGCGCGCAGCGCACTGAACCTAAGTGCGCGGAGCGCACAAAAACAGCGCGAAGCGCTGTCCCCATGTCAACCGTAAACTCACCATGTAAAACAGTGACAGCCCACACCGGAGGTGTGGGCCCTTTATACTTATTATTGCATTAAAATGAATGGGGGTATATAGTGTGAATGGGGGTATATAGTGGATGACGAGCGCGAAGCGCTCGTCATCCACCCAGGACCCCCACGGGTGCGTGCGGATCGTTGAAAGCTTTCCAAAAATGTATAATATGACATTGTCGCGAAAGCGACTATATTGTTTTTCTCGGAAATATTATTAGGCCCGAGCGGCCTGCCGTCGCAAGGGCCTATTGTAATCGCAATCACAGCGCAGTGCGCGCAGCGCACTGAACCTAAGTGCGCGGAGCGCACAAAAACAGCGCGAAGCGCTGTCCCCATGTCAACCGTAAACTCACCATGTAAAACAGTAAAGCCCACACCGGAGGTGTGGGCCCTTTATACTTATTATTGCATTAAAATGAATGGGGGTATATAGTGTGAATGGGGGTATATAGTGGATGACGAGCGCGAAGCGCTCGTCATCCACCCAGGAACCACACGGGTGCGTGCGGATCGCTTAGAGCTTTCCAAAAATGTATAATATGATATCGTCGCGAAAGCGACGATATTGTTTTTCTCGGAAATATTATTATTCTTTCTTTCTTTCTTCTTTCTTTCTTTCTTCTGCTCTTTGAGCAGGAATTTGACCCCCTGAACATAGTCGAAAACTCACCAAACTTTGCCCAAAATTCAGGTCCGGCGAAAAATTAATTAAAATGTGTGTTTAATATTGGGGAAAAAAAAAATGGCGCGACAGCGCCACCTACAAAAATCGAAATACATTACGCCAATGGGGGAGGGGCCGACGTAAACTTTGTCGTAGAGCGACGAGATTCGGTACAGATATTCGTCATGTGACGACAAAAAAAAAACATTATTGTGGCCACGCCCCCTGACAAACCGGAAGTCCGCCATTTTGACAGGAAGTCCGGGGAATGCTGAGTCAGCGTTTTTGCTTACTTCGCATTTTAACGAACTCCTCCTAGGGCGTTTCACCAAATGAGCTCAAAATCGCTCCAGCTCATCTCGAGATGTGGGGCATCAAAAGTTATCCAAATTTTTTGGCTAAGTTTTACGGTTTGTTTGCGGCGAAGCCGCAATCTTTCCGAAGTATTTTGCGATTCATCAAAAACTAAAAATCGCTCCCATTCGCACAAACAAACTCTGATTAAAAATCGGAAATATACATTTTATTGACCTTTCACCCCTGGACAAAACAAATGCAACAAAGTGACATTGGGCGCGATAGCGCCCCCTCCAGGTGCAGAAGAAAAAATGCATTATGGGAAAAAAATTAGTTTCTCGGAAATGGATGAAATTTGGCACAAAAATAGTTGATGGCGTCCCGATCCAAAAAGCCAATGAGACCCATATCGTATTTTGTACGGTGTTGCCATGGTGACGCCCGGGGCTCCCCATGTTATTGTAATGGGGCTGACACATGAATCTCACATTATGCAACATTACAGCGCGTTAGCGCCCCCTGTCAGGAGCGTGTGGACAGTGGTCATTGAAATACGGCCCGTCAGGGCCGTCTGATGCTAATTGTGAAATTAAAAAGTTTATGGGCGCGCTAGCGCCCTCTGCAGGCTGGAGCCATTATTCACATTGAGAGGCTAAAAATGTTGTTTTGATGTTTACTGACAACGATTAATGGCACATCAGGGCAATAAAATGCAGTGTGGCACCCTTGGTATGGTTATGGCACGGCAATAGAGGCGCTAAAGGAGGCACGGCCCGCGAGGGCCGTTCGATGCCGCTTGCGGCTTTAATTATTCTTTCTTTCTTTCTTCTTTCTTCTTCTTCTTCTGCTCTTTGAGCAGGAATTTGACCCCCTGAACATTGTCGAAAACTCACCAAACTTTGCCCAAAATTCAGGTTCGGCGAAAAATTTATTAAAATTTGTGTTTCATATTGGGGGAAAAAAAAATGGCGCGACAGCGCCACCTACAAAAGTGAAAATACATTACGCCAATGGGGGAGGGGCCGAAGTAAACTTTGTCGTAGAGCGACGAGATTCGGTACAAACATTCGTCATGTGACGACAGACAAAAAATATTATTGTGGCCACGCCCCCTGACAAACCGGAAGTCCGCCATTTTGCCAGGAAGTCCGGAGAATGCTGAGTCAGCGTTTTCGCTGACGTCGCATTTTAATGAACTCCTCCTAGGGCGTTTCACCAAATGAGCTCAAAATCGCTCCAGCTCATCTCGAGATGTGGGGCATCAAAAGTTATCCAAATTTTTTGGCTAACTTTTACGGTTTGTTTGCGGCGAAGCCGCAATCTTTCCGAAGTATTTTGAGATTCATCAAAAACTAAAAATCGCTCCCATTCGCACAAACAAACTCCGATTAAAAATCGGAAATATACATTTTTTTGACCTTTCACCCCTGGACACAACAAATGTGAAAAAGTTACACTGGGCGCGATAGCGCCCCCTCCAGGTGCAGAAGAAAAATTGCATTATGGGAAAAAAATTAGTTTGTCGGAAATGGATGAAATTCGGCACAGAAATAGTTGATGGCATCCCGATCCAAAAAGCCAATGAGACCCATATCGTATTTTGTACGGTGTTGCCATGGTGAATCAAAATACATTGCGTCTCTGGAGGCGGGACCAACCGGGGCCAACGTCAACTTTGTCATAGAGCGACGAGATTCGGTACAGATATTCGTCATTTGACGACAAACAAAAAATATTATTGTGGCCACGCCCCCTGACAAACTGGAAGTCTGCCATTTTGACTGGAAACCTGGAGAATGCTGAGTCATGGTTTTCGCTGACGTCGCATTTTAACGAACTCCTCCTAGGGCGTTTGACAAAATGAGCTCAAAATCGCTCCAGCTCATCTCGAGATGTGGGGCATCAAAAGTTATCCAAATTTTTTGGCTAAGTCTTACGGTTTGTTTGCGGCGAAGCCGCAATCTTTCCGAAGTATTTTGCGATTCATCAAAAACTAAAAATCGCTCCCATTCGCACAAACAAACTCCGATTAAAAATCGGAAATATACATTTTTTTGACCTTTCACCCCTGGACACAACAAATGTGAAAAAGTTACACTGGGCGCGATAGTGCCCCCTCCAGGTGCAGAAGAAAAATTGCATTATGGGAAAAAAATTAGTTTGTCAGAAATGGATGAAATTCGGTACAAAAATAGTTGATGGCGTCCCGATCCAAAAAGCCAATGAGACCCATAACATATTTTGTACGGTGTTGCTATGGTGACAACCGGGGCCCCCCATGTAATTCTAACGGGGCTGACACATGAATCTCACATTATACAACATTACAGCTCGTTAGCGCCCCCTGTCAGGAGCTTGTGGACAGTGGCCATGGAAGAACGGCCCGTTAGGGCCGTCTGATGCTACATGTGAAATTAAAAAGATTATGGGCGCGCTAGCGCCCTCTGCATGCTGGAGCCATTATTCACATGGAGAGGCTAAAAATGTAGTTTTGATGTTTACTGACAAAGATTAATGGCACATCGGGGCAATAAAATGCAGTGTGGCCAAGCTGGCGCCCTTGGTAGGGTTGTGGCACAGATATATAGAGGCGCTAAAGGAGGCACGGCCCGCGAGGGCCGTTCGATGCCGCTTGCGGCTTTAATTTCTTCTTCTTCTTCTGCTCTTTGAGCAGGAATTTGACCCCCTGAACATAGTCGAAAACTCACCAAACTTTGCCCAAAATTCAGGTCCGGTGAAAAATTAATTAAAATGTGTGTTTCATGTTGTGGGAAAAAAAAATGGCGCGACAGCGCCACCTACAAAAGTCAAAATACATTGCGCCAATGGGGGAGGGGCCGAAGTAAACTTTGTCGTAGAGCGACGAGATTCGGTACAGACGTTCGTCATGTGACGACAAAAAAAAAAAAATATTGTGGCCACGCCCCCTGACAAACCGGAAGTCCGCCATATTGACAGGAAGCCCGGAGAATGCTGAGTCAGCGTTTTCGCTGACGTCGCATTTTAACGAACTCCTCCTAGGGCGTTTCACCAAATGAGCTCAAAATCGCTCCAGCTCATCTCAAGATGTGGGGCATCAAAAGTTATCCAAATTTTTTGGCTATGTTTTACGGTTTGTTTGCGGCGAAGCCGCAATCTTTCCGAAGTATTTTGCGATTCATCAAAAACTAAAAATCGCTCCCATTCGCACAAACAAACTCTGATTAAAAATCGGAAATATACATTTTATTGACCTTTCACCCCTGGACACAGCAAATGTGAAAAAGTGACATTGGGCGCGATAGCGCCCCCTCCAGGTGCAGACGAAAAAATGCATTATGGGAAAAAAATTAGTTTGTCGGAAATGGATGAAATTCGGTACTAAAATAGTTGATGGTGTCCCGATCCAAAAAGCCAATGAGACCCATATCGTATTTTGTACGGTGTTGCCATGGTGAATCAAAATACATTGCGTCTATGGAGGCGGGACCAACCGGGGCCAACGTCAACTTTGTCATAGAGTGACGAGATTCGGTACAGATATTCGTCATGTGACGACAAACAAAAAATATTATGGTGGCCACGCCCCCTGACAAACCGAAAGTCCGCCATTTTGACAGGAAACCTGGAGAATGGTGAGTCTGCGTTTTCGCTGACGTCGCATTTTAACGAACTCCTCCCAGGGCGTTTCACCAAATGAGCTCAAAATCGCTCCAGCTCATCTCGAGATGTGGGGCATCAAAAGTTATCAAATTTTTTTTGCTACGTTTCACGGTTTGTTTGCGGCGAAGCCGCAATCTTTCCGAAGAAATTTGCGATTCATCGTAAACTAAAAATTGCTCCCATTTGCACAAACAAACTCCGATTAAAAATCTGAAATATACATTTTATTGACCTTTCACCCCTGGACACAGCAAATGTGAAAAAGTGACATTGGGCGCGATAGCGCCCCCTCCAGGTGCAGACGAAAAAATGCATTATGGGAAAAAAATTAGTTTGTCGGAAATGGATGAAATTCGGTACTAAAATAGTTGATGGTGTCCCGATCCAAAAAGCCAATGAGACCCATATCGTATTTTGTACGGTGTTGCCATGGTGAATCAAAATACATTGCGTCTATGGAGGCGGGACCAACCGGGGCCAACGTCAACTTTGTCATAGAGTGACGAGATTCGGTACAGATATTCGTCATGTGACGACAAACAAAAAATATTATGGTGGCCACGCCCCCTGACAAACCGAAAGTCCGCCATTTTGACAGGAAACCTGGAGAATGGTGTGTCTGCGTTTTCGCTGACATCGCATTTTAACGAACTCCTCCCAGGGCGTTTCACCAAATGAGCTCAAAATCGCTCCAGCTCATCTCGAGATGTGGGGCATCAAAAGTTATCCAAATTTTTTGGCTAAGTTTTACGGTTTGTTTGCGGCGAAGCCGCAATCTTTCCGAAGTATTTTGCGATTCATCAAAAACTAAAAATCACTCCCATTCGCACAAACAAACTCCGATTAAAAATCGGAAATATACATTTTATTGACCTTTCACCCCTGGACGCAGCAAATGCGAAATAGTAACATAAGGCGCGATAGCGCCCCCTCCAGGTGCAGAAGAAAAAATGCATTATGGGAAAAAAATTAGTTTGTCGGAAATGGATGAAATTCGGTACAAAAATAGTTGATGGCGTCCCGATCCAAAAAGCCAATGAGACCCATATCGTAATTTGTACGGTGTTGCCATGGTGACGCCCGGGGCCTCCCATGTTATCGTATTGGGACTGACACATGAATCTCACATTATACAAAATTATAGCGCGTTAGCGCCCCCTGTCAGGAGCTTGTGGACAGTGGTCATGGAAGTACGGCCGTCTGATGCTACTTGTTAAATTAAAAAGATTACGGGCGCGCTAGCGCCCTCTGCAGGCTGGAGCCATTATTCACATGGAGAGGCTAAAAATGTTGTTTTGATGTTTGCTGACTGATTAATGGCACGTCAGGAATATAAAATGCAGTCTGGCGCCCTTGGTACGGTTACATAGACGCGGCAGTAGAGGCGCTAAAGGAGGCACGGCCCGCGAGGGCCGTTCGATGCCGCTTGCGGCTTTAATTAGGCCCGAGCGGCCTGCCGTCGCAAGGGCCTATTGTAATCGCAATCACAGCGCAGTGCGCGCAGCGCACTGAACCTAAGTGCGCGGAGCGCACAAAAACAGCGCGAAGCGCTGTCCCCATGTCAACCGTAAACTCACCATGTAAAACAGTGAAGCCCACACCGGAGGTGTGGGCCCTTTATACTTATTATTGCATTAAAATGAATGGGGGTAAATAGTGTGAATGGGGGTATATAGTGGATGACGAGCGCGAAGCGCTCGTCATCCACCCAGGAGTCCCACGGATGCGTGCGGATTGTTGAAAGCTTTCCAAAAATGTATAATATGACATCGTCGCGAAAGCGACTATATTGTTTTTGTAAAAAATATTATTATTCTTTCTCGCTTCTTTCTTCTTCTTTCTTCTGCTCTTTGAGCAGGAATTTGACCCCCTGAACATTGTCGAAAACTCACCAAACTTTGCCCAAAATTCAGGTCCGGTGAAAAATTAATTTAAATGTGTGTTTTATATTTGGGAAAAAAAAAATGGCGCGACAGCGCCACCTACAAAAGTCAAAATACATTACGCCAATGGGGGAGGGGCCGAAGAAAACTTTGTCGTAGAGCGACGAGATTCGGTACAGATATTCGTCATGTGACGACAAAAAAAAAATATTATTGTGGCCACGCCCCCTGACAAACCGGAAGTCCGCCATTTTGACAGGAAGTCTGGAGAATGCTGAGTCAGCGTTTTCGCTGACATCGCATTTTAACGAACTCCTCCTGGGGCCTTTAACCAAATGAGCTCAAAATCGCTCCAGCTCATCTCCAGATGTGGGGCATCAAAAGTTATCAAAATTTTTTGGCTAAGTTTTATGGTTCGTTTGCGGCGAAGCCGCAATCTTTCCGAAGTATTTTGCGATTCATCAAAAACTAAAAATCGCTCCCATTCGCACAAACAAACTCCGATTAAAAATCGGAAATATACATTTTGTTGACCTTTCACCCCTGGACGCAACAAATGTGGAAAAAGTGCCATTGGGCGCGATAGCGCCCCCTCCAGGTGCAGAAGAAAAAATGCATTGTGGGAAAAAAATTAGTTTGTCGGAAATGGCTGAAATTCGGTACAAAAATAGTTGATGGCGTCCCGATCCAAAAAGCCAATGAGACGCATATCGTATTTTGTACGGTATTGCCATGGTGACGCCCGGGGCCCCCCATGTAATTCTAATGGGGCTGACACATGAATCTCACATTATGCAACATTACAGCGCGTTAGCGCCCCCTGTCAGGAGCTTGTGGACAGTGGACATGGAAGTACGGCCCGTTAGGGCTGTCTGATGCTACTTGTTAAATTAAAAAGTTTATGGGCGCGCTAGCGCCCTCTGCAGGCTGGAGCCATTATTCACATGGAGAGGCTAAAAATGTAGTTTTGACGTTTACTGACAAATATTAATGGCACATCAGGGCAAAAAAATGCAGTGTGGCGCCCTTGGTACGGTTATGGCACGGCAATAGAGGCGCTAAAGGAGGCACGGCCCGCGAGGGCCGTTCGATGCCGCTTGCGGCTTTAATTCTTTCTTCTTTCTTCTTCTTCTTCTTCTTCTTCTGCTCTTTGAGCAGAAATTTGACCCCCTGAACATAGTCGAAAACTCACCAAACTTTGCCCAAAATTCAGTTTTGGTGAAAAATTAATTAAAATGTGTGTTTCATATTGGGGGAAAAAAAAATGGCGCGACAGCGCCACCTACAAAAGTGAAAATACATTACGCCAATGGGGGAGGGGCCGAAGTAAACTTTGTCGTAGAGCGACGAGATTCGGTACAGATATTCGTCATGTGACGACAAAAAAAAAATATTATTGTGGCCACGCCCCCTGACAAACCGGAAGTCCGCCATTTTGACAGGAAGTCCGGAGAATGCTGAGTCAGCGTTTTCGCTGACATCGCATTTTAATGAACTCCTCCTTGGGCGTTTCACCAAATGAGCTCAAAATCGCTCCAGCTCATCTCGAGATGTGGGGCATCAAAAGTTATCCAAATTTTTTGGCTAAGTTTTACGGTTTGTTTGCGGCGAAGCCGCAATCTTTCCGAAGTATTTTGCGATTCATCAAAAACTAAAAATCACTCCCATTCGCACAAACAAACTCCGATTAAAAATCGGAAATATACATTTTATTGACCTTTCACCCCTGGACGCAGCAAATGCGAAATAGTAACATAAGGCGCGATAGCGCCCCCTCCAGGTGCAGAAGAAAAATTGCATTATGGGAAAAAAATTAAGTTTCTCGGAAATGGATGAAATTCGGTACAAAAATAGTTGATGGCGTCCCGATCCAAAAAGCCAATGAGACCCATATCGTAATTTGTACGGTGTTGCCATGGTGATGCCCGGGGCCCCCCATGTTATCCAATGGGGCTGACACATAAATCTCACATTATACAGCATTACAGCGCGTTAGCGCCCCCTGTCAGGAGCTTGTGGACAGTGGTCATGGAAGTACGGCCCGTCAGGGCCGTCTGATGCTAATTGTGAAATTAAAAAGATTGTGGGCGTGCTAGCGCCCTCTGCAGGCTGGAGCCATTGTTGACATGGAGGGGCTAAAAATGTTGCTTTGATGTTTACTGACAACGATTAATGGCACATCAGGGCAATAAAATGCAGTGTGGCTACGCTGGCGCCCTTGGTAGGGTTGTGGCACGGATAGATAGAGGCGCTAAAGGAGGCACGGCCCGCGAGGGCCGTTCGATGCCGCTTGCGGCTTTAATTTGTCATTTTTTGTCATTTTTTGTCATTTTTTTGTCATTTTTTGTCACATTTTTGTCATTTTTTGTCACATTTTTCGTCATTTTTTTGTACATTTTTCATCTGCTTCATCTGAGCCCTGTCAAACACACAGAGCTGCACTTCAACAGCTCTACAGTCGCTTTAAACCGGCTCCAGCAGAGAAAAGAGTTTAACTGTATCAACTGTTGTTTTTACTCAGAGCCTGACATGTTGTGATACTTGAGGCGAGACGCAGCAGGTGAACGGAGAAAACAATCACATTCAGAGGAATCAATGGGAAGCGTTCGCTGAGCATTAATGATGTGAATATGAAGAGAAAATGTAACGCAAGTTTCCTGTCCTGGTGCGTTTTCATATAAAAGTGAGATGTTGGCAGATAGAGCCAGGTTTAAATGTGTGTTTTGGTTTCAAAGCTCAGTTAAGGCAGGCTAGGCTAGCTGCTAGCCTCGCTGCTTCTAGCCTAGCAAAACGTTGCCGAGCAATGCGCAAACTTTTGGGAACTATTTGTCGCAGAAGTCATTAAATAAACCTTTCGACCTTCATAAAAGTGTACGAAGTTTATGTTGTGTGTGTTCAGTTGGAAAATGGCCGAATAATAAGCGGGATCATGTATAGAACGCTGGTCATTATCGGGAAAATAAGCACCTTCAGGGCGAAACAAGTCCGGTTCGCCCTGAAGGTGCTTATTTTCCCGATAATGACCTGTGTTCTATACATGATCCCTTACTTATGGGCTGTTGAACAATTAAATAATTAGAGAAATTTCAAAATTGTTTTCCCCCTTAACTGTTTTCAAACATGACCATATATGGGCGACTCCAGAGATGCCGTCTGTACATAGACGAAGGAGGAGGAGCAAAGTGGTTCAACAGCCCAAAAATACATAAATATCGTGCTAATGCTAACGGTTATCTAGCACTAGCTACGAATGCCGTTTTTTTGCTTCTACTGAACAATCTGCTGTGAATATGTCAAAGTGTTTTAATTAACGCTACTTGAATCTACTTCCTTTACTGAACGTTCCGCCGTCACTTTAATAAACGTTCACCATTAGCTTGAAGAGCTTTGAGAAACGCCCACCTCGCTTGTTTCTGGAACTAGCCCGACGTGCTGCGAGCTAATCAGCCTCAGACGCACTCCCCCCCCCTCTGATAACGCCGCTGTCACACCGCTGCGTAACCTCGCCGGGGAACGCTCCTGTTTGTATGAATTAATGCGGCGGCCGAGAGCCTGGTACAGGGGGGGGGGACACACAGCTCAATTTCCATTTTTATGAACAATCCGGTTAGCTCTGTCAGGGAGACGGATGGCGAGAGGGGGCCGCGGGATCGATGCGGTGGGAGCGCGCCCGGCATCGCAAAGCAGGGGCGTCCCACGGATCCGCTGATGAGCCGCGGCGAATCACAGGAACGGGGAGGGAATGTCAAAGATGTGTGGCTGCTGCTCCAAACAGGAGACTCGCAGGACCTTCAGAACAGACACACATGTACATCAATAAACCTCCATCACGAGTTTAATGAAAACGCCACGTCTGCTGTTTCTAGGGCAGAGGAATCCGACTGGATCTGCCGGGTTTGTGCTTCGACCGCCTCCTGGGCTGGAAACGCTCACGGATAATTCCCTCCTCTCTGCTTCTCTGAGAGCTAACCTTGAGCCGGCAACCTTGAGCAAAACGAACTACTTAAGCAGCCTCGAGAGAGCCACTCGACTGTGCGGCGCTAATATCAGCCCCACGACCAGGCTGAGCAATCAGAGGGGGAGGGGGGGGTCGACGAGGAAACAGAGGATGTCGGAGCCGATACTGGAGCAGGAGAGTGTTTTTAAAAATAAAGTAAACAAACAGCAGATAAACTCTTAACTCCCGTCAGCAGATTTTTTTTCCATTATTTTTTTGTTGGGTATTCAACTCATTTCTGTCATTTTTTTGTCATTTTTTGTCACATTTTTGTAATTTTTTGGTCAAATTTTTATCACATTTTTATCAATTTTTTGTCATTTATTTTGTCATTTTTTGTATCATTTTTTATTTTATTTTTGTCACATTTTTTGTCATATTTTTGGTAATTTTTTCGTCATTTTTGTCACATTTTTGTCTCTTTTTTTGTAAATTTTGTGTCATTTTTTTGTCATTTTTTGTCATTTTTTTGTCATTTTTTTATCAAATTTTTATCAAATTTTTAGCAATTTTTTGTAATTTTTTGTAATTTTTTTGTCATTTTTTTCGTCATTTTTTCGTCATTTTTGTCATTTTTTTGTAATTTTTTTTATCAAATTTTTGTCACATTTTTGTAATTTTTTTGTAATTTTTTGTAATTTTTGTCACATTTTTGTCACATTTTTGTCCATTTTTTGTCATTTTTTTGTCCCTTTTTTTGGCACATTTTTGTCATTTTTTTGTCACATTTTTGTCATTTTTTTGTGACATTTTTGTGACATTTTTCCACATTTTCATCAATTTCTCGTCACTTTTTTGTCACATTTCCATCTTTGTTTTCGTCTCAGTTTTGTTGCTATTTTCACACCTTTTTTCCAGACGCTTTTGGATTGGGGTAAAGCCAAACTGGAGAGACTGTGCTCGGTTCAGGTGGGAGTTTAGGGGTTAATGAGATAAAGACATTTAGCACCCACACATTTCCTCTTCTGAAACACTGAAGAGGCACCCAGAGCCCCCACACCTGCAGCACAGTGGAGGCGTCACAAGAGGAGCTACAGGAAACAGAAGCAAAATCCCAGCTCTGAAAGAGATAAACGTTTGTCGTCCATATCGCGAGTTTCCAACGTGCCATAAAAGTGGATCTGTTTAAGCCCGTAAAGAAGAGCCGCGCTCGCTCCTGACGGCGTCCCAGCAGCCGCCCGTCCCACACGGCGTTACCCGAGCGGCGTCTGGGCCGGCCCGCAGTAAAAGCAAATGTTAATTGCCTGTGTCGCGTTAATATGGATTTACTGCCCACACATCGGGCCTTCTGAAAGGTTAATTAGTCCGGCCACTGTAGCTCGTGTTTATGAAGCGTCGCCGTGTGAGCCTATCAGGGCGAGCGGGTCCTGAGGAGGAGGAGGAGGAGGAGGAGGAGGAGGAGGAGGAGGAAGAGGAGGCCCGCACATCTGCACCGAGGAAAGTGGGTCATCGCCGGAGCCGTCCTGAAGAGCCTAACAAGCCGCGGCGCCGAGGAACACCGGCTAATTAGCTCAGGCAAAGAGTGGGAGCGAAGGACGGGGGGGGGAGAACAACAAGTCTCCTACAAACACCTGCAGCAGATGGGATTCTGATCCTTCTCACGCACATGAACATATAATCGTGACTCGACTTTATCGTGACTCGGGTCGCAACAAGAAAATTAACAAAAACTGCAATTGAGAAATCATAATAGAGTCATGTTTGGAATATAACTGACCTGCATCACATGAATGATCACATTTTGAGGGACTATTTTCACGCAGATCACTCCACCGCCGCGTAGCTTATACAACCACGAAGCTGATGCTGCTCAAATATAAGTTATTTTACATGATTCTATGGACACAGACATGTATATGGTTAGTCTGGTGTTATCAGTGATTTGCCTCAGGTGCTCTGTGGAGCGGCTCACACTGTTTTTAATGCAGGCTAGCTGATACCATAGACACGCACTAGCCTTGTGCCACAAATATAAGAACTGCATGAATTACAAAAAATATCTCCAGAAATCAGCAACACTCTGGATAACGAGGAAATGAGGCCCTGTGTCAAACATCCTGAAACATCCCTTTAAAGAAGAAGGAACCTCTTGTTTCATGAGGAGAGAAACTCCCTCAGACCTGACGCTGATGTCGTTCTTTGCTTTCACAAACCTGAGCATTAGCGCTCGCAAAACACCGAAGTCCGTAAACATTCCTGATCTCGTGCGTGAGTTTCAAACTGCCCATATCGTTGCTCCGCCCCCTGCCTTCCGTCTGACACCGCGACCGAGAACCACATATTCTTTCCAAATTAGCTGAAGGCAGCGCTCCCAGCTGGGCTCATTGTCGGCACTTCCGCTCCTCCTCCTCCTCCTCCTCCTCCTCCGCTGCAGCTTTCTGTGGAGGATCCGGCTGTAATAAGGTCTCCACAGGAACAACAGGAGCTCAGCGTTTGATTCCAGAACTCACTCGAGTCCAGAGGCACCTGGATTATGGACTCGTGGTTTCACTGCAGCGCATACAGGCCGGGACGTAACAACGCAGTGACCGTGTTTACAGACATCGCCCCCCAGGAGGAACAGCTCAGAAACCGTCACAGAGAGAGATATGTTACAATGTTTTCCCCCTGCATTATAGTACTTTATTATCCGGCTCTTCACAACGTAAGTAGAAGCTCCGTTGATTTGAATGGGATTTCCCAACGTTCTCCCGGTCATTACTTCCTGATAAAGTTCCTCTGAGTTGGTGTTTTCATATCACTCCGCACGTACGTAGCAGCGACACTATCTGTCCCGTCACTGAGAGAGAAGTCGGGGAATCGTGAGTCTGACTTTCAACTTACCCAGAGATTCACCACCTCCTCCAACTGCGCCTTCAGCTAAGTAGCTAGGCTAGCTGCTAGCCTTGCTGCTTCTAGCCTAGCAAAACGTTGCCGAGCAACGCGCAAACTTTTGGGAACTATTTGTCGCAGAAGTCATTAAATAAACCTTTGACCTTCATAAAAGTGTACGAGGTTTATGTTGTGTGTGTTCAGTTGGAAAATGGCCGAATAATAAGCGGATCATGTTTAGAACGCTGGTCATGATTGGGAAAATAAGCACCTTCAGGGCGAAACAAGACCCTCCACTTCGTGTCGGGGTCCGGTTCGCCCTGTCGGTGCTTATTTTACCGATAATGACCAGCGTTCTATACATTATCCCTTACGTACAAAAGTGTCAAAACATGGACACTTCTGCCAGGTGTGCCAGGTCTGCGGTTAACAGCGTGTGTTAGCGCGTGTGTTAGCATGTGTTAGCGCGTGTGTTAGCGCGTGTGTTAGCATGTGTTAGCTAAGGAGGAGAGAGAGGAGAGTTTCATAAACCCCCAGTTATCTCGGAATCTAGAAAAAAATCTGTCATTTTGATCAAAACAAGCCTCTGTTTAGTTTAGGATTTCTCAGGAACCGAGACACGTATAATTAAACTGTTTTCACCTACGGAGAGCTTAGAGTCTTTCAAACACAGCCTGTGTCCATAGCCTTAACATAGAATATGGAGTGGTGCTACAAATATCATGACAAATGGTCGATAATCGTGAATAATCATAAAATCTCAACATTTTCTTTGCGACTGAAACATTTGAAACGGTGACATCATTAGACACTCCCCTCTTTTCCTTTTCCATGTTGACAAAGTCGGTCCATTTGCAGGGGCTGTTTAAGCAGCTCGGTCTGGGGTCTGGGGGGGGGGGCGGTGTGACCCCCAGGCCCGGCTCAGTGAGCAGGATTACAGGGTTAACCAGCTGCCAATCACGCGGCCATTCTTCCCTGGCTCGGAGGTAATTGATATTATAATGTTGTGATTGTCCTTTGGAGATGCCTCGTCTGAAATCCAGCCTGAGGTTTTGCATTGAACACGTCTGAATGGTCGGGCTCTTGAAAAGGAGCTTTTCACAGAAGATCTGCTCCCGGTGGATTTCGTCTATGAGGTGCGGATAAAGGGAAGAGTGCATGAAAACGGATGAGTTTATGGATATTAGTGTAAAAGATATGCAGGAGCAGGCGTCTGTGTGAGGAGGACGTGCAGTAGGAATGAGTCTGGCTTCATTTTCATCTGTTTCACCATAAACACTGCGACTGTGAACCTCCTAAACCCTGAACCAGGAGCAGTTCTTCGGTTTGTCCACTGGGGGAGAGTGAACAGCTGGAAGGCCAGAGAAACGCCTCATTTTGGTTTGTTTCATCTCTTTTTCTGTCTCTCGTTTGTGTCGTTTTTTCCTTGCTTTTTCCTTGTGTTTTTGTTACTTTTTTTGGTCACGTTTTCCTTGTGTTTTTGTCGCTCAAACAAAGGACAAGCGAGGAGGAGGTATCCGGGCAAGACTCCCAGCTAAGCCTAACACGAGCCTTCTATCCCACTGTTGTTCTGACTAATGTAATCGTAATACAGACGGCGTCGCGTCATAGAAGGGGGCAGTTTTCACTCCGTTTAACCATTTTCTGGCGAAATATAAACTTATTTATCACATACAAATGAAGTCAAGTGTAAATCGTTTATTCACAGCAGATTGTTCAGCATAAGTGGAAAAAAGCAGCAGTCGTGGCTAGCGTCAGTATTAGCCTGATGTTAGCATTAGCCTGATGTTAGTATTAGCCTGATGTTGGTATTAGCATTATGTTAGCATTCTCTGTTATTCATGTATTTATGGGCTGTTGAACCTCTTTGCTCCTCTCCATGTCTTTGTATCTTTATTTAGTAGAAACTATATTCATAATTCAGCATTTGTTAAAGTAGTTTTTGAATAATTAGAGAAAGTTTAGATTTTTCAAACATGACCATATATGGGCCATTCCAAAGATGTCGTCTGTATCTATACGTTTGTCAAAGGAACTGTTTTTACATACTGAGACATGTTCTTACCTAACAGGTGAACAGTGTTGTTTTCGTCAACGAAGACGATAACAATATCTTTTCGTTGACGCCCCTTTTTTTAATGACGATAACGTAGCGATGACGAGCTAAAATGAGCTCTTTGGGGACGAGAACATGACGAGACGTTTACGAGTTTACGTCAATGAGACGAGACGAGACAAAAATGGGAGAAAGTTTTTCGTCAGATCGTTCACAAACACAAAGTTTGTGCGCGGAGTGAGAGAACACACGGTAAGCGTGAAACGGAGCGGCGCCTCTTTCTCTCTCTCTCTCCCCGTGGCGTGCGGTCACTGCTCGCGTACATCCTCCTCGGAGCGTCTGACGTCCAGGTCACAGGGACTTTGTTGTTTCTCAGGACAGTTTTCAATACCGTGGCGTATGAACGCAGAAAGCACGTCGAGGTGCTACGTATGTGCAGACAGAAGCGACGATCAGAGGACGAGGAGAGCGGGCGCTTTTGGGAAAAGTCCTGTTCACAGTCGGCCACTTCTGCCAGTGCCTGTCGTGGTGTCATCTGTTTGTCAAAAGCCAATAGAAGCTATTATTTATCCCAATTTCCAAAACTTATCGAAATTAATTATCACTTCTTATAATAAAACCGACGAAAACTTGACAAAAACCTTTTTAATTTTCGTCTGACTAAAACGTGACTAAAACGATCACATTTTGAAGTGACTAAAATGTGACTAAACCTAAATGCATTTTCGTCCAAAGGACTAAGACTAAAACTAAAAGGGCCAAAAACAACACTGCAGGTGAAGATAGAAGCTACCAAGCTCTACCAAGTTTTCACTAAAATATGGTTACGTGAAGTGTTACACGATAAAGTATAATTACACAAGTGGAACACTTCACGTAACCATATTTAAATAGGGAAAACGTGGAAGAGCTTGGTAGCTTCTATCTTCACCTGTTTTGGAGCTATAGAGGAGAGAGGGAGAGGCTAAATGCTAACGCCGTCTGTGTTTACGTGACTGAGGACACGCGTGAAGATCAGACAGGTCCACATGAACTCGTCTAAGCTCAGGTAAGAACATATCTCAATATGGAAAAACGTGGCCTGTTCCTTTTAGGGCTGAAACGACTAATCGATTATTGAAACAGTCGACAACTATTTTAGTAATCGATTAATCGTTCTCTGGTTCACACAGACTCAAATGGAGCAAAAATGACATAAAAATGCAGTATTTTTGATTAAATCCTACTTTGTTTTTATAGTTCGGGTCCGTGTACATTTTGTACATTGTAAAGTTCATGAATCGAGCCTCCAACAAACATGTCCCTTTAGTTTTACTCCATTAACACATCCTCAAGCAGCCACTTAAGCTATAGGTGATTAAAAAAATAGAAAAATTTGAATTTTCCTTCACCATTCACAGCCAAGCGATTACTCGATTAATCGTAAAAATAATCAATAGATCAATCGAGTACAAAATACTCGATTGATCTATTGATTATTTTTACGATTTAATAAAAAAAAAAAAAAAAAAAAAAAAAAAAATGGCGTCTGGTGGCCGGGTCTCTGCCCACGGGGCCCGGCCGGGCACAGCCCGAAGGGACGACGTGGGCCCGCCCTCCTGTGGACCCACCACCCGCAGAGGGATCCGTAGGGGTCGGGTGCGAAGAGGACTGGGTGGCAGTCAGAGGCAGGTGCCTCGACGACCTGGTCCGCATGCACAGCTTCTGGCGTTCGGGACATGGAACGTCACCTCGCTGGGGGGGAGGAGCCTGAGCTTGTGCGGGAGGTTGAGAGATACCGGCTAGATATAGTCGGGCTCACCTCCACGCACAGCTTGGGTTCCGGATCCCAACTCCTGGAGAGAGGCTGGACTCTCCATTTTTCTGGAGTTGCCCGTGGGGAGAGGCGGCGGGCTGGGGTGGGTTTGCTCATATCCCCCCAGCTTAGCCGTCACGTGTTGGAGTTCACCCCGGTGGACGAGAGGGTCGCGTCCCTACGCCTCCGGGTCGGGGACAGGTCTCTCACCGTTGTCTCGGCCTACG
The DNA here is from genome assembly GCF_951799975.1 of Gobius niger. Lineage (NCBI taxonomy): Eukaryota > Metazoa > Chordata > Actinopteri > Gobiiformes > Gobiidae > Gobius > Gobius niger. Next base: position 41,866,767 of record NC_136855.1, read on the forward strand.
GGCCCAACATCGGTGCAGAGTACCCGGCCTTCTTGGAGTCCCTGGGAGGGGTACTAGATAGTGCTCCGACTGGGGACTCCATTGTTCTGCTGGGGGACTTCAACGCCCACGTGGGTAACGACAGTGAGACCTGGGAGGGAGTGATTGGGAGGAACGGCCTCCCCGATCTGAACCCGAGTGGTGTTCTGTTATTGGACTTCTGTGCTAGTCACGGTTTGTCCATAACGAACACCATGTTCGAGCACAAGGGTGTCCATAAGTGCACGTGGCACCAGGACACCCTAGGCAGGAGGTCGATGATCGACTTTGTAGTTGTGTCGTCTGACCTCCGGCCGCGTGTCTCGGACACTCGGGTAAAGAGAGGGGCTGAGCTGTCAACCGATCACCACCTGGTGGTGAGCTGGATCCGCTGGCAGGGGAGGAAGCCGGTCAGACCTGGCAGGCCCAAGCGTGTTGTGAGGGTCTGCTGGGAACGACTGGCGGATCCCTCTGTCAGTGGGGTCTTCAACTCCCACCTCCGGAAGAGCTTCACCCAGATTTCGGGGGAGGCGGGGGACATGGAGTCAGAGTGGACTCTGTTCTCCTCCTCCATTGTCGATGCGGCTGCTCGTAGTTGTGGCCGTAAGGTCTCTGGTGCCTGTCGCGGCGGCAATCCCCGAACCCGGTGGTGGCGCCCGGAAGTAAGGGATGCCGTCAAGCTGAAGAAGGAGTCCTACCTGGCCTTGTTGGCTTGTGGGACTCCTGAGGCAGCTGAGAGGTACCGGCAGGCCAAGCGTGCTGCAGCTCGAGCGGTCGCAGAGGCAAAAACTCGTGTCTGGGAGGAGTTCGGGGAGGCCATGGAGGAAGACTATCGGTCGGCCTCGAAGAAATTCTGGCAAACCATCCGGCGCCTCAGGAGGGGGAAGCAGTGCTTCACCAACACTGTTTACAGTGCGGGTGGGGGGCTGCTGACCTCGACTGGGGATGTCGTCGGGCGGTGGAAGGAGTACTTCGAGGACCTCCTCAATCCCGTCGTCACGTCTTCCAATGAGGAAGCAGAGGCTGGGGACTCGGAGGTGGGCTCGCCCATCACCGGGGCTGAAGTCACCGAGGTGGTGAGAAAGCTCCTTGGTGGCTCCGGGGGTGGATGAGATTCGCCCTGAGTACCTTAAGTCTCTGGATGTTGTAGGACTGTCTTGGCTGACACGTCTCTGCAACATCGCGTGGCGGTCGGGGACAGTGCCCCTGGATTGGCAGACCGGGGTGGTGGTCCCTCTCTTTAAGAAGGGGGATCGGAGGGTGTGTTCCAATTACAGAGGAATCACCCTCCTCAGCCTCCCCGGTAAGGTCTACTCCAGGGTGCTGGAGAGGAGGATCCGGCCGATGGTCGAACCTCGGATCCAGGAGGAACAATGCGGTTTTCGTCCTGGTCGTGGCACACTGGACCAGCTCTATACCCTTCATCGGGTACTCGAGGGTTCGTGGGAGTTCGCCCAACCAGTCCACATGTGTTTTGTGGATCTGGAGAAGGCGTTCGACCGCGTCCCTCGTGGTGCCCTGTGGGGGGTGCTCCGGGAGTATGGGGTCCGGGGCCCTCTGCTAAGGGCTGTCCGTTCCCTGTATGAGCAGCAGGAGCTTGGTTCGCATTGCCGGTAGTAAGTCAGACCTGTTCCCGGTGCGTGTTGGTCTCCGCCAGGGCTGCCCTTTGTCACCGGTTCTGTTCATTACCTTTATGGACAGAATTTCTAGGCGCAGCCAGGGGCCGGAGGGTGTCCGGTTTGGGAGCCTCAGGATCTCATCTCTGCTGTTTGCGGATGATGTTGTTCTGATGGCTCCAACGAACCAGGACCTCCAGCACGCACTGGGGCGGTTTGCAGCCGAGTGTGTAGCGGCCGGGATGAGAATCAGCACCTCCAAATCCGAGGCCATGGTTCTCCACCGGAAAAAGGTGGTTTCCCCTCTACAGGTCGGTGGTGAGTCCTTGCCTCAAGTGGAGGAGTTCAAGTATCTCGGGGTCTTGTTCACGAGTGAGGGACGGATGGAGCGTGAGATGGACAGACGGATCGGTGCGGCGTCAGCAGTGATGCGGTCGCTGTATCGGTCTGTCGTGGTGAAGAGGGAGCTGAGTCGGAGGGCAAAGCTCTCGATTTACCGATCGATCTACGTTCCCGCCCTCACCTATGGTCATGAGATTTGGGTCATGACCGAAAGGACAAGATCGCGAATACAAGCGGCCGAAATGAGTTTCCTTCGCAGGGTGGCTGGGCGCACCCTTCGAGATCGGGTGAGGAGCTCAGTTACCCGGGAGGAGCTCGGAGTAGAGTCGCTGCTCCTCCACGTCGAAAGGAGCCAGCTGAAGGGCTCGGGCATCTGTTCCGGATGCCTCCTGGTCGCCTCCCGCGGGAGGTGTTCCAGGCATGTCCTAGTGGGACAAGGCCTCGTGGAAGGCCCAGGACACGGTGGTGGGACTATGTCTCCGAGCTGGCCTGGTGTCGCCTCAGGGTCAGAACAGCTGGAGGAAGTGTGTGTGGATCGGGAAGTTTGGGCATCTCTGCTGAGACTGCTGCCCCCGCGACCCGGCCCCGGATAAAGCGGAAGAAAATGGATGGATGGAGTACAAAATAATCGTTAGTTGCAGCTAGGGCTGAAACAACTAATCGATTAATCGACAACTAATCGATTACTGGAATAGTTGTCAACTATTCCAGTAATCGATTAATCGTTTTCTAGTAAACACAGACTAAAATTGAGACAGTTATTTATTTTGGATGAAAACCTACTTTGTTTTTTAAAGTTAGGGTCTGCAGCAGTGTTAATTTCGTCGACTAAAATATTTAGTCTTAATTTTAGTCAAAGTGATATTTTTGTGACTAAAACTGGACTAAAACTAAATGAAAAGTTTCTCATGAGACTAAAACTGTGACTAAAATGTCCAGATATTTGAGTCGACTAAAATCAGACTAAATAAAAATGAAAAGGAGAGACTAAAATCATCCAGACTTGTATTGAGCGTCTGAAAGAGCCTCAGATCATGTTTAAAGGATCAGCTCTGAGCTTTGTTCATGTGGAGCAGAAACATGAAGCAGAGGAACAACATTAAACATGATTAGAATCAATATTATCAATGCAAAGTCCACTAAACTTACTTGCAATTTTAGTCGGCTAAAACTAGATTAAAATTGAAACGATTTTTTTGACTAAATCTCGACTAAAATTAACTTACATTTTAGTCAAAAGACTAAGAATAAAACTAAATTAAAATATGTTGTCAAAATTAACACTGGTCTGCAGTGTTTTGTACATCGTAAATTTCATAAATATCTGTCTTTGTCTCATCCAATCAAAGCAGAATTAGCACAAAGAGCCTCCTACAAACGTTTACTTTAAGTTTACTCCATCCACGTGTCCTCAAGCGCCGCCACTTTAGCTTTATGTGATAAAAAAATAGAATAAAATACAATTTCCATGCACCTTTCACAGCCAAGCGATTAATCGATTAATCATAAAAATAATCGGTCGATTAATCGATTACCAAAATAATCGTTAGTTGCAGCGCTAGTTCCTTTAAATGGTGACGTCACAGCTCGACTTCCGGGTTCACAGATGTGCGAGAAACTACAAAAAACTCTATTAATACAACAATCAATGTTTCTGAAACTCCACAGTTACTGAACAGACTTATTTATCAGGTCCATGAGCCGAACATGCTGAACCTTCTGCTATAAAAGTCATATTTACCAAAATCGGTACATCCGGGTTAGCGGAGATAAATGCTAACGGCGCAGCAGCTACGCTAACCCTGGAAACAGTGACTTTTTTAGAAGTAGGTTCAGCATTTTTGGCTGATGAGTCTGAGAAATAAGTAGATTCAGTAACTCTCTGTTGACTGTCAGAAATAATGATGGTTGTTTTGATTTTTTTTCTCATATTAGCCGGTTAGCATGTGTGTTAGGACCTGGAAGGACCCGGAAGCGGAAGTTCGAATTTAACAAACGTTTAGGAATCTATTTTCCCGCCTCCAGCTGAGCCTGGAATCTGATCTATAAGACAGATCATATTGAAGGTGGTGACAGACGGTTATGGATCGGAGGGAGCTGCGCAGGAGGAGGAGCTGACCAGTGCAGGACACCACGCTCTGAAACGGGGACAGACCCAGGAGGAGGCTGAAGGCGGTGCTCAGGTTTCCTCCACCTTTACAAACACTCACCCAACACCTGAACCACATCCACAAGTACGATTAGCATGTAGCATGTAGCATTCACTAGCTTGAGAGTCAAATATTTACTCTCATTATCTCAGGCTAAGACTCCCCCTGCGTTGTCAGTTTGTGAGTTTCCTGGCAGCTCATGGACAGACTGTAATGCCGTTTCCTCCGAGCGCCGTGACGGGACAGGAACAGTCGTCGACAGGCCGTGGAAATGTGTAAAAACAGAGATATGGCGGCGCCGGCCGAGCTGCTAATCTAACGTGGCGCGGAGTCAAAGCGGCGAGCGCAGAGTCTTTGAAGCGCAGGCTGTTTCATGGCGAGCGTTCTCTCTAAAGTCTGCGGGCGTTTGCACATCACGCAGCTGAACCGGAGCCAGGAGGGATTACGGCGAGGTGGGCGGAGCCGGCGGATCACTGCCCGCTGTTTATCGGCCGCACGCGCCGCCTCCATCTCCCCCTGGGACGCACTGACGCCGGGGAAACTCCAGCCTGAAGACGCCGCACTCACATGAGCCTGGTATCGAGGAGCAGATGAGGCTCTGAATAAGTCGTTCTCCTCTGAGACTTTTACGCACGAGTTCATACACATTTCTGAAGCTAAATCTGTGTTCCATGATTGTTCAGATGTTTAGTTTGACTCCATTTATCCAGCGATCTCACACTTTTCCCATCAAACAAAATAACGCTTTATGTGGTTCCCCTCGGAGACACGGTGCCCGACGTGCAGTGTGTTATACATCATCTCTCATACATTATGTTTTAGGTGTTTAATGGATATATATCTGTTATTTATGTTAGGAAATAATCAGAGAATAAATGGAGCTGAACTGAACCTGATCAACAGAATCAGGAAACAACATCTGCTCGTCAATATTAAGGCTCATATTTCACTTCATTTTCTCTAGTTTAACCTCTTAACTCCCGCCTGAACCAAGAGCATTTTCTCCAGTTCGGCTTTACCCAAATCCTGTAGGCCAGTGTAAAGCCTCATTTCAAAGCTAAGATCTACAAAACTCCTCTAAATGGATCTTTTTCCTCACGTCATCAGATTTTTTTCCATTTTTTTTTGGTATTCAAGTCATTTTTGTAACTTTTTTTTTGGTCTTTTTTTTGTTTTTTTGTTTTTCCATTTTGTCCTTTTTTAGTAATTTTTTGTCACATTTTTTTTAATTTTTTTATATATTTTTTTTAATTTTTTTTCCTATTTTTGTCATTTGTTGTCACATTTTTGTCACATTTTTGTCACTTTTTTGTCACATTTTTGTCATTTTTTAGTCATTTTTTTTCCTTTTTCTGTCATTTTTTTGTCAGACTTTTGTCAGATTTTTGTCATTTTTTAGTCATTTTTTAGTCATTTTTTTCCTTTTTTTTGGTCACTTTTTGTCACATTTTTGTCATTTTTTGGGTCTTTTTTTTTTGCAATTTTTTTTGCAATTTTTTCTTTTTTTTTACAATTTTTCTGTCACATTTTTTTATTATTATTTTTCCTTTTTTGGCATTTGTTGTCACATTTTTGTCATTTTTTTGTCATATTTTTGTCATTTTTGTCATTTTTTTAAATCATTTTTTGTCACATTTTTGTCATTTTTTTTGTAATTTTTTGTCACATCTTCATCCTTGTTTTCGTCTCAGTTCTGTTGCTATTTTCACACCTTTTTTCCTGAACCTATTGGATTGGACAGTGGGTGAACTGGGCGTCTGTGCATCAAAACAAGCCCAAACTCCGCTTCACATTAAAACGACTCCAAACGAGCACAGGCTGAAACACAATGGCCCCCGCGCGGCATCCTGGCCACATCCCGTCCAGCACAATCCCAGATCATTCCAGGAATTCCAGGCTAATCCCCGAGGTCTGATAAGTCCATCCTCTTTGCTCCATCTTTGCCGTTAAGCCCTCGGTAAACAAACACGCGATTACGGCTCGAGAGCGAGACACGCGGCTGCACGGATTAGCATAATATCTTTATTTCTGTCAAGACCCGTGTGCCGGGACCGATGTCGGCAGCCGTGCTAATAATGGACTCACGCCACGGGAAAATCACCCAATCAGAAATGGAGAGACGGTCAGAGGAGCAACTCCTCACGACATGGGGCTCGGGAGATCATTTCAAAGCAATGTACCGCTACTTTTTGTCTTTTTTTTCCTTTTTTTGTCATTTTTTGTCATATTTTGTCGTTTTTTTTGTCTTTTTTTTGTAATTTTTTGTAATTTTTTGTAATTTTTTAGTCATGTTTTGTCATATTTTTGTCACATTTTTGTTATTTTTTTGTAATTTCTTTTGTAATTTTTTTGTCACATTTTTGTCACATTTTTTGTCACATTTTTGTCATATTTTTGTCATTTTTTTGTCATTTTTTTGTCATTTTTTGTCACATTTTTGTCATTTTTTGTCACATTTTTGTCACATTTTTGTCACATTTTTTGTCACATTTTTGTCACATTTTTGTCATTTTTTTGTCATTTTTTTGTCATTTTTTGTCACATTTTTGTCATTTTTTTGTCATTTTTTTGTCATTTTTTGTCACATTTTTGTCACATTTTTAGTCACATTTTTGTCATATTTTTGTCACATTTTTGTCACATTTTTGTCATATTTTTGTCACATTTTTGTCACATTTTTGTCATTTTTTTGTCATTTTTTTGTCATTTTTTTGTCACATTTTTTGTCACATTTTTGTCATATTTCTGTCACATTTTTGTCACATTTTTTTGTCATTTTTTTGTCACATTTTTGTCACATTTTTGTCACATTTCCCACAGGTGAGAGTAGAGGGGAGGGGCTTAGCCAAGATAAACTCCTCCCTGTGGTCGATATATTTTCTGCGGCCTGAGCTGAAGCTTTAGTGTTGCTGACGAAGCCTTTCGGATGAGACACGTAACATCCTACACTTCAACTACAGAGCACAGAAGACGAGAGCCTACACAGACAATCATGGCTTACATTTGTATTGCACTTTGCCAGCTCGATAAGCTTCTCAAACTGCTCCAGCCATTATTCATCCACGCTGGCACGGAAACCTGGGTCCTTCCTACCATCGCAAATCCAAATCAAACCACTACATGCAGGACCTGTGGATCCCTGGAGCCTCAGTCAATCCCTGAAATCCACAGGCTTCACTCGACACATCACAATTCATGGATCAACACAAAAGCACCTTTTTTTGTGGTTAGATTTTAAGATAAAATAATGTACCAATACAAGTAAACGAGGTACAACTGAGAAAGATAATTCCCAGGCATTTTTCCCAACATTTCTCGACATTGGTGATAAACTCGATATTATAAATGTGCACATCTTCCAAAGAATGATTCCGATATGATCTTGCAGACGACATATCGCCCCCCCTGTGCTCGTGAGTGTCAGCCCGGTGCACACATGGCCCTCACACCAGAACATGGATGTGCTTTCAGCCAGGCCCCACAGCTCGTGTTATTGTTGGGCTTTCTGCGGCTGCTGCACAGAGCCTCTTACAGCTGCTCAATAATCCATTTACTGACTGCTCCGCCGCCTGGCCGGAGAGTCGTTTCAATCACCGGGACAGGAAACTGCCTCGCACAGGAGGAGAGAGAGCGGAGCAGAGGGAGGAGGCAGGTCACTCAAGCTGCCAGTCATTATCGCCAGTGTCATGTTGGAAACCGTACAGCTGTAACACGATTCCAATGTCTCTTAAACCAGCTGGAACCGTCATTGGAGGAGAATCATAATTTACTTCCATTTTTTGAGGCTTTTGGACGGTTTGCTCGACGTAAAGGTTGTTTTATGTCAGGGGAACAGGGGAAACCCAGCTGGACGGATGAGACATTTTCCTGAAAGGTAAAACGTTCACAAAGCGGCACAGACTTTTTCCTTTTTTTGTTATTTTTTTTTCCAATTTTTTTCTTTTTTATCATATTTTTGTCTTTTTTTTTAAATTTTTTTTTGTTTTTTGTAATTTTTTGTCCTTTTTTAGTCCTTTTTTAGTCCTTTTTTTCGTATTTTTTGTCATTTTTTGTCATTTTATTTCCTTTTTTTGTCATTTTTTGTCACATATTTGAATTTTTTTTGTCATATTTTTTTTTTTTTTTGTCTTTTATTTATTTTTATTTTTTTGGTAATTTTTTGTAATTTTTTAGTAATTTTTTAGTCATTTTTTAGTCATTTTTTTCGTTTTTTTTGTCATTTTTTGTCATTTTATTTCCTTTTTTTGTCATTTTTTGTCACATATTTTTCACATTTTTGAATTTTTTTTGTAATTTTTTTGTAATTTTTTTGTCGTTTTTTTGTATTTTTTTGTCGTTTTTTTTGTCACTTTTTTGTCACATCTTCATCATTGTTTTCGTCTCAGTTCTGTCGCTATTTTCACACCTTTTTTCCAGAGGTTTTTTGGGGTAAAGCCAAACTGGAGAAACGTGCTCGGTTCAGGTGGGAGTTTCTGTAACACGATTCCAATGTCTCTTAAACCAGCTGGAACCGTCATTGGAGGAGAATCATAATTTACTTCCATTTTTTGAGGCTTTTGGACAGTTTGCTCGACGTAAAGGTTGTTTTATGTCAGGAGAACAGGGGAAACCCAGCTGGACAGATGAGACATTTTCCTGAAAGGTAAAACGTTCACAAAGAGGCACAGACTCAATCACCATTTCCCCCCCTTATTTTTCTACTGAAGGCTTTTCAGAGGGAACTCGTGACTTGATTTGAGGCTGAGGCTAAGAGGACTTGAATGCCGACTGTAAAGGCATTGCTGATCTCTGAAACTTTAAAGGCAGCTCGTAACGTGCACTCACAGGACAACAATCATGAAGCAATTGACAAAAGCCTGACTTACATTTAACCCCAGCGTGAAGTAGCAGCGAAAAGGTAATTTACCAACCCCCAAAGGCCAACCATATCGAACCAGACAGAGGACCATGGCATCCACAAACAATCCAAACTGGAAAAGAACTCACATGTCAGAGTGGTGTTCCTGGACTTTTGGAAGGCATTTGACACCACAAGCCATCAAGTTCTTCTTTTAATTTCTCTGATGATACTATCCAATGGTTCAAGTCATAGCTATCAAGCAGAACACAATGTGTAATGATGATGTTGTTAAGTCGCCTTACCTCAGCTATCCAGTAGGTGTCCCACAGGGATCAGTCCTTGGGCCCTTATTATTTTCATTATACATAAATAACCTCCCAGACATATGTCCTGACCTTAATGTTCAAATGTATGCGGATGATGCAGTCATTGTTACTCATGGTCCAACAACTGATAATATTACATCCAAGCTTACAGATGCCTTAAAGAGGGGGTGTTCTGCCTTAAAGAGGGGGTGTTCTGCTTTAAAGAGCGGGTGTTCTGCTTTAAAGAGGGGGTGTTCTGCTTTAAAGAGGGGGTGTTCTGCTTTAAAGAGGGGGTGTTCTGCCTTAAAGAGGGCGTGTTCTGCTTTAAAGAGGGGGTGTTCTGCTTTAAAGAGGGGGTGTTCTGCTTTAAAGAGGGGGTGTTCTGCTTTAAAGAGGGGGTGTTCTGCTTTAAAGAGGGGGTGTTCTGCTTTAAAGAGGGGGTGTTCTGCTTTAAAGAGGGCGTGTTCTGCTTTAAAGAGGGGGTGTTCTGCTTTTGTCAGTCCCATAGCACCGTCTATATCTCACTACAATGATGACAAACCTTCTGTTGGTCTGTAAATGCAGTAAATTAGAATAACTGCCTTGTATAAAATGTCTCTCTCAAAATGGCTGTAGTGAATGTCTTGAAATAGTCCTCTGTCTCTTTAAGAACCTCTGAGCCTTTAGACACGCCCCCTCCACACGCTGTCTGTGGCATCAGTGGCATCAGTCTCTCAATGTGTAAAAAACACAGTATGGCCTAAACGAAGACAAATGAAGGTTTTATTTTCCCTTGTAAATGAAACTGCAAACGAGAATGGACGCGATTTTATATTCATACTTATCTATACTTACAGGTACCACATTTGCCTGATTCTTGACATTCTTCACAGATTCATAGTTTCCAGTGGCCCACAGCAGTGCGAGACAATATTTGTGGCCGAGCTAAATGTTGTTAGTGCTGCAGTGTTAACAACAGCTAAAACTAGCCGCTAACTCTCGGTTAACAGTTTTGGCGATTCTAACGCCTTATGCCCAGGGGTTTATTCATCTGAAAAACTAACCCAGAGACTAAAAAATCCTCAGAAAATCCAGAATAAAGACATACAGCATGTTTATATTGAGCCAAAATACTGAAGCTTCTGGATAAGTTTCTATAAACACAGGAGAAAATCCACACGGAGCTGAAGTAAAGGAGAAAAGAGAGCGTTTATCTGCAGTAATAAGTAACATCTCAATACTATTGTTAAATACAAATACATAAATGAATAAAGCACAAGCACTGAGGAGCTTTAGGACATGAGCTGTTCTGTCTGTGATGGACAGAGCAACAAGATTAATAAACAATACTGAATGAAAAATAAAATGGCATCTGTTCAATTCTGATGTAACTTCTCTTAAAAGTGTCGCCGACTTTACTCAAGGAAATGTAAACGAGTAAATGAACTAATTACAAACCAATCTGCTGTGAAAAAGTCAGTCTGTTGAAGGAAATGCCTTGTACTCGTATCGGTATCGGCGAGTACTTAAATCAAAGTACTGGTATCGGTTTGAGAAGAGGTGGTCTCGGCGCCTCCCTAACAAAAAGACAAGTTGATCAAAAGCGATGGGAAAACACTCCTGAAGCTCCATCTGAGACAATCCCAAGCTCCAGAAACAACAGGACTCCAACAAACACACAAACTTTCCATTCAAAGGGTAACACCAGGGAACACGCCAATCAAACCATTTCAAACCCTCTCCCAGCGGCTGGAACATTGACGCCTTTTATTTTGTCGGGACAACAGGAAGTGTTTCGTTGCCGTTAGCGGAGCTTTGACATCAGTGTCACTGCAGGTTTCTGTTTCGTTTTTACCGGACCGGATTATTTGTTGTTATCGTGTGTAAAAGGCGAGTTTAGACGGAGCGTTTGTGTTTGTGATCGATCATGAGACTGACCCGAGAGAAGACGAGACGCTCGCGCTGATGGGAGGAGTTATTTTGAGGCGTGGGACTGACCTGCACACGGAGCAGCTGGACGTGCTTTGAAGACGCGATGGAGACTTTATTAAAACCCTGGAGGGTCATAAACATTTGCCCTGTTTCCAAATATGGTCACAGGAGGTTTGAAAAGTGGCTAAATCTGTGTCAAAGTTACGCTGGGATCAGCTCCTCCGCAGCGTCGCCCTCGGCCCGGGTTCAGTTTGTTACTTCCTGCACCTGAGTTTTCATTTACACCAGTATGAGACAAACTCCTAACATGGGGAATATTTCTACTGCTAAAGTTTCTAATAAAAGCCCCGGCCTGTTTTAGAGACCGGCTTTAATTTGCCTCCGCCAGCCGCGAACCCGGCCTCTGTCGGAGACCCGGCCCCTGTTAGACCCGGCCTCTGTTAGACCCGGCCTCTGTTAGACCCGGCCTCTGTCGGAGACCCGGCCCCTGTTAGACCCGGCCCCTGTCGGAGACCCGGCCTCTGTTAGACCCGGCCTCTGTTAGACCCGGCCTCTGTTAGACCCGGCCTCTGTTAGACCCGGCCTCTGTTAGACCCGGCCTCTGTTAGACCCGGCCCCTGTCGGAGACCCGGCCCCTGTCAGAGACCCGGCCCCTGTTAGACCCGGCCCCTGTCGGAGACCCGGCCCCTGTCAGAGACCCGGCCCCTGTTAGACCCGGCCCCTGACGGAGACCCGGCCCCTGACGGAGACCCCGCCCCTGTTAGACCCGGCCGCCAATGGAATACAGGCCAGTATTAGAGAATTTACGGTATTCATAAATTAGAGACCAAACACATGACAAATGACTCTAAAATGTGGAAAATACTCTCAATATTTTCACATTTCCTGGCAAAACCCCAAGAGGTCATACATGATTTGCAAAAGTTATATTTGTAGAAAAAAATTAGCTTTGGGTTACAATTGTTAGCTTCGGCCCTTGGCATTTTGGCTTTGAAGAAAATCGTCCCTCCACCAAAAGCAAACTTGCCGACCCCTGTCTTACGGGACTGAGCAGAGCAAAGGCGGCCCGGCCACAGCTCCACATGATCATAGTCAGAGACCCTCACGCCATTTCCACATCCAGCACAGACGCAGCTAAAGCGCTAAGCGGAGGAGGTGGTTAAAGATTTCCATTTACACACAGTCTCTGAAATACATCAATACCCAGGGCGTTTTCTGCTGACAGCTCATTCCCCGCTTCAGATATTACATTCATTATCACGCAGCCTTTAAATCAGCGGCGCGGCTACCGGAATGGTTATTTTGGTGTTCCGCATGGCCGGGCTAGCGCTCATTAGCTTCCGCGCGGTAAACCGACTGGAATGGCGTCGCCTCTCTCGGGCAGAACAGTGCGGCGCTCCAGTAAAAAAAAAAAAAAAAAAAAAAAAAGGAGCTATATGAGCGTATCGCCCTCGCTCAGGCAGCTTCTCTCCCTCGTAAAGCACTGCTCGCCGCCGCGCCTCATTAGCATTGCAAATAGCACCCGGAGCAGGAGCGGCGATGGAACTGGGACAGAAGTAAGTCATTATGTAAGAGGGGGGGGCGTGATGGAGGGGGGGCGAGCGCAGCATTAGCGTTTATGTCGGGATCTGCTCTGGCGTTCGCTTCGTCTGTGGAAATGTGGAAAAGACAGGACGAGGTGTCGGGAGAACATTAGGGAGAAGGATGTTCGTGAGGTTTCGGAAAGTGCTCCTTATTGCTTCACAACATACTCGGCGGTAACAAGGTGTTCACCGTATTCTGCCCCGCCCACTTTCGCCTCTTTTTGGCGCTGAGAATGAGTAGATCACAGGAGATCGATTCTGACCATTGTCTCTGTTTCTGATGCTCTTTGATCAGTTTTTTTTTGTCTCTTTGCTGCTTCAAAGAAATAATGTATTTTGAGCCTGAAACAATAATATTCTGTCCATGTGTCAAGTTTACACAGAACTTTCAACAACACTGTAGTAATGCTGCTGCGGGATGTCACTGGTGGGTGGTTGGTTTGGGGGTTGGTTGTTGGGTTGGGTTTGGGGTTGGTTTGGGTTGGTTGGTTTTGGTTGGTTGGTTGGGGTTGGTTGTTGGGTTGGTTGTTGGTTGGTTTGGGTTGGTTGTTGGGTTGGTTGTTGGGTTGGGTTTGGGGTTGGTTTGGGTTGGTTGGTTTGGGTTGGTTGTTGGGTTGGTTGTTGGGTTGGTTGTTGGGTTGGGGTTGGTTGGTTTGGGTTGGTTGTTGGGTTGGGTTTGGGGTTGGTTTGGGGTTGGTTTGGGTTGGTTGGTTTGGGTTGGTTGGTTTGGGTTGGTTGGTTTGGGTTGGTTGGTTTGGGTTGGTTGGTTTGGGTTGGTTGTTGGGTTGGGTTTGGGGTTGGTTGTTGGGTTGGTTGTTGGGTTGGGTTTGGGGTTGGATGTTGGGTTGGTTGTTGGGTTGGGTTTGGGGTTGGTTTGGGTTGGTTGGTTTGGGTTGGTTGGTTTGGGTTGGTTGGTTTGGGTTGGTTGTTGGGTTGGTTGTTGGTTGGTTTGGGTTGGTTGTTGGGTTGGTTGTTGGTTGGTTTGGGTTGGTTGTTGGGTTGGTTGTTGGGTTGGGTTTGGGGTTGGTTTGGGTTGGTTGGTTTGAGTTGGTTGTTTTTGTGGTTGGTTGTGTTGGTTTGGGTTGGTTGTTTTTGTGGTTGGTTGTGTTGGTTTGGGTTGGTTGGTTTGGGTTGGTTGGTTTGGGTTGGTTGGTTTGGGTTGGTTGGTTTGGGTTGGTTGTTGGGTTGGTTGTTGGGTTGGTTGTTGGGTTGGTTGTTGGGTTGGGTTTGGGGTTGGTTTGGGTTGGTTGGTTTGGGTTGGTTGGTTTGGGTTGGTTGTGTTGGTTGGTTTGGGTTGGTTGGTTTGGGTTGGGTTTGGGGTTGGTTTGGGTTGGTTGGTTTGGGTTGGTTGTGTTGGTTGGTTTGGGTTGGTTGGTTTGGGTTGGTTGTTGGGTTGGTTGTTGGGTTGGTTGTTGGGTTGGTTGTTGGGTTGGTTGTTGGGTTGGGTTTGGGGTTGGTTTGGGTTGGTTGGTTTGAGTTGGTTGTTTTTGTGGTTGGTTGTGTTGGTTTGGGTTGGTTGGTTTGGGTTGGTTGTTTTTGTGGTTGGTTGTGTTGGTTTGGGTTGGTTGGTTTGAGTTGGTTGTTTTTGTGGTTGGTTGTGTTGGTTTGGGTTGGTTGGTTTGGGTTGGTGTTTGTGGTTGGTTGTTGGGTTGGTTGTTGGGTTGGGTTTGGGGTTGGTTTGGGGTTGGTTTGGGGTTGGTGTTTGTGGTTGGTTGTTGGTTTGGGTTGGTTGGTTTGGGTTGGTTGGTGTTTGTTGTTGGTTGGTTTGGCGAGGGCGAACTGCGGGGGGGGGGGGGGGGGAAGGACGAGGTGTCAGGAGAACATTAGGGAGAAGGATGTTTGTGAGGTTTCGGAAAGTGCTCCTTATTGCTTCACAACGTACTCGGTGGTAACAAGGTGTTCCCCGTATTCTGCCCCGCCCACTTTCGCCTCTTTTTGGCGCTGAGAAGGAGTAGATTACAGGAGATCGATTCTGATTATTTTCTCAGTTTTCTTTGATCAGTTTTTTTGTTTCTTTGCTGCTTCAAAGAAATAATGTATTTTGTGCCTGAAACAATAATATTCTGTCCATGTGTCAAGTTTACACAGAACTTTCAACAACTGTAGTAATGCTGCTGCGGGATGTCACTGGTGGGTGGTTGGTTTGGGGTTGGTTGGTTGTTGGATTGTGGTTGGTTTATTTATTTATTTTATTTATTATAGGGACAGTGCATATTATTATACATTATACATGCAAATATGCCAGAATTAGCCTAAGGGCTGTTTTTCATCTGTCGTCCCTGGACAGTTGTTGTGTGTCCTCCTGAAGGGCGTAAAGGTACAATTATACACATTAAAATACAATCAAATATTTAAAAATGTAACAGAAAACAACACACTCGATATCGCAAACCAATCATGCTGACAGACATTACAACAAGACTACAACAAACGCAACAACTACAGAGACAGACACAACAGACGAGGACGAGGTTGTTTTTGGGGTTGGTTGTTGGTTGGTTGGTTGGTTTGGGGTTGGTGTTTGTGGTTGGTTGGTTTGGGTTGGTTGTTTTTGTGGTTGGTTGTGTTGGTTTGTGGTTGGTTGATGATTAATGATTAATGGGGTTGGTTGGTGTTTGTAGTTGGTTGGTTTGGGTTGGTTGTTTTTGTGGTTGGTTGGGTTGTGTTGGTTGTTGGTTTATGTTGGTGGTTGGTTGGTGTTTGTAGTTGGTTGGGTGGTTGGTTTGGGTTGGTTGGTGAAGATAACTCTATTTTCCCCCCAATATTTCCCATGTGAAACTGCACAGAAACATTACCAGAGTCTGTTAAATGTATGTTATTGGGTTGTTTTGATCATAATTTCAGTCTCAAAGGTTCAGTTTCAATATTTGATACAATATCTGCCAGACCCAGACCCGGACCCGGACCCGGACCCGGACCCGGACCCGGACCTGGAGCCAGACCACTCGAGAACCACTGATCTAACCAACACTGAGCCCATTGACTAAATGAATAAGACAGAACTTTATTGATTTCCCAATGGAGAAATTCACTTTACACAGTTACGTTGAAGGACCTTCTGCTGACAGATCAATGAAAATGGAGCAAACAATTATCTAAAAATGCTATTCATGCCATGTCCATATGAGAAACTACAAAATATCCAATAGCAGTGTTTCGTGAGGCATAAACTAAAGGTTAAAACCGTGCAGGATTATGAGGCTCCGTTGCTTCTCCCATCAGGGCAATCACGGTGATTTTGATCAGTTGAAAAACGTTACCTTCCCCAAGTGCTTGAGTAATCCAGCTCCTCCTGCGCAATCATGTCCCGGCGCCGGATCTCAAGCCTGCGCCGCTTTGTGAAGGAATAACAACCTCAGAGGGATTTTGTTCAAGCCTTTACTTCAGCGTTTCTTTCAGCAAAAATGGTTTACAATGGACGTTAATGAGTCGACGTGTTACTGACTATAGCGTTGTTCAAATCACGCTCATGTAAGAAAACAAAACACGGCTTTAGCATTTAGCATTTAGCTCAGGTTTTTAGCACGACGAGTTCCCAGGATTTTCTGACCCACAGAGTTAAAAACAAAAACAATCCAATCCGGAATCCCTGGATGTTATTTACTTTTCTTTTTCATCTCTTCTTCTGGTTTTGTATAAAGCAAATAAATATAAAATACTGTATTGCCAAGGTTTGATAATAGCGAAAGTCACTGCAATTTGAAAGGAACAAACGTGGTTAAAAACTCCAGGTTTGATTCTAAAGCAGTGGAACAGACCGGAGTTAGATTCAGATTCAGATTCAGATTCAGAAGACTTTATTTCTCCCCGAGGGACAGTTCATTCACAGCTTCCCAGTCAAACATTCATCCATTTCATAAACGCAGTGCATAGAAGAACCGGCCTCACACCTACAAATAAATAAAATAAGCAAGATAACAAAAACTTGATCTAAATTAATGATTAAAATGAGATTCATATTGTTCAGCAGCTTTAGAGCTGAAGGTATGAAAGACAACAGATAATGCACTGCTAAAAGTGAATATCAAGCATTGAGTTGAATTCAAATGAGTTGAATTGAAGGAAATGTTTCTTGTTTTGAGCGGTTTTCACTCATTCAGACACTTTTCCTGATCGGACCGAGTTTGCTTTGCTTGTTTGAGGACATTTCAGACCAGTTCTAGGGTAAATCTCGCTTGAAATAAGAAAGTAAAATTGCCAATGAGATAAGACCAATTTTCTTTCCCCATTGGCAAAGAAAATGACCTGAAATAAGGACGAAATGTATCGAAACGAGTCAGAAACATCTCAGAACAAGTGAAATAATCCGGGACAAATGCCCAAGAACTTCTTAACTCGTCAAAACAGCTAAAATGTGGATTATTGTGCTCAAACTGAGGTGTTTATACTGATCTAGTTCATTACTTTTTGCAGCGTGATTCTTTGTTGCTCGTGGTACATTATAGCGCCGCCTAGAGGCCGTCAGCAGAAACTCACAGGACAGAAAGAGACTCTGATCAAGCCAAACAAACCAGAGCACAGAGTGAACTTCAGTCCGATCATTTTAGAGAAGCTTTTCACAGTGTAGTGCAGACACAATAAAGGAATTGTAAAAGTTACACTAAATTGCGTCACAGACATTAAAAGAACGGAGCTTCCTCAAAAGATAGATTCTCTGCTGACCTTTTTTAATAATCGCTTCTGTATTTGACTCAAACTTTAGCTGAGAGTCAAACATAGAGCCCGATAAGAGTCAACGAGGTCCACATTCTGCGCCTAAAGTCCATGATTTACTCCTCTGTTTTAGACACTCTGAGATCTAAAGAGTTCACGTCACACCAACCAAAGTTTCTATCCTGGCCTTCAAGAAACACATAAAAGCTACAGTGTTAAACAAGTCTGAAGGTTAGATCTGGACATGAAGAATGTGATATATTCGATTTGAACAAACATGACGATGATGATTTTTGCCACATTTGTGTCACTTTCTCATCAATTTTTCATCACGTTTTGTTGCTTTTTGTGTCTGTTTTTTCAAGAAGCTTTTAGATTTGGGTAAAGCCAAAGTGGAGAAAATGTGCTGGGAGTCGAAGAGGTGAAAATGTGAAATATGAGAAGTGTTTAAAGTGTTTCTGACCCACTTTAGACACGACAAACTCCACAAACAGGGAAGTGCTGTTGAGTGCAGTCAGCGGTTGGTTTGTTTGGTTTGGGTTGGTTTGGATTGGTTGGTGTTTGTAGTTGGTTGTTGGTTGGTTTGGGCTGGTTGACTGGTTTGTGTTGGTTGCTTTGGGTTAGTTGTTGGTTTGGATTGGTTTGTTTAGGTTGGTTGGTTTAGGTTGGTTGGTTTAGGTTGGTTTGGATTGGTTGGTGTTTGTAGTTGGTTGGTTTGGGTTGGTTTGGGTTGGATTGGTTGGTGTTTGTGGTTGGTTGGTTGGTTTGGATTGGTTTGTTTAGGTTGGTTGGTTTGGATTGGTTGGTGTTTGTGGTTGGTTGGTTGGTTTGGGTTGGTTGGTTTAAGTTGGTTGGTTTGGATTGGTTGGTGTTTGTAGTTGGTTGTTGGTATAGGTTGGGTTGGTTTAGGTTGGTTTAGGTTGGGTTGGTTGTTGGTTGGTAACGATAACTTTATTTTTTCTCATATATTTTCCATCTGAAACAGAACTTCCCTGTTTTTGGAGTTTGTCGTGTCTAAAGTGGGTCAGAAACACATTTTCACCTCTTCAACTCCCACCACATTTTCTCCACTTTGGCTTTACCCAAATCTAAAAGCTTCTTGAAAAAAAACCCAGTAAAATATGATCCAAAAAGCAACAAAACGTGATGAAAAATGGATGAGAAAGTGACACAAATGTGGCAAAAATCCTCGTCCTGTTTGTTCAGATCCCAAACATCACATTGTTCATGATCCTGTTCCTGAGCGTTTCCCCGGCGCTGCACTGTCCTCGTCTCCATTCATTTTTAATCACTGCTTAAATGGCTGCCATGGCTGCGGCTGTGGGGGCGGCCGGTCGAGGGCCCTCGCCTCTGGTTACAGAGTCGGAAATAAATGTGAGGAGATCAAGCTAAACATACACTCAGCGCGGGGAAGAGGAATATCCAGCCGCGGCAGCCATTACGTCTTAATTAGAACTCACATCTCTCATCCCGCGCTCTCCAAGCAGCTGCCGCGGGAAAGCCGGATCAAATTAAGATAAAGAATTTGATTATTCCAGGGTTTTGCAGGAAGTGAAATGAGGCGATGTGGTTTATGCACGAAGCGCCGTGTGACCGAGAGCAAACAGGTTTGGAGAGCTCCCCCGTGGGCAGTGAGGCCTAATAAAACCACTGCCATATAAACACTTAAGAGGGAGAGCTCCACAGCGCAAAAACGGGGCTTTGGAGACGCAGAAAATGCGCCACAGTTTATCTGCTTTTTAAGGAACAGTAAAGATGTGAATCATGTGAGCTGTGGAAACACTTATATTCAAAAGAGTCACGTTTTGGAGAAACAGGTGGAGTTCACGATTCAGAATTCTGTTTCAGTTGGAGCAGGTGTTAATACAAGTCTATGGGAGAGAAACTATAACATCCAAATGTTTCCCTGATCATTAGTTCAGGGCTTCTCAACATGGGGGTCGGGACCCACTAGGGGGTCGCCAGAGCATATAGATAACACATATATTTTAATATTGGACAGTGGAGCTTCTCCTTCAGAGGCGACACTGTGGAACTCTCTCCCTACGGCTCTGAAACTGCAGACCAACGTCACCATCTTTACCAGAGGCTTAAACAGTGGCTCAAACCGGCCCAAAGGTGCTCACATGTGTAAAATGTGCCTTATCTAGTTTAATCAGCTGTTTTATTGTAACTGTGTTTAATAATGTGTTTTATTTTTAAATCCTAAAAGCCCCTATGGACAGGTGTTGAAAATTAGCACATGTGCTATAACACTTTAAACAATGCATCTGGTTCGTCCAAAGTAATTGCTATGTCCATATTAAATAAATAAAAAAATGAAAATGAAATGAAATTATTATTATTATGGCGTCGTAGCATACATGCTATTTTACCAGGGTGCCATTAATTGTTCTAAATTTAATTCATTTTTGTTTTAGCCATTGTTTTTTCTTTGTTTTTTAAGAGTTGTATAGGTTAACCTCTTAACTCCCGCCTGAACCGAGAGGATCTTTTTCCTCACGTCGTCAGATTTTTTTTCCATAATTTTTTTTGTTGGGTATTCAACTCATTTATGTAGCTTTTTTGTCATTTTTTATCGCATTTTTGTCATTTTTTTGTCACATTTTTGTCACATTTTTGTCACATTTTTGTCACATTTTTGTCATTTTTTGGTCACATTTTTGCCATTTTTTCATCATTTTTTTGTCACATTTCCATCATTGTTTTCGTATCAGTTTTGTTGCTTTTTTCCAGAAGCTTTTGGATTGGGGTAAAGCCAAACTGGAGAAAATGTGCTCGGTTCAGGCGGGAGTTAAGGGGTTAATGTCCCTGTGTTTCATGGTCTGACCCGGGTTGGGGTCACGATCCTAATTAACTGTTATAATGGGGGTCGCGGCTCCGAAAGGTTGAGAACCACCGCATTAGTTGATGGGATTCACAAACCTGTCATATTGTTTTCATGGCTGCGAGTCCTTTCTACTGACCAACATCACACTCATGTTTTTGAATTGTGTCTCCACTTTTGGACGCCTTTCTGAGAAAATAATTAGACCATAGCTCACATGTGCTGGGAGAGACGACTTTGAACTTTGTGGCAGTTTTTGTTTCGTGTGATTTGAGCGTTACCATGGTTATCGCAACAGAATTTTCAGTTGCTCCGCCTCAATTTGAAACTATGGGCTCTCTAGAATTCCCCGCTTCTGGGTCCTAGAATGACGGGAATTTCAGGCACATTTAAGGCTTGGCACGATCAATTTAGTGACTTTTAAAGCGTTTTTATGCCCTGGAGATACCCTGGTGTTGTGTCATGTCGTCTTGTGTACATACCAGTAAAACGGTGCTAGCTTCAGTCCGCTAACATTTCCTCACAACACATTGGGGTAAGTGTGACCCCCCCCTAGGAATGCTCGATTATTGAAAAAATAATAATCACGATTATTTTTGTCATAATTGAAATCACGATTATTCAAACGATTACTTGTTGCCTTTAAAAAAATCCATCAAAAAAGACAAAATCCATCAAAAAAAAAGACAAAAATCCATCAAAAAAAGACAAAAATCCATCAAAAAAGAGACAAAAATCCAGCAAAAAAAGACAAAAATCCATCAGAAAAAAGACAAAAATCCATCAAAAAAAAGACAAAAATCCATCAAAAAAGTGACAAAAATCCATCAAAAAAGTGACAAAAATCCATCAAAAAAGTGACAAAAATCCATCAAAAAAGTGACAAAAATCCATCAAAAAAGTGACAAAAATCCATCAAAAAAAAGACAAAAATCCATCAGAAAAAAGACAAAAATCCATCAAAAAAATGAAAAAAATCCATCAAAAAGACAAAAATCCAAAAATTAGAAAAAAAAAAAAAAATGAAAAAAATTGAAAAAAAAATATATTGAAAAAATATATATATATTATAATCGTTTTTTTGCGATTATGCTAATTTTGTAATCGTTTACTGTTGTAATCGAAATTGTAATCGAATTTCGATTAATTGCACAGCCCTACCCCCCCCCACAGTAAAGAGTGGCACTAACCCTTTGAGACGGGCCTGTCAGCTCCGCCTCAGCCGTGCAGCAGTGTTTGTAAAAGAGCCTTTGATTCCCTCAGCCTTCCTGCGCCGCTACAGTCGCCCACACATGTCACAGCCATTAGCCTACATGTGTCAACAAGACCCGGCTTTCACGCGGCCACTGAAGTCCCGGCGCACGGGGGCCGAGCCGGGGCGGAGCCGGGGCCGAGCCGGGAAGCCTCTGCGGCGCAGCGCTGATCCAAACGCCAAACAGACCGTAACTGCGCTCTCATTACCCAGACTGGGTCAGACCACCCCCCCTGCGCCAGATAAATAATGCAGGGAAAACATGAGCGCGGCCACCTCTCCACAGCAGCCGCGAGAAGCCAGGAAGTCTGCGTGCGTTTACTGAGAAGCCATTACTAATGCATGTGTCCACGTGACGTCCAAGCCAATCCAACAGGACGGGAGCGGATACTGGGACTAATCATGTCCATAGTTCAGTTCATGTGCTCGGGAAGAGGGAGACAAGTCATTTAGCAATATAATAACGCTATGTTTTAGTAGCAATGCCAAGATACTTTTAAAGAGGGGGTGTTCTGCTTTAAAGAGGGGGTGTTCTGCTTTCTTCAGTCCCATAGCACCAGTCTATATCTCACTACAATGATGACAAACCTTCTGTTGGTCTGTAAATGCAGTAAAAATAACTGCCTTGTATAAAAAGAGACGAAAACAATGATGGAAATGTGACAAAATATGACCAAAAAATGACAAAAAATTGAGGAAAAAATGACGAAATGTGACAAAAAAATGGCAAAAATGTGGTAAAAAATTGACGAAAAAATGACAAAAATTTGATAAAAATTTGACAAATTGACAAAAAAAATACAAAAAAATTGACAAAAAAAAAAAAAAAAGACGATTTTTTTTTTTTTTTTTTTTTTTACAAAAAATAACAAAAAAATGACAAGAAAGTTACAAAAATGAGTTGAATACCCAACAAAAAAATAATGGAAAAAAATCTGATGACGTGAGGAAAAAGATCCTCTCGGTTCAGGCGGGAGTTAAGAGGTTAAAGAGGGGGTGTTCTGCTTTAAAGAGGGGGTGTTCTGCTTTAAAGAGGGGGTGTTCTGCTTTTGTCAGTCCCACAGCACCAGTCTATATCCCACTACAATGATGACAAACCTCCTGTTGGTCTGTAAATGCAGTAAATTAGAATAACTGCCTCGTATAAAAAGAGACGAAAACAATGATGGAAATGTGACAAAATATGACCAAAAAATGACAAAAAATTGAGGAAAAATTGAGGAAAAAATGACGAAATGTGACAAAAAAATGGCAAAAATGT
Source organism: Gobius niger (assembly GCF_951799975.1). Classification (NCBI taxonomy): domain Eukaryota; kingdom Metazoa; phylum Chordata; class Actinopteri; order Gobiiformes; family Gobiidae; genus Gobius; species Gobius niger. The sequence continues at coordinate 41,889,525 of NC_136855.1, forward strand.
GGTAAAAAATGGACGAAAAAATGACAAAAATTTGATAAAAATTTGACAAATTGACAAAACAAATACAAAAAAAATGACGAATTTTTATTTATTTTTTTTTAAACAAAAAATAACAAAAAAATGACAAGAAAGTTACAAAAATGAGTTGAATACCCAACAAAAAAATAATGGAAAAAAATCTGATGACGTGAGGAAAAAGATCCTCTCGGTTCAGGCGGGAGTTAAGAGGTTAAAGAGGGGGTGTTCTGCTTTAAAGAGGGGGTGTTCTGCTTTAAAGAGGGGGTGTTCTGCTTTAAAGAGGGGGTGTTCTTCTTTTGTCAGCCCCATAGCACCAGTCTATATCACACTACAATGATGACAAACCTTCTGTTGGTCTGTAAATGCAGTAAATTAGAATAACTGCCTTGTATAAAATGTCTCTCTCAAAATGGCTGTAGTGAATGTCTTGAAATCGGCCTCTGTCTCTTTAAGAACCTCTGAGCCTTTAGACACGCCCCCTCCACACGCTGTCTGTGGCATCAGTGGGGAGGGGGTTCTGCTGAGGAGCAGTGGTTGGTTACTCGGCTGGTGACCAAAGCTCGGAGGCGTCTCCAGGAGGTGGGGGCGTTCCTAGGAGGACTCAGGCAAACCTATCCCTAAAATGGCCGCCATCAGAGTTTTTACAGATTACTCAGAAATACGTGAATGTGCCAAGGCAACACTTCAGCCATGTTTTTAATGAGGGAGCGACAGAATAACAGGATGGAACACAGCTGTTTATATTAAAGTTACATTTGTTTGTGTTAATGCACTTTCCAACACTTCAAAACATGTTTGGACACATGACTGTTTTCTGTTTCATTCTTATGGTAAATATATTACTTAGGTTGTGTTCATGTGACATCACAACATTCCAGTGAAGAATTCTGTGATAGTAACTATATACTATAGATACAGACGGCATCTCGTCATAGAAGGGGGCGTGGCTTCGCCGAGGGGGAAAATAGAATCTTTAAAGAAAGAAGTGGAATATCAACTTATTTATCACATAAATAAAGTCAAGTGTAAATCAGGCCCATATGGATATTTTCTCACAGCAGATTGTTCCGTAGAAATGAAAAAACTGCAGTTGTAGCAAGCGCTAGCTAACCGTTAGCATTAGCCTGATGCTAACATGAAGCATCAAGTTAGCATTCTCCGTTTTTCATGTATTTATGGGCTGTTGAACCACTTTGCTCCTCTCCATGTCTTTGTTTCATTATTTAGTAGAAACTATATTCATAATTCAGCGTTTGTTAAAGTAGTTTTTGAATAATTAGAGAAAATGCCGTCTGTATCTATACTATTCACCTTATTCCGGACGTTCGCGTGGGCGCCGCCATGAATTGTGCCCGCCCCTTTTCTCCTATGTGTTAACATGGGGCTGGAGAAGTCCGCATAAAATCAGTCACTACACGAAAACAAAGCCGTTTTCAGGCCGCACAGAGAAACGGTGCAGTGTCGACATGTTGGTGCAAATGAACATCGGACATTTTACACAAATCAATCGACTAAACATCAGATTTGAGCGGAGAATATTTCCCCTCGTTCTCCGTTAAAATGAACGGGCTTTGCGCTCGACCGGAAGTGTCAGGAAAAAGAGGCGCCGAGACGACGCAAAAAGTGGCAAAAGTGGGCGGGGCGGAATAAGGTGAATACAGACGGCATCTCTGGAGTCGCCCATATATGGTCATGTTTGAAAACAGTTGATTGAAAACATTTTTGAGAAAAATCTAAACTTTCTCTAATTATTCAAAAACTACTTTAACAAACGCTGAATTTTTTGTTGGGTATTCACCTCATTTTTTAAAATACTTTTTTGTCACATTTTGTCACATTTTTGTCATTTTCTTGTCAAATTTTTATCACATTTTGTCACTTTTTTGTCTTTTTTTTGGCATTTGTAGGTCCATTTTTTGTCAATTTTTTAACAAATTTTTTCAACACATTTTTAAACAATTTTTTGTCATTTTTTGGTCCTTTTTTTGTCCATTTTCATCAATTTTTGGTAATTTTCATGTCCAATTTTTATTACATTTTCGTCAAATTTTTATCACATTTTTTTCACATTTTTGTCATTTTTTCGTCACATTTTTGTCAATTTCGTGTGACATTTTTGTGACATTTCCATCATTGTTTTCGTCTCAGTTTTGTCGCTATTTTCTCACCTTTTTCCCAGAAGCTTTTGGATTGGGGTAAAGCCAAACTGGAGACACTGTGCTCGGTTCAGGTGGGAGTTAAGGGGTTAAAATGATCTGTGCTCTGCCATGACGCCCACACTGTATGAAGAGCACAGACACACGTACATGTATTAGAAGCAGAGAGGAGCCTGGATAGAAGCGTAGTATTGATCTCCAGAGAAATCAAAGGAAGCTTATAACGTCTCAGCCTCGCAGGGCGACCACAATCACACCCGGATCGATACATCTCCATAGCTGATACTGGCCCTTAATGGTTTCTCATATATCAATGTCCTCAGGCTCTGTCCGTCAAAATAAAGAGAAATATAGCTCATATACACCGTGATGAATCAGGGCTGACAGAGGAGAAGATGCTTCGTGCAGTGCAGCGTAATCACCGAGTGGCCGAGTCTGCAGCGTTTACACAGGAACGACTGAACGACTTCCCTTGGTTATACATCCTGGTTCAGCAAGCACACTCACGCTAAGCCCCTCCCTCCCCACGTTCTCCTGGATACTGGGTCCCGGGACGAGCTTATGCCAAATGTGAGGAGCATTGTATATAAGCCATTAGGAGTGTGACGATATATCGATTAGCCGATATATCGCGATGTTTTGTTTTCTTATTCCATTATCGATGCTTTTGATGATGTCATGCATATTAATGAGGCAGCCGTACAATGATCAAGAATTCAGTCAGGACAGCAGGGGGCAGCGCTACAGTTTTAAGCACTTGGACTAGGGATGGACGGATCGATACCACAGTATCGATATATCGATACAAAACGGCTACTTTTTAAGAATCGATATTGGGCAAAAAGTATCTATACTAATTTGCATATGCAAAAAGTAGGCGTGGCAGCAATTTTAAACATAAAAGGATGGTTTACATATTTCTGAGCCAAAACAGTCACAGCAGCAGAGGATTGATCTGAGCCAGCCAGATCATTCTGGTTTAGTTTCTGTTTGTCATTAAAGTCCATCCATCCATTTTCTTCCTCTTTATCCGGGGCCGGGTCGCGGGGGCAGCGTCTCAGCAGAGATGCCCAGACTTCCCGATCCACACACACCTCCTCCAGCTGTTCTGGGGGGGGGGGCGGCACCAGGCCAGCTCGGAGACAATGGGCCAGATCTTGTGGCGGCGCACGGGGCGGCGTAGGCTCTTGGCGAATTATTTGGCGGCACTGAATGTGCCATTGGCCTCCGCCACCTGCAGGGGGCGTCACAAGAGGAGGCGACTGCACTGATGGAAACACGGCTGACATTCACTTCCTGGTTTACATTGCGCTGTCTTGCGTTCTTTCTTAAGCCTTAGGCTCTCACAGGTCAAACTAAAAACTTTATTTACCCCATCGTGAGCTAAACCATCGTGAGCTAAACCATCGTGAGCTAAACCATCGTGAGCTAAACCATGGTGAGCTAAACCATCGTGAGCTAAACCATGGTGAGCTAAACCATCATGAGCTAAACCATGGTGAGCTAAACCATGGTGAGCTAAACCATGGTGAGCTAAACCATCGTGAGCTAAACCATGGTGAGCTAAACCATCGTGAGCTAAACCATCGTGAGCTAAACCATCGTGAGCTAAACCATCGTGAGCTAAACCATCGTGAGCTAAACCATCGTGAGCTAAACCATCGTGAGCTAAACCATCGTGAGCTAAACCATGGTGAGCTAAACCATCGTGAGCTAAACCATCGTGAGCTAAACCATCGTGAGCTAAACCATCGTGAGCTAAACCATCGTGAGCTAAACCATCGTGAGCTAAACCATCGTGAGCTAAACCATGGTGAGCTAAACCATCATGAGCTAAACCATGGTGAGCTAAACCATCGTGAGTTAAACCATCGTGAGCTAAACCATCGTGAGCTAAACCATCGTGAGCTAAACCATGGTGAGCTAAACCATGGTGAGCTAAACCATGGTGAGCTAAACCATGGTGAGCTAAACCATGGTGAGCTAAACCATCGTGAGCTAAACCATGGTGAGCTAAACCATGGTGAGCTAAACCATCGTGAGCTAAACCATGGTGAGCTAAACCATCGTGAGCTAAACCATGGTGAGCTAAACCATGGTGAGCTAAACCATGGTGAGCTAAACCATCATGAGCTAAACCATCGTGAGCTAAACCATGGTGAGCTAAACCATGGTGAGCTAAACCATCGTGAGCTAAACCATCGTGAGCTAAACCATCGTGAGCTAAACCATGGTGAGCTAAACCATGGTGAGCTAAACCATCATGAGCTAAACCATCGTGAGCTAAACCATGGTGAGCTAAACCATGGTGAGCTAAACCATCGTGAGCTAAACCATCGTGAGCTAAACCATGGTGAGCTAAACCATCGTGAGCTAAACCATGGTGAGCTAAACCATGGTGAGCTAAACCATCATGAGCTAAACCATCGTGAGCTAAACCATGGTGAGCTAAACCATCGTGAGCTAAACCATCGTGAGCTAAACCATGGTGAGCTAAACCATCGTGAGCTAAACCATGGTGAGCTAAACCATGGTGAGCTAAACCATGGTGAGCTAAACCATCATGAGCTAAACCATCGTGAGCTAAACCATGGTGAGCTAAACCATCGTGAGCTAAACCATGGTGAGCTAAACCATCGTGAGCTAAACCATGGTGAGCTAAACCATCATGAGCTAAACCATGGTGAGCTAAACCATCGTGAGCTAAACCATGGTGAGCTAAACCATCGTGAGCTAAACCATGGTGAGCTAAACCATCGTGAGCTAAACCATGGTGAGCTAAACCATCGTGAGCTAAACCATGGTGAGCTAAACCATGGTGAGCTAAACCATCGTGAGCTAAACCATGGTGAGCTAAACCATCATGAGCTAAACCATGGTGAGCTAAACCATCGTGAGCTAAACCATCGTGAGCTAAACCATCGTGAGCTAAACCATCGTGAGCTAAACCATGGTGAGCTAAACCATGGTGAGCTAAACCATCGTGAGCTAAACCATCGTGAGCTAAACCATCGTGAGCTAAACCATGGTGAGCTAAACCATGGTGAGCTAAACCATGGTGAGCTAAACCATCATGAGCTAAACCATCGTGAGCTAAACCATCGTGAGCTAAACCATGGTGAGCTAAACCATGGTGAGCTAAACCATCATGAGCTAAACCATCGTGAGCTAAACCATCGTGAGCTAAACCATGGTGAGCTAAACCATCGTGAGCTAAACCATCGTGAGCTAAACCATCGTGAGCTAAACCATGGTGAGCTAAACCATGGTGAGCTAAACCATGGTGAGCTAAACCATCGTGAGCTAAACCATCGTGAGCTAAACCATGGTGAGCTAAACCATCGTGAGCTAAACCATCGTGAGCTAAACCATCGTGAGCTAAACGAAAAGAGCTACAGCGTCCGCTGTGGCGGATCGGCCGCGCTCGGCGTGAACGCGAAGCAAAACAAAAGCACATGTTCACCCCCCACTCCCACACAACCCTCTCCTGGAGGCGGAGTCGATCTGGTTGGAGGAAAATGTGTGTCTCCACCCACTTAAATGCGCTAAGTCTGGAGTGGAAGATCCCAAAGTGCTGCTACTGAGGCAAAATGTCACGCTATCGTCTCCGTTTTGATGCACAAGATCGGGCCCATAGTCCCACCAGCGTGTCCTGGGTCTTCCACGAGGCCTTGTCCCACTAGGACATGCCTGGAACACCTCCCGCGGGAGAATAGGTTTTATCTGCTCTAAGGCCAAACCAAATCTACTCAAACTTTAGATTTAATCTCTTAACCTCTTAACTCCCGCCTGAACCGAGGGGATCTTTTCCCTCACGTCATCAGATTTTTTCCCCATCATTTTTTTGTTGGGTATTCAACTCATTTTTGTATTTTTTTTGGTCAATTTTTTGTCCATTTTTCATCAATTTTTCGTCACTTTTTTGTCATATTTCCATCATTGTTTTCGTCTCAGTTTTGTTGCTATTTTCACAGCTTTCTTCCAGAAGCTTTTGGATTGGGGTAAAGCCAAACTGGAGAAACTGTGCTTGGTTCAGGTGGGAGTTAAGGGGTTAATTCAAGTAGATTTAAGTCATTTCTTCCTTTAGATGATTTTACTTTTAGGATTCTGGCCTAAAAGGCTGCTCTGCTAATACATTTAAAGGAATTGACAGTGTTTTCCACATTTCTAGAGCACTTTAACAGACATTCGAGCTCTGATTTGGGTCATACTGTTGCTTGCTTGTTTTCTTTACATGTTTTCCAGCTCTCATCCTTCTCAATAGCGTCTGGTCAAACAAAGCCACATTAAACTCTAACCACCGGCCTTTTCTCCCTGTCCTCCCCAGGTCCTCCATCTCAAAAGCCTGTCATTTACCCCCGGCGCCCCCACAGCTGCTCGATGAACTGCATGAATCACCCGCCCATTGATTGTAGTGTTTCCAACTTGACAAATTAACGAAATCGCACAGCGGGCGGCGCGCTCATGCTAAGCAGCCCGACTCCAGCGCACGGGGGCCAATCTGGCACTAATCAGTCCCATCGATCACGCGGGAACCACACGTGTCGCCCCCCCCCCTGCTCCGGACTGACCTGGATTGATTACGGTGACGGAGAGGAGACCGACACGGGGGGGGGGGGGGGGGACACTTAAAGGACAAATGATTACGTCAGGTGGATGTTCTCAGCATGAACTCACCTGAAACACAGATTTAATTGTGATTTTTTCTGAGTTAAACGGGCATCTGGGTCAGTGTGACGTTCCTCCCTTAGCAACAACGGCGGCCATCTTAGTCTGAGCTGCCTGGGAGGTTCTGATGCTCAGGTGTTTGGAGGAGGAGGGGGAATCTTGCAAGCCTGAGATACAACACCATAGATACAGACGACGTCTCTGGAATCGCCCATATATGGTCATGTTTGAAAACAGTTTCTCCAATTATTCAAAAACGACTGTAACAAACGCTGAATTATGAATATAGTTTCTACTAAATAAAGATACAAAGACATGGAGCAAAGTGGTTCAAAAGCCCATAAATACATAAATAACAGAGAATGCTAACATGATGCTACATGTTAGTATCGGGCTAATGCTAACGCTAGCTAGCGCTAACTACGACTGCCGTTTATTCGCTTCTACTGAACAATCTGCTGTGAATAAACTTCCATATGGACCTGATTTACACTTCTTTTTGAGAGGAACAGAGTGATGGGTAGAATTGTCCGTGCAGAAGGTCCGGTGATCTTCAGGATCAAAACATAAGTGTAGGCAAATAAAAGAGAAAAATCCGATGCCTCCGATACCTGGTTAAAAGTCCTTTATTAAGTGGACGTATAAGACATGACTTTATTTGTATGTGATAAATAAGTTTATATTGAACCAGAAAACGGATAAAAAGAGTGAACAATTGTATTTCCCAAAAGATTCAGTTTTCCCCCTGGGGGGGCAGCATCATGCTGTGGGGTTGTTTAGCTGCGGGAGGGACCGGTGCACTTATAAATAGATGACATCATGAAGAAAGAACTCTATGTGGAAATATTCAGGACATCAGCCAGGGAGCTGGAGCTTGGGCAGATGGGTTTCCAAATGGACAATGACCCAAAGTCAAACTGTGGCTTCAGGAAAACAAAGTCACTGTGGTTCAGTGACACCAGATCTGTGAGATCAATAAAGTAAAGTACCATCTTATCTTATCAGTTCTGTGAACTATTGTGAGAAGCTCACGGAAGAAAATCCAAAATGTTTGACCCAACAGTTTAAAGGCAATGCTACCAAATATTAATGAAATGTATGGAAGCTTTTGGCTTTGTCAAAATGTAAATAAAACCGTGTAGAAAACTGTATCTCTCATTCTTCTGGCATTTAGTAAATAGAAATAATTTTCAAAATTCTACTTGACCTAAAAAAGTTAACGTTAATTCTAGTTTCAGTCAGTGAGGAAAAAAATGCAAATGTGTCTCACTGTACATCGACGAAAACACTGAATTCTCACACTGAATGCTAACTGTGTCTGTGTACGCAATTTCTCCCTTTTACTCTTAGTTGTATAATACGTGAAATAAAAAAACTACAGAGCTATTTTGTGTTCTTAAATTGTACTCTGGTCTGTAGTTGCAAAGTGTTACAGTATATAAATAAACTTTGATTGACTGACTGATGACTCCATTGCAGCTTTTATTGGTTTCCGTTTTCATTAATGTGTTACTGAAGCATATACGACGCCTGTTACGTCTCTTTGTGATGCAAAAGAAATAAAATAAAACCCCTTCCTGAAGCCGAACCATCCTAGACTTGTACCTAACCTTAAAGGTGCATTTCCACACTAATATTTAAGCCAGTGAAGCCGACACATGCACAGCTGAGTGACTGCTCTGTTAACAGGAACAATGGCGGGTGAAGACAGAGAAACAAACGCAGTATAAAGAGTTGTTTTCCACAGCCGTCAGAGAGGGAACATAAAAGACTTCACCTCAAGTACAATCTGTGCTCCGAGGACAAGGCGCTCTGTCAAGGCTGAGCCGGCGGTAACTCCACATGTCACGCTTTCTCTGCTCAAATCATCATTCTCTCTGTGATAAAAGCAGCCACTGTTCCCGTGTGTGTTCTGGTAGTTAGGACATTGTGAGGACCAGTTTGTGTTTTTAACCAACAGAGGGAGGACATTTTTGTAAAGTGAGGACATTTTGGGTGGTCTGCACAGGGTCAAGATGTGGTTTTAGGGTTAGTGTTTGGGTTTAGGGTTAGGGTCTGAGTAATACTTTATGTCCATGAGTGTCCTCACTAAGAATTACAAACATGTGTGTGTGTGTTCTTGTAATTAGGACATTGTGAGGACCAGTTTGAGATGTGGTTTTAGAGTTAGGGTTACACACTTTCCTCATAAAGATAGAAGTACAAGATCGTGTGTGTGTGTGTTCTTGTAATTAAGACATTGTGAGGACCAGCTTGAGATGTGGCTTTAGAGTTAGGGCTAGAATTGGGTTTGGAGGATTAGGTTTGGGGTTAGTGTTTGGGAGTTAGGGTCTGGGTAATACATTATGTCCATGAGTGTCCTCACTAAGAATTACAAACATGTGTGTGTGAGTTCTTGTAATTAGGACATTGTGAGGACCAGTTTGAGTTTTTAACCAACAGAGTGAGGACATTTTGGGTTAGATTAGCTTTAGGGGCTTAGGTTTAGGGTAATACATTATGTCAATGAGTGTCACTCACTAAGATAGAAGTAAAAGATTGTGTGTGTGCGTGTGTGTGTTCTTGTAATTACGACATTGTGAGGACCAGTTTGAGTTTTTAACCGAGTGAGGACATATTACCTACTATAAGAAACAAACCTGTAATATTCTTAACCTAAAGACAGTATGAACCTTCTACAAAGAAAAAAAAGAAAAAAAGAAAAAAAAAAAGAGAGTGAGGACATTTTGGGTGGTCGTCACTTATTTGAAGGACTGTTTGAGGGTCAACATGTGGTTTTAGAGTTAGGGTTAGAGCCTGGGTTATACATTATGCCTATGAGTGTCCTCACAAGGATAGAAGTACAAGACTCTCTGTGTGTGTTCTTGTAATTAAGACATTGTGAGGACCAGTTTTAGAAGTGGTTTTAGAGTTAGGGTTAGAATTGGGTTTAGATTACGGTTTAGAATAAGATTAGGGTTAGGGTTACGGTTTGGGTTAGAGTCTGGGTAATACATTATGTCTATGAATGTCCTCACTAAGAGAAGTACAAGATTGTGTGTGTGTCCTTGTAAATAAGACATTGTGAGGACCAGTTTGAGTTTTTAACAGAGTGAGGACATTTTTGTAAAGTGAGGACATCTTGGGTGGTCTTTTCTTATTTGAAGGACTGTTTGAGGGTCAACATGTGGTTTTAGAGTTAGGGTTAGAGCCTGGGTTATACATTATGCCTATGAGTGTCCTCACAAGGATAGAAGTACAACATTTTGTGTGTGTGTGTGTCCTTGTAATTAAGACATTGTGAGGACCAGTTTTAGAAGTGGCTTTAGAGTTAGGGTTAGAATTGGGCTTAGATTAGGGCTAGGATTACGGTTAGGGTTAGAGTCTGGGTAATACATTATGTCTATGAGTGTCCTCACAAGGATAGAAGTACAAGACTGTCTGTGTGTGTTCTTGTAATTAAGACATTGTGAGGACCAGCTTGAGATGTGGTTTTAGAGTTAGGGTTAGAATTGGGCTTAGATTAGGGCTAGGATGACGGTGTGGGTTAGAGTCTGGGTAATACATTATGTCTATGAATGTCCTCACAAAGATATAACCACAAACGTGTGGAATTTGAACCCTGGACCTTCTTGCATCGATAAACACACTCTCGGAAAAGTGTAGAAACGAGAGGGGGCAGAACGCCGCCCTGATCCCACTGCGACTGTAATAACAATCTCACAACAACGGGCGAATCAAAGACACGTTTTATCAAAGCGACATATGGTCAGAGATTGTAATTATTCCGTCCTGCTGCTCAGAACCCCGTCATCGCGAAGCTGTTTTCTCCGAGCGGATCTGAAACGCACGTCTGATATTTGTATGTGCATATATTACTCTCCTATTTACTGTATCCTGTCTTGTTCTTGCCTCCATATGCCTCTGATACACAGCACAACGCATATGAAGCGCCCTTACGGGAATCGCCCGGGGCCGCATCATCTCGTATTTATTGTTCCGTGTGAACCCGCCGTGCAGCCGGAGCGCGGGGAACATAAAAAGCCCTTTATTTGTTTCCCTCGTATTCAGCGCCGTGTTCGCGTGGCTGCGTTATGCGGCATTTGCATTTCCCACGCAGGCATGAAAGAGCCGCACGCCTTTGAATCCAGTATGAAAGTGGCTTCAGTGCATATGTTCCCAGAGATGAGCAACTCAAGTGGATCCTGTGTTACTGTCGTGACTGAAGAACAGGAACAGGTAACAGGTAAACAGGGAGATAATATCAGATATGAGTCACTTTCTGCCATTTGTAAAGGACCTTAAATATCAAGTCTTAGCCTGAACCGCCCAAAAAACGTATGATCTTTGTTACTAATATGTCAATAAAATAAACCTGGGTCATTATTTAGATGCATCGCTGAAAATATCGGCAATTTATGTCAGCAATAGGGCTGTGCAATTAATCGAAATTCGATTCCGATTTCGATTACAACAGTAAGCGATTACAACATTAGCATAATCGCAAAAAATCGATTATATTATTTTTTTCAATTTTTCAATTTTTTTATATTTTTTTATATTTTTTCAAAAAAAAAAATTCCAATTTTTTATTTTGGGATTTTTGTCACTTTTTTGATGGATTTTTGTCACTTTGTTGATGGATTTTTGTCACTTTTTTGATGGATTTTTGTCTTTTTTTGATGGATTTTTGTCTTTTTTTGATGGATTTTTGTCTTTTTTCTGCTGGATTTTTGTCACTTTTTTAATTGATTTTTGTCACTTTTTTGATGGATTTTTGTCACTTTTTTGATGTTTTTTTTTAAAGGCAACAAATAATCGTTTGAATAATCGTGATTTCAATTATGACAAAAATAATCGTGATTATTATTTTTTCAATAATCGAGCAGCCCTAGTCAGCAAAGGTTCCAGATTGATACAGAATCTCTCTCACTGTCTGAAGTGAATAGACGGTTTATAGACTGACTTTTTCACAGCAGATTCCCTGTTCACCTGTAGTGTGTCGCCTTATGGACCGATCTCACCTACTACTATACAACTACTCCTTATCTCCAGGGGACGTCTCTGAGACATCTCCGTGAGCAGCGGCAAATCGAGTCTCCCACCAGTCTGCGGCCGGTGAGAGAGGCCCTTTATGGTCATATCTGTATCTTTAGGGCTAGGCCGTATGGGATGGATGGATGACACTAAAAAAGATAATATTCCTGAACTACAAGAAGACAGGAAAAAAATACTTCACATTTTCCCACTTTTTCCCCAATTTCCTCATTTTGTTTCCATTTTTTCTCCTGAATTCTTCCCAGATTTCCCCCCCATTTCTTGACATCGGAGCCAAACTGGATATTGTAAAGAAACTGTATGAATTTTCTCTTCTGCTCCACTGCCTCCAGCTGCACCCCTGATTACCTTTGTGTTTCCCCACTCCAAAAACCAGCACTGAGCTCTGAAAGGAAGCCAATTACTGTCCTCCTCGTCCTCCTCCTCCTCCTCGTCCTCCTCCTCCTCCTCCTCCTCCTCCTCGTCCTCCTCCTCCTCAGGACCAGGTAACAGCCTCTCAGACACTCATTCTTTATTTACCTGCGGATTTGTCATCGAAAATTCCTGCTTTCTCACAGGACTCTGGCCACAGAAACAGAAACAGAAGAAGAAGAAGAAGAAGAAGTGAACAGAGATTCAGCGCCTTGGCTGATAAAGAGAAAGTGTTCCGCGGTTCATAAAAAGTTTCTTAATCTCAGCGGGACTTTCTGGTGAAATAAAAATCCCTCTTCTGTCCTACAATATATTACAAAACCTGCCGTTTCAGACTCGTAAGTAGATATACTAGACACAGTATATCTAAAAATGAGACAAGTCACAAAAAAAGATAAAAAATGCAACGATAAAGCGCGTCAAAAAAGTGACAACAACATGGCAACAAAGCGAGGAAACATCTTTGTCTTAGCTTTCAAATCAGGCGTTGCACTGGCCTGTCGTCTGAGCTCCAGTCGAGAAGCTCTGAGTGCTGCCGAACTGGAGACGGTGTTCTGTTATTGTGGTTAAACATCTGCTCACACACAATTATTGCACTACATCTGTTTCTGTAGCAGGTTTTTCAGGCATTCAGTTTCACACACAGGCTCCAAACACCATGAAGGAAGATTTAAAGTCTAAAAATAACTGGTGAAAGATATTTGTCTAATTAGGAGAAAAACTGTTGTTGGCCTTTTATCTCTTGTTGTTTCAGCTGGAGATTCAGACACTCTCCGGAAGCACCTCGTTATTCCTTTTTCTCCCATTTGCTTTGTCCAAATCTAAAAGGTTCATGACTGGAGCTTACAGCCTCTAGGCCAAAAACGCCTCATTTGAAAGCTAAGACCTAAAAAAAACAGATAAAAACTGATCTTTTTCCTTGTGCTGGGCTCGGGTCGCTTCCCGATCCACGCACACCCACAGCAGCGTGTCCGGGGTCTTCCACGAGGCCTTGTCCAGTGGTAATTTTGACAACACGTTTTAGTTTAGTCTTAGTCTTTTGACTAAAATGTAATTTAATTTTAGTCGAAATTTAGTAAAAAAAAATGTAGTCGACTAAAATTAAGGCTAATTGAGTGGACTTTGCATTGATAATCTTCATTCTAATCATGTTTAATGTTGTTCCTCTGCTTCATGTTTCTGCTCCACATGAACAAAGCTCAGAGCTGATCCTTTAAACATGATCTGAGGCTCTTTCAGACGCTCAATACAAGTTTGGATGATTTTAGTCTCTCCTTTTCATTTTTATTTAGTCTGATTTTAGTCGACTCAAATATCTGGACATTTTAGTCACAGTTTTAGTCTCATGAGAAACTTTTAATTTAGTTTTAGTCCAATTTTAGTCACAAAAATATCACTTTGACTGAAATTAAGACTAAATATTTTAGTCGACGACATTAACGCTGGCCTCCTCCCAATAGAGTTCGGGAATGTGACGTCATATCGCGAAGCATTATGGGATTAGCAGCATTTGTAAACTAATGGAGATTTTGAAAGTTAAAATACTGGAGTTTTTGTTCACATTAAAACATCTGAACCCCACAGTGAGTTAAATGTTTTTACCAGCACTGACTCAGCAGTAACGGAGCTGTTCCACGGCTTTTATCTCCACTTTATAAACTGTTTTTAGCTAATGTTAGTCAATGGAAATGTATGCTAACCGCTGCAAACATGGCGGACTTTTCTAGTCGTAAACAATGTTATATAGAATGGGGCGTCCACACTACACGACTGATTCAGGTCGATTATCGAACGTCTGGGGGTTCACACTTAACGCCTGAGAATCGTCAGAGCGACTCACGATTCTGACAAACAGCTGATGTTTTATAACACAGCGCGTCTGTCGTCTCTACGGCTTCAAAACTGAGCCCAGATCAGCAGAGACAGGCCTGTGTTTGTGAGCGCGGGATAACGTGTGTGTCCCGATAATGTCACAACACCGCAGCGCTAGCTTACTGCTACTACCAAGCTTCAACTGGGCTATAGTTCTGTCACATGGAGATAAAAGTCGGCGACAGGAAGAAGCGGGACGTGTTTCAGTGGATTTAATAAGAAAAGGAGACGGACCTCAGGATGGAGGGGGAAAGCGGGGAGGCTAGCCGCCGTTAGCCGCCGTTAGCAGCCGTTAGCAGCCGTTAGCAGCGAGGTGAAGCTAAACAGTTCGTCTCCAAACTCAGTAAGAGCCGCTAAACTCTGCTCGTGGTTGAAATGTAGCTGGAAAAGGTGTTTGTCGTGAACTTTTGGTGATATAAAGTTGTGCTGTTTCGTCGTTTGTGCCGCTGGTTTAACAGAGAAGTGAAAAAAGGAGGCGCGGCGGTGTTTTCCTGTCTTTATATCACTCTGTCATTCACATTTGTGTCGGTAAAATCACCCACGTTTCTCCCGTGCGTCCGAAATCGGGCTTAAAAATCAAACATGTTCACGTCTTTCTACCGCCCCAACGTCAGTCCAGTCGTGACCCCCCCACACTACTCGATTAGACTCGGCACGACTGAGAATTAGAGCGAAATCGGGCATAAAAGTCGTGTCGTGTGAGCTGAGCTTCAGGCTAACGGGCAAAGCTAACTGCTAGCGCCACTTTAGCAGTGTTTACAGCCAAAACAGATCTCCATTGTGTCACTGAGCTGTGGCACAATGTACAACATCCTTCTCTCCCTTTGTCTTTTCTTTCAGCGTAGTATTTACTCACAATTAACGAATAAAAAAACTCCCTCCATGTGATCTATTCTGAGTCACGATCCTTCACTGTCGCTGAAGAAGCTTGAGCGGATGGAGCGAGGGAGTAATATCTCCTTTACTCTCACACCGTGCAGCTCTGCCTTTCATTAACTCTGAATCCCGTACACTTGATATTCACGCCGTCTCCTGAAAGCGTCGAGAACGGAGAGGCTGGAGAACGCGCGGCGGCGGCGAGCCTTGAAGGTGACAGCCCAGTGTTTATTACGGATCTGTCAGCCTCTTAACGGGCGGCGTGCAGGCAGAGCGAGGAGACACCAGCCCCCCCCCCGGCCATCGACCCTGCCCCGGCACATCCTCTCCGGGAGCGAGCTGAGGGGGGGGTGTGTGTGGGGGATGGAAAACACGGAACAGAAATGTGGTTCAGATCAAGCGCGAGTTCCCCCCCCAGTATCACAGAGTGGGTTCTGATGGAGATGTTTCAGTGCTGGATGTACTGACTGTGGCGTGTTCTGGTTTCTCCTGACACATGTAGGTTATGCGTGTGATGTCATTACATAGCAACAGCAAGGGGCGGGACTTAGCCAGGTTTGCCACTTAGACCAACCAAGCTCTGACCTTCCAAATAGCCAGTGTTCACCTGATTTCTGGGCTTAGTTCATAGATTCGATGTCAAATTGAAAACAAAAGCGAAATTGCCTTGAAAAGTCTGTTTGAGCGTCAGTTACGCACGGTTTACTTTGATACAGTAGATCAACGCGCACACCGCTAACACCAAACACACCCAACACCAAAACAACAACAGTTTTCCATAAATAAACCACACGTGCCTCAAGAGCCACAACACCAGGTCTGATCTGAGTTTTAAGGAGACGTTTCCATCGTGTGTCAGTGTTTACCTCCTGAAGATGCTCCTGCAGCCACAGCTCAGTCCAAAAGGAAGACACGCATTGCAACTTTTTTTTCAGCCGCTCCAAGAATCCTGCAGCTGTAGCACAAATGTTCCAAAGCGCTACAGTTTTCTTGCAACGGCTGCATAACTCTGTAACTCCTCTGCAGCCGATATGACAGTTTCTGATCAGTTAAATCCTGTACATTTCGTAACTTTGCGCATTCGAGCGGTGTCTAACACGAGGCCTCTCTGTCCCGCCCGCTCAGCTCTGATCTGCAGCAGCGGAGGGACAGTTTGATTTCTTTAATCTTTATTAAACATTGCGCTGCATCAGCATGTTACGCGTGTACAAGAGAACTCCCCCTCGCAAACCCACCGCCTTCCTCAGGTCTGGGGAAAGCATGAGGAGGGGGCGGCACCACAACATCACAATGCGAGTCTGTCCCCCCTCCTGTCCTGCCCATTTTGTGCTCCTGGTCTGACACTGAAGATTGCAAGGAGCGCCCCCGTCTGCGCAGTCGTCTGCTCTACAGCCTGCGCTACGAACCACGAGAACTGGCCCTTGGACTTGCTCTGGGACTCGGACCTTCACGACTTGGACTTGACTCGAGACTTGCATTTAGTGACTCACTCCCACCTCTGGAACCACAGCTGGAGGATCCCTGCACTGCCCACACTGACCATGTAAGAAAAAGGACCAAATCCTTTCAAGAGGAATAAAAAAAGTCCAGTTTGATAAAGCCGGTCGTTTATCTGTGGATGACAACGGCAGCTCCGTCACTCCAAGTACATGAAACACTAGGTCTGTGAGAGTATCTTTCCCGCCGCTCTGGGAGGACGCCTGGCTGGAATGACCGACCCTCCGTCTCAGGAGTGATTATGTGCAGAGGCGCAGAGGAAAGTGCCTGGGCGACCTCCATCCAGCGGGCGCTCGCTGACATGTCACTGGGATCTCATCTGTGCTGCTCCTCATCTCAGCAATTATCCCCCTGACTTCCTCCCTCGCCCGGATCTCAGCGCCGCCCAAGAGAGAGCGCTCCTTTTGTGAGCGCCATTAGCGGGACTAATCTTTACGGAGAGATAAGGCGGCCGCACAAAGCCCGCTCTGAGGCGCCGTTACCGCTCTGAGGCGCCGCTGACCTTTTGTTCTGACACGCAGATCCAGCCGCTCTTCAGGAGAGGAGCCTCGTCTGTCTGTAGAGCTGATGGACGGGGGGTTCTGTGGGTTCTCGTCGGGTTCTCGTCCTAGAATCTGGCGACACCGTAATCTCAGATGGAGCTGGAGCCCAGACATCTCTTTAAGAAGAAGAAATCTGATCCACAAATGCTTAATGTCTTATTGAATTCCCTTATTTTGTAGGGATTAGGTCCATGAGGCGATATTAACCTTTTGGCTGAAAGTTCTTGGCCAAAAAAAGTGAATATCAAGCATTAAATGAGTTGAATTGAGGAAATGTTTCTTGTTTTGAGCGGTTTTCACTCATTTAGACACTTTTCCTGATCGGACCGAGTTTGCTTTGCTTGTTTGAGGACATTTCAGACCAGTTCTAGGGTAAATCTCGCTTGAAATAAGAAAGTAAAATTGCCAATGAGATGAGACTATTTTCTTTCCACATTGGCAAAGAAAATGACCTGAAATAAGGACGAAATGTATCGAAACGAGTCAGAAACATCTCAGAACAAGTGAAATAATCTGGGACAAATGCCCAACAACTTCTTAACTCGTCAAAACAACTAAAATGTGGATTATTGTGCTCAAACTGAGATGTTTATACCGATCTAGTTCATTACTTTTGGCATTGTCCACACTTTCAGGAGACCATTGAGAAAATAATTTGTCCGTCGTCCATTTTTGAAGCATGGAAGTCACCGAACCTTGTGCTCGTCTTTGTTTCGTGTGGAAAGGCCCGGGAAAATCAAAGATACGAACAATAGATACAGACGGCAACTCTTTTTGGTCATTTTCTGGTGGAATATGAACTTATTTATCACATAAATAAAGTCAGGTGTAAATCGGGCCCATATGGATATTTTCTCACAGCAGATTGTTCAGTAGAAGTGAAAAAACGGCAGTTATAGCTAGTGCTAGCTAACCGTTAGCATTAGCACGATGCTAACATGTAGCATCATGTTAGCATTCTCCGTTATTTATGTATTTATGGGCTGTTGAACCACTTTGCTCCTCCCCATGTCTTTGTGTCTTTATTTAGTAGAAACTATATTCATAATTCAGTGTTTGTTAAAGTCGTTTTTGAATAATTAGAGAAAGTTTAGATTAGTTTTCCCCCTTAACTGTTTTCAAACATGACCATATATGGGCGATTCCAGAGATGCGTCTGTATCTATAACCCTGGAGAAAACACTGAGTTTTCATAGTAACGGTCGCCACCAGAGGATTCTAAAGCTGAGCTCAAGCTACACAATATTTTTGCCCGATGTTGCTATAATTTCCAGTGGAGTCTTCCCGAGTCGTGACCAGTGTGGGGGGTAATGTATTACAAAAACAACGAGTTACAAAAATAAAACAAATGTAATGGAGGTCGTACCACCGAACATCAGCGGGGGAGACACTCAAGCTCCTCCTTAAACGTGACACTTTCTGACTACACAGACTTAAAGCAGCACTGAGTAACTTGTTTACCTTAATAAAGCCTTTCCGTCGTCCCTCGGGGGGTCTTTCATCTCCCAACTTTGCTGCCACCGGGTCGGAGTCACCAATACACACTAATGGAATCACGAAGAACAGGCTAACGGGTCAGTGTAGGATTTACTCTCACGGACGATTAATGAGGAAAAAACACAACATAAGCGACACCTGCAGTTGCGCTTATGGCCTCTAGGGGCAGGAGCTACTTAGTACTGCCTTTAACCTCTTAACTCCCGCCTGAACCCAGAGGATCTTTTTCCTCACGTCATCAGATTTTTTTTACATCATTTTTTTGTTGGGTATTCAACTGATTTATGTAACTTTTTAGTCATTTTTAGTCATTTTTTTGTCGTTTTTTTGTCACATTTTTGTCATTTTTTCGTCAATTTTTTGTCAATTTTTTGTCTTTTTTTGTCTTTTTTTGTCATTTTTTTGTTCATTTTTTGTTATTTTTTCGTCCATTTTTTGTCATTTTTGGGTCATTTTTTGTCAATTTTTTGTCTTTTTTTTGTCCATTTTTTGTCTTTTTTTGTCATTTTTTTGTCAATTTTTTGTCATTTTTTGTCTTTTTTTTATTTTTTCGTCCGTTTTTTTGTCAATTTTTGTCACATTTTTTTTATTTTTTTAGTCAAATTTTTATCAAATTATTGTCATTTTTTTTCTCTTTTTTTTCATTTTTTCGTCAAAATTTGATCACATTTTTGTAATTTTGTTGTCACATTTTTCGTCACTTTTTTGTCACATTTCCATTATTGTTTTCGTCTCAGATTTGTTGCTTTCTTCCAGAAGCTTTTGGATTGGGGTAAAGCCAAACTGGAGAAACTGTGCTCGGTTCAGGTGGGAGTTAATGGGTTAATGCTTGTTTTCCTGGTTTAAATGAAGAAATGGACTTTTATCCGTTCTTGTAAGAGCTCTCTGTTGTTTTAACAAAACTGTTTGAAATTGACTGGGTTCATTTCCATCTTTCCTCTTGTTTGAACATTTGTGCTCATGTTCAAACTGTCAACTCACTTTCCATGTCTGTATGAAGTATAATAAAAGACAGCTCGTAGATTTGGTTTGCCTCGGATTTCATTTTGGCCACTATATTATTCATCTCTCTCAGGATCCTGGAGCCCCGGATCTTTGTCATGATAGTTTGGATCCGGCGAGCGCTCCTGGTTGTTCGTATGGATCGAACCTGGGACCCTCTATCTGTGAAGCACGAGCGCTAACCGTGCTAACGAGCGCTAACCGTGCTAACGAGCGCTAACCGTGCTAACAACCCTGAGCTTTTCAAACTTTTCAAACACTCGGGTTAAATTACGGCCAGCGATTTTCTTTTGTCAAAAAAAAAGAAAATGGTGGTAAAACAAATTCCCATCAGCAGAAAGGAAAGGCGGAGGTGTGAAGCTCCTCCAGAGCCCCCGGATCTGCATTACAGTCACTCCTGACAGGCTGATGGGTTCACTCTCAGCCCGAGGACACAGAGCTGGATGATCAGAATATAAATCACACTCTGGAAACACTCTCCACTTCACACACAGATGTTCAGGAATGTTGGGGACATTTGCAATGCATCACCTGCAGCTGGAAGAATATATGCAAATAGATACAGACGCATCTCGTTATAGAAGGGGGTGTGGCCTCGCTGAGGGGGGAAACAGAATCTTTACAGAAACACAATTTTCCCTCTTTTTAGCCATTTTCTGGTGGAATATCAACTTCTTTATCACATAAATAAAGTCCAGTGTAAATCGGGCCCATATGGATATTTTCTCACAGCAGATTGTTCAGTAGAAGTGAAAAAACGGCAGTTGTAGCTAACCGCTAGCATTAGCCCGATGCTAACATGTAGAATTAAGTTAGCATTCTCCGTTATTCATGTATTTATGGGCTGTTGAACCACTTTGCTCCTCCCCATGTCTTTGTGTCTTTATTTAGTAGAAACTATATTCATAATTCAGCGTTTGTTAAAGTCGTTTTTGAATAATTAGAGAAAATTAAAAAAAAATCTAAATTGTTTTCCCCCTTAACTGTTTTAAAACATGACCATATATGGGCGATTCCAGAGATGCGTCTGTATCTGTGGGCCTGTAGAACGCTGTGGTGTGACCTGAAACCCAGCAGGTACAGCACTCACGGCCTCGCTCTGTGCATAGTTCTTCATTGGTTCCACTAACTTCTGCTTCTGTGGAACCAAAACACCAACCGCTCACTCACGGTAAAGTGCTAACCTCGTAACCGAGTGCGGCTTTACACAAATCTAAAGGCTCCTCGACTGGAGCCACGCTGAGCTCGTCAATAGAGGAGGATGCAGGTCAGGGGCGGACCGGCCATGTGTCCACTCTGGAGGAGCACAGAGGGGCCACCAGTCCCGCCTCAACCCAGCTTTACCCAAATCTAAAAGCTAAAAAGAAAAGCATCAAAATAGCGACAAAAAGAGGACGAAAAGTCGACAAAAACATGAGAAAAACACGGACAAAAAATGATAGAAAAAATAATAAAAAAATAATAAAAAAAATGTGGCGACGAAAAGTTTCCGTCACTTTTGTAGGTCTTAGCTTTCAAATGAGGCGTTACATTGTTGCTCTCCAGCCGAGAAGCTTTTAGATTCGGGTAAAGCCCAGTATAAAGAAACATGACTCTAAAAGGAATTCCGTGGAGTCTGGTGCACCACAAGGGTCAGTTTTGGGACCATTATTATTTATTATTTAATGATTTTGCTTCTGTTTCTACGACCGCCTTTCCCGCTCTTTTTGCTGATGATGCTGATCAAAAAAATAATAATAAAAACCCGACCTGGGGAAAATGCACTCGTTAGTGTGAAGGCCGGGGGTCAGAGGTTAAAATATGTATTTGTGGAAGTGTCACAGTTACTCTACATTGGGCCAGGTCAGAGTCCAGGGCTGTGTTTCAGTCCCAGTCCGGCCCTGATGCAGGTCAAGGTCAAGGTTTATTTATAAAGCACATGTTAAAAGCAGAGTTCTGCCCAAAGTGTCTCCATATTCAGTGCAAAAACACAGACACACAAAACATATTACTGCAACAATGTAGAAACAATAAAAACTGCAGCACGATCAAAATGTCTCAGCTTGGATTAAAAGCCAGTGCAAAGAATCATTTAAAATACCTTATATTTGAGCAGCATCTGCTTTGTGGTTGTATAAGCTACGCGGCGGTGGAGTGATCTGCTAGAAAATAGTCCCTCAAAATGCGCTCATTCATGTGATGCAGGTCAGTTATATTCCAAACATGATTATATGGACACAGACATGTATATGGTTAGTCTGGTGTTATCAGTGATTTGCCTCAGGTGCTCTGTGGAGCGGGTCACACTGTTTTTAATGCAGGCTAGCTGATACCATAGACATGCACTAGCCTTGCACTAGCCTAGCGCAAGAACTGCATGAATTACAAAAAAAAATATCTCCAGAAATCAGCAACACTCTGGATAACGAGGAAATGAGGCCCTATGTCAAACATCCTGAAACATCCCTTTAAAGTCCCGACTTTGCATTTCACAGGACTTTCCCTGCACTTTTCCGCGTGAATCAGCCCCATGTGGCACCGGGATCACCGGGCTCAGCGACTAGAACCATCACACAGTGGAGACGGGAGCATCTCACCACAATCCCCACGTCTAACAATGTGACATCGAGTAATCTTAAAAAGGAAAAATAATCTCACAATGTTACACCAGTGTTTCCCAACTTGGGGTCCTTGGACTTACCTCTGATTTAAAAAGGGGGACAGAGATAGTTTCAATATTACTTTCAAATAAAAGCTAGTTTTAATTATGATTTTGAGTAAAAGGCTTGACTTTGAGAGTATTTTTGCTGTATTTTGAATATTACACTCTATTAAATACTGAATAATCCATGTTTAGTTGCTTTATTTGTTAAGATTTTGGCAGGATCTTTGAGTTAAGTTGGAACCACTGCATTACACCGCAGACACTTGTAAAACAGAGTGATGTGCGGCGCCCTGTGGATCTCCCTGTACTGCCCCGATGTAGACCCGCCTCTCCCTACACCCCCCCGATGTAGACCCGCCTCGTTTGAATGTGTTCTGATTGTGCATTCCGAACGCTGCCCGGCCCCTGGAGCGCTCCGGCCCCCGGCTCCTCCCAGCCTCATGAAGCCCGTGTGCCGTGTTTACAAACGCTCCCCCGTCTGTGCCGGATGTGGGGGCTGTTTATTCCACAGGGGAAGGAAACGAGTACAGTTCTCCAGCAGAAAGAGGAAATGTTACTTTGAGATACCAAAGAGCTTTCACAACAGACTGACCTTCAGCTGACAGCGGGCGCTCGCGCAGGGACGCGCACGGCTGCAGACGCCACCGCACCAGCGTTATTATCGCTCCACAAGGCGCAGTAACAGCATTAGCCAGCAGGGGGCTGTACACCAATGTTGGATGAAGACAAAAAAATGGACCCTATTATTACGACCAGATCTGGGCCACAAGATGAAGTCTTGATAACAGGCGGCGTTCACGATTTATAATGTGATGATGTCATAGTGTCAGGTGGAGGGCGGGGCTAATACAGCTCTATGGGAGAAATTTTGGAAGAATTGTGACCACTTTTTGACTTTTTCGGATAAAATAATTGGACATTAGTTCATATGAGCCGACAGAGGAGATAATGAAAGTTTGTGACAGTTTTTGTTTCATGTGGATTCCAGTTACCGCAGTTACCGTCATAGAATTTTCAGCTGCTCCAACTCAACTAAAAAAAACCATAGATACAGACGCATCTCGTCATAGAAGGGGGCGTGGCTTCGCCGTGGGGGAAAATAGAATCTTTAGAGAAACAAAAAATGTTCCCTCTTTTTAGCCATTTTCTGGTGGAATATCAACTTATTTATCACATAAATAAAGTCAAGTGTAAATCGGGCCCATATGGATATTTTCTCACAGCAGATTGTTCAGTAGAAGTGAAAAAACGGCAGTTGTAGCTAGCGCTAGCTAACCGTTAGCATTAGCACGATGCTAACATGTAGCATCATGTTAGCATTCTCTGTTATTTATGTATTTATGGGCTGTTGAACCACTTTGCTCCTCCCCATGTCTTTGTGTCTTTATTTAGTAGAAACTATATTCATAATTCAGTGTTTGTTAAAGTAGTTTTTGAATAATTAGAGAAAATTTTCATTTTTTCAAAATGGTTTTCCCCCTTAACTGTTTTCAAACATGACCATATATGGGCGATTCCAGAGATGCGTCTGTATCTATGGGCTCTTTAGAATGTTGTGACGTCACGTGAATGCCACCTTTTCACCTTATTCCGCCCGCCCACTTTTGCCACTTTTTGCGTTGTCTCAGCGCCTCGTTGTCCAGACACTTCCGGTCGTTCATTTAAACGGAGAACGAGGGGAAATATTCTCCGCTCAAACCTGATGTTTAGTCGATTGATTTGTGTAAAATGTCCGATGTTCATTTGCACCGACATGTCGACACTGCAGCGTTTCTCTGTCGGCCTGAAAACGGCTTTGTTTTCCTGTAGAGACTGATTTTATGTGGATTTCTCCAGCCCCATGTTAACACATAGGAGAAAAGGGGCGGGACCAATTCATGGTGGCGCCCACGCGAGGCTCCGGAATAAGGTGAATAGATACAGACGCATCTCTGGAATCGCCCATATATGGTCATGTTTTAAAACAGTTAAGGGGGAAAACAATTTCAACCAGGCCATACCGCCTTTGCTCTGCCCAATCCCGTCAGATCTTGGAAGCTCAGCAGGGAAGGGCCTGGTCGGTACTTGGATGGGAGACCGTTTGGTAACACCAGGAAGCCTGGGGTGAATGTGGTGTGTGAGTGAGTGGTTGGTGGGGGTCGGAGGGGCCGATGGCGCAGACTGGTTGCCTCGCTTCCGTCAGTTTACCCCAGGGCGGCTGTGGCTACAACAGTAGCTTATCACCACCGAGTATGGAGTGAATGAATAATGACGACAATGTAGCGCTTTGAGAAACTTGG
The DNA here is from genome assembly GCF_951799975.1 of Gobius niger. Lineage (NCBI taxonomy): Eukaryota > Metazoa > Chordata > Actinopteri > Gobiiformes > Gobiidae > Gobius > Gobius niger. The sequence continues at coordinate 41,914,024 of NC_136855.1, forward strand.
TAATACAGGCTTGTAAAGCGCATTACAAGTGTAAGGCATTATTATTATTATTATTATTTCTCTAATTATTCAGAAACTACTTTAACAAATGCTGAATTATGAAAATAGTTTCTACTAAATAAAGACACAAAGACATGGGGAGGAGCAAAGTGGTTCAACAGCCCATAAATACATGAATAACAGAGAATGCTAACATGACGCTACATGGATGGTGCTAATGCTAACGCTAGTGCTAGCTATGACTGCCTGCCGTAAACTTATTTATCTCATACAAATAAGGTCCAGTGTAAATCGGGCCCATACGGATTGTTCTGTAGAAGCGAAAAAACGGCAGTCGTAGCTAGCGTTAGCACAGTGCTAACATGAAGCATAACGTTTGCATTCTCCGTTATTTATGTTTTATGGGCTGAGAGAAAGTTTAGATTTTTCTCAGATCCCCCTTAACTGTTTTCAAACATGACCATATATGGGCGATTCCAGAGACGCCGTGGTCGTTGCTACGGTAACGCCATGACACATACGACAAGGGTTTCACTGACTTTGTGGATTGGAACATCCTGTCTAACAAATTTAGGCCAAACTAGGCTTTTTTATTCCCATATAAATGTTACTGTCGCTATTATTGCACTTTTTTTTTTTTTTTTTTACAAATCAGAACAAATGGAAACATTGTGGGCGAACTATAGTAAACTGGATCATCTAAACTACATTTCCGTGCAGTCCCATGTCCACATACACGACACACTGAAGTCAAACAGCCTGGATTATACCAGATACTTCCTATGAAAACAAGTCGACTTCTCGTCACATCCACAGCGTGTCCAGCCGTCACAGGGATCTGAGCTTCTAATCCATAAAGTGGATAAAAGAGCAGTGAGCGTGTTTTTAAAAAAGCTCCTAAATGTCTTATCTGTCAGAGCCACGCCGGTGCCGGTGCCGGTGCTGGTGCTGGTGATGATGCTGCCAGCGCGGCTCTGACAGAGAGTTAATATCCCTCTGTGAAGGCCGGGCAGCAGCACATTACACAGAGCCTAATGGAGCTGCATTTATGTTCCATTAAAGCCTTTCCCAGCACTGTATTAGCCCAACACTTCTCTCAGCAGTCCATTCTCAGCACACGCATCACCACAGACCTGCTCCAGGAAGAGTGAGGCGCCGCTGCAGACAAACGCCTAACCCTCTGCTGATATCTCCACGTCCACGCGGTTCCAGACGAGCCGATTCAGCTCCGGTGCTTCCGATACCGATACCGGGGGTTTGAGCATGGTTAGTGCGTATGCTCCGGAGGGACAGTCTGCTGTGAAAACGTGAGATATCATGACGCGGTTCACCTCTTAACTCCCGCCTGAACCCAGAGGATCTTTTTCCTCACGTCATCAGATTTTTTCCCCAACATTTTTTTGTTGGGTATTCAACTCATTTTTGTAACTTTTTTGTAATTTTTTATCAAATTTTTGTCATTTTTCGTCAATTTTTAATCAATTGTCACATTTTTGACATTTTTTTGTCAATTTCTTGTGACATTTTTGCCACTTTTTCATACATTTTTTTGTCACTTTTTTGTCACATTTCCATCATTGTTTTGTTGCTATTTTCACAGCTTTTTTCCAGAGGCTTTTGGATTGGGGTAAAGCCAAACTGGAGAAAATGTGCTCGGTTCAGGTGGGAGTTAAGGGGTTAACTTTAAGGATTAGGATTATTTGTATTTTTAGATAAACCAACTCATATCTAAACAAACTCACAGCAGACCGTCCCTCCGGAGCAGACGATCTAGCGCTAACCTTTGAGCATCTGCCGATATTAACCGATACCAAGAGACTTTCTTGGAAGTGGCTGCTGTGAGGAACAAAGTGAATCCTTTTTTCCCCAGGGTGAGATCAATAAAGTTGTGTCTGTATCTCCCACATGTTACAGATCAATAATATCTATCAATAAACTCATGGAAAAACATCAATGAGAATCCATGACTAAATGTCCTCGGCCACTTTAGCTGATCCGATTCTGTCCCAGCCGTGATCAGTTAGCATTAGCATTAGCATGCTGTTGCTAGTCGCTGCGTTTGGCTTGGCTTCAAAACTATGTTTGAGGAGGTTAAAACTGACTCTGAGACTTGAGGTTCTGTTTTTTTTGAGGGAAGCCCCACATGCTGCGTTTGCTGTTGTGGCAAAGTGATGTGTCTTTGTTTGTTCACAGGAGGGTCAGTGCACCTGCAGCTGCTCAGATTCACCTAACGGTTTGGAGAAAGGTTTATGTAGTGTCGCCCGTAACATTATTCTGTTTAATATTTTCCAGAGCTTTGTTATTGCATCGGTCCAGCACACAGGTGTCCAAACTACCGCCCGGGTACAGGTGTCCAAACTACCGCCCGGGTACAGGTGTGCCCCGCTGGGTACAGGTGTGCCCGCTGGTACAGGTGTGCCCCGCTGGTACAGGTGTGCCCGCTGGTACAGGTGTGCCCGCTGGTACAGGTGTGCCCGCTGGTACAGGTGTGCCCCGCTGGTACAGGTGTGCCCCGCTGGTACAGGTGTGCCCCGCTGGGTACAGGTGTGTCCCGCTGGGTACAGGTGTGCCCCGCTGGTACAGGTGTGCCCGCTGGGTACAGGTGTGCCCCGCTGGTACAGGTGTGCCCGCTGGTACAGGTGTGCCCGCTGGTACAGGTGTGCCCGCTGGTACAGGTGTGCCCCGCTGGTACAGGTGTGCCCCGCTGGTACAGGTGTGCCCCGCTGGGTACAGGTGTGTCCCGCTGGGTACAGGTGTGCCCCGCTGGTACAGGTGTGCCCGCTGGGTACAGGTGTGCCCCGCTGGTACAGGTGTGCCCGCTGGTACAGGTGTGCCCCGCTGGGTACAGGTGTGCCCCGCTGGGTACAGGTGTGCCCGCTGGGTACAGGTGTGCCCCGCTGGTACAGGTGTGCCCCGCTGGTACAGGTGTGCCCCGCTGGGTACAGGTGTGCCCCGCTCCAGGGTACAGGTGTGCCCGCTGGTACAGGTGTGCCCCGCAGACTAAAGCGTAAGTCTTTGTGCTTATCGGAGCGCTCTCTGAGATCTGCAGATCCAGGCCTGTTGCATTAGTGTTAGCATTAGCATTAGCTTTGTTCCTCCAATCAGACTCCACAGGGCAAAGGAGAGGGAGCTGAACATGTGCTTTTGTTTGGGCTACGTTAACGCACTAACGGCCGAGCGAGTGCCGACCACAGCGGGACCTGCTCCGACCGGCTCCGACTACAGCGGGACCGGCTCCGACCACAGCGGGACCGGCTCCGACCACAGCGGGACCGGCTCCGACCACAGCGGGACCGGCTCCGACCAGCTCCGACCACAGCGGGACCGGCTCCGACCACAGCGGGACCGGCTCCGACCACAGCGGGACCGGCTCCGACCAGCTCCGACCACAGCGGGACCGGCTCCGACCACAGCGGGACCGGCTCCGACCACAGCGGGACCGGCTCCGGTCTCTGGTCCCAGTCTCATGGTCTCGGTCTCTGTGTGTTGTGTGTGAGCTGCAGAGCGTCTCTGGTCTTGGTCTCTGGTCTTGGTCTCTGTGTGTTGTGTGTGAGCTGCAGAGCGAGCAGAAATTCCACGGCTAAGCCCTGGAGTGAGATGAGCAGTTGTGCCCTGACCCGTGAGGCGCTGTGGGGAGTGGAGGTGAGGGGGGGGCGGGGTGGTGTGACAGGCTGCAGAGAGGAGGGCAGGGGGGGGGGGGGGGGGGGGGGCAGGGCGGTGTGACAAGCTGCAGAGAGGAGGGCAGGGGGGTCAGAAACACTGCTCTTTTAACAGTGTGTGCAGGTGAGGAGACAGAGCAGAAAGGGAAGGCACTTTAAAAAACACGGCCATGGCTTCCCTTCAGGCAGGTTTCACTCCCACTCTCTGATCTGTGAACTGTAAAGTGTAAAGTGTAAAGTGTAAAGTGTAAAGGGTAAAGGGTAAAGGGTAAAGGGTAAAGGGTAAAGGGTAAAGGGTAAAGGGTAAAGTGTAAAGTGTAAAGTGTAAAGTGTAAAGTGTAAACTGTAAACTGTAAAGGGTAAAGGGTAAAGGGTAAAGGGTAAAGTGTAAAGTGTAAAGGGTAAAGGGTAAAGGGTAAAGGGTAAAGGGTAAAGGGTAAAGGGTAAAGGGTAAAGGGTAAAGGGTAAAGGGTAAAGTGTAAAGTGTAAAGTGTAAAGTGTAAAGTGTAAACTGTAAAGGGTAAACGTTAAAGGGTAAAGGGTAAAGTGTAAAGTGTAAAGGGTAAAGGGTAAACGGTAAACGGTAAACGTTAAAGGGTAAAGGGTAAAGTGTAAAGTGTAAAGGGTAAAGGGTAAAGGGTAAAGGGTAAAGGGTAAAGTGTAAAGGGTAAAGGGTAAAGGGTAAAGGGTAAAGGGTAAAGGGTAAAGTGTAAACTGTAAAGGGTAAAGGGTAAACTGTAAACTGTAAAGGGTAAAGGGTAAAGTGTAAAGTGTAAAGTGTAAAGTGTAAACTGTAAACTGTAAAGGGTAAAGTGTAAACTGTAAAGGGTAAAGGGTAAAGTGTAAAGTGTAAAGGGTAAAGGGTAAAGTGTAAAGGGTAAAGGGTAAAGTGTAAAGTGTAAAGTGTAAAGTGTAAAGTGTAAAGTGTAAAGTGTAAACTGTAAAGTGTAAAGTGTAAAGTGTAAAGTGTAAACTGTAAACTGTAAAGGGTAAAGTGTAAACTGTAAAGGGTAAAGGGTAAACTGTAAACTGTAAAGGGTAAAGGGTAAAGTGTAAAGGGTAAAGGGTAAAGTGTAAAGTGTAAAGTGTAAAGTGTAAAGTGTAAAGTGTAAAGTGTAAACTGTAAAGTGTAAAGTGTAAAGTGTAAAGGGTAAAGGGTAAAGGGTAAAGTGTAAAGTGTAAAGTGTAAAGTGTAAAGTGTAAAGGGTAAAGGGTAAAGGGTAAAGTGTAAAGTGTAAAGTGTAAAGTGTAAAGTGTAAAGTGTAAACTGTAAAGTGTAAAGTGTAAAGTGTAAAGTGTAAAGGGTAAAGGGTAAAGGGTAAAGGGTAAAGTGTAAAGTGTAAAGTGTAAAGTGTAAAGTGTAAAGTGTAAACTGTAAAGGGTAAAGTGTAAAGGGTAAAGTGTAAACTGTAAACTGTAAAGTGTAAAGTGTAAAGTGTAAAGTGTAAAGTGTAAACTGTAAAGGGTAAAGGGTAAAGGGTAAAGGGTAAAGGGTAAAGTGTAAAGTGTAAAGTGTAAAGTGTAAAGTGTAAAGTGTAAACTGTAAAGTGTAAAGTGTAAAGTGTAAAGGGTAAAGGGTAAAGTGTAAAGTGTAAACTGTAAACTGTAAACTGTAAACTGTAAACTGTAAAGTGTAAAGTGTAAAGTGTAAAGGGTAAAGTGTAAAGTGTAAAGGGTAAAGGGTAAACTGTAAAGGGTAAAGGGTAAAGTGTAAAGGGTAAAGTGTAAAGTGTAAACTGTAAAGTGTAAAGGGTAAACTGTAAAGTGTAAAGTGTAAAGGGTAAAGTGTAAAGTGTAAACTGTAAAGTGTAAAGTGTAAACTGTAAACTGTAAAGTGTAAAGTGTAAAGTGTAAAGGGTAAAGTGTAAAGTGTAAAGGGTAAAGGGTAAACTGTAAAGGGTAAAGGGTAAAGTGTAAAGGGTAAAGTGTAAAGTGTAAACTGTAAAGTGTAAAGTGTAAAGTGTAAAGGGTAAAGGGTAAAGTGTAAAGTGTAAACTGTAAACTGTAAACTGTAAACTGTAAACTGTAAAGTGTAAAGTGTAAAGTGTAAAGGGTAAAGTGTAAAGTGTAAAGGGTAAAGGGTAAACTGTAAAGGGTAAAGGGTAAAGTGTAAAGGGTAAAGGGTAAAGTGTAAAGTGTAAAGTGTAAACTGTAAAGTGTAAAGTGTAAAGGGTAAAGTGTAAAGTGTAAAGGGTAAAGGGTAAAGGGTAAACTGTAAAGGGTAAAGGGTAAAGTGTAAAGGGTAAAGGGTAAACTGTAAACTGTAAAGTGTAAAGTGTAAAGTGTAAAGTGTAAAGGGTAAAGTGTAAAGTGTAAAGTGTAAAGTGTAAAGTGTAAAGTGTAAAGTGTAAACGGTAAACGGTAAACGGTAAACGGTAAACGGTAAACGGTAAACTGTAAAGTGTAAAGTGTAAAGTGTAAAGGGTAAAGGGTAAAGTGTAAACGGTAAAGGGTAAACGGTAAACGGTAAACGGTAAACGGTAAACGGTAAACTGTAAACTGTAAAGTGTAAACTGTAAAGGGTAAAGGGTAAAGTGTAAACGGTAAACGGTAAACGGTAAAGTGTAAAGTGTAAAGTGTAAAGGGTAAAGGGTAAAGTGTAAAGGGTAAAGTGTAAAGTGTAAAGGGTAAAGGGTAAAGTGTAAAGTGTAAAGGGTAAAGTGTAAAGTGTAAAGTGTAAAGTGTAAAGTGTAAAGGGTAAAGTGTAAAGTGTAAAGTGTAAAGGGTAAAGTGTAAACGGTAAAGTGTAAAGTGTAAAGTGTAAAGGGTAAAGGGTAAAGTGTAAAGGGTAAAGTGTAAAGTGTAAAGGGTAAAGGGTAAACTGTAAAGTGTAAAGTGTAAAGTGTAAAGTGTAAAGGGTAAAGGGTAAAGTGTAAAGTGTAAACTGTAAAGGGTAAAGGGTAAACTGTAAACTGTAAAGGGTAAAGGGTAAAGTGTAAAGTGTAAAGTGTAAAGTGTAAAGTGTAAAGGGTAAAGGGTAAAGTGTAAAGTGTAAAGTGTAAAGTGTAAAGTGTAAACTGTAAAGGGTAAAGTGTAAAGTGTAAAGGGTAAAGTGTAAAGTGTAAAGTGTAAACTGTAAAGGGTAAAGTGTAAACTGTAAAGGGTAAAGGGTAAACTGTAAACTGTAAAGGGTAAAGTGTAAAGTGTAAAGTGTAAAGTGTAAAGGGTAAAGGGTAAAGGGTAAAGTGTAAAGTGTAAAGTGTAAAGTGTAAAGGGTAAAGGGTAAAGTGTAAACTGTAAAGGGTAAAGTGTAAAGTGTAAACTGTAAAGGGTAAAGGGTAAACTGTAAACTGTAAAGGGTAAAGTGTAAAGTGTAAAGTGTAAAGTGTAAACTGTAAAGGGTAAAGTGTAAACTGTAAAGGGTAAAGGGTAAACTGTAAACGGTAAAGGGTAAAGGGTAAAGTGTAAAGTGTAAAGTGTAAAGTGTAAAGTGTAAACGGTAAACGGTAAACGGTAAACGGTAAACGGTAAACTGTAAAGTGTAAAGTGTAAAGTGTAAAGTGTAAACGGTAAACGGTAAACGGTAAACGGTAAACGGTAAACTGTAAAGTGTAAAGTGTAAAGTGTAAAGTGTAAAGTGTAAAGTGTAAAGTGTAAAGTGTAAAGTGTAAAGGGTAAAGGGTAAACTGTAAAGTGTAAAGTGTAAAGTGTAAAGTGTAAAGTGTAAACTGTAAAGTGTAAAGTGTAAAGTGTAAAGTGTAAACTGTAAAGTGTAAAGTGTAAAGTGTAAAGTGTAAAGTGTAAACTGTAAACGGTAAAGTGTAAAGTGCCCGACAGAAACACAGCCGCCTTTAGCGCCTTTAACCCTGATCACAACACTCGCTGTGGTGTTGTTTCAATGAGCTTCTGTCCACAGATCCACATTTGCTGATTTAGGACAATGTTGAAAGAAAGAACTCATACACTAAAGCAGCGACAAAAACAGAGTTCAGACATTATTCCCTCCTGAGCTCAGAGACAGATCCACATCAGGACCGTTAACCCTGAGCTGATCCACAAAGTGAAAACTCCACACAAAGATCAGTGACACAGAGAGAGCGCTCACTCTGTCACTGATCCTTTACCAAAACTGTTCAAGGAAAAAGGCAACGTGTTTCTTATTGTCACTTTTCTCTTTGTCTAAGAGTCGAGTTTCGTATTCAGTCCCGGTTTAGTCCTGGTTTAGTCCTGGTTTAGTCCTGGTTTAGTCCTGGTTTAGTCCTGGTTTAGTCCTGGTTTAGTCCTGGTTTAGTCCTGGTTTAGTCCTGGTTTAGTCCTGGTTTAGTCCTGGTTTAGACTCTGCCGTCTCTGATAATGACTTAAGTGTTAGTAAGTTATAGCTTTGCTTCTCTTTAACCTCTTAACTCCCGCCTGAACCGAGAGGATCTTTTTCCTCACATGAGATTTTTTTTCCATAATTTTTTTTTTGGGTTTTCAACTCATTTTTGTCACAATTTTGTCATTTTTTGGTCATTTTTTGTCACATTTGAAAAAAAAAAAACTCTTTAAAAACTTTTTATCCAATTTTGGTCATTTTTTGCCATTTTTTGTTACATTTTTGTCAATTTTTCGTCAAGTTTTCATCCAATTTTTTGTCATTTTTTTGTCAAATTTTATCACACTTTCTTCACATTTTTGTATTTTTTTCGTCCATTCTTTTGTCACATTTTTAAACTTTTTTTGTCACATTTTTATCATTTTTTTGTCACATTTAAAAAAAAAAAGTTTTTTTTGGTGTTGCAAGTATACAGTGTGCGAGAGATTTTTCCTTTTCTACATATGGCCTCTATGCCTTCTCTTACGCACCTGTTTAAAACAAAGAGATGTGCAGAGTAAACCTTCTTTTTAATTTTTTTTTCAAATTTTTATCAATTTTTCGTCAAATTTTCATCCAATTTTTGTCATTTCTTTTGTCAAATTTTATCACATTTTCGTCACATTTTTGTATTTTTTTTGTCCATTTTTTGTCAATTTCTTGTGACATTTTTGCCACTTTTTCATAAATTTTTCGTCACTTTTTTGTCACATTTCCATCATTGTTTTCGTCTCAGTTTTGTTGCTATTTTCACATCTTTTTTCCAGAAGCTTTTGGATTGGGGCAAAGCCAAACTGGAGAAACTGTCCTCGGTTCAGGTGAAAGGTTAAAGCTAAAAAGTGGAGCAGTCTCACGTGCATGTTGGCCCTGTGGTGATCATAAACCTCAGCGCTCTGCAGAGGATATTCTAACACACATATAGAGCTCAGTGCTGGAACCTCTGAGCCCAGTCAGAGTCCGCACGTCCCCTGACAGAGAAGTGTCTAATTGCTCTATAACAGGCCAGTGTTTATCGTCCCACAGATGCTGGATCCTTTATTTTACAGGAAACAGCTCCCAGCACAGTAAATATTGTTTCTCTGCAGGATTTATGACTCCCATTTCAGCGCTGGCTTATAAAAAGGCAGTAATAACAGAAGCGTTCGCCTCACGAGGAGCGGCGTGTTCTCTGAAGTGAGCGAAGCCGTAAAGCACATGTTTGGGAAGCAGTAAAGTGGGATTACGAGAGCAGGAGAGAACCCGGCTTCAAACGCGTCACCTTCGTTAAGCGGAATCATGACGAAAATACTGAGATACGTCACACAAGGGGGTGTGGCCTAACCGAGGGGGAAGGAAACCTATTCATCACACAGCAATAAATCTATCAATCGATTGATCGACAGGGCGAACCGGACCCTGACGCGAAGTGGAGGGGTCTTGTTTCGCCCTGAAGGTGCTTATTTTCCCGATAATGACCAGCGTTCTATGCATTTTCCCGCTTATTATTCGGCCATTTTCCAACTGAACACACACGACATAAACTTCGTACACTTTTATGAAGGTCGAAAGGTTTATTTAATGACTTCCGCGACAAATAGTTCCCAAAAGTTTGCGCGTTGCTCGGCAACGTTTTGCTAGGCTAGAAGCAGCAAGGCTAGTAGCTAGCCTAGCTACTTAGCTGAAGGTGCAGTTGGAGAGGAGTAATGGTGGTGAATCTCTGGGTAAGTTGAAAGTCAGACTCACGCTAACTTCACGAGCGATTCCCCGACTTCTCTCTCAGTGACGGGACAGATAGTGTCGCTGCTACGTACGTGCGGAGTGATATGAAAGCACCAACTCTGTCGCCATTGGCAGCGGAGTTATTTTTCTCAGAGGTCCTTTATCAGAAAATAATGACCGGGAGAACGTTGGGAAACCCCATTCAAATCAACGGAGCTTCTACTGACGCTGTGAAGAGCCGGATAATAAGCAATGCTAACTGATACATGTAAACGAATGGAAGCGGCTAAGCTAAGCTAAGCTAAGCTACGCCATAGGAATGAATGGGAACGTCAGCCACACTTGCATATTCCACAGGTTCTATCAAAACGCAAAGGTTTAAAACATACACCAGAGGAAAAGACAGTATCGATACCTGCTCGAGCGAATATTCAGCCTCGATATTACTTTTTGTATCGAGGGACACACTGTTTTTGACAACCAGAATCAAGCCGCAATTATGAAGAAAAAAAAAATGGCTCCCAATAACGGAGAATGTGCATTAGTCCTCGATCATCCCTCTCTGAAACCCTTCCCAAACTGCTCTCCGTTCCCGTACGTGCCTCACAGCGCGGGAACAAACCCCTCCCCCGTCTGTGGAGCTGTGAGCGAGCAGACCGGAGTGTGCAGGTACATCATTCACAGCTGTGTCCGTCAGGCTCGCACAGGGAAGGTGTGTGAGCGCATCATAAATCACCCAGTGTAACAGCAGAGCGTGAGCGGCCCCGGCGAGGCCCTCACACCGGCTGACCAGAAAACCCCCCCCCTCTGGAGCTCCAGCGGCTTCATTTATGCAAGACCTGATCTGAACGTCGAGTGTTTGTTCCTGTGTCATTACACACGCCCAGGAAATCACAACTGTTCATTCATGCAGGCCTTATATTTGAGATTAGCGGTGCTAGGCTAGTGCGAGGCTAGTGCATGTCTATGGTAACTAGTAGCCTTCATTAAAAACCAGGTCCTCCCAGTGTTAATTTCATCGACTACAATATTTAGTCTTAATTTGAGTCAAAGTGATATTCTTTACGACTAAAATTGGACTAAAACTAAATGAAAAGTTTCTCATGAGACTAAAACTGTGACTAAAATGTCCAGATATTTGAGTCGACTAAAATCAGACTAAATAAAAATGAAAAGGAGAGACTAAAATCATCCAAACTTGTATTGAGCGTCTGAAAGAGCCTCAGATCATGTTTAAAGGATCAGCTCTGAGCTTTGTTCATGTGGAGCAGAAACATGAAGCAGAGGAACAACATTAAATATGATTAGAATCAATATTATCAATGCAAAGTCCACTACATTAGTCTTAAATTTAGTCGACTAAAACTAGACTAAAATCGAATTACATTTTCGTCAAAAGACTAAAAATAAAACTAAATTAAAATATGTTTAAATTAACACTGCTTCCTCCAAACGTTGCCAGATCTGATTTAAGCTCCTTTGTGAATTGTAGTGATGCGGCCGCAGGTAAACAAACTACTGTAGATCCGGTAAGCTAGCAGATCACTCCGCCGCTGCGTAGCTACAACCAGGAAGCTGATGCAGCTCAAATATAAGTTCTTCTAAATGCAAAATGGTTATATTTCAAACATTATTCAGTCACACAGACGTTTATATGGTTAGTCTGGTGTTATAAGTGATTTGCCTCAGGTGCTCTGTGCTCGGGTCACACTGTTTATAATGCAGGCTACTAGTTACCATAGACATGCACTAGCCTAGCACTAGCCTAGCATCACTAAACTCTTCAAATGAATAAAAAAACATATCTCCAGAAATCAACAACACTCTGGATAAAGTTAGGAAATGAAAAAAAACTAATATGTTTGCATCACTGTGAGTTACACTACTTTCAGTTACTTTTGAGTTACTCTTGGCAAAATATGAATTGAAAATAGTAATAATGCCATATTAGATAGTTTTTAAAGTGTCCGTTCAGCACATATTCTTTTAGAAGTTTAACCTGTACCTTTGTTGATGTCAACAACCTTTGCAATAAAAGTTGGAGAAATGGGAAAGTTGATGCTACGACGCTCTGTGAGAAACACCAAGACACAACAGGGTTTCCTTAACTTTGCGAAAGGAGCGAAACAGCGCCCCCAATTGGACGCTGGTGGCCAAAAAGTGTACTGCATCCACATTTACCACTGAGAATGAATGGGAACAACAGAATTGTTCTGGCAGATCCCACTTTGGTGAACAACAGCTCATTCAAAACAGCATAAAACAACATCCAAGCCAACAAAGTTTAAATCTGATCCAAGAGCAGAAACACTCAGGACGTCCCGATCCATATATTTATAATAAATCATAAACCTATTGCCTAACACAGTAGTTTCAGCAGCCTTTTATAACCATGTAAGAAGCCTCAGATTGAGCTGACGCGTCTTCAGAGTGTGTTCAGTCTGCGGGTGTTAGCGTTAGCGGTAGCATTAGCAGTGTTGTGGGAAACCTGCAGATTCAGGACCGTCTTTTTGGGGATCTGTTAGGACAGGCCTCTGACTCAGGCTTTGCTCACACGCTACAGAACAAGAAGACCATGTCACTGAGCTGATAGACAACGGTCCACACCATAATCACTCTGAACATAACGAGAAGTACAGATAATATACAAACACAGAGACGCAAACATCTGACTCACTGATAGGCCTCACCCTCTCTGTGCAGAGAAGTGCAAGACTAGGATAAAAGGAGACTGGACTTCACTTCTTCTCTTTCTCTGAAGTCACCAGCTGGTTATACAACTTTGTAACTGGAACAACGGCAATAAACGCCTTATCTTTGAGACGACTTCTCTCTCCAGTGTCTGCTTCGGCTTTATCCAAATAACTGTTCTCGCGTGATACAAAAGAACCAGATCCTAACAGATGCTGAATATCGGATCGGGACAGCCCTAACTATGCACTACAAACTCTACATGAAAGACCGTCCCTGGCACTGGTCCTTCCACGGCTTTAACACTCACTTCTTTGGGTAAAATAATGTGGGCAGAACAGATTCTCCTGATATTTCCTCAGCAGAAACAGCGACGGACATGAGTCGAAAGCGACCCGGACACTCAGAGCAACGGCGGCTCCAGCTCATTACCGGGGGAAGTTAGAAGAATCAGGACTTACAGATCTTGTGCTTCCCTTTCATGGGGAACTTGACGAGCAGCTCCTGGGGACTGGAGCAGATGAAGACGAACGGAGAGCTCGACTCTTCGCCGATATCAGGGAACTGCACAGAGAGGGAGGACGAGAGCCGGGGTTATTACAGGAACTATGTGTGCTTTACAATACAGTCTGTACAGGAGCGTTTATGCAGAAAAAAGGAGATGTTAGTGACTTTCATTGTTCCATCAGCTTCAGAAAACCATCGTCAGAGCTGAAAACTGAGAGCACTTTAAGGCAAACAAAAACCCATAACATTGTCAATGAAAATGTACAAATCTATGAGAACCACAAATAATAATAATCCCTATATTAAACTCTAGGACATGGCCATAGTAACACGTCCCTTCAGACCCAGTGCAATGTGGTCCAATGGGAAACACAATGACCTCATGCTGTATCTGACAAGAAAATGAAGTATTTGCAGTTTTTCAAATGTTATCCCAGTTTTATAGGAGGCTCAGACTTTAGCTCCAGTTGTTCATGATCAAATATAACATTTGTTTCTTTAAAACAGTATTTCTGTGCTACACAGTCACACTGAACATGGGACAGTGATGCAGTGAAGGATAAACCACTGAACCTGGGAATGAATGGAGGAAACAATACAGCAAAACAAACACGACTAAAAACGAGCGTCATGTCCGATGTAGAGTTTTACTAACACATCAAGACTGCGCTGTTTTGGGGATTTGCAAACAGGCGCCAACAATCCAGAACATTTTTCATGATATTTGTAGCACCACAGTGTATTCTATGTTATAGCTATGGACACATGATGTGGCTCGTTTGAAAGACGAGACTCTAATGGGTCGGTTCCACCTACCCTACTCTACTCTACCCTGCTCTACTTTGCCTGCATTTGAAAAGTTTCCACCAGCCCACTTTACAGTTAACTGGTACTTTTTTTAGTACCTGCTTGGCCCTGGTACTAACCAGGCCAAGCAGGTACTGTTTCCAATGGACACAGTCAAAAGCAAAGCCATATCCATGGTTACACCCTGGTAACCATGGATACAGTATCAGATTCTACAGAATAGTGGAAACACAACCAGGCCAAGTAGAGTAGAGAAGGGCAGGGCTGGTGGAAACGAGCCATAAGCTCTCTGTAGGTGAAAACTCTTTAATTCTACGTGTCTCGGTTCCTGAGGAATCTAAGCTAAACAGAGGCTGGTTTGGATCAAAATCATTTTTTTTTCTAGAAACGGAGATAATTAGTGTTTTATGAAACTCTGTCCTTTCTGATTAACTCCTCTCTCCTCTGACACGAACATTATGTGAAGAGACAAATGCCTAAATATCTCAGTTTCAACGACATCATTGTTGACATGTTCTAAAACACGCGTGTTCTCGATCTCTTTTTATGGCGTGTGCATTTAAACAGCCTGGTTCTGGATTGAAGACTTTAACAGGATGTTTCTCAGTCGTCCTTGGACCGATTTGAACCATTTAAAAACTCAGAGAAATGTTAACATCTCAACTGTTTCGATCTTTCCATGTGAAGCTGCTCTGCTTTGTCAAACGCTCCAGAGAGAGAGAGAAGTGTCGGGTTTACAGCTGTTACTACACAACAACAACACGCCAACAAACAATAATATATAAAAAGTCCAGATCTTTTCACACGTTCTTGATCGTCATTTGTTTCAGTTCTGTTCATCACAGAGCTACAAAATTCACAAAATCATTAGAGTGTCTAGTTTCAAAGACGGCTTTATCTGTTTTCGCCATCTAAACAGCACTCGTGTGACGTCCAAGTTTGAAAAATGTTTGTTTACAGACCCCAAAACGCCGGGATCAGGTGGATGAAACCTTTAGAAAAATGAACTAAAGTCTCTCCTGTTTTACCTCTTCTTACGCCACACCCAGAAGAGGATGTGAAATGAAACAAGATCATATCATCCGGTGAAATCTGAAACATTAAGTTGACTATATTACGATTCAGAAAAGCATCTGTAGCTTGTGTTGTTTAACTGTACCAAAGCTGAAGTTCTCACATAAAAAGTCTGGTTGATTCTGTCGCGACTCCTTTAAAAGAGCCGTGAATCCCGTGTGGTCCAGGGTGAGTGATTCCGAACATGTCCGGACTAATGAGACTGCAGACGGCAGAGACGGCTCATGATATGGACACAGATAAAGATCATCACAGCGGAGCTTCACTGGCTCCTAAAGCAGATAATGAGCTCATTTACAATGCTAATGCTAATGCTAATGCTCTACAGGCACACGGGACCAACTGCACCGGGATCTCTGTGGAACATGTTCCGTGTGTGTCGTTTCATTTGGAACCATGACAGAGCTACAGCCCAGAGATATTGAAATGATGTCAGGATTATAGTCAGCTTTAACAAAAGGCTGAGGGACACACTCGGTATTTAAGGATCAGCCTTTTCCTTTTCAATAAAGACGCTTGAGATAAAGCTCCATATCCCAAACCAAACCATGTCAAAATGTTTGGTTTGAACATTTTATTTTGAGCCATAAACAAAACTATACAAGAACAAACACAGCGACAAGCGTGCCTTTAAACACAACACACGTCCTTTATAACTGGCCAACAGAATAAATTACATCACACTTTAGCTCGAAAAGGAGTGGGAAGAATCCATCCATTTTCTTCTGCTTTATCCGGGGCCAGACTTCCCGATCCACACACACACCTCCTCCAGCTGTTCTGACCCGAGGCCACACCTCCTCCAGCTGTTCTGACCCGAGGCCACACCTCCTCCAGCTGTTCTGACCCGAGGCCACACCTCCTCCAGCTGTTCTGACCCGAGGCCACACCTCCTCCAGCTGTTCTGACCCGAGGCCACACCTCCTCCAGCTGTTCTGACCCCGAGGCCACACCTCCTCCAGCTGTTCTGACCTGAGGCCACACCTCCTCCAGCTGTTCTGACCTGAGGCCACACCTCCTCCAGCTGTTCTGACCCCGAGGCCACACCTCCTCCAGCTGTTCTGACCCCGAGGCCACACCTCCTCCAGATGTTCTAACCCCGAGGCCACACCTCCTCCAGCTGTTCTGACCCCGAGGCCACACCTCCTCCAGCTGTTCTGACCCCGAGGCCACACCTCCTCCAGCTGTTCTGACCCCGAGGCCACACCAGGCCAGCTCGGAGACATAGTCCCACCAGTGTGTCCTGGGTCCACGAGGCCTTGTCCCACTAGGACATGCCTGGAACACCTCCCGCTGGAGGCGACCAGGAGGTATCCGAAACAGATGCCCGAGCCACCTCAGCTGTGAAGGAGCAGCGACTCTACTCCGAGCTCCTCCCGGGTAACTGAGCTCCTCACCCCCAGCCACCCTGCGAAGGAAACTCATCTCGGCCGCTTGTATTCGCGATCTCGTCCTTTCGACAATAGGCGGCGTTCACGATTTGTAATGTGATGATGTCATAATGTCAGATGGAGGGCGGGGCCAATACAACTCTATGGGAGAAATGCAGTTTTTGGAAAAAATCTCCAAAACAAAAATTGACAAATGTTTTTCCTCTTCAGTGTCTGATCGTGATCGGATTCACAAACCTGTGATATTGTTTTTTTGTCTGAAAGTCGTTTCTATTGGACAACATCACGGTCGTGTTTTCACATATTGTCACCACTTTTTGATGTTTTTCTGAGATAATAATTGTACATTAGCTCATATGAGCCGACAGAGGAGACGATGAACTTTTTGACAGTTTTTGTTTCATGTGGATTCCTCCAGTAATGACTGAGATATGAGCCAAAAAACAAAGACATAAAAATATGCATTTTGTCAGTTACCACAGTTACCATAGTTACCGTCAGTTGCTCCGCCTCCATTTTAAACTATTGCTGGGCTGCAGTGACATCACAGTGTTTTAAAGGCCTATACTATTATATAGAGCAAAAAAAAATTGTTTGAGGAATTTTTTGGTCTTGTACAGAGATCTTTGACCCAGTGACTGATATTAATGATAATTTTTTTAATTCATATATTTTCTTTTTAGATACGACTTGTGAAATTGCTGGGTTGCAGGTTCTAGAATATGATGATGTCATCGGACCCGACGGGGGGCGGAGCCAGTTTTTCCTATTAACAGCATTACACTTTCACAAGTCGTATCTAAAAAGAAAATATATAGTTTAAACAAATGATCCTTAACATCGCCCCTCCTGGAGCCTTCACGTGGTGGAGGGTCTGAGCCCGACAGGTCCGAGGGGACGGGTCAGACACAGAGCGGGTCAGAAGCTCCTTATGAGAGACCGACAGGCCCGGTTAATCGTGAGGCCGTCCTCCCGTGGACCCACCACCTGCAGGGTGTTAGAGAAATAACAATGGTGTTCGAGAGGATAGATGAATGACAGGCAGAAGTCTGGATGTCTTATGCAGGAGAAGTTTATTTACCATCGGTGCGGGACCCGGAGACATGAACTCGAGACATTGCTCTAGTCCTACTATTCAAGTCTGTCTATGTTTCCACAGAAGAGGGATAAATACCCTCTCAGAGCGTCATACTGATACACAAGCATTCAGTGGCAGAGAGTGGGCGCCTGAGCCCCACAGTCAAGGCTATGACAGAGATAGTACGACTGTACAGCCTGTCCCAGTGTGATAAATAGCGATTTAATGTTATCCTCTAACACAGGGGGCGCCATAGGGGCTGGTGCAGCTCCAACAGCCCCCACGACGAGATGGATGGATCATTAATGTCAGTCACTGGTCCATGATCTCTCTGTACAAGACCAACAATGTCTTCAAAAACAAAACCATTTTCCCTCTACATAACAGTACAGGCCTTTAGACGCTGTGATGTGACCTGAAACCCAGCTGCAGACCAGACATTTATAAAAATCAACAAACAAAATCAGCATCGGCCTTGGAAAAACCCACAGTTTTTTGGAGTGTGATGGACCATGAAATGCAGTTCCTCGATCCTCAAATGTAGAATCACAGAAGACAAAGTGGGACATGTCCACCCCAGTCCTTCTGATTCTGGGACGCTCCTTTTGTCCCTGAACACAAGTGAACCCAACCCGGCCAGATGATGGAGGAGGAAAGACTGGACTCCTCATTTCTATACTTCTCCCTCCCTCTTGACAGCACCAGTGTCCCGCAGAGGCCCGGGACATACATCTCTCTCCCTCTGGGCTCCAGTCATGGATCAGCCTCTCAGGTGAGCAGGACTGACGGACACAGTGACAAAGGATCATCTCTCCCATCAGCTCAGCTCCAATTTCCTCCCGACGCATCAGATCCAGGGCTGTGACTGCATCTCGCCCGCAGCCAGGAAGCTTCCCCTTTAAGACAGGGAGGGAGGCCGGGCCGAGAGCTGGGACCACACTGGGGCTTTCAGGAGAACACGAGAGGAGGAGGAGGACACGCTGAATACGAGAGGAGGAGGAGGAGGAGGCGCTGATGTGGCACAGAGGAGATCTAAACATGTTAAAACCACTTACACGCGTGTGGAGGAAACGGAGACATTCTGCTTCGATGCTACTTTACACTTTGGACATTTCTCACTGGGATCACGACGTCGGCACAGACTTCACTTCACAGTTTAACCGTTTCAGGGACGAGGACCTCATGAAGCTCACTGAGAAAATGCCAAGAATTATTTATAATATGAAACATTTTGAGCTGTTTCACCTTTACAGATTCCCTGGTGTTCATTCGTAGTTTCTTCAATGAGAATCACTCAAAGGAAAAAGTGTTGAAAATAAAGAAAAGCTGATACATAAAAAGTGTTTCCAAACTTTGACCTGTGTAGGTTATACAGAGGTTCCTCATTTATCACGGGAGTTTTGTTCTAAGAATAACCCGCAAAAAACGAAATCCGTGAAGTCGACAGCTTTATTTTTTACAACTATTATAGTTGACTGAGGAACAGTTTCACACACTGGGCCATCGGGAAGCTGAACTCCCTTACTCGTTTCAAACATCATGTATCAGTATCATAAAGAACAGAAGAGGATCCTCGGATTATCAGAGAGAAGACATTTGTTTTAGCATAAGGACATGCAGTGGTTAGCGCTCGTGCTTCAGCTAGAAGGTCCCGGGTTCGATTCCCACCTGGACGGGGCCTTTCTGTGTTTGCATGTTCTCCCCGGGTCTGTGTAGGTTTCCTCCGGGTACTCCGGTTTCCCCTACCATTAAAACATGTACAATAGGCCATGTGTGTGGTGGTGTCAGTCTCCTCCAGGGGAAACTGAAGCTACAAAGGTAGTTTACACCGAGTCTGGAGTAAAAGTACAATCGTCTCATGTAAAGCACTTTGTGACCAAGTCTGTGAAAGACACTAAATAAATAAACATCTTCTTCAACCAGGCCATGAGGAAACCGATATGCAGCTGAAACAAACATGTCCCTGCACTCAAATAAATGACCTTTAACTGAGAGTCAGAGTGCGTATATATATATATGTTATATATATATGTAAATACTACATATATAATATGTAATATTTTCTTTAATGACAGAGCTGATAAGTCTTGACATGACATGTTTTACGAGCGCTCGTATGTTCTACCTGGCGAGATACTTTTACTCAACAAAACTCCAGTGTGGAGTAAAACAATGAGGGACAGAAACCACACATGCACTTCACAGGAAAGGAAAAACACAGCTGTACCGAGAGAGAGGGAGGTGGCTGCCCACAGGCTCGTAAGGCGTTGTTATTATAATAATTATTATAATTAGCCCAGATGACATTTACAAAAAAGGTCCTTAAACTATATTGACAGTGAGACCATTTGAATGAGTGAAACTGTTTGATGAGAAGCTCCTCGACCCTGTTGAATGTTATATCCATGTCTAATATGTTTAAAGCACCAGTACATGTCCTGAAAACATCTCCATTAGCGAGTCCTGTAATGTGATGCTAATGCGATGCTAACCCCGAGCGCACACGCAGCAAAGGCGCCGCGGGAACACGAGGCTGACGTGAAGCCGAGCCCCGCCTCGAACAGATAACTCGTCTGCAGTGATTGCAATTAACAGGGATGAGATTAGAGAGGAATCGGGCGCCGGGGGGGACATAGTTCTGAGCAGGATGTGCAGATCGATGCTGTGAGGCTCCTGGAGCTGCTTCTCAGAGCCCAGGCCAGTGATGAGGGCGAAGCGTTCTCCACACGACTCAGCGAGGTCGATGTGTTTCCTCTCGTTCTGAAGAGAAAGGTTTGTGAAGCCCCGGCAGCTGAACACACCGGTGCATCAGGTAATCATCAGGTAATGAGTGGATCTGCTTATTGTGGAGGATCGTGAAAGGATCTGGCAGAGTTTATGTTTTCAGTACAAAGACACTAAGGGTGTGATTTACTGAGCCGGGGTAAACGGCTCTATTGAAAACTACCACATACTATTCTATAGGGCTGGACAATATGGAGATTTGACTTTTTCATAATTAGTTCCAAAGAGGCCTGATTATTCTGAGTGAAACCCTAACCCAAGTTTATTTCGGTGAGGGAAGTGCAGCCAAACATGGATTAACTGAACAGTATGAAAGTGATTGTCTCTCTCCTCAGTTTGCAATCACAGGCTCTCGTTAAGTCGACCCGAGAGCGATGCTTTTGGGTCGGTGTGAAGCCTTAGACCGGCTGAAACAGGTGTCTCTCAGAGCGGCTTCACTTCCCTCTGAAAAATGTAAAAAAATTGTGTTGAAATTATCGATCTCAAGCTCCATCCGTCCCTCACTCGTGACCAAGACCCCGCCGGGGTCGGTCTGTCGTGGTGAAGAGGGAGCTGAGTCGGGGCAAAGCTCTCGATTTACCGATCGATCTACGTTCCCGCCCTCACCTATGGTCATGACCGAAAGGACAAGATCGCGAATACAAGCGGCCGAAATGAGTTTCCTTCGCAGGGTGGCTGGGGGGGAGGAGCTCAGTTACCCGGGAGGAGCTGGTGTGGCCTCGGGGTCAGAACAGCTGGAGGAGGTGTGTGTGGATCAGACTGCTGCCCCCGCGACCCGGCCCCGGATAAAGCGGAAGAAAATGGATGGATGGAGCAAATAGAAGAACATATTTCTAATAAAAAACGAGAAAAAAAATGTGAAAAATAAGAAAAACATGTGTAAAAAATTTGGCAAAATGACCAAAAATGGGGGTATGCGGTGCTAATGCTGTCCATGGACCAACAGCATCAACACTTGGATAAAAAAGTAGCAGATTGTTCTCCGGTACCAACTTTCGATACTTTCATTTTTTCAATACCGCTCGTACCTGAGCTTTTTCCCCGATACCAGACCTGCACCCGTCACTAAAGAGGCTGAGAAGGAAAGAGTCGGCACGTGGGATAAAACAAACGCTCAGTTCCTGCAGCCTCAGGTCTGATCAGCCTCAGGTCTGATCACATCACTGCAGAGGAGCTGGTCAGAAACGAGGTCCGTGAATCCAAATCAGATTCTCCTGATCCAAAGCAGAGCTGCATCATCCAGTCCTTTGCTTAATTCTAGTTCCTCTGATTGATCTGATTCAAAACAACAACTGAGGGTCCTTGAACGCGCCGCGCAGATGAAAACAGAGGCCTCTTCAGAGAACCCGAGTGTGAGAGAGCGACGGTGCTGGAGTGGAAGCCGACCTGCTGCGCCTCTTTCATCCTGCATTAGCTAATTAGCATTTAAAGCGGCTGAACGCACCTCTCCGCCTCCCCCCTCTAATTGTTTCCATCCCCTGTTAATCAAAAGGCCATGAAGCGCCGTGGCCGTGACACTCGGGTTTACCGGAGCCTTCCATATTCATCAGGACGGGGCTGAAGTAGTCAGGCCTGAAAAGGTGATGAAGGCGCCGCTGCTGACGGGCGGGGGACGGGTCTGGAGAGGCTTTTTATGGACGTTTGTCAGAGTTTCCCTTTTGTGAGAACAATATTATTACAACGGACCTCCATGTTTGACACAATACCTTTAATGCCTCGCCTTAAACAGGTGTCGGGATTCACTTCATTCCTCTTTCGTACAAAATATAAAGGTGTAGGAAACGAAAAAATGCAGCCCCAGTTTTGTTTAACCTCTTAACTCCCGCCTGAACCGAGAGGATCTTTTTCCTCACGGCAGATTTTTTTTCCATCATTTTTTGTTGGGGATTCAACTCATTTTTGTAACTTTATTTGTCATTTTTTCGTCCATTTTTCTTGTGACATTTTTGACATTTTTGCCACTTTTTCATCAATTTTTTGTCACTTTTTTTTTATCACATTTTGGTAAAAAAATTTGTCATCTTTTTGTCATTTTTTTTATCAATTTTTTGTTACTTTTTTATCACATTTTTTGTCAATTTTTTGTATTTTTTTAGTCAAATTTTGTCTTCTTTTTTTTTTCATTTTTTCGTCAATTTTTGAATCAAATTTTGGTCATTTTTTGTCAATTTTTTTTTTTTTTTCTTCGAATTTTTATCACATTTTTGTAATTTTTTTGTCAATTTCTTGTGACATTTTTGTGACATTTTTGCCTCTTTTTCACCAATTTTTCATCACTTTTTCATCAATGTTTTCTCACTGTTTTGTCACATTTCCATCATTGTTTTCGTCTCAGTTTTGTTGCTATTTTCACACCTTTTTTCCAGAAGCTTTTGGATTGGGGTAAAGCCAAACTGGGGAAACTGTGCTCGGTTCAGGCGGGAGTTAAGGGGTTGATGTGTAAAACATGGAAGTGTCGTCTGCACGATTCGTCCACAAACCCTCACCAGACCTGGTTTGTGACAAAAATGTGACCAAAAAAAATTAAAAATGTGACAAAAAAATAAAATAAAATAGATAAAAAATGGACGAAAAAATGACAAAAATGAGTTGAATCCCCAACAAAAAATGATGGGAAAAAAATCAGATGACGTGAGGAAAAAGATCTTCTCAGTTCAGGCGGGAGTTAAGAGGTTAAGGTAAAGAAGTTACTGCTTTAAAAAAATATTATTTTTCTGCCCAACATTTCTTCATTAAACTCGCTGCTTTCCTGGAATAACATGAGAATCATTACTTATAACAGATGCTGTACATCTAAAGAAGTCATATGTTCAAAAGCAATAAAACCTGTCATGTGCACTTTAAGGCGAGACGCTGCAGGTGAACAGTGAAAAATGTAATTTCAAGATGTCCATTTGAAATCTTTGCTGAACATTACTAATATAAATATGAGGAGATAAAGGTATTGCAAATGTTCTGTCACTTTATGTTTTCAAATACAAATAATACAAACACAGAACTACCAAAATCACACAGAAGTGGAGATGCTGTTGCCAGAGTGGAAGGTAAACAATGCTGTAGTTACTGAATGATCTGAAATAACAGAGAAAGCCCCTGTCATCACTGTCCTGCAAAGTGCGAGACAACAAACCCAGGCCTGAACTGTCAGGATTGATCAGAAACACTGGACTCTTTGGACCAGCAGCAGTTATTTTTAGAGGCTTTGTCCTTCCCCTCACTCTGAACCCTCAAATCCACCCGGGCTTTAGCCGACAGATGCCCCTGACAGGCGACCCCTGACAGGCGCCCCTGACGGCCTGTTTGCTGCTGACTCAGGCTGTGTGCTCTTACTGTCAGGCAGCAGTTTAAGAGAGGACGGCTCCGGCAGAGCGTCCACATTCAGCCACTTCATCTGACTCTGTAGAACTCATCCTTTAGAGAGGTTTCAAACACACGTGTGGAGGTTTTATCATTACAGCCTGATTTATATGTTTGATCAAATCAATCAGGGGCCGATAAATAAGAGTCATTTTCTTTGTAACGTGGGTCTGTGGGCGGAGCTCCAGTGGGCGGGGCCTCAGTCACCTGCGGGGCACTAGTTACTGTGGACGCTCCTTACGTTTCCCTCGCCTGATCAGCTCCTGCTTCAGTATCTGTTCAAATGTTTGTAAAGAATGAGAAAATATACAACATATAACATGTATTCTGGCTCACAGGCACTTTCCCCACATGAACGCCATTAAATACAGTCATTTATTTATCTGTGACTAATGATTTACGTCACTATGAACGTGAAAACCTCCGTAAGGCAGCTCAGTGAGACGCTCCGATGACCCGCTTTAGACTCGCAACTCACAGAACGAAGCAGATTTCGAGACAGTCACGTGACCAGATGTTACTG